>NC_091455.1:200519333-201209333 GCF_027789765.1 Dendropsophus ebraccatus | reverse complement strand
TTAAAGTAAATGGCGCTTAAAGGGGTTATCCAGTGCTACGAAAACACGGCCACTTTCTTTTAGAGACAGCACCACTCTCGTCTCCAGTTCAGGTAGGGTTTGCAATTAAGCTCCATTCACTTCAATGGAACTGAGCAGCAAAACCCCGCCCAAGCTGGAGACAAGAGTGGGGCTGTGTCTGAAAGAAAGTGGCCATGTTTTTGTAGCGCTGGATAACCCCTTTAAATGCCCATAAGACTCACAGATGTTGCTGAGTCCCATATAGAATAAATGGCGCGGTAGCTGAGCATACACAATGTTACTTCATCTATCTGGGGGCGATTGACCTCGGTTCTCCCCATCAGCAGCTACAACCAGGACAGAGCGCACAAGGCCATAAAGTAATATAGACTCCGGGATAGAGGGGATGAGGAGACACATGGCTGCTTACTATGTGGATATTACTACAGAGCAGGGGTAGAGAACCTTGGCTCTCCAGCTGTTGCAAAACTACAACTCCCATCATGCCCGGACAGCCAAAGCTTTAGCTGTCCAGGCATGATGGGAGTTGTAGTTTTGCAACGTGTACCCAGGACTGCAGTGTATACCCCCTAGACCACAGGTGCCAAGCCTGCTGACCTCCAGCTGTTACAGAACTACAACTCCCAGCATTCCTCTCAGACATGATAGGCACTGCATTGTCCTCTACCCCTATGTACCAGTCTGACATCCACATAATTCATGTCCTTTCTTGATTTTGTTAAGCTCTGTAAGATAACGCCTATCGCTTGTACATCCCTCTGGAATCAGGGGGTGAAATAACAAGAGCCACAAGTCTGAAATCTCAGCCTGTATAGATGCTGCAAAACTACAACTCCCAGCATGCCCTGACCTGTAAACCATACACAAATGGGCCAATGTTCCTTAAAGGGGTATTCCACTCAAACATAACTTTTGATAAGTTGCTGCCCATGGTAAGACTAACAACTCATTTCATACTTGTTATTATCTATTCAGTCTCCTTCCCCCAGTTCTCAGCTGCTGCTTTCTACTGAAGACACAAAAATCTGTGTGTGAGCTTTTCTGTCCATCTTCCCCTCCCTTCTGAGACGGCTGATGTAAACAAGTAACTACCAGCTTTATCTGCAACATTGCAGCTTCTTTGTAACGCCAGGAGGGTTACTCACAGTCGGTTCATCAACAACTTGACCTCAGAATAACCCTCCCAGCATTACAAAGAAGCTACAAAGTTGCAGATACAGCTAGCCAGGGACTTGTTTACATTAAGTCTCAGAAGGGAGGGGGGAGACAGAGAGAAAAGCTCACACACAGACTTCAGCAGAAAGCAGCAGCTCAGAACAGGGGGAAGGAGACTAAATAGATGATAACTATAGAAGGAATTGTTAGCCTCACCATGGGCAGCAACATATAAAAAGTTATGTTTGAGTGGAATACCCCTTTAATTTAATGCAAAACTACAACTCCCAGCATGCCCTGACCTGTAAACCTTATACAAATGGGCCAATGTTTATTAATTTGATGCAGTACTACAACTCTCAATGAGCACTTAGACCTGTATAACATTGATGCACAACTACAACTCCCAGCATGCGCTGACCTGGAAAGCACAATTAACCACATAAAAATGGACCAATACATTAATGTGATGCAGAACTACAACTCCCAGCATGCCCTGACCTGTAAACCATATACAAATGGGCCAATGTTGCTTACTTAGACGCAGTACTACAACTCCCAATGAGCACATGGACCTGTATAACAATGATGCAGAACTACAACTCCCAGCATGCCCTGACCGGTAAACCATATACAAATGGACCAATGCATTAATTTGATGCAGAACTAGAACTACAACTCCCAGCATGCCCTGAGCCCATGTGACCTGCATACCTATGACTCCCTGCACGTCCTGTCATTGCATTCTGGGAGTTGTAGTTCAGCACAGCAGCAGCAGCACATAACCCCCCTCCCAGTCAGTGAGGCCGCCCGGCATACAGTAATACACAGCAGCACGCTCACTATGGATGGCCGTGCAGCATGGAATCCTCCAGTGACACCGTGACCTTCCCCCATGTCCTCACCTTCACCGCCGCAGCAGCAGCTCTCCCTCCTCCGGCAGCCCGGCCCCAGCCTCCTCCCTGACCGCCGAGCACTCCCCGTATCCCGGCCAGGTCAGCAGCATGATGTCCGCAGCACCGCAGCCTCCAGCCCCAGCCCAGCATGTCCCGTCACCTCTCAGCCACCACCCGGCGCCGGACAACTCTCAGGCCCCGCCCCCTGCTCACTTGCTCCGGAACCGGAAGTCATTAGACGGAAGTCGGAAATTACCGGTCGGCCATCTTTAGTGAGGGTAAGATAACATTTTTGTTCTAGAAGTAAGGTAAAGTATCGTGTAGTATATAGACGTTATTGCATGACGTTATTATCAGGAATGTAACAAGAATTCTAATGTGCCCAGGTTAGATTATGTGACGTCATCAGAAGTGGACGCAGGCGCCTCTGGTGTCCCCCAGTGTGCTTCCATATATGGAACTAACAGATCACGTGATAGGAGTTATCCAGGATTAGAGAGACATGGCAGCTTCCTTTCATCTTAACTGGTGTCAGAAAATTATACAAATTTGTTATTTACTTTGATTTAAAAATCTTAAGTCTTTAAGTACTTATCAGCTGCTGTATGTCCTGCAGGAAGTGGTGTATTTTTTCCAGCCTCAAACAGTGCTCTCTGCTGCCACCTCTGTCAGTGACAGGAACTGACAGCAAATCCCCATAGAAAACCTTTCCTGCTACAAACAATTCCTGACATGGACAGAGGTGGCAGCAGAGAGCAATGTGTCAGACTGAAAAGAATGCACCACTTCCTACAGGACATACAGCAGCTGACAACTACTGGAAGAAATAGAAATAAATTACAAATCTATATAACTTTCTGAAAGTAGTTGAAACATATTTTCAACAGAGTACCTCTTTAATGTTAAAATTCTGTTTCCATAATTTATCCACTAGGGGGAGCTCACTGTATATGTATTTATATAGCATCTGGAGAAGCCCATGTAAGGGCAGTTTCATGCTATATGTGTGCTCCCTGTGGCCTGTATGTGTTGGCAACCTGTCAAAAGAGGATGCTGATGTATATCATTATGGCTGGGCACCTTTAGTGGACACTTGGCAGCTGTGCAGGTTGTGAGAGATCCTGGATTTCAGGAGGCTATGTGAGTATTTGTTTATATTTAGAAGTAGGGACCCCATATAGGTTTTCCTATGTGGAGAGCGGGACACACAGGCATCATTCTTCTCCATAGAATGCAATAATTATGGGATTAAACACCTGATCAGCTGTTTGCCAGAGACGTGCAGCAGCGCCATACATTGCGTAGTGGCTGTACTGGGGTACTGCACCTCAGCTCCCATACACTTCAGTGCCAGCTGAGCAGCCACTACACAGTGCGTAGAGCTGTCTGCCCTATGTGCTCTGTGCTCTGGCAAACAGCTGATCAGTGGATGCTGGATGTCAGTCCTCCATGTAATTTTATTAGCCAATTGTTTATCAATTATAATTATTGATTTGACAGTCGCTATTTTTTTCCCAGCAGGGGAGGCATGTAGCCTTTCTACACTGATATCTTACTGTTTCAAGAGCTGACAATCTAATAGTGACTAAATGGGAAAACCTCGCTATGATGCCAGGCAGCTTTATTCCTCTGGTCTGTATATGGGCAACATGTGGAGTATATGGCCTGACCGGGACGCATAACATCCCTCCCAGCCTGAGGAACAGCCAGCAGACATTATTCATACACACACTGAACACCAGTGACTCCTGTGGGAGAAGGAGGAGGGTGTCGTCCCTGGGTTTATGGAGCTCATCGCTGGATGATGATCTAGGTATGACCTCCTTATAAACATTTTTGTGCCAAAGTATATAAGGGGTACACCGGTGAAATTCAGATTAACTGATTCCGGAAAGTTATATAGATTTGTAATTCTATTTAAAAATCTCCAGTCTTCCAGTATTAATCAGCTGCTGTATATCCTGCAGGAAGTGGTGTATTCTTTCCAGTCTGACACAGTGTTCTCTGCTGCCACTTCTGTCCAGGTCAGGAACTGTCCTGAGCAGGAGAGGTTTTCTATTGGGATTTGCTACAGCTCTGGACAGAAGTGGCAGAAGAGAGCACCACTTCCTGTAGGACATACAGCAGCTGAATACTGGAGGTTTTTTAAAATCACTATAACTTTCTGACACCAGTTGATTTGAATGAAAAAAAAAATCGCTGGAGTACCCCTTTAATAAGCCCTAGTCTTAAAACATTGCTGTCACTTGAAAAAAAAAAATTTGACATGTCAAAAGTCTGGGTGTCCAGACCCCCACTGATCATGGGGTAGAGTTGAGAGAAGTGCGTGGCTAAGTGCTTCACTTTCCAGCTTGCTGCTCTATCAGTCTCTTTACAAGAGACAGGCTCCATAGACATATCATCTATCTTTCTATCTATCTATCTATCTATCTATCTATCTATCTATCAATCAATCAATCATCTATCTATCTAGTCTGAAGAATCTTGTAAGCAGCACTACTTGTACAATGAAGATGGCGGGTGCCAGCAGGTGGTTTTGACCAGTAACCTTCTCGTATATATTCCAAGGAATCGCCCACAGCACTCCAAAATACGGTGAAATCAAACATTATTTATTTCAGATCATAGTGATACAGCACAGCAATAACAGTCCATAGCAACGTTTCAACGACCCTATGTCGTCTTTTTCAAAAAGGACGACAGAGGGTCGTTGAAACGTTGCTATGGACTGTTATTGCTGTGCTGTATCACTATGATCTGAATAAATCACGTTTGATTTCACCGTATTTTGGAGTGCTGTGGGCGATTCCTTGGAATATCTATCTCCTATGTATCTCCTATCTATCTATCTATCTATCTATCTATCTATCTATCTATCTATCTATCTCCTATCTATCTCCTATCTATCTATCTATCTATCTATCTATCTATCTCCTATCTATCTCCTATCTATCTATCTCCTATCTATCTCCTATCTATCTACAGTATCTATCTATCTATCTATCTATCTATCTATCTATCTATCTATCTATCTGAAAGGTTACATTGTAGCACATAACTACATCTGTAAACTATAGGGCCTAGACCAGCATGTGCCAACTATGGGGGGAGATTTATGAAACATCGTGTAAAGTGAAACTGGCTTAGTTGCCCCTAGCAACCAATCAGATTCCACCTTTCATTCCTCACAGGCTCTTTGGAAAATGAAAGGTGGAATCTGATTGGTTGCTAGGGGCAACTGAGCCAGTTCCACTTTACACCATGTTTGATAAATCTCCACCTATATTTCTTATTTTTTGCAGTCCAACTACCAGTTGACCCAGTCAGAGGAAACTACATCAGAAAAGTGAAAGACTGCGTCTTCTCTCATGTCTACCCGACTCCGTTCACGTCTGATGTACGTCTCATTGCAGTCTCAGAGGTAAGCCCCATGATATCGACATTTTGTAAATAATTTCTTGTGTTACTGACCGTAAAATAAGACTTTAGACATGAGTTTCAAACATGTTGGGGATCTGAGAGATGATACCCCCTTTAAGGGGTTATCCAGCGCTACAAAAACATGGCCACTTTTTTCCCCTCTTTTGTCTCCAGATTGGGTAGGGTTTTGAAACTCAGTTCCACTGAAGTAAATTGAGCTTAATTGCAATCCGAGCCTGAACTGGAAACAAGAGAGGGGGAAAAGTGGCCATGTTTTTGTAGCGCTGGATAACCCCTTTAAGAGATAGAACACTAGAGCACTTTTTCCCATTTGATTTTTTTCTCATCTCTTCTTCAGTGATCAGTGATCAGTGAAGATACTAAACAGAAGCCCCCCATTTACTCAGTATTCCTGAAAGCGACTGTACCGCTGGTACATCACTTTTCTAAAATTTACATGGATAGCGCAGACGCAGGGATGCTGGTGCCGCCGCCCTTTTTTTGAAACACGACCCAGTTCTATTCAAGGACAGATTAAAATCAATGGAGCTGTGTCATAGAGGGGAGGGGGCAAGCCCAGGCCCGCCTCCAGTGCCTCCCCCCCAGCCAGTCCCTTGGAATAAACAGACTCCATATGCGGGAACGGGCATTGTCACCCCTCGCTGTCGCCGTTCTATCTATGTAAATCTCGGAAAAGCAATGTACCGGTGGTAACTTTGCTTTAAAGGGGAACTATCAGCAGGTTATACAAATATAACCCCCACCCTCCCCCAATAATTATCAATGGAGTGGGCTGGCCAGGGGCGGGCCGGATTGGTGCTCAGGGATGGTAGCCCAACCCCCAGTGCTCTTAACGGCTTATTGGGCCTTTAATAAAGTAGAATATGGGTTTCTTATCCGGTTTTATTATCATTGTAGTCTGGGATTTCTTAGAGCCATATTTAGATTCACTGATATATACATAGGGGGAGATTTATCAAACTGGTTTAAAGTAGGACTGGCTCAGTTGCCCCTAGCAACCAATCAGATTCCACCTTTCATTTTCCAAAGAGTCTGTGAGGAATGAAAGGTGGAATCTGATTGGTTGCTAGGGGCAACTGAGCCAGTTTCACTTTACACCATGTTTGATAAATCTCCCCCATAGTGTCTGTTCTAGGAATATAGGACATCCATTAGCTGATGACTGTTCCATCACATAATGGATGTTACTTTTAATACATATTATTATTATTATTATTATCATTATTATTATTTGTATAGGATGTATTGGAGAATCTTCTGGATCTAGACATTTCTGTTGCAGACACAAAGGATTTCCTCCAGTTTGTTAGCGGCGGTAAATCACTTTCAGGATTTCCTCCTCTGGCACACAGATATGGAGGCCATCAGGTGACTATGGATTACAGTTTAATGTTGGGCTAGTTTTGCATGGACATCTTATGAGCTGACTATACTGAGCCTCCCTTGATGACTATACAATACAAGTTACTATTAGAATAGACATTAAACTAGGGGAAGCTGTCTGTGTCAGGAGTGCCACTGCCTCCCCTGATATATAATACATGTTAGCATTAGAATAGACAATAAACTAGGGGAAGCTGTCGGTGTCAGGAGCGCCACTGCCTCCCCTGATATATAATACATTTTAACATAAGAATAGACATTAAACTAGGGAAAGCTGTCTGTGTCAGGAGTGCAGCCGCCTCCCCAGATATATAATACATGTTAAAATTGGAATAGACAATAAACTAGGGGAAGCTGTCGGTGTCTGTAGTGCTGCAGCAATAGCACCCTGTGGCGGGGGTGGTAGCTGTTAAAGGGGTTACAAAAACATGGCCAGAGGGGCCATGTCAGTCCTTACTGCAGGCAAAGGGTAAAACCGTTAACATTTTTAATTATTGATTTTAGTTTGCTCTCTTTTTGCTCTTTCCATTAGTTTGGTGTCTGGGCCGGGCAGCTTGGAGATGGCAGAGCACATTTAGTCGCCACTTACATCAACAGGTAAAGTACAATTCCATCTGTCATCAATGGAGTCTGACTAATCACTACTGGGAGCCTGTAGTTTCCGCCTTAGGGTCCTACTAGACTAAGCGATTTTTAAAGATTAACGACTAACGATAAATGATACGAACACAATGACACACAAATGCGTTTTTAAAGTCCCCTGCAATTACACAGGACGATCGTAGTTTAAATAGTGGTAATCGTTCCCTGTAATGGGGCCCTTACTGATCCTTTGAAATTTATAAATTCTTTAGTTGACATCATTTATGTTTATTCAGTATTTTTTGTAACTTTTCCAAGCAAGAAGTCAACTTTTCTTTGCAGATATTGTACATTGACGCACACAAAGCGACATTTTCCCTATCAGCTTAGTACAGCACTTACATTTCCATCAGTGAAAGGGTTAACAATCCCCTTTATGACCACATATCTTCCTGCAAATAACCCTGGCCTAAAAAATTGTCAACATGCAGAAAATCTGTGCATTGTCCACAAGGTGTCTCCCTGCTGATGTGCAGGCCCGGGTATAAGATAGCGGCAGAGGGTTATTGCTGGTGATGGAATATTACAGGGACGTCAGTGCCTGCCTCAATCTGCTTGACTTAAATCTGTCAAAAAATAATTTGGTGAAAACGTTTCCCCTATTGAAGAAAAGAACTAAGAACCAAGCCAATGACAAGAACTGTAGCAGTGAGGAGCAGCCAAATAGGTCTCCCAGAAATCAGCACCTATAGCAGAGGGACGTGCACTGATCCCCTCCCCGGAGCTGACAACAGGACAGGCCATGTCCATGTGCCCGAGGGCCAGAGCTCCATGGCCGCTCATAAATTGTCATACAAATGCAACATCCCCTCAGTTAATGTGCTGCATCACAGATTCTAACTATTATCTATCTATCTATCTATCTATCTATCTATCTCCTATCTATCTATCTATCTATCTATCTATCTATCTATCTATCTGTGGTTTCCCAGCACGGGTGTTGCTCTTGGTTACACCCTTCGTAAAAGCCTGTACTTATTGTACCCAAGTGGTGATGAAGGTAGTGATAAAGTTTCGCCATTAGACGTCGTTGTATTAGATATATGTACTTAGATACTGTACGGCTGAAGTGTGTAAAGGGTTATTGTTTATTTGTGTGTCATATGGATCTGTGAACCTATGGCGATCTTTTCTTCTTCTTTCCTATCATCTCTCTCTTTACTTCTTCTAATGCACTCTTCACCCACTCACAGCGCACCTTAGATACGCTGAGGAAGGAAGTCACATGGGTAGAGGAAATGTATGAGTCTTTTGTGTTGGACGTTTTAGAGGAAGGACACAAGCTAGAAAACTCTCTATAGTGGTCTTAGTCAAGTTTTTGTGTAAGTAGGAAGAAGACAAGACACAGCTCACAGTTTCTTCTCAGTAATGCTACACTGCACTATGCAGTGTTAAACCTCTTTCAGGAGAGGACAAGTCAGAGACAACCTCAACCCACGCCGTGGACTAGGAGAGTCACAGAGCAGAACAGTATCCACAGACGGCAGTAAGCTAGGAACTGATCCGGATAGAGCAAAGTTACTAAGAGCCTAGGAACTCTTATCTTGCAGCGCGGTTGTCAGCAGGAAAGCCTAAGCATTCCGCTCAGCCCAGGTAACAAGGTCTGGGGCCCTGTGTCACCCTCATAGGATGGGTCACCCGACACTGGTGGGCATTAGGTGGTGTGAAGACCCAAAGGTCAATACACGGGCACAAGTATTTTCTTCTTCTTCTAAGTATTCTTCTCCTATCTATCTATCTATCTATCTATCTATCTATCTCCTATCTATCTATTTCTCTATCTATCTATCTATCTATCTATCTCCTATCTATCTATCTATCTCCTATCTATCTATCGATCTATCTTCTATCATTCATCCATCCATCTCTACCCATGTATTCATCTAATCTCTGGCAGGTACGGAGAAAGATGGGAACTCCAGCTGAAAGGATCTGGAAAAACACCCTATTCTAGGTAATAGATAACTAATATACTTATTGCTTAAATCAAGTAATCCCGTGGAACTCCATGTTACTTAAAGTGAATCTGTACCCACTGGGTAAATACTTTCCTAGATGTCTTTTCAAAATGCTGCTGCTGTCTTTTGGGTAAAAAAATCTCCTTTTATTCCTCAGTAGCGGTGTCAATGAGCCGGGGCCCAGAACATTCGTGCCCTGGGCCTGCATCACCTCATTGGTATTATTCTCAGCTATCACGTTTTTTTTTGCTGCAGATCTTTGGTGTCGACAAATCTGAAACATCTGAATGTAGCCAAAATGTGCACCATTATATAATATTATATATTTTTTTTTATACATTTGCGTAATCCTAGGACAGGAGATGGGAGAGCGGTGCTGCGCTCCTCTGTACGAGAGTTCCTGTGCAGTGAGGCCATGCACTACCTGGGGATTCCCACCAGCAGAGCTGCCAGGTACCTGTATACACATGATCAGCCTCATAACGGGCACATTACATGGATGTAACATACAATGTCTCTCATGTAATGAGAAGGTATTAAATAAAATGCATGGATCACCCACACATAGTAATAATCACATGAGTGCAAGAAACACCATAGATGCCCCAGATTTATCACAGTGTATCAGGCTGTTTTATAAATCTGGGACATCTGAAAACTTGTGTACACTTAGGCCACGCCCCTTTGAACCAAAATCACTCTCTTTTGTCAGTAAGCCACACCCATTTGTCAGATAAAACACAGAAGTGTCTAAACACATACTGATATCATGTTTTGTTTTCTTTTCCTGTAAACAGCCTTGTTGTAAGCGATGATGCGGTTTGGAGAGATCAGTTCTACAATGGGAATGTTAAGAAAGAACGAGGTATGTCCTGTGACTGTAGATGCTACTAATATCATCTATAAGAAGCTCTCCCTCCAAAGTAAGTGGTGAAGACCGGACATGTCTTTGCGTCCGGAAAGATTACCCAGCCGGTACTTAAGTACCAGCCGGGATGATCCGGGCTGAGACCGGCCGTTTCGTGACCCGGCCGGGGTCACGGAAAGGCCAGGTGTTCACGTTGTGTGAACATAGCCTAAATATGGTAAATACTACAAGCATAGTGAATAGCACGTTACCCCTTCTTATGCAGGAGCGGTGGTATTGCGAGTTGCCAAGTCTTGGTTTCGGATTGGATCTCTTGAAATTCTGACAAACTCTGGGGAGTTTCACTTGTTACGGTAAGTTGGGGAGGCGGGGTGCAGAAATAACATTGTTGCTGGCTTTAGTCACCATTACAAAAGGTAGAGAAGATTTTTTTTCCTTAGGCTGGGTTCACATTACGTTTTTGCAATCCGTTTTTTTCCAGGGATGAAAAACGGATGGAAAAAACGTATGCATGCGTGTGCATCCGTTTTGATCCGTTTTTTCATTGAATTCCATTATAAAAAAACGGATCAAAACGGATCAGTTTTTTTAACGTACACAAAAACGTAGTCAACCTCATTTATGTGTCCGTTAAAAAAATCTGATCCGTTTTTTTTATAAAGGAATTCAACAGAAAAACAAATGCACACACATTAGGACTTAGGACTTTTTTGCAATCCCCAATCGGATGCAATTGTGTGCATATGTTTTGATCCATTTTCCCATTGACTTCCATTTTTTTGACGGACACAAAAATAAGGTGAACCACGTTTTTGTGTGCGCTAAAAAAAAACGGATTTGTTTTGATCCATTTTTTTATAATGGAAGTCAATAAAAAACTGATCAAAACGGATGCACACAGTTGCATCTGTTTTTTTCATCAGTTTTTCTGCAAAAAACTGATGAAAAAAACGATTGCAAAAACGTAGTTTGAACCCAGCTTTAAGCTGGGTTCACACTATGTATATTTCAGGCAGTATTTGGTCCTCATGTCAGGTCCTCATAGCAACCAAAACCAGGAGTGGATTGAAAACACAGAAAGGATCTGTTCACACAATGTTGAAATTGAGTGGATGGCCGCCATATAACAGTAAATAACGGCCATTATTTCAATACCACAGCCGTTGTTTTAAAATAACAGCAAATATTTGCCATTAAATGATGGCCATCCACTCAATTACAACATTATGTGAACAGAGCCTTTCTGTGTTTTCAATCCACTCCTGGTTTTGGTTGCTATACAGCCTCACAAATACAGCCTCAAATATACATAGTGTGAACCCAGCCATTGGCTGCATTCTCACATCCCGTCTTCCGCACGGAACGCGGATGTGGAATGCCTGTAACGGACTCTCCCCCGCCCGGGCAGCATCTGTAATTAGATGTTGGGAGCGGGGGAACTGTACAGATATGCGCCGCGCTGTAATGAATCAGCCACGTGGCGCTGTCATTACAGCGCGGCGCATATCTGTACAGCTCCCCCGCTCCCAGCATCTAATTACAGATGCTGCTTGGGCGGGGGAGAGTGCGTTACAGGCATTCCACGTCCGTGTTCCGTGTGAGACACGGAACATGTGAATGCAGCCTTAGGGCCCCTTCACACGTCCACAGTGGTTTATTGGTCTGCCCCGTATTCACGGACCGCGCACACCGTAGAAGACTAGGAGCTCAAACTGAAAATACAGACCATAGTAATCGCTATGTGCATGTTTATTACATTTTGTTTTCTAGGGAATTACTTGACTTCATCATCGAACAACATTTTCCAGCTATTATCCAAACTGATCCCAATAGAGTTTTGGTGAGACGTGTATTATTATTATTATAGAATTTTTATGCCGTCATATTAAAGGCGTTGTGTAACTTTGGTCAGGCCGTCTCTTTCAATAGATATAAGAGACACTAATTGTTCTAAGTCAGGGATGGGGAACCTTTGTCCCTTCAGCTGTTGCAAAACTACAACTCCTATCATGCCTGAACAGCCAAAGCTAAAGCTTTGGCTGTCCTGGCATGATGGGAATTGTAGTTTTTCAACAGCTGAAGGAATGAAGGTTCCCCCTCCCTGCTCTAAAGTTACTGGTAGGAATCTAATGGACACTTAAAGTGTCACTGTTGTTTAAATTTTTTTTTGCATAAATCAATAGTACAGGCAATTTTAAGAAATGTTGTAATTGGGTTTATTAGCCGAAAAATAAATTTTTATCATGAAAAAGCAGTTTGAAGCTCTCCCCCCTGTCTTAATGGTTCTCTTATGAAGAGGGGAGGGGTGGAGGGAGATGAGGCACCGGAACAGGACAACAAAGAGTTAATTTACAGCTACATCACGGGCTATCTCCTCTGAAGTCAGCACTGACCTCTCTGACCTCTGAATACCGGCTTTCACACAGCTCCCACTGTGTAATCCTTTGTTCTCTGCTCTCTGCTGGTGACTTATCTCCCCCCTCCAACGATTAGACAGGGTCCGACTGATGTAAAAGAGTCGAGATTTCCTGATAATGAGCAGTGAATGAGAGAGAGGAGGGAGGGGGGACCTGGGGAAAGTCTTTTTGAATGCAGATAATGGCATATATGCCTAATAAACCCAATTACAAAGTTTCTTAAAATCACCTGGACTATTGACTTCTGCAAAAAAAAAAAAAAAAAAAATGACAGTGACACTTTCAGGTCCCCATACACCTCAGATTTTGTTCATCTGTACCTGCGGCAAATTTGTCTGTCAATCAGGGGTATGGGGCCGTCCCAAACAATCACTGACAGATGATGTCAGTGGAGATAGGGGACAGACGTGATGGAAAATCACAGCTGACCCCTTTGTTTCAGGAGAGATAAGTCACAGCCAGAGCTCTCTCGCTGCAGCTTACCCCACCCCTACCCATAGAGAATACAGGAGCTCTCAGCCGTGCAGAACGTTCCTGTGTATGAGGAGGATGCGTGAAATATAACTAAAATAATAATAATAATATTTATTTGTATACCGACAACAGATTCCGCAGCGCTTAAGTGTATGGGGACCTGTATGGGCGCACTTTTTTACTCATATTATTGGGAAAAAGGTCCCAGGAGACTTAATAGCTATTACCCAAGAGTAGTGAACTTCAGAAAAGGGTCCAGGTTTAGATGCCCAATAGAAATCTTGTACATGCACCATTGTGTCTCATACTGGTGGAATAAGCTATTGATGCCATTGGCTAGCTTGCCAAGCTCACTGCGCCTAAGATACAGGCACCGATCTTATGTCCTGTAAGCCGAGCCCTGCTTGCATATCATTGAGCCAGAGATGGGGGATTACTAGCACAGAGGCGTTGTAGCCCTAGGGCACTAAAGACCTTAGGCCACGCCTCTTTGACACTTAAATGTAATAATAAAGCCATGCTGACAGGTTTCACTTCTGTATCTTTGTAACAGTGCCAATGGTTTAACATGTGTTTTGCGGGTTTTGTTTTGTCATAAAAAAAAAATTCTGAGCCAGCACGATAAATGTGTAGTTATAGGAGGAGGTTTATCAAACATGGTGTAAAGTGAAACTGGCTCAGTTGCCCCTAGCAACCAATCAGATTCCACCTTTCATTTTCCAAAGAGTCTGTGAGGAATGAAAGGTGGAATCTGATTGGTTGCTAGGGGCAACTGAGTCAGGTTTACACCATGTTTGATAAATCTCCCCCATAGTGTCCGTGTATTTAAGGTGTATAACAGGATTTATCATTCTAGGTCTTCTTTAACACAGTGGTGTCTCAGACGGCAGATATGATTGCACGGTGGATGTCCGTAGGGTTTGCACACGGTAAGTTTACACAGTAATTTATAGTCCAGGTTCAGTATATTCAGGACCAACAAAGCAGCATCACACCTGACTATTATGGGTAGTGTCTGGTTCCATTGAAGTGAGTTGAAATACTACACACAACCTATGGACAGGCAGGGCGATACATTTGAAAGAAAGCCGCCATGTTTTTCTAATCCTAGACAAAAAGCAGTGTCCTGAAGGCTCGAAATAGGCTGGTCCATAAAGGAGAAGTCCAGCGAAAATTTATACAAATCTCCAATATACACTTATTACGGGAAATGCTTATAAAGTGCTTTTTTCCCTGCACTTACTACTGCATCAAGGCTTCACTTCCTGGATAACATGGTGATGTCACTTCCTGGATAACATGATGATGTCACTTCCTGGATAACATGGTGATGTCACTTCCTGGATAACATGGTGATGTCACTTCCTGGATAAAAAAAAATAGTGATGTCACTTCCTGGATAACATGGTGATGTCACTTCCTGGATAGCATGGTGATGTCACTTCCTGGATAACATGATGTCACTTCCTGGATAAAAAATAGTGATGTCACTTCCTGGATAACATGGTGATGTCACTCCCTGGATAACATGGTGATGTCACTTCCTGGATAACATGATGATGTCACTTCCTGGATAAAAAATAGTGATGTCACTTCCTGGATAACATGGTGATGTCACTTCCTGGATAACATAGTGATGTCACTTCCTGGATAACATGGTGATGTCACTTCCTGGATAACATGGTGATGTCACTTCCTGGATAACTACCCGACTGCCAGAGCTGTGCAGGCTGTGGCTGCTGGAGAGGATGATGGCAGGGGGACACTGAGGGACACAGAGCACAGGAGGGACACTGAGCATCCCTCTGCCATCATTCTCTCCAGCAGCCACAGCCCACACAGCTCTGGGAGTCGGGTAGTGACATCACCATGTTATCCAGGAAGTGACATCACCATATTATCCAGGAAGTGACATCACCATATTATCCAGGAAGTGACATAACCATGTTATCCAGGAAGTGACATCACCATGTTATCCAGGAAGTGACATCATCATGTTATCCAGGAAGTGACATCACCAAGTTATCCAGGAAGTGAAGCCTTGATGCAGTAGTTAGTGTAGGGAAAAAAGCACTTTATAAGCATTTCCCGTAATAAGTGTATATTGGGGATTTATATAACTTTAGGGGGACAATACAATACTTTATAAATATTATCGCCGGACTTCTCCTTTAAGTGGTTAAAGGGGTATTCTCATCTCCATTGTATAACCCCCCCAGTCCACAGGATAGGGAATAACAAACTGATTAGTGGGGGTCCAATAACTGGGAACCGCTTGTGATTCCAGGAACAGGGACATAATGAATGGACTGTGTGTGCATGGCTGACAGCTGCCAGGGCATGATGGTAGATATAGTCCCGCAACAGCAGGTGGGGAATCATTGCCATCAGGCATCCATGCTGAGTAGTTTTATTCCCTGCCTGGGCTCCCATGTGACATCATTGCTGCCGCTGATCTATCTGTGACATTGTCCCCTGGTCCCCGGTCACATCTCTGATCTGTGTTATCTTGTCTGACACTCTGCTCTCTATGGGCTTGTGAGACTGACACACTGTGACCTTCCTACCGAGTCCTTATCTCTGCTCCCATATAGCTTCCTTACTTATCACTGATTGTCATAGACACCTGCTTATAATCATTGGAATGTATTTATTCCTTCCTCTTGAGCCATATAATTTTTCAAGGCCATTTAAAGGGGAACTTTAAAAAATTTTTCTTTCAAACCTACTGCTGTCAGAAAATTATATATATTTTTTACAAAAAAAAAATCTCAAGCCTTCTAGTACTTATCAGCTGTTGTATGCCCTGCAGGAAGTGGTGTATTCTTTCCAGTCTGACACAGTGCTCTCTGCTGCCACCTCTGTCCATGTCAGGAACTGTCCAGAGCAGTAGAAAATCCCCATAGAAAACCTCTCCTGCTCTGGATAGTTCCTGACATGGACAGAAGTGGCAGCAGGGAGCACTGTGTGAGACTGAACAGAATACACCACTTACAGCAGCTGATAAGTCCTAGAAGACTTGAGATTTTTTAAATAGGAGTAATTTACAAATCTGTATAACTTTTTAATACCAGAAATGGTAGAGTATAAACTCACAGGGAAGCTGTCTCCACTAGGTGGCACTAGAGAGCTGGCTCCTTACCTACTACTTTACACTGCTATAAGAACCCAACACCGATTTATATTTATTTGTGTGTGTAAATACAACAATTACATCATTTACGTCCCCATTTGTCCCCATGCAGGTGTGTGTAATACAGATAACTTCAGCCTCCTGTCAATCACTATTGACTATGGTCCCTTTGGATTCATGGAAAATTATGATGCTGGTGAGTTTCCACCATCTACCATACTGATATCGTAACTGTGTCATTTCGTTCATCGCTTTCTTAAAGGGATACTCCAGCAAAAATCTTTTTTTTTTCTCAAATGAACTGGTGTTAGAAAATTATGTAGATCTGTAATTTACTTCTATTAAAAAATCTCAGGCCTTTCAGTACTTAGCAGCTGCTGTATGTCCTGCAGGAAGTTGTGTATTCTTTCCAGTTTGACACAGTGCTCTCTGCTGCCACCTCTGTCGATGTCAGGAACTGTCCAGCGCAGTAACAAATCCCCATAGTAAATTTCTCCTGCTCTGTACAATTCCTGACATGGACAGAGGTGGCAGCAGAGAGCACTGTGTCAGACTGGAGAGAGTACACCACTTCCTGCAGGACATACAGCAGCTGATAAGTACTGGAAGACTTGAGATTTTTTAAAATAGAAGTAAATTACAGATCTATATAATTTTCTGAAATCAGGTGATTTGAAAGAATTTTTTTTTCCGCTTGGGTACCCCTTTAACCTCAGGCCGAGCACCGGTTACCTTTCCCCCTAGCACGGAAGGATTTACCATTTTTTCCAAAGAAAACAACTGTTGAGGATGATAGATGAGCATGATGTGCCTGCCGCAACTTACACAGATTACTCTGGTTAGCATAACAGGGGAAGGTTTATTATGTAGCACTAACAATCCATCGCCTTCCAATGTGTGTCTGCGAGGAGGATGAGGAGGATGAGGAGGAGGAGGAGGAGAGCATCTGGAAATCTGTAGCCTCCCCTGCAAAAATAAATACCCCATAGCGGGGAGGCTGTGGATTCCATCTAAGCTTCTCATGGAGTTGTTGAAACAAAAATAAGGCCTATTGTTGAAATTACTATTTATTTTAATCCCCCCCCTTTTGTCGGTAATTTTCGTCGTGTTTTTATTAAACAGGTTACGTTCCAAACACGTCTGACGACCAAGGGAGGTACGGGATCGGAAACCAGGCCAACGCTGGAATGTATAATCTGAACAAGCTGCTGGTAGCCTTAAAGCCCCTGATGGACAACAGGCAAAAACAGATGTGAGTGCGATGACTGAGAAACACGCAGGACCCCCTGATGCTGGTAGGGTAGCAGAGGAGACACGTGTATGTATGTGAGTGCGATGACTGAGAAACACGCAGGACCCCCTGATGCTGCTAGGGTGGCAGAGGAGACACGTGTGTGTGTGTGTGTGTGTGTATGTGTGTATGTATGTATCTATGTGTATGTATGTGTGTGTATATATATATATGTTTTTTTGTGTGTGTATGTATGTGTGTATGTATGTATGTGTGTGTATGTATGTATGTATGTTTGTGTGGTATGTGTGTATGTATATGTATGTATATGTATGTATGTGTGTATGTATATGTATGTATGTGTGTATGTATGTATGTATATGTATATGTGTATGTATGTATGTGTATATATGTGTGTGTGTATGTATGTATGTGTGTGTATGTATGTGTATGTATATGTATGTGTGTGTGTTTATGTATGTGTGTGTGTATGTACATATGTGTGTGTATATATGTATGTGTGTGTGTGTTTATGTATGTGTGTATATGTATGTATGTATGTATGTATGTGTGTGTGTGTGTGTATGTATATATGTGTGTGTGTATGTATATATGTGTATGTTAATGTGTGTGTATGTATATGTATGTGTGTGTGTGTTTATGTATGTATGTATGTATGTATGTATGTATGTGTGTGTGTATGTATATATGTGTGTGTGTGTGTATGTATATATGTTAATGTGTGTATATGTATGTGTATGTTTGTGTGTTCTTGTGCTCCTTTGAATGAGTTGATACTGAATCCCATGGAGGATTAGGACGGACTCTGAGAAATGTCGTGATGATAAATGACCAGTGACGGATGGAATTAGATGTTTATTTTTTGCAAAAGAAGACTGACCCGTTTTCAAAGGCGGCATGACAGCCTACAGCCAGCGTAAATGTGAAGCCTCAGGTTAGATGGTAGTACAAGGCATGTGTATAAGAAAAAAATATCTAATCAACTGGTGCCAGAGATTTGTAATTTACTTCTATTAAAAAATCTCCAGTCTTCCAGTACTTATCAGCTGCTGTATGTCCTGCAGGAAGTGGTGTATTCTTTCCAGTGTGACACAGTGCTCCCTGCTGCCACCTCTGTCCATGTCAGGAACTGTCCAGAGAAGGAAAGGTTTTCTATGGGGATTTGCTACTGCTCTGGACAGTTCCTGACACGGACAGAGGTGGCAGCAGAGAGCACCAACTCCGGTCACTCAGCTGATTGAAGGGACAGCTGCACTAATGCAAACACTGTGGCCTATGTTGGATCCACTATAATGATCCGTCCTAATCAAAATTATCTTGCATTTTAGATACATTGGAATAGTAAAAATGGTTGCAAACATATATATATATATATATATATATATATATATATATATATATATATATACACACATATATATACCCTGACCACATCCTGCTGACCTGCTAACAGATACAATTTCATTTCAGAGCTTCACACATTCTTGCAGGATTTCCAGATCTATATTACCAGAGGTACGTTGTCAGTATTGAGTCATCTCCCCCCGCCCGGTGTCAGTATACACTCATCTCCCCCCGCCCGGTGTCAGTATACACTCATCTCCCCCCGCCCGGTGTCAGTATACAGTCCCAGCTCATGTCCTTCTCTTTGCTTACAGATTCACAGAGCTCTTTAGGGCCAAACTGGGATTTGTGGGTGCGAGGGAAGAAGACTTGATGCTGATTGTTTCCTTCCTTAATGTAGGTGACGTCCACCAGGTGGCAGTGTGACTGGCCTATTCAAACCTGCGGCCCTCCAGCTGTTGCAAAACTACAATTCCCATCATGCCTGGACAGCCAAAGCTTTAGCTTTAGCTTTGGCTGTTCAGACATGATGGGAATTGTAGTTTTGTAACAGCTGACACCAGTGCACAGAATATTTTTCTCTCTTTTTACAGATGATGGAAGACACCAAGGCTGATTTTACAATGTCATTTCGTCAGCTGAGTGAGATCACTGACCACCAGCTAAAGAGTCCCAGTATTCCTGAGGTATCTGCAGACTCAGGCTGTGTTAGAGGGGTTGTGCAGCAAATATATCGGCAAAAAAGAAAAATCTGTGGCTCTTGAATATTATACCGCTCTGTCCACATTGCACTGATGGCTGTTTGCAAAGTTATAAAATCATATTTTTCTTATAAGCTCAAGAGTCATAGAGGTTTGGCTAAGCTGCAGCATGCATGGCTCCTTTGTACAGGCTTTGGCTTCCAGCACTGAGCCTTTTACATGATGCAGGGAAGGGAGGGAGGAGACATGCATGCTGCAGCTCAGCACAGCCTCTATGACTCTTGAGCTTATAAGAAAAATATGATACATGACATGAAACATTTATAACTTTAGCTACACTTTGAAGTAATACTACAGCACATATACCATTATAGCAATTATGTTTCTTGCAAGGTCGCAGCCTGCAATTAGAATGTGATGGAAACCACTGCTAAGGTCACTGATATAGACTATGGGCTTTAATGGGGTACTCCAGCAACAAAAACTTTTTCTTTTAAATCAAATGGTTTCAGAAAGTGCCAGAGATTTGTAATTTACTTCTATTTAGAAAATCTCCAGTCTTCCAGTATTTATCAGCTGCTGTATGTCCTGCAGAAAGTGGTGTTTTCTTTCCAGTCTGACACAGTGCTCTCTGCTGTCACCTCTGTCTATGTCAGGAACTGTCCAGAGCAGGAAAGGTTTTCTATGGGGATTTGCTACTGCTCTGGAGAGTGCAGCAGAGAACACTGTTTCAGACTGTAAAGAATACATTACTTCCTGCAGGACATACAGCAGCTGATAAGTACTGGAAGACTGGAGATTTTTAAATAGAAGTAAATTACAAATTCGTGAATTTCTGAAACCATTTGAGCGGGAGTAATGTACGTTGTTTTCGTGTTATGTCACCATTCTGACGCTTTAATATTTTTGCTTATTGTGGAAGGAACTCTGGGCCCTTCATGAGATCGGCAGACGCAAGGATTTCCCGGCCTGGGTGACGGCGTATCTACAGAGACTAAGACGGTAAGAACAGTAATAGAAGTTCATCAGTTTCTGTAGAAATAAGTGTCATGGCTTCTATGCATAATAGCCATATCCGGTCTGTTCACGAATAGATACTAGTGAATATTTTTATGCACTCCTTTGACTTTTAGGGTGCGTTCTCACCTACAGGATCTGCAGCAGATTTGATGCTGTGTTCAGTTATTTAAATGAGATCTGTTGCGGATCTGCTGCGGATCCGCAGCAGAAAATCAGCTGCGGATCCGGTAAGTGTGAACGTACCCTTAATGGAATTCCTTAGATCTTCTTCAGGGTTGCAGTATTTTTATAGGCCAGACTTTGCACCAGATGGCGGTCTTCTCCCTGTAACAACCCCACAGGTGTAGACCCACTGTGTCATCTACCTGTTGAGATGACGGCTGGCCAGCCAGGTGCAGTGAGATAGCTGCAGGTGAGGCAGCACATTTGGAGGAGGAGGTGATGCAGCAGAGTCAGTAGTCTCTGGAATAGCAGAGCTGGATGAATGATGATAGCTGCTATATTCAATTGCACAGATGCAGCAGGGTCCACGGAGTACGGAATAGCAGAGCTGACAGGTTGCAGAGCTGCATGAATGATAGCAGCTGATATATTCAGATGTACTGGTGCAGCAGAGGCGACAGAGTGCATAATAGTTAAGCAGTAGAGATGAGCGAACCTGGAGCATGCTGGAGTCCATCCGAACCTGAACTTTCGGCATTTGATTAGCAGTGGCTGCTGAACTTGGATAAAGCCCTAAGGCTATGTGGAAAACATGGATATAGTCATTGGCTGTATCCATGTTTTCCAGACAACCTTAGAGCTTTATCCAAGTTCAGCAGCCACCGCTAATCAAATACCGAACGTTCGGGTTCGGATCGGCTCAAACCCGAACCCGGTTCGCTCATCTCTATACAGGTTGCAGAGCTGGATAGATGCTGGTAACTGCTATAGACATGCAGAGATGTAGTAGGGTCCACAGAGCTGAGTGACTTTATGAAGTGGCTTTAACCAGTAGTAGGAGATGAAGCAGAGCCGACCAGCTGGGTCATACACAGGAAAATGAGCGAGGTGCACAGGGTCAGGTAAGAAACAGGCACTGGTCAAATAGAGAGTGGCCAGCAGAGGAACGCCACCGCAGACAACGTGGAGGTGAAGCAGATTACATGTTCTGAAGGTGGTGAGTGCCAGAACATACTGCTCGCCAATGGATGCCAACCATCAGCGTTATACTCACCATCAAGATCAGTGGGGGTCTCTACACTCAGAATCCTGACCGGGCAAAACATTTGACTTGTCCAAAGTCTTCTTAAATGACAGGGACACTTTATAGTTGCTGTTGGAGTCCATTAGCAGTTAGCTCCCCCTAGAGGTGGCAGCATATAGCCACTCTGAGCTTTTTGACATGGAGACCTTGCATTGTAATGCTTAAAGAGACTCAGCAGGTTTGTGCCATCCTATCTTAGGTTAGCATCAACTAGTGACAGAGAAGCTGAACAGAATGATGTATCACTTACATTGTTCTGTGCAGCCGATCCAGTGATATCCTCCTGAATAACATGGACGATAAGTAGTCCTCTCCATTATGTGCATGAGCTCAGTAGTCCTAGATATTCATGAGAAGCAAAAAACTCCACCCACCAGCTGCTTATTGGCAGTTATCTATCCATGCTGTGTATAGGCAGTCAGCTGTCAATCAGCAGCTGGAGGGCGGGGGGAGGGGTGTGGCAAGACCTATTCTCCTGCATATTAGGAGAACAGCTGAACAGAATGATGTAAGTAATACACCGATCTGTTCAGCATTTCTGTCACTAGTTTATACTGCCCTCATTTAAAGCCACATAAACCTAGTGACAGATTCTTGGCTATGACATTGCACACTTACTGGCAGGTTTCCGCCCAGATTCCACTAGGGAGCGCTTTGTTATCATCTTATTATTACAACATAATAGAAGGTATACTGTTACTTTTGCCATTGGTGTTTTACCAAGCCGGGAGGAATGTATATTTATATGTATATGTATACATGGATTCATGTCTTGATTACTGATCAGAAATTGATGATGTTTAAATGACTTTTAACATGTGCATAAAATCCCACCATCTGCATTGTTATTAAGTTAATGGTGTGTGACGGAGCTGGAAGCCGATATCTCCGAGTACTTCCAGATGCTTAGCAAAACAAGTATCCAGAAGCTACGGAAGCAATGTGCACCGTCCCTTTTATTCAGCTATACTATACATGTAGAGAGCCATAAGATGACACGAGTGTTACTGGAAGTCGTGTATAATTATGGCGCGGAGAACACGTACAGGAGCATGAATAATGAAGCTGCTACTATAATAGCGCCATCTGTATGTGAACACAGTACTGCAAGGAATAACATACCCGCCTAGTACCAGATCTAAGGCCGTGCTATACTAAGCTTCCATCCATGTCATTGTCAGAGGATGCTGGGAAATGTAGTTTTCCATCAGTTAGAGGCCCGCAGTTTAATGACCACTGAGTCTTCTGATCCATTAGACTCCGCCCATCAGGTAGGCCACACCCACTAGATCATTGGTCGCTTTACAATGTCTGGACGCAGTATAATGTATTCTTCAGATGAATTCTATTCATATGTAATAATGAACTTTTTCTTTCCACTTTTAGTAATCCGGATGATTCTGAGGCTAAAAGAAGACAACGGATGAAAAGTGAGACCCGTGGCCGAAACATAGGGGCGGGGCTTACGGGTTCTTGACTGTCTTCCCATTGGTGTCTTGTTATATGGGTCAGCTTGAGTCCTGTCGATAGCATTGGATGAAGCTATGGATGACCGGACTAGTGATATTGCATCCATATAAATGAGCGACCATGTGATATGTGGTGGCATAAACCATAAGTGAAAACCACAAAGTCTTAGAATATCACCGGCACTACTCTTTTTTTATCCACCAAATTGTGTTATTGTGCGCTACTGGGCCTTAGACACAATTGGGACTGCAAGTAATCACAACGGAGGTGGACCTCATGGATAAGCATATTGTGCATACAACAAGTTCAGTAAAAAGCTGAGGGCACTCACCGAATCATTGCAATAATTCTTTATTCCGACATATGTTAGAACCTTCAGTGACACATGTCACTGTTCAGCACTTCACATGTACAACACAGACATGACGGCCATTTCACACGCATGCACGCTTCATCTGATGAAGTGCGCATGCATGCGAAATGGCCGTCATGTCTCAAAGAAGTATCGCAGTGATTCGAGAAGCACCCTCAGGTTTTTACTGAACTTGTTGTATAAACTATAAGTGGTAGTCACTCTTTGCTCCGACTAATGTGGTATTCACAAGTGTACAACCCCAGTATTCAATAGGCTACATCAATCGTGTGGTGGCCTATTAATATAGTAAGATATAGGAAATTATTTAATGCTGGCACAAAAGATGTGACCAGCGAGGTTTCATGTTTGTTAGCTCTTTTCTGGCCCTTTAAGGCTGGCACCTCACTGTCTTTTTGCAGTCCATTTAACATACCTGTTTATTGGGAAGAAAATGGATGCAAATCCAGATGCAATTGTGTGCATGCATTTGGATCCGTTTTTCCGTTGACTTCCATTATTTGAAAAAAAAAAAATGGAATGAAATGGATCCTCTTTTGAAGAAATTTTTTAGCGTCCCCAAAAACAGAGTTGGCCACATTTTTCTGTAGGTTAAAGTAGCCGCTTAAAAACAGATTTATTAAACGGACTGCAAAAATGCATTGTGGCACTCACCAGCTTAGGGGCTCATAACCGGCCCATGTAAAAGGACCCTCATTACTGGAATTGTTGATTATTTACAGCAACCAACCCGAGATACATACTGCGGAACTGGATGGCCGAATCTGCAGTTCGTAAGGCTGAGATGAATGACTTTTCAGAGGTTAGTTTGGAAATATCTAAATATCTATCTATCTATCTCCTATCTATCTATCTATCTATCTATCTATCTATCTATCTATCTATCTATCTATCTATCTATCTATCTCCTATCTATCTATCATCTATCTATCTATCTATCTATCTATCTATCTATCTATCTCCTATCTATCTATCTATCTATCTATCTATCTATCTCCTATCTATCTATCTATCTATCTATCTATCTATCTATCTCCTATCTATCTATCTATTATCTATCTATCTCCTATCTATCTATCTATCTATCTAAATATCTATCTATCTATCTATCTCCTATCTATCTATCTATCTATCTATCTATCTATCTATCTATCTATCTTCTATCTATCTATCTCCTATCTATCTATCTCCTATCTATCTATCTATCTATCTATCTATCATCTATCTATCTATCTATCTATCTATCTATCTCCTGTCTATCTATCTATCTATCTATCTATCTATCTATCTATCTATCTATCTATCTCCTATCTATCTATCTTTTCATCCTCCCTCCCTCCGATTATAGATGTTTGGAGTGCTGCAGGTGTCTGCATAGAGTGGATTATGACTAGTATATCTCTCTCTATCCCAGGTCCACCTACTGCAGAAGATATTACAGCGACCCTTTCAAGTGCAAAAGATGGCAGATCTGGCCGGATATTCCCAAAGACCTCCAAAATGGTCCAAAGACTTGAAAGTGAGCTGTTCATCCTGATACAGATCCTGATACAGCCTGAACTAATGGATGTGAGAATTATCAATAAAGACCCCTATGTACCTGAATAACATGGACAATAAGTAGTCCTCTCCATTATGTGCATGAGCTCAGTAGTCCTGGATATTCATGAGAAGCAGAAAGCTCCACCCACCAGCTGCTGATTGGCAGTTATCTATCCATGCTGTGTATAGTCAGTCAACTGTCAATCAGCAGCGGCGGGGGAGGGGTGTGGCTAGAATCCTATTCTCCTGCATATTTGGAGAACGGCTGAACAAAATGATGTAAGTAATACATTGTACAGTTTATGCTGCCCTCATTTAAAGCGACATAAGCCTAGTGACAGATTCTCTTTAAGGGTGCGTTCACACGTACAGGATCTGCAGCAGATTTGGTGGCGCAGATTTGAATCTGCAGCAGATCTGCAACAAATCTGCAGCAGATCCGCAGCAGATTTGATGGCCCAGAATTGATTTGCTTTGAATCTGCAGCTTCAAATCTGCTGCAGATCTGCTGCAGATCCTGTACGTGTGAACGCACCCAGAGGTTTTCCAAGCTCAGTTTGGTTGAGGGTTTTGCAGCTCAGTTCCATTGAAGTGAATGTAGCTGAATTGTAATACCACACACAACCTGAGGACAGGGGTGGCGCTGTTTTTAAAAAACAAAAACTCTGCTCTTTCTAATCCTGGATAATTAAATAGAAATATTGGAATGGTGAAACACATGTAACATGATCATTTACATCTATAGGTTCAGGACCTGTTGCACAGAGAGTTATATCAGCGGTAGCACTGTACACATTCTGTATAATAGACAAATCAAAGCTTGTGATTTCATTAGAGGCGATGCCCGGCGGCGGAAAGGCTTTCTCTCATCTATCCCAGAAGATATTTTTCTTTGCTGGTTCTGCCCATCTATAATTACTCTCATCAATTACATGCCAGGCGCAGCTGCCTGAACAGGTCTGTGTTAATGTGGAGCAGGTGGTCATTGTAGGTAGCGCCAGCCCCTCCTGCCTGTAGCAGCGATCGTCATTGCCTGCCAGCATCTCTCCTGCACAGATTGCTTTCACCGCAGAGAACGCTCATTTTACGTTTGGCAGTCAATTTTCTGTTTAGTTATGAGAGTCTGTGGAATTTTAAGTGTTTCCTATTAAGTCTTATTAAGCAATTATGTTCATTTTTCCGCCATGTCCGTATACGTACATGTTTATCTCAACCAGATACGGCTTAAAGGGTTTGTCTCATCAAAGCAACCTCTTTTCTTATTATAAGTGATCACTGCGAGTCCTGGAATCTCCATCCAGCGTCCATCTGCGACCCCTGGGGGAGGTATACTTCAGCTGTACAGGGGACCCCCTCTTCCTCTGTGATGTCTATAGATTTAATATGTCATATGGATATAGGTTGTCCTGATGAGGCAACCCTCTATAAAGGGGTTATCCAGGATAAAGTGGATTTGCAGCAGTGACAAGAGTGCCTAACCCTACCAGTTTCCAGCCAAAATTGGAAAAGATCAAGAAGAAATTAAAGCGGTGTCAAGACTAAAGTAATTTCCCCCCCTCCCAGGGCTGGTGGTAAGTAAACATACTATACTCACCTCCTCCTATCCCTATATAGCTGCCGCCCCAATGCTCCCGATCAGGGGCAGATTAACTTTACCATAGGCCCCGGGTTGTTCACCAAGCCTAGGCCCCCCACCTCACTGTAACTATGGCAGCACTAGTGTGGTGCTCATAGTACGGGATAGATAATGTCATATTTACCATGTACCTGTAAAGTTTCATAAAAAAAAAATGATCAGGCAGCTCTGTGCTCACTTTTCATTTTCTAAAGTACTTCCATTTTGAATTTGGTAAAGGACCTGTGGTGACATCATAGTCACATGATAAGGTCCTTCAGTATGTTCTATGAATTAAGTCTGGGTTCACACACAGTATATTTCAGGCAGTATTTGGTCCTCATGTCAGGTCCTCATAGCAACCAAAACCAGGAGTGGATTAAAAACACAGAAAGGATCTGTTCACACAATGTTGAAATTAAGTGGATGGCCGCCATATAACGGTAAATAACTGCCATTATTTCAATACAACGGCCGTTGTTTTAAGATAACAGCAAATATTTGCCATTAAATGACGGCCATCCACTCAATTACAACATTATGTGAACAGATCCTTTCTGTGCTTTCAATCCACTCCAGGTTTTGGTTGCTATGAGGACCTGACATGAGGACCAAATACTGCCTGAAATATACTGTGTGTGAATCTGCAGTGTCCCAGAACATGCAGACTACTACTCCTATTGTGGCCATTTCTATTTCTGTGTCAATGCCTGTTCTGGTAAGTGTTTGCACTGCAACTGCTGCTGGTTTTCCCCTAGTATTCTCTGGTATTGTGCATTTTCATGTGTATTCTCATGTGTTCCTGTGTATTATTACAGTGTACAGTGGTATGCAAGGCTGTTGATCACGTGACCTGTAACCATGGTTCCTCCAATGGCCGACTAGCTCTGGCCAGGAGCAACGATGTGACCTCCCACTTCCTCCTAACAAGTTAGTCTTCCCCCTGCCTCCAAGCAAGGAGGTTGTGTGGTTCTATCCTCTCCCACAGAAGAGTGACTAAGTCTGCTGCTATATACCAGTCTTCGGCTGTTTCTGCCTGCTCAAGTGACCGGATTCTTTTCTCTCATCTGGGTGTCATTCCGTTATTTCTCCTCATCGCTGCAAGGATTCACAGCAAGTATTATTCTCAAGCTAATCCACCCAGCACCGCTATTTCTCTCATACTCCTACTCCCATCATCCGGCACGTATTCTCACAGCCTATGCAGCACCACTCCTGCTTTATTTGTCAAAGCCTGCTATATACCCGGTTGCATCCGGACAGAACTGTTGCTACTAGCTACTTCATCTATAATAAAACCGCTGTTACTGAACCCTGGCATTGGTGTCCACTAACTGGTGCCCTGACTAGGTGCAGCGAAGAATCACATGCCCATCATCACCCGCAGATTCCACAGACCGGCCCTACAGCTGTGCCGCCCTCAGGCCTATACCGTGACAAGTATAACCCCTGCAGCTGCCCCGGTCATTGCCCGCTCATAACACCAGCACTGCGGAAGTGGCCCCCAGGGGCCAGGGCATCGCATTTTTGGCGTCACGAACAGGATCTACCCGCCACGCGGTGTACCAGATCTACAGTTTAATATCGTCTCCAGAGACTGTGCTAAAATTGCCATGGGAGTTCTGATAACTGAGTCGCTGCACGGCTGGGACTGTACACAAAATGGCCGCTTCTTGCTGTTATTTCTACCTGCGCCATCCCCCGGTGACGAGGGGGTTAACTGCCATGCGGCCGAGAAGCGGGAATTGCTTGGCGCCATTGATAATGACTGTGTCTCTCCTGATTGGCCGGCCGCTTCCACTGACGTCATTGTTGCTGGGCAGACTTTGGAGCCTGATCCTCCAGCCTGGCGCTCCTCCCCTTCCTGCTACAAGTTCCGGCCAGTGGAACGCAAGATGGCGGCCTATGAAGAGCACCTGCCTGCAGCCCCAGCGCTTGTGATGCCTACACTGCCTGAGAGTCTGCCTCTGCTCAATCCTGCGTGCCTGCTAATGCCGCCACCCTCCGACAGCGATATCAGTTGGGGCTCTACACCAGTCTCCAACGGTCCGGAGGAAGAGCCTGTCTCCATCGCCAGCGTCTCACCGGGATCTCGTTGCTCCAGCACTCCCGAGGTTGCCTTCTCCACAGGAGGATCGACCTCGCCAGAAAACGATGGATCCGTGAGTACCGGGGTTCCGGGCGCCCCTCTTCCTGCCTCTAGCCAGGGGGATAACTTTAAGGCCACCTGCTACGCCAGTCCCTGGAGGCTCCCCGGGCCCGAGTCACCATCCCTGCCTCAGTGGGTGTTTGGGGACGACCCGGTTATCAAGAAGTTGGCGGATGAGATCAAGCAGGCCCTAACCTTGCTACCTCCGGTGGCTAAAGCCCCCCTCACCATGGCTACTACGGTGACTTTCCCTACCACTGCCGTGGCTAAAGCTGCGACCACCACCGCTACCTACCATGTGGCCCCTACTGTCTCTCCTGTGACCACAGTAGCCCCTACTGTCTCTCCTGTGACCACCGTGACCCCTAGCCTCGTGGTCACCACCGCAGCAGATGAGGCTCCTGCTCCGGCTTCCTCCCGGTATTACCCCTGGGAGAAGAAGAGGGGTGCCACTTGGGGCCCTCCAGGACACCTCTATTAGGTGTTCTCTTCAAAGGCTGAGTTCTATGACTGTGTTTTTTTTTTGTGTGCTGTTTCACCATTTAGTTCCTGCAACGTTCAAGGTTCGTGCCTGGTCCTCCTGACCAAGTTCCCTGTACTAACCAGCCATGAGCTGATGGACACTTACAATAACAACAAGTTCTCTAGTGCCTGTCCCAGAGCCTTTTACATGGACGATGTTCTAATTGCCTAAAAGAGACTCTACCTAACAGAGACACTTAACCCATTCCTTCCTAATGCACTTTCCTGTGATTGTGTGTTCCACACAGGGTATTATTGCACTTATTTCATTATTGCACTTATTGTACTATTGCATTCCAGTGTTATCGAAGTCTTTGTATTTCCTCCTCTGAGTAAGCACAAGGTTACATAGATTGCCTCAGAGTAGAGCGCCTCTTTTGTAAAACAGTATATTTTTCCAGTGTCTAAGTCAGATAGCTCCTCCTCTGAGTAAGAGAAGTCAGTTTACATATACCTCAGAGAAAGTCCGGTTTATGTAGGAGTGTATTTTCTCATCCAGTCTCATTATTGTCTATATTATCTCTATAGCTGGAAAGATTTAGTTGAGCCAGTTTGTATGCAGATTTTTCTCAGATTTTCATTCAGATTTCTCTCAGATTTTCATTCAGATTCATGTGAGCCAGTTCTCCTCAGGACCTCGCAGTATTTGTTGTCTTTTGTGTTTCCCTTCCTTTTGTTTCCAGTATTTGTTCACCTCTGTCTTGTCCCAACACAGTAGTTATCACACATAGTCATACCTAACCTTCACACTTGTCCATACATATCGCACCTTGGATACCTTTTCGTGTGTTTGGCCTGTGGAGTGCTTGTGTGTGTGATTGAGTGGTATGAAAGGGAGCTCCCCATGTATGTTTGCTTTTATTATTTTGTTCTTTCCTCTTCCAGGTATCCAAGACACTACTCAGACACGCCAAGGTAGTACACAGGTCTTCACAGTTCTCTTTTCCAGTAGGGTAACACATTTAACAGAAAACCTACTGTCTAACTGGCTGGAATATGGAGGGTCACCCGCCAGCAGTTAAGTTGTCCTGGCTTACACGTCAGATGGTTCACGCACTAGCTACCTGGTCGCCAGAGTACGTTAGGCACCCCTAGGTGAAGTCCTGCCACTAGGGTTTCTCATTCTCTCTCTCTTCACACCTGTGCCTTGGGCGTGGGAAACACACACCTCATCACACTCACTCTCATCATTCATTCCTGTTGTTTGATTGTCCAGTCTATTCATGTTTGCTGCCTTCTAGATTCGCCGAGGTCGGCTCAAATTTGCTAGGGAGGTATGCAGTGTCCCAGAACATGCAGACTACTACTCCTATTGTGGCCATTTCTATTTCTGTGTCAATGCCTGTTCTGGTAAGTGTTTGCACTGCAACTGCTGCTGGTTTTCCCCTAGTATTCTCTGGTATTGTGCATTTTCATGTGTATTCTCATGTGTTCCTGTGTATTATTACAGTGTACAGTGGTATGCAAGGCTGTTGATCACGTGACCTGTAACCATGGTTCCTCCAATGGCCGACTAGCTCTGGCCAGGAGCAACGATGTGACCTCCCACTTCCTCCTAACAAGTTAGTCTTCCCCCTGCCTCCAAGCAAGGAGGTTGTGTGGTTCTATCCTCTCCCACAGAAGAGTGACTAAGTCTGCTGCTATATACCAGTCTTCGGCTGTTTCTGCCTGCTCAAGTGACCGGATTCTTTTCTCTCATCTGGGTGTCATTCCGTTATTTCTCCTCATCGCTGCAAGGATTCACAGCAAGTATTATTCTCAAGCTAATCCACCCAGCACCGCTATTTCTCTCATACTCCTACTCCCATCATCCGGCACGTATTCTCACAGCCTATGCAGCACCACTCCTGCTTTATTTGTCAAAGCCTGCTATATACCCGGTTGCATCCGGACAGAACTGTTGCTACTAGCTACTTCATCTATAATAAAACCGCTGTTACTGAACCCTGGCATTGGTGTCCACTAACTGGTGCCCTGACTAGGTGCAGCGAAGAATCACATGCCCATCATCACCCGCAGATTCCACAGACCGGCCCTACAGCTGTGCCGCCCTCAGGCCTATACCGTGACAAGTATAACCCCTGCAGCTGCCCCGGTCATTGCCCGCTCATAACACCAGCACTGCGGAAGTGGCCCCCAGGGGCCAGGGCATCGCAAATCCAGCCTAAAATAGCAGTTTTGCCCTGATTTGTGCAAAATTTTTAGTAAAAGCAGTGACATTTTTTTAGAAATAATGGCAAAATTCTAGCCAGGAGACAATACATCACTAAAAGTATAAGTCTGTGGTCATGGGCCCCCCAGGAGCTCAGGGCCCCGGGCTACCACCCAAACGGACCTATTATAATCCACTACTGCTCCCGATCCCGTTGGTGTTTGCTTCTTTAGAATTCCATGTTGTTCCTATCCCACATTACCTGCCTGCTTAGCCAATCAGTGGCCACAGCAGTGTCTTACCTCAGCCACTGATTGGCTGAGTGGGCGGATCCTGCGAGGTCGGGACGGGACATAACCTGTTTATTTTTTTTACATTACCCACAGGCTTGGAACAAGAAAACCTGTTGTTGCAGAATTCCTACTTTGCTATTAACATCAGGAGCTGTAGAAGTTCCGAAAACACAGGAATACTGTAGGAATGTTTGTTTCACTTTCAATTTAAATTTTTAATTTCTAGGCCCACTGTTACCCTGGAAGGGGTCTTCCAGATAAAAAGCCGTATTAGGGTACTATTACACACAACGATAATCGTCCGAATCGGCTTTATCCGTCCGATTATCGTTCCGTGTAATAAACACAACGATCAGCCGATGATCGTTGTCTTCGGCTGATCGTTGAAATAGGTTTTGGACCTATAATTGTTGTCCACCGACCGCGCATCGCTACGTGTTATAGCAGTGCGCGGCCAGCGGCTGACGATTAGCAAAGTGCATACATTACCTATCCATGGTCCAGGGCTCCTCCTGCACTCCGCTTCTCCACGTGTCCCGCGCGCTGCAGCCAATGACTGTCTGGGACTGCCGCAGCCAGTGATTGGCTGAGCGGCCTGTCAGTTAAGACAGGCCGCTCTGAAGCTGAAGTGCGCGGGACCCAGGGAGAAGCAGAGCACAAAAGGAGCCGTGGAACTTGGATAGGTAATGTATGCCAGTTAGCAAGGCCTGCAAGAGCATCGGTAACGATGTCCATACAGCCTTTGTTAAACGATTACTGGGCCGTGTAATAGGCCCAGTAAACGAGCGCCGATCTAGTAGATCGGCGCTCGTTTACAGTTAATATCGGGCCCCCATCGGCCCGTGTAATAGGACCCTAAGACTGGATAGACTGGAGATCCTTTTACCCTACTAGAAGAACACTTAGCTAAATCACTGGACAGGATATAACAAGATAGTTTCAGTTTGAAATAACAAAGAACAATTTGGGCATCAATGGAATAAAAAGTGTTTATAAACTATTAAACAGTACCTAAAAAGTGACAATTCTTTACACAAAGGTCCAGCATAAACTTACATATATGGCGTGCTGCCGCTTCTATCTAGTGCCAAGTGGGAGGATTCATGTATACAGATTGCAAATCAACTGGTGTCAGTAAGTGCCAGAGATTTGTAATTTACTTTAGTATTAAAAAAATCTCAAGTGTTCCAGTACATATCAGCTGCTGTATGTCCTGCAGGAAGTAGTGTATTCTCTCCAGTCTGACACAGTGCTCTCTGCTGCCACCTCTGCCCATGTCAGGAACTGTCCAGAGCAGCAGCAAATCCCCATATATTTCCTGCTCTCTAGCTGGAAAGAATACCACTTTCTGCAGGACATAAAGCAGATGATAAGTACTGGAAGACTTGATTTTTGTTTTTTATAGAAGTAAATTACAAATCTGTGGCACTTCTGATATCAGTTGATTTGAAAGAAAAAAAAATTGTGGTGAACAACCCCTTTATGCCTATGCTGTGTATGTAGGGTTCGTTGGTGGCTCATGCACCAAATCTTTTGCCCAGTACCCAGCACCACTTTAACCCTTAGCTACATCCTTCAAATAAAGTTGAGAACTGTAGCAGAGCTGGGGAGCCAGTGGCTATACGACCCAATCGTTCACCTTCATAGGCCAAAGCCCACTTTTGGACCATAGCCCGTGAGAAGACCGGCCTCCAGTTTTAGCGTGGTGACACCTCGCTGTGTCGCCAACTGTCCAGATTATAAGCCACCCATGAGGGTGATATGGAAAAACTCTAGTACCATTGTTTTGGACTGTGATGGGGTTATTGGTTAGGATTTATTGGTCCTTTTTTCTCCTACTATCACTATCTACCTACACAAGGGCCTAGTTTCCAAAAAGTGATACCTAACATCATTGTCAGCTATTAAAAAAATTAAATAAGCGAATGGGCGAAGCATATCTTTTTGGGTTTTACATTCACCTGGGTACTGACGGAGAAACCCCGATATAGAAACATGCTAAGGCGTATTCCAGGACTGTTAAAGGGGCTATCCAGGGCTACAAAAACGGGGCCATTTTTGCACTGCTCTTGTCTCCAGATTGAGTGGTGTTTAAAACATTTAAGTAAATGGAGCTTAACTGCAAACCACACCTGAACTGGAGACAAGAGTTTGGCAAAAGCGTCCATGTTTTTGTAGCACTGGATAACCCCTTTAAGGCTAGTTTGATTATATTGTACAAGTACAGTGTCGGACTGGCCCACAAGAGGACTGGAGAATCCTCCGGTGGGCCCCCAGCTTTAGAACCTGCACTGACACTGACTGACATGTCATTTCCTCTGGTGGGCCCCAGATACCCCAGTCCGACACTGTACAAGTAGCCCTATAGAACAGTCCACACTATGCAAATAATGATGGTTCTTCATTGTCCAATAATTTTTGTAAAACCTTAAATATCTTAACACAGTCTCCATGGTTTGCACCATTGTTTAAGCAGGAAAGGCCGTAAACCGTCCGTTTAGTTTGTGTTTTCTCTCTTCTTCTGTAAGGCCTTCATCAAGTCGGACATAAAATCCGGTTGACCTCCGTTAGACATCGAGGCTGCATTGTCATTTCTTTTTGGAGGAGCGGGGGGCTGTTTTTTCACCGGTAGCTGAGGTGGAGCTGAAGCAGACGGTGGCGGTGGAGGAGGAGGGGGTGCACCGGTGGTTCCTGCCATTTGTGGTGGAGGAGGGGGAGGAGGAGCATAACCAGACGGAGAATTAAAGGATGGAGGTGGTGGCGGTAAGAAGTCAGGGGGCGAATCTAAGAACTCAGGAGGGGGAGGGGGAAGGAAATCATCCTCCATTTGTGAAGCTTCTGGAGATGTAAACTGCGGTGGGGGTGGCGGCCTACTTGCGCCTGGTTTGGCTTTAGTTGGCAGTGGTGGTACCGGGGCGGCACTGGATGATGCTCTTATAGGTGCGGGTGGAGGCTTTTTCGCTAATGTCGGTGTTGGTTGCTTAATAACTTCAGGCTTTGAACTCTCATTGAACTGTGCGGCCTATGAAGAAATACAAAAGAAAAACTCGTAAGATCAAAAAAATTTGTAAGAAGTAGGTACAAACCCAAAAACAGAGTAAACGAAAAATAGGTGCACCCACAACATTTCACAAAAGGGCAAATAATTTTTATTCAATAATAATTCATCATATACAAAAAAACAAACAAGAAAGCTGGACAAAAAACATCTAAAAAAACTTAAAAACCCATAAAGGGCAAAATATACATAGAAGCAGACATAATATGCTCACTTCTACACCAGAGAGCTACTCATATGCTAATCCAGGGTCCAAACAGGCCAAAAATAACAAATTGCTAATGAAAAAGATTGCACATCATAGTTTTTCCCTCAATAAAGTGCACATAGAAAAAACAAAAATGTATAAATCCATAATTCATGAAAACATTACAATTAGGAAATATATATATATATATATATATATATATATATGCCAACAATTAAAGTGCTCGTGCCTGATATATACCAATGATCACCAATACTCTCACTAGTGCACAAAATATTATCACAAAAATAAAAAACAGGAAAGACTAGATGGCAAAAAGCAATATCGAAAATATCACCCAGGACCGTGTATGTTACTCCGGATGAGAACCCTTCGCGTATCGTCATTCCAAAATGGTGACTTCGTCGGGGCTTAAAGGGTTCCTGGAAGGTTTCATTCTGACCACTAAGCATAATAATAAGCTGACACTTTCTGTTCTGGAGGGAAAACCTCTCAGCCGTTTTCTCCATATTATCCCAAGCATGAAAAGGTGATACCATTGTGTAGATAAGATAGGATTAGGCCATGGTCCCTGCATAGGTCACAGAGCATGCATAGAAAACTCTCCTATAGAAGTTAACAAGCCCTCTCCAGTCCATTGTTTCCTATATCAATTTAGCTACAGAGCAAAGCAGAAGAAAATATGGCCGCCCCCATAATAATGTACAAAAGTTGAAATAAAAAAACATGTACAATGATGGTATAAAAACAGATTCCCAGGGACAAACTCTGTTTGGAATCTTCATAAAGGTCAGAGAAAGACATAGAGACAGTTTTCTTCCCTCTGTGCAGTAAGTATTTATTGTATTTTAGTCATCCCATTGAAATGAATGGGCATACAGGGCATTTGCCCCGTTATTAATAGGTACAGGGCGTCAATCCTAGACCCCCTCCAAAAGATAACCAATTACTGTAGATACACAGGGTCCAGTATAGCCAGTGGGACATGTAATACTGTGAATGTATCTTGTGGATAGATCAAAGGTCACCATTACAAGCTGCATTTCGAGTGGACAGATAATAGGTTTGACCCCATGGGTAAGGCTCTTCATTCCACAGCATTGTGTACAGGCCCGGGCCCTGGGATTCATCAGCCAGTACTGGAACTTAGTTTGTCATCACTGAATCCTTTGTGTAAGAACAAAGCCGAAAGATGGCGATTCACGTAAAAGTCAATTCAAGTAAGAAAACAAAAAGAACAGAACTTAGAGGCAAGAAGCCATCACTTCTTAAAGTGTCACTGTCGTTTATAATTTTTTTTTGCAGAAATCAATAGTCCAGGCGATTTTAAGAAACTTTGTAATTGGGTCTATTAGCCCAAAAATGCATTTTATAATTAAAAAGCAGCTTAAAGCTCTCCCCCCTGTCTTCATGATTGTCTATGGAGAGGGGAGGGGTTGAGGGAGATGAGGCACCAAAACAGGACAACAAAGAGTTAATTTACAGCTACATCACTGGGCTATCTCCTCTGTCAGCACTGACCTCTCTGCTGCCGACTAATCTCCCTCATCCCCCCTCCCCTCTCCATAGAACAGACAGGGGCATGTCAGATGCAACAAGATGTGATTTCCTGATAATGAGCAGTGGATGAGAGAGAGGAGGGGGGGGGGACCTGGGGAAAGTCTTTTTGAATGCAGATAATGGCATATTTGCCTAATAAACCCAATTAGAAAGTTTCTTAAAATCGCCTGCACTATTGATTTCTGCAAAAAAGACGAAACGACAGTGACACTTTAAGTATATAGGGATATAGGGAACAAAGGGGAAAGGTAGAGCCTTGAGAATGGTATACCTTACTATATAACGTAATGTTCTCCTTCAGACACCATTGCACAAGATGTATGGAGCATTAAAGGAACAGTCCCACCAAGTTAAAAAAAGCAGGAAGTCAGGGTGTGCGGGAAAATTATAAACAACGTAAACTTACTCGTCCTCGTGCCCTGTAGTGCCAATCCTGGTCCAGTGCTGGTCGAGTTGACAGCTACCAGTGTCCTGCAGCTCTTCCAGCAGTCATGTACCTGGTGGAGTGATTGCCTGCTCAGCCAATTAGTGACTGACTGACTGACCCAGTCACTGACTGGCTGAGCCAGCAATCCCTCAGTCGGGGACGTGATGTTGAAACTATAAGAGGCGAGTATGTGATGACATCCTATGGCCATCAGCTGGACCCGGAAGCAGTGCTGCCGAGGCACGGGACGGGTAAGGGTCCTATTCCACGGAGCGATAATCAGCTGAATTATCGCTCCATGGACAACGGACAATAGATACAACGATTAGCCGATGATCGTGTCATCGGCTGATCGTTTATTTAGGTTCAAACCTAAAATCATCAGGCACCGACCGCGCATCGCTGCCGGGAATAGCAGTGCGCGGCAGACAACCGACGATTTCACAAGCACCATGCTTTACCTAAACAGGTAAAGCATGGTCTTCTCCTGTGCTCCCTCTTCCTCCCGCTCCCGCCCGCAGCAGCAGCTTTGGTGCGGCCTGTCTGAGCTGACAGACTGCTCAGCCAATCACTCGCCAGGACTGCCGCGGGCAGTGATCGGCTGAGCGGACTGTCAGCTCAGACAGGCCGCAGCGAAGCTGCTGCTGCGTGCGGGAGCGGGAGGAAGAAGGAGCGCAGGAGAAGACCTGCAACATATTTAGTATAATGTATGGTATGGTGTAATGTATGGTGTTTAAACAAGGGCTGCAAGAACATCAGTAACGATGTCCGTGCAGCCCTTGCTAAACGATTATCAAGCCGTGGAATAAGCCCAGTAAACGTTTACATTATTGATCGGGCCCCCATCGGCCTGTGGAAGTTTACTTATTTATTTTCCCGCAAACTTTTTTTATTTTCCCTTCCTTTTCTAAATCCGATGGGACTTCTCCTTTAATTTACATCAGAATTGTATACGCCTTACCTATCTTTACTTTTTCAGCATCCACTTTTTTTGTTATCTTTAACATATTTGATTTTAACATGTTATAATACTTTTATTTTATTATATCCTCAGCATTCGTCCCCTTGTGTCATGAATATTGGAGCAGCGCTCTTTAATGACATCATTCCGGCGCTCATCACTGCAGTATGGCGGATAAATAGTCACAAGGTGGAGTGGGCTGCTGTGTGGTGCACTGAAGGTTATGGCCCCGCCCCTGAGGCACCAAACCACCTCATTTGCATAGGGAATAAAGTACAAATTTCCTGAAAACTGAGCTGAGGATCAAGGTGAGAAACTTACCCTCATCCTCTGCGCCCTGTTTACTATGGGGACATTCTAACCATAGAGACTAAGGAGTCCGGAAAAACATGGATACAGGCTATGGCCTATGGCTCTATCCATGTTTTCCAGGCAGTAAGAAGGCTGCATTTAACTTCTTTAGCCACCAGTAATGAAATGCAAAGTGTTCAAGGACGAACCTGATATATATTTATATTTCCTGATCGTCCTACGGCAGCACATACTCATGGGTTAATGGATTTCCGTTGACCCGGATAGAAGAGGGTTAATCTAGCAATAGAATACAAACAAATTATTAATTAATAGACAGCACCTGATGTCCACCCTATAAGATACCACCAAGAATCACAAAACACTGTATTTTTTTCTCTTCTCGGATAGAAGACGGAGTGGTGCGGTCTCTATACCTTTCCAGGGTCCCTGAGACTTATCTATATCTCAGCCGTATACTGGCGTTATGCTGGTCCCTCAGCTGGGTCCATGTGTTTGGCATTGCACCGTCCATTCATGCCGACCATGGTACAGTGTTTTACTCACTGTTGTAATTCCCCAGGTGAGCATTTGAACTACATGTGTTTGTATGCTTACCGCGGTGTACACGCTCTGTAGGGCCCCTCTGATCTGTTCCGGTTCCAAAATGAAAGATGGCTACGGCATACTCGACGCAGGCGCAGTCGCTCCTGCCCAGTTCTAAGATGGCGCCCGGGATAACGGCGCATGCGCAGACACTGCTGCCCTCCTCCAAGATGGCGACGGCGGCAGTGCGCCTGCGCGGACTTCCGGCGTCCGGAAATGGGGTCTGCGCATGTCAGAGGTTTAAAAACACCGCGGTTCCACTCAGAGGTAAGCACTCTGCCTAGGCAGCAGATCCCTCTGGTGTTTAAGGTAAAAATCAGACCTGGGGTTGCCTTTCCTCTAAATGCCTCAGTGTATCACTGGCTAATGTTTTTTCTATGCTCTCTCTAGATGTCGGGTGCAAGAGGAAAGAGCAAAAGGAAGTCTAAGCATAGTCTATGTGCTACATGTCACCAACCACTTCCTGAATCCTGGGAACGTTCCAACTGTGCATCATGCATGTCAGTCTCCCAGCAGCGTCATAACCGGCAGCAACAGCGTCAGACTGGAGAGTTCCTGAGCTGGTTTAAAGACCAGATGTCTGAAACCTTTCATGAATTGAAAAACTCCTTCTCTGCCCAGCTACATTCACACAGTAGTGGTCATACACCCTCAGTCTCTAGACCATCTGTCTCTGTCTCAGACACACAGGCCCTGTCTAACAATGAAGAATCTGAACTCTCAGAGTTTGAAACTGTGGAGGATATGTCTCTCCTGAAGAAGGACTCTGTTCCTAGGCTTCTCTCAGCTGTGAAAAAATCTCTGGAATCTGACAAGGATGTCACTCATAAGCCTAAACGAGATCAGCTATTTTATTTTCCACCCACAAAAGACAAAGTTTTTCCTTGTCATCCCCTAGTGAAAGATCATTTCCAGAGTGCATGGCCTAAGCCTGATATCCATGAGTCAGGCACTAAGTTTAAAACTGTATACAGACTCCAACCGGAGTATACTAATGAATGGGTGGTCCCGCCCCCAGTGGACCTTGAAGCAGCCCGCTTATCAAAGAAATCTCTGTTCCCATCAGAGGATTCATCTTTATTATGTGACCCTATGGAAAGAAAAGCCGACTCTCTTTCCAAAAAAGCATACGCGGCAGCAGCTGCGTCATCTAGAATCTCTATGGCTACTGTGCCAGTGGCCAGAGCACTGAGACTGTGGATAAGTGAACTTTTTCATGACATTGAAGATGGTGTACCCAGGGAACAATTGCTTCAGAACATGTCGGTTATGAAGCTTGCTGCTGACTTTATGTGTGATTCCCCGATGGACAATCTAAAATATTCATCCAAGGCTATGGCGGTGTCTAATGCTGCAAGAAGAGCCCTATGGATGAAACAATGGTCATCTGGGGATGTGAACTCTAAAAATCACTTTATCTCCCTACCTTTCCATCCATCCTCCTTATTTGGGCCTCAGCTGGAAAGTATTTTGAAGCGTCTGAGTGAGAAAAAGGGCATAGGCTTTCCCTTTAAATCCAAGCCCTATAGATCATTCAAGGGAAAGTATAGGCGATCTCCTGGAAGGCAATCCAATTTTCGTGCCTCTGGCAAGAGAAAGCAGTATGGAAGACAACAGTCTAATCAGGGTGGAAAAAAGAAAAATGACTCCACCAAGTCTGAGCAATGACGCCAGGCCCCATCCCTCACCAGTGGGAGCAAGGCTGATGGACTTTTCCACAACTTGGGCAAAAACATCTTCCGATGCCTGGGTAACCTCGACGATATCAAGACGTTATTCCCTGGAGTTAAGAGAATTCCCTCCAGACAGATTTATTCTGAACAGGACACAAGATCCGGTAGTTCACAATCTTCTACTTCAATTTATCCAAAAGGGCGCTTTGGAAATGGTACCGAAGCGGGAAGAAGGCAAGGGGGTGTACTCGCCAATATTTCCTGTCCCAAAAGCCAGTGGAGACTGGAGACTGGTAATCGACCTCACGTTTCTAAACAAGTTCTTCCTGAAAAAGAAATTCAAAATGGAATCTATTCAGACGGCTGTTCTAGCCATTCAGAAGGGGGATTATCTTGCCACAATAGATTTGCAAGATGCTTATTTACACATCCCAATCTTAAAATCACACAGGAGGTTCCTCAGAATAGCGGTTATTCTTCATCGCCAGATTCAACATTTTCAGTTCACTTGTCTACCTTTCGGGATAACATCTGCTCCCCGGGTATTTACCAAGATAGCAGTTGTTCTGACAGCCCATCTGAGGACGCAAGGGGCCTTCGTGACTCCATACCTAGACGACTGGTTGGTCAGAGCCCCTTCAAGGGATATACTTCTGCGTCACCTCAAGCTAACCCTGGAGGTGTTGGAAAACCACGGATTTTTAATAAATCTAAAAAAATCCAATCTTGTACCATCAACAAGACTCACTTACCTAGGGTTCATCATCGACACCATTCAGATGCATCTCTTTCTCACCCCGGAGAGAATTACGAAGATACTTCATGCAGTCCGGAACATCTGTTCCCAGGACAGCTGCTCCATACGTTTTGCGATGAGGGTGCTGGGCATGCTGACCTCCTCAATAGAGGCAGTACATTGGGCCAGATCTCACATCAGAATGCTTCAAAGCCTCATCCTGAAGCACTGGGAGAGATCTCCATCTGGCCTCGACGCTTCGATGCCAGTGACTCTGAAGGTGAAGCAGGATCTGAAATGGTGGCTATCCAGCTCCCGTCTAAATCAAGGCAAGAGTCTGATGTCTCCTCCTCCCCTGGTACTCACTACGGATGCCTCAGGTTTGGCTTGGGGTGCTCATGTAGGAACTCTGTGGGTCCAGAGAAAATGGTCACGGACAGAACAACAGATGTCTTCCAACCTGAGGGAACTCAGGGCAATCAGATTAGCTCTCCTACATTTTCAGAGAATACTCCGCAATCAAGTAGTTCAGGTTCAATCAGACAACATCACCTCAGTATTCTATCTAAACAAGCAAGGTGGGACCAGAAGTCCTCTCCTTCAAAAGGAAAGCATGCGTCTGATGGAATGGGCAGAAGAGAATCTCCTATCAATATCAGCAGTACACATAAAAGGGGTTCTCAATACCCGAGCGGATCTATTGAGCAGAAAGATTCTTCATCCGGCAGAATGGGAATTGGAGACGAAAGTGTTCAACTCCATTGTCAGCAGGTGGGGACGTCCCCAGTTGGACGTAATGGCATCACGGAGGAACACGAAGTTGGCACAGTTTTGCTCCCTATCCAGGGCAGATCACCCGTTTGCAGTGGACGGCCTGTCCATCAGTTGGTCAAAGACCTTCATCTACGCTTTCCCCCCAGTTCCTCTGATCGCGAGAGTACTGAGGAAGATTCGAGACGAGAAGGCAAGAGCAATCGTCATCCTACCCTATTGGCCCCGCAGGGCCTGGTTTCCGCTTGCGTTGGCCTTATCGAGGGGAGAGTACTGGAAACTGCCAACTCGTCCAGATGTATTACAGCAGGAGGGGATGTTTCACCCCGGCCTAACCAATCTACATCTCACGGCTTGGAACATGAACGCAGCCGATTGAGAAATCAAGGTCTTTCGGATGAAGTAATCCAGACATTGATAGCATCAAGGAAACCTAGTACAGTAAAAGTATACGCCAGAATCTGGGGAATCTATACAGATTGGTGCACCACTAACAAAAGGTCCACTAAAGAGGTCTCATCTATCCTTCAGTTCCTACAGGAAGGACTCCAGAAGGGGCTGAAGCTGAACACCTTAAAAGTACATTTGACCGCAATCAATGCTCATCTGGACGGGATTTTTTCTAGAGTTCCGATTATTTCCAGGTTCTTCAGAGCGGTGGCAAAATTGAGACCCACCTTCCACAACCCGGTGCCTTCATGGGATTTAACGGTGGTGTTAAAAAAGTTGTCAGAAGATCCGTTCGAGCCATTGGAATCTTCTGACTTAAAGTGGCTGTCATGGAAAACTCTGTTCCTTATTGCAGTAACATCAGCTAGAAGAATTAGTGAACTGCATGCCCTGTCAGTTAAAGAGCCTTACCTGCGGATCCTACCAGACGCAGTGGTACTTCGCACTATGCCAGGTTTCCTTCCCAAAGTTCCTTCCACTGTCAACCTGAATCAGGAAATCATCTTACCTATAGTCGATCCTTCACAAGATGAAAAGTTACAGCTACTAGATGTGAAAAGGTCCATCTGTTGCTACATAGAAAAGACAGCATCATTCAGGAAGACCGAAGCATTGTTCGTCCAGTACTTCGGGGAAAACAGAGGAGCAAAGGCAAGCAAATCTTCCTTAGCCCGCTGGATTAAGGATCTAATTAAGTTCTGCTACAACTTGGAAGGTCTTCAATCACCTCTAACCATAAGAGCTCACTCAACGCGCTCCACGGCAACTTCTTGGGCAGAGAGATGTCATGTGCCATTAGACCAAATATGCAAAGCCGCGACATGGTCATCATCATCCACCTTTGTGAGGCATTACCGGTTGGATGTCGCATCTTCAGAGGGGTCAGCCTTTGGCTTGAGCGTGCTGAAAGGAGCTATTGCAGTCTAATCCCCCCGTTTGTTATTATTGCTTATCATGTCCCATGAGTATGTGCTGCCGTAGGACGATCAGGAAGTATAAAATTTTACCTGAAATTTTTATTTCCTGGAGTCCGTAGGCAGCACAATATACCCCCCCAAATAAATCCTATTGCTGCATACTATACAGTGTTTTGTGATTCTTGGTGGTATCTTATAGGGTGGACATCAGGTGCTGTCTATTAATTAATAATTTGTTTGTATTCTATTGCTAGATTAACCCTCTTCTATCCGGGTCAACGGAAATCCATTAACCCATGAGTATGTGCTGCCTACGGACTCCAGGAAATAAAAATTTCAGGTAAAATTTTATACATATATATATATATATATATCAGTATGAATGCTATATACTGTGTATACCTTTGTGGCTTCTCCACGTTTCCAGGCATCTGAGAAGCTGGAGCTGACGCTTGTTACATTTTGAGGTACCTGTCCATTTCCCTGAGATTTGCCTAAAATAAAATAAAAGGAAGTAAATAAAGGAAATAACATAAAAAAGATAAAAGTTGTAATTTTAATAGAAAACAATTCCCGCACTCAGCAGTCTTAGTAGGGTTTAACTACCAGGATTGGGGCTTGAGCAGCCCTGCAGTTCCTGCCACAGCCATTGGTGACAGTAGAGAGGCTTCGTTACCCCTTCCTCCTTCTTCTCAATGAAAAAAGAAAAGTAAGCATTTTCTTGAATAAAATGTTGCAGGAAGGTTAATCACAAGGAGTTCATCAGCAACTTGACCTCAGAATAACCTTCTGGCATTACAAAGAAGCTACAAAGTTGCACATAAAGCCTGCCAGGAACTTGTTTTCATCAGCTGTCTCAGAGGGGAGGGGGGAGGAGGGGGAGACAGAGAGAAGAGCTCACACACAGATTTTTGTGTCTTCGGCAGAAAGCAGCAGCTCAGAACTGGAGCAAGGAGACTGAATAGATAATAATAAGTATGGAAGGAATTGTTAGTCTCACCATGGGCAGCAACACATCAAAAGTTATGTTTGACGGGAATATCCCTTTAAAGATGGAGGATCAATCTATGTGTTATAGACTACGGGTTATAGCTGGGGTTATACCTGCTGTGGCTTGTACTGACGGATTGCTGAGAGAAGACCAATGAGAAGCCAGGCCGGCCTTGTGGACAGCAGCTTTATAGTTGTCATATAAGGTTTTTCCATACTAGAAACAAAAACAGAAAAAAGTTGCATTTGCAGAGATGAAACCATTTGATAAGAATGTGCTGGGATTGGAGGATAGTTGGAATGGTTTTGGGGAATGCCGAGACATCTCTTTGCTAGGGGCAACTGAGTCAGTCTCACTTTACACCATGTTTGATAAATCTCCCCCTTAGTTTCTCATGTTGCTGGCGGCAGAGTTAGTATTTGCTGAAGAAATGGGTCTAGGCTGGGTTCTTGCTGGGCCTGGTTTTAGGTGATACCAGGCCTAAGGAATCAGCTACTTACCTCAGGTTATAGATATACGGATTTTGCTAGTCCTCTGCTGCTATGCACTATCTAGGTCTTGTTTAGTCTATGTGGGTTTCAGCATCAGATTTTGGATGTTTCTTTGCTGTATTGCAGTATTCTGCTTATTGAGTTTTCTGCTCCTATCGTTATCAGATATTTCCTATGTTTTTCTGTTGTCTATTTGTTGTTTGCATGTTGTCAGAGTCATCCTGCAGGGCTATAACTCTCTGTGATACTACTGCCATTGACATCTAATGGCGAGTTGTCCTACGTGTTTTCCTCGGACATATGATGTATTTCGTGCCAACTGCCCATTTAATCTGCCATTCTGCTCTACCAAAAGTCCTGGGGGTATCTGAATACTAGGAGCCATTGTTAGGACCCAGGAAAAGTGGCCATGTTTTTGTAGCGCTGGATGACCCCTTTAAGTCCCCCCGCGTTCTCTTACCTTTGCTATTCTTATACCAGTCACCCACTGGTGGAGCACCCAGGGGTCATCACAGCACAGGTATTTTATGTACTGGGATTCCTTCTGAATTTGGGGATGCTGGGAAAAAACAAAAACAAACAGAAGATGAACTGAGGAGGCACAGATTTATTTCATTGTTATTCTACTAAAACTATCAGCATCATTTTATATTACAGAAGGAGATGAGCGAAAGTTATACTGCAGGAAGTGGTGTATTCTCTCAAGTCTGACACAGTGCTCTCTGCTGCCACCTCTGTCCATGTCAGGAACTGTCCAGAGCAGTGGCAAATTCCCATAGAAAAGCTTTCCTCTGGACAGTTTCCATCTCTTCCTGCAGGACATACAGTAGCTGATAAGTACTGGACGGCTTGAGATTTTTAAAAAAATTTTTTTAGTTAATTACAAATCTTTATAACTTTCTGATTCTAAAGATTTTTTTTCCGCTGGAGTACCCCTTTAAGGTGGTATACTGAAATAAGTTTTCTAAACCAAACATTCTCTTTAAATGGCTAATATTACAGTACCTACAGGTATTGTCACCTTACTTTTCCACACTTCTCATAGACAAGTAATACATCCCATGGTCTCATATTAAAGGGGTACTCTGGATAAAAAAAAAATACACAGTGCTCTCTGCCGCCACCTCTGTCTATGTCAGGAACTGCCCAGAGCAGGAGAGGTTTTCTATGGGGATTTGCTGCTGCTCTGGACAGTTCCTGACATGGACAGAGGTGGCAGCAGAGAGTGCTGTGTGAGACTGGAAAGAATACACCATTTCCTGCAAGACATACAGCAGCTAATAAGTACTGGACGATTTTCAAATAGAAGTAAATTACAACTCTGTATAACTATCTAACACCAGTTGATTAAAAAATGTTGCTGGAGTTCCCCTTTAATACATAGCAGCAGATTAGCAAATCAGGTCAATGGAAAAGAAAGCTAAGAAGCCATGGCTAGATAAAACGGAGACATAGATGAATACAATTCAGAAAAATTGGGAAATGTTAGGATTTTACAGTTTCTCTGTCTACCAATGTTATAGAAAAGTAAGCGTATCACACGGGGGAGATTTATCAAACATGGTGTAAAGTGAAACTGGCTCAGTTGCCCCTAGCATCCAATCAGATTCCACCTTTCATTTTCCAAAGAGTCTGTGAGGAATGAAAGGTGGAATCTGATTGGTTGCTAGGGGCAACTGAGCCAGTCTCACTTTACACCATGTTTGATAAATCTCCCACATGAGCTTGCTGTCTTTCCCCTCCTCCACCAGCAGATGGCAGACTATCCCCTGCAATGCTGCTACCTGATCTGACTCCTACTGATAAACTTTGTAGATGAAAGGATGGGATTAAAGTGAATGATGCTTGAACTTGGAGCTAAATTAGAAATATGATAAACATGTGTCAGATAGGAAGTACCAAGCGGAATTATGGTAATCTACTTTGTGTAACACTCAGCAGACGTAAATCAAGGTCAGATGCGTTTGCCGCTGAGAGCAGTCCCTGGTACGGTTATATGGGGTCTAGCGCATATGATTCATTAGGATGTTAAAGGGAGACAAGTAACGTCAGATGTGATAAACTCAATGAACTTAATGTGAGCAAGGTCAGCAAAGTGCGTTTACTGTCATCGCTGCCAACACCAACCAGATCTGCCAACAATGTAATATGTATAGGACAGCTCCGCGTCCCCCAGGCTTCAGGGGTTGGACCGGCTGAATTTTTGCCTCTAAAAGCCTTTGTATATTGTATTTATATGAATGCATTTTTACTTATTTGCTATTGAGGTCATTTAAATCTATGGAGGATATTACATTCCCTATTAAAGGGGTAGTTTACACAAAACAAATTTCTTTAGATCAACTGGTGCCGGAAAGTTCCAGAGATTTGTCAAATTCCATTCTTTTAGTACTTATCAGCTGCTGTATGTCCTACAGGAGGGGTGTATTCTTTTCAGTCTGACATAGTGCTCTCTGCTGCCACCTCTGTCCATGTCAGGAACTGTCCAGAGCAGGAGCAAATCCCCATAGAAAACCTCTCCCTGCTCTGGACAGTTCCTGACATGGATAGAGGGAGAGAGACTGGAGAGAATACAGCACTTCCTGCAGGACATACAGCAGCTGACAAATAGTAGAAGACTTGAGATTCTTAAATAGTTGATTGAAAAAAAAAGAAAAAAAAATGGCTGGAATTCCCCTTTAAGGCCTAGTGGTGAGAATGAAAACTGCAAGATTTCAGGACTATTTGATAATACTCATATAAAAAAAAACAAAAAACAAAACATGGATGACACATTAGGTTACGCATTGGGTCTCATTAGGTTACAGTAGTCCAGTCTAAATCTGGCCTTACATATACAACATATACATATAGCCATGGGTAAAGACATAATGGTCTGGAGCAGACTCTATTCACTGGAATGGTAGAATTTTCTAGGCATGCTGCTTGACCTGTGCAGAGGAAGGTTACCTTACCCTCCAGTCTTCTCCGAGTCTTCTTCAGGGACACTGCTTCAGCTGCTGATTGGCTGAGCTGACGATACCCCAGTTAACCCTCCCCTCCCCCTGAAATGAAGCACAGTCTTGTCCACAGGGGATTCTTTTAACCCCATGTGGACCAGACTCTCACTCCCTGGTCCACACTCTGGTGCATAGTGGGTTAAGTTAACTCCCTGAGAACCAGACAGTGGCTTTTTTTTTCTGCCTGAAAACACCACTATGCATAGTCTATGGTTTTGTAGTGGAGATAAAGACTTCCACTGAAGCCTATGGGAGAAAAGCGTCACAGTTTGCCGAAAAAATGTCAAAGAAAAAAAGATAGGCATTGTGAAGGCAGCCTCAAACAATAGATGTTTTTGTGAATACATTTTGGGGGAGATTTATCACACATGGTGTAAAGTGAGACTGGCTCAGTTGCCCCTAGCAACCAATCAGATTCCACCTTTCATTTTCCACAGTGTCTGTCAGGAATGAAAGGTGGAATCTGACTGGTTGCTAGGGGCGACTGAGCCAGTTTTACTTTACACCATGTTTGATAAATCTCCCCCTTTGCCTTCTATGTTATCCCCAATCTGATTCCAATTGGGGAGCAGCCATTTTTTTTTACCCATCCTTCACCACCTTTGATCCAGTCCGCCATGTAAGTGCTACTCAGCCATTATCCATCATTAGACCCTATTGTCCCTCATGATCCCTCTAATAATTTTAGGCTCTGAGAACATTTCCCGCCTGGTGTCATTCCTCATGTTAAAGGAACGGCGTAGCCATAAAACTGGAACCTAAACTAGAGCCCCATATGGAATAACAAACCCTCCGTAATGAGTCGGCTGAGGGGCCAATTACCTAGGAGGGTGGGAGGACGGGTTACACTGGTTTCTATCCCGGCCACATACCTTCAGGACGAAGCAGTGATCGCTGGGGGCTTTGTACTTGGCCTTATACTGCATACCATAATAAACGTTGACATTATCAAACTGGATAAAACAAGCCAAATCCCGGGACGTCTGCAAAACAAAACACCTGGATGTCATTGAGGAATTAGAGAGAGTTATTACACAGCTCTCAGTCTGAAAATAAACCGATTTAATACACTGACAGGCGCTCTACCATGGTGTATTACAGGGCTGACTGGGATCCAAGTCATCTCACAGGAGTGGTTCTCCTCTATGTGCGGAGCTCCTTCTACCTTGTTCTGGAGATGCCCTATAGGATAAGATCGGGGACGGTGAAATGCCAAGTTCATGGAATCAATCCAGGACTATACAACCCTGCTGTGATATAGGAATAAGACGGCACTCTGCAGTAGAGGTGGTGCACGTGGTAGGCTACAGTCCCAGCAGACAGTAAAGGAAGGTCCCGGCACTCACCAAATTCTTTAGTGTACTTTTATTGTGGTATCACATAATACAGGTACATATAAGGAGGACGCTACGTTTCGGCCTGTGGCCTTCATCAGCTCCTCCTTATATGTACCTGTATGATGTGATACCACAATAAAAGTACACTAAAGAATTTGGTGAGTGCCGGGACCTTCCTTTACTATACAACCCTGCTGGCATGGTGCTTTGTGCATCTAAAAGTGTCTATAGTGTAAACAGCTACCATGATGGGATGAAGTTGGTGGGAACCAATGCTTTGCACAGTTCAAATTTTAAAGGTGTACTCTGGCAATTTTTTTTCCCCGAATCAAATGGCGTCGGAATGTGCCAGAGATTTGTAATTTACTTCTATTAAAAAAATCTGAAAACTTTTCCTGTTCCCCAGACTGGAAAGAATACACCACTCTATGCAGGACATACAGCAGCTGATAAGTACTGGAAGAGTTGAAATTTAGAATAGAAGTAAATTACAAACCTCCGGCTCTTTCTGGCACCAGTTGATTTGAAAGAATGTTTTTTTTTTTTTGCTGGAGTACCCCTTTAACCCACAGGTATGAGAAACCAGGGAGCACCATGAAAACATTCCCCACAACGTTAGACCTCTACCACCAGCCTGAACTGTTCACACTTGACAGGAAGGGTTTACCGATGTATGCTGCTTGTGCTAACTTTTTCCCCTCCTATTGGTAGGTGCCACCAAGAATAATATCCAACCTAATATCCGTGTCTGTAATAAAATGGGCGTAGCGTGTTTGTCATTGTAGATATCCTGGATCTAGAAGCTCCATGACATATTTAGAGCAAGGGTAATGCTGTGCTGGATGGGATAAGAGAAAACTCTGATCCCAGCTGTTTAACCCCTCGGATGCTACAGTCAATACTAATCAATTTATCATAGCAGGAAGGGGATCTCACATCACCTCCATGACCAGTATATTTACATTGCTGCTATAATATACTAAAGTTAACCTAAAATGTATATCACATGGCCTATGGTATAAAAAAAAAATAGTATAACAGTTATTCAGAAAACTTAACGTACTGTAGGGTCCAAAAAAAAAACCTAGGACTTATTGAAAAAATATATACGGCTGCCTAGATGGGAAAATAGAGTCATGACTCTTGCACTGTGATTTTAAGTTTCAAGCTTTCAATGTGCAAAAATACTAAATGCTGAAAATCAGCAGTCAGGTATCAGGCATCGGGGGTCATGGTCAGGTATCAGAATAAGGTATCGGTATCAGGGGTCAGGGTCAGATATCAGAGTCAGGAAAAGTTCACAGCAGCACAGATGCAAGAATATGCAAAAAAAAAGATTATTTTTTAGGTGGGTGTATGTCTCACCAAACCAGGCACCGGATGGTCATATATCCAGAAGGTAGAAGAAGACAGCACTTCCAGGAGAATGCACAATGTTTTGGCTTTTAAAGGTTATAACGTTGTGCATCTGGTGTTATATTAAAACGTTGAAATTTTCCTGGAAGTGCTGTCTTCTTCTGACAATTAGAGTCAGATTTCAGAGTCAGACTAAGGTATCAGCATCAGGGGTCATGGTCAGGTATTAGAGTTAGGTATCAGCATCAGCAGTCAGGTATCAGAGTCAGCTTTTACAGTCAGATGTCAGAGTCAGGTATCAGCATCAGGGGTCAGGTTTTACCGTTGGGTATCAGAGTCAGGTATTAGCATGAGGGGTTATGGCCAGGTATCAGACTCAGGTGTCAGAGTCAGGTATGAGCATAGGGAGTAAGGTATCAGAGTCATGTTTTACAGTTGGGTATCAGAGTCAGGTTTTAGAGTCAGGTATCAGCATGAGGGATTATGGCCAGGTGTCAGAGTCAGGTATGAGCATCGGAAGTAAGGTATCAGAGTCGGGTTTTAGAGGATGGTATTAGCATGAGGGGTTATGGCCAGGTATCAGAGTCAGGTGTCAGAGTCAGGTATCAGCATCAGGGGTCAGGTATCAGAGTCAGGTGTCAGAGTCAGGTATCAGCATCGGGGGTCAGGGTCAAGTATCAGAGTGAAGTTTTACAGTCGGGTATCAAAGTCAGGTATAAGCATTAGGGGTTGGGTTATGGCCCGATATCAGAGTCAGGTTTCAGAGTCAGGTATCAGCATCAGGAGTCAGGGTCAATGGGGTTACAATAGGGTTACAGTCCGTGTACGACACAGACAGGGGAGGGGTGGAGGGACAGGAGAGAAGAGGTGACGTAAAGGGGATGAGTGTATAACAAATCACAGTCATACGGCACAGGTCACCTTGGATCTCTATAGATTTCATGTCCTGCCACACTCTATGGCGTTATCTCATATTTTTAAGCATAAACTGTTATTTTATTTTATTTTTTGCACTTATTTTTTTTTCCTTTTGTTTCTTTATACATTTCAAATAGATTTTCCCTCCGGGGAAGTGAATACATTTTGTTTTCTTTCTATGGAAGAATAGATTAGCTATTATGTGGCACCTCTTCCCCCCCTGTCATTTGTTATAAAGTCGCTCTTTTTTTTTGTTCTTGAGCGGTTGCCATGGTAACCCGAGATAGCGGGGACCCAGGAGCCGTTTGGATGCAACCATTTCATGCTGCGCCGATTCTCACAATTTAAAATATTCCAGGAGACAAAGGAGCGACGTAAATGCACATAGAGAAACCTCCGTCATCCGCAATGTGGTCGCTTACCTCATAAATCTACATATTAATCACTGAAATCCTGCTGGAAATAATCCGAACGATTCCATTGTCTCTATACAATTCATTTTTATTGTGTATTGTCTGTTACAGCGGGTGGAATCGATAAGTGATACATATATATTGATTTTACTTTTGTTAATGTGTTCATCATCTATGATGGTGACGCAGAGTGAGACCCCGCTGCCATCTGTCTTATAGGAACGGAAGAATAACAGCTATATTATTTTCTTATTGTAATTGTCATTACATGGTGGCCCAAAGTGTGTTTATTTCTTGGAGTTTAGGGTTACGACCTGTAGTTTAGCATTAGTGTGCTGGTCGCACATGCTCAGTTGCGGCACTAACAGCTCATGTGATGTTTGTAGCTTGTTGTTTAACGGGGTACTCCACTTAATCAATCCCCACCCATAATCTAAACCTGTTTGTAATTGTTTTTTATTACATGAATTGGGATGTTTGTCTGCAGCATATCCTGACTCACACCCTGAAGTGGTAGAAAATCATTACTTCCTTATCCATGACCAAAGTCACATGATTGTCAAGGCCGCGGCGGCGTCCCGTGCTCCGGGCCGCCGCGGCGACCTCTCCATGCAGCTGCCGGGGTCCATGTGCAGGGACCCGGCGCTGCTACTAGTTCGGCCCCGGGGGGCGCCTTACCTCGCCCCGCTCCTGTCACCCGCTGTGCCGGCCGGCGCGCGCGTCCCTGCCTCCTAGGGCGCGCGCGCGCGCGCTGGCTGTCCCAGATTTAAAGGGACAGTCCGCCCCTAATTGGAAGGTGCTCTAATCACTTCCTATAAATTCCAGCCCTGCCCCACTACAGGTGTTGGAGCCTCTACATGCTTCCCATAGCATTTAGCCCAGCTCCCTGTTGTTCCTGATTCCTGTCCGCTACCTGGTCCCTAGTCCTTGTTCCTGATTCCTGTCCGCTACCTGGTCCCCAGTCCTTGTTCCTGGTTCCTGCTCCTCTGTTACACTATTGCTCCTGTGTTCAGCCTGTCACCTGCGGCTACGCCTAAAGACCTCTGCCAGCACCATCTCCTGCCTACTGCTCCTGCCTCGCCTGCTGTCACTGGCAACCAAACCAGGGGTAGCGACCTGGGGGTCGCCTGCCGCAGCAAGCCCATCCCGCCTTGCAGCGGGCTCTGGTGAAAGCCAGTGGCCCCTTAGACTCCGCTCCCTGGTGCGGTTTTGTGCCATCGCTAGTGTCGGCCCAGTGGATCCACTACTCCAGGCGTAACAATGATCTCTGTCTCATCTGTTGCCAGATAAGCTACAACATCTCATCTGTAACCCCGCCCACCACTGACACACACAGTGATCACCTGTCACCTGGCCAAGGGGTGGGGAAACAACAGCCTCTCCTGAGTAGTATAGGGGAAAGGAGACACTGTTTCACCTCTCTCTCTAATTTATCTATGTAGATGAATAAATAAAAAGATAGATGATGTAAATCCTTTGTACAGGATATCTGTTACATGATCCTTTTGGACTTCAAATATTGCAAAAGAATGAATCCCTAGATCTATGTCCAATCACTGAAAATCTGGTACCTATAACTTGTAATTTAATATACTTTTCAAGAAAGGCATCTGGGCTCCTCTTGAATAACATAGCTTGTCAGAAATTTCTATAGTGCTCTATGGAAGAATAGAACAAAATAATCTTTGTCTATTGAGCCTTATGGGGCTTATATAGTGTTTATAGGGGCACTGGAAAACTACAGCCTGTTCTGCAAGAGTATGCAGCTTTCTAGGACAGTACCAGTGAGTAGTAAGAACTATTATGTAGATGGACAATTGTTAAGGACCAGTAGGGACTGCTGCTGTAGACTTGGAGATATTGGAGAGTTAGGCTATGTTCACACTAAGTAAAACAACGGCCGTAGTTTTCACTGCAAAACTACGGCCGTTGTTTTGAGGATGGTATGATATAGCACTTCGTACGAACTACAGTCGTACGATGCACACAGCTTATAAAACTACGGCCGTAGTTCGTACAGACCCGCGAAAAATGAACATGTCATTTATTTGCGGCCGGTAATGTTACAACTTCGGCCGTGGATTTCAATGCGACCGCACACGTAAAATGTATTTCGGCCAAATTAAAGTGGTTTATTGGGCTAGTCGCAGTATTTCAATTTAATGACATGTTTCAGCCCGATTAAAAACATGCTAGGAGGCAATATTAAACAACGGCCGTTGTTTCACAACCAGCCCGTATGCTCGTAATTCTACGGCCGTTGTTTTACGTAGTGTGAACATAGCCTTATATGGTGGAGTTGCTATTGTATAGTGATGAGTGGTGTTGAGCGGACAGGCAAATTGTTCAGTTAAGCCAATGTTCTTTAAACCCTATTGCTGTAAATTTGACGGCCCTCTGCTCTGGTCTTCTCCTGCCCGCTTTTTGGCACCATGCGTTGCATCTTCTCTGTGCTGACAAGCCGCTCAGCCAATCATTGGCCAGGACCGCCGCAGCCAGTGAATTGCTGAGCGGCCTGTCACCTTGGAGGAGCTCCAGTGCGCGGTGCTGAGAAACAAGCAGAGGACAGAAGACCGGGAGCGTGGAGAGGTAATGTATGAACAGTTTGGGGCAGGGGCTGCACGGACATCGCTAACGACCTCCGTGCAGCCCTTGCTATACCATAATCAAGCTGTGTAATAGGCCCAGTAAATGAGCACTGATCTAATGTCAATCAGCGCTCGTTTACATTATTGATTGGGCCACCATTGGCCCATCCTATAGAACCCTAAGGGGCCTTACCAGGGATTTGAAATTCTTCATTATAATCAAATCAGGGCATTAATATGTCTATTACTTGGGGGCAAACCATATCAACTATAACCTCAACTTTTAGAGTTCCAGTCTGAAAAACTATTATAGGAAAGTAATTTGTGGACATGAAGCTCAATATACCAAATAATGGGGTACAATCCAGTAAAACGCGTCTCATTCTGTCGGCTAACACAACAGAAAAACTAACTTTCCGCTGTCTGTTGAGTGAAAACTTTTGCCAAGAATTAACAAAAACTTGTATCAAGCTAAATCCGAGTCAGTGTTTTCTTGTCTACAAGGAATGTGTTACCATATCAGCAACATCTCGAATGTCTTCTTTGACTATTTGCATTAACATAGTGCAATTTAACATATTTGGCCACTAAACAGTTGTCCTATTGATGAACACAGTGAGCTCGGCCCGCTATGGTGACTATAAGTCTACGGTGAATGCTCTTGGAAGAGGTTTCGTTGGCCATCCATTGGGGATTAGACTTAATGCAGCCGCATTTATCATAAAAATGTCAAGGTCTCCATTTAAAGTGTTTTGGCTAAAATAAACCTAATGCTCTTATGTCTGCAAATAGAACACACAGAGACCCAACAGAAGGCAAGATCTTAATATTTACACAAGTGGTGCAACTCTCGTGTGCACCAGACGTGCCCAGAAGAAGCCACCCTGGGAATTCTTTTCTTTCACCCTCATGAATTCCTTTATTCCTGACTAGTTTCCTCCGCTATATACTGACCTTCGTCTTTCCTTTAGGCACATAATAAATTCCAGAAGCCCGCAGGAGAAAATATCTTTTTTTCCAAGACTTTTTGCCATCTTCTTTTAAATAAAAAGCCCCTTCAAGATCCGGCACTACAACGGAGGCCCCACAGAAGCTTTGCTGTAAGGGAAGAAACTGGATGAGTGGATAGAATTGCACAAAATATAAAAAAAATATATATGTTTTTGGCAGACCATAATGGCAGACTGTCTTGGATATGTCCTGTTTGGAAATGGCCAAGATGTCACAAGTCATCATTACACAGAAAACAATCTAGGGATGGGTTGGATAGTAGGATTTTGCTTGGTTTGTGGCAGGATCGGTCATGTAGCAGCTGCCCTTGGACAAGAAATTTTATTAGATCAAACAAATATCTATTTGTTTAGGAAATGGAATGGCACCATAAAGCAAAGACTGGGTACTATATGTACATGGACCATAAGAACTAAACTGGTGACTCTTGTATCCTCTCTTATCACTGGTGAGGATACAGTGCAAGATATTTCTGCTGGATCAACCTTAAAAAGACTCTGTTGGTAAGTTTATGTTGTCCTCTCTAAGAGTAGCAAAACTAGTGAAAGAGAAGCTGAACAGACTGATGTATCACTTACATTGTTCTGTGCAGCTGATGCGGAGATCTCCTGAATAAGTAGTCTTCTCCATTATGTCCATGAGCCCACTAGCCCTGGATATTCATGAGAAGCAGAAAACTCCGCCCACCAGCTGCTGATTGGCAGTTATCTATCCATGCTGTGTATAGGTAGCCAACTGTCAATCAGCAGCTGGAGGGCGGGGGGAGGGGTGTGGCAAGAATCCTATTTTCCTGCATATTGGGAGAACGGCTGAACAGAATGATATAGGTAATACATCGATCTATTCAGCATTTCTACCACTAGTTTATTAGGCAAATCTTCCATTATCTGCCTTCAAAAAGACTTTCCCTAGCCCCCCCTCCCTCCTCTCTCTCATTCACTGCTCATTATCAGGAAATCTCGACTCATTTACATCAGTCGAGCCCTGTGTAACCTATGGAAAGGGGAGGGAGGAGAAGGGAGGAGGCAGATTAGTCGCCAGCAGACAGCAGAGAACAAACGATTTCACAGTGTGACCTGTGCGAAAGCAGATATTTAGGGTCAGAGAGGTCATTTCGTACTTCAGAGGAGATAGCTGGCAATGTAGCTGTAGATTAACTCTTTGTTGTGCTGTTTTGGTGGCTTATCTCCCTCCACCCCTCCCCTCTCCATAAGAGAACCATGAAGACAGAGGGGAGAGCTTCAAACTGGTTTTTCATGAGCAAAATGCATTTTTCGGCTAATAAACCCAATTACAAAGTTTCCTAAAATCGCTTGTACTATTGATTTCTGCAAGAAAAATGTAAACGCTTAACATTAGGTGTACGGTTAGCTGTAGATCTATCCCAAGTACCACCACAAGCAGCTATAGAAGAGTGATTTCTTAGTTTTGAGTCTTCTGCTTACTAGTCTCCATATAGCAGATGCAATAATCAAAGTATAGATGGTAAAACAATAAAAGGATGTATTAGAGAAAATACACACATTAAAGAGCCTAGGGGCCGCAGCATTATTATGCCGAATGTTCAACGTTATAAAAGGCGAATCTATGTTACGGGAGGCTTTGATTAGACATATGCGGTATAGCAATTTCAGCTTGAGCCACCCTGCTATATGGGAAACAGAATACTTGGAACAAGAACAGAGAAGAACAACAAATCTAATTTAGGATGCAAGACATATGTGGAGGCTTTCAAAGGGATGCATTATTGTCACAGAGGAGGCTGCAAGGAGGTCTCCAAATGTAAGCCTCAAATAAGGAGGGATTGTTTGGCTGCAGTCTAAACAGAAAGACGAGGTGATATAATTTGCCTCAATTACGGGAATATAAAAGGAAAAGAAAGGATTGTCAAATATACAGTGTGTAAAAATAATAGAGAACATGCCCAAGGGTTAAAGGGGAATCTGCAAGGCCTTGGGTTCATTCTTTTAATATTTACACTATATATATATATATATATATATATATATATATATATATATAATTAGTGTAAGCGTGCGCAGGCTTGCAAGCAAGAAAACAGAGGTGTAATTAAGCTCATCACTAGATAAGGCTTCTCATCAGGATAATGGCCATACCTTTTTTATTTTTGTCATTCTTTTCTGTGCCAAGATACATCTTTTTCAGTTTATATGTCAATGAGGCTGAAAAGCGCGGGGGGCGTTCTCCAGCATGGCAAGAGCCCAGATAAGTCAAGCACATATCCTCTTATTTACTGTTTCTCTATCCACTTGCATTCACCTATCCCATTTGACTGGTGGCAGCTAAATATGGAGGACATGGGCTGGACCTACCTGTTTTTTTTACTGTGATGGGGAACACCCCTTGGGCTTTTCAGCCTCATTTACATATTAGCAAAGAGGCTTCTATCTTGTGTTGGAAAGGATTGTGGAAATAATGAATGCCTGGGATTCTGATGTCTAGTCCTATCTAGCCATGGGATTATTAACACCAGTGTTTTTCCGCTCACAGGTCCAGCTTAAAGGGGTTTTCTGGTCAATTTGTTGGTAATCTATCCTGACGATCGGTCATTAATTTCAGATTAGTGAAGTGTTAACAGCCGCAGCCCTGCTATTTAGCAGTTTGCTAAAGCCACAGCGCCACCATCAGTGGCAGATTAAACGCACCCTGGGCCCCAGGCTGCACGGGACCCTAAAGCGATGAACTTGCCGACTGTGCATTCTCCATAAAGTAGATGCCCCCCTGTGTAGGTCCCTCTTTAGTAGCTGGCCACCAGTGTAGTCTCTCATTAGTAAATGGCCACCTGTGTATTCGCCCTTTAGTAGATGGACTCCAGTGTAGTCACTTTACTCACTTTTGTACATGGTGCTCTTTGTGCATCCCCCATATAGTAAATAGTGTAGGTCCCCCTTTAGTCCGTGGCCCCCTGTGTAGTCCCCCTTTAGTCCATGGTCCCCTGTGTAGTCCCCCCTTTAGTCCATGGCCCCCTGTGCATCGCTCCTAAAGTAGATGAATAGAAAATGAAAAAATAAAACTCACCTCCCACATGCACGTCCATTGCTGCAGGTTCTCTCTTCTGGCACAGGCAGCATGTGTTCCAAACATTGCCTCCGCCGAAGGAAAAAACACTGGAAACCGTCAGCAACAGGGTAGCGTGTTGGAGGTGAATTGTGTTGTTAGTGTGCTCACTAACCCTGCAGGTGCATATCACTTAGGGGCTTACCAGAGGATCATTTGGTGGCCCCTGAGTGATGCCCAGCCGCAGTGAGATCAGATGTGGGTGGTTCGGCCTGGCCACATTATAATCTGCCACTAGCCACCATACACAAAACAGAGCGGGAAGCAGACAGCTCCATATATTGTGTAGTGGCTATTCTGTGTTACTGCAGCTCAGCTCTCATTCACTTCAATAAGCGTAATGGATAAGTAATCCAGTCTGGAAAGTATGACCTATATCTTAAGTATAGGTCATCAATAAATTTGGCCTGGAAAACCCCTTTATTGGACACAGTGCATTTGTGATATGTTTAGGGCTCACCAAAAATATTCAATGTATGATCCAAAAATTGGGAGCAAACTCACAAAACTTCACGTATAAAGTTTCATATTACCTCTAGCAAAGCAACTTTATTTTTTTCGTTCATGTCCTTCACGTCGGCACTTCCTTTCCTGGCCATGTAGAAATTCTAGAATAAAAACAAAAAACAAAAAAACAATGGAAGGTTATTTGCCAAAATCGCAGCATGTAGCAAACCATACAGCTGATGTGGGGACCATGGCCCATTAAAAGGCCAAAAGAATTCCCCTGTGATATAAGCTACTGTATATAACAACAAAGCAGGAATAATATGTGATCATTGGGTCCCATAACAACCCCATCGATGCCACCTTCTTAAGAAAAAAAAAAACTTAACTATTATGGTCCTAAAAGGAATATTCCAATCTCAGCTAACATAGTTATATTTGCAGGGCTCCTCAAGTTGGATATTTTTGCAAATACATTCATATAGCAAACTTCTCCTCATCTTGATATTTTACTCTTTCCCTCCCATTGTTGACAGTTCGTTGTCTAGTTGATCGACCACCACTCTGGTCTAAAAGCAGTGGTCTGGCTGATGTAGATATAGCTATAGCATATACATATATATATACTAGAAAATGTACCCGGCGCTGCCCGGGTATAAAGTGTCAGTGTCCTGTATACCTGCAGGGTCGTATTTACCATTAGGCACCCATGGTCTGGTGCGTAGGGTAGCACCTTGCAGAGGGGCAGTACCCTCCCGTTCAGACTTGCCAGAAAATCTGGTGTCTTTTCGAAGGGGGTATGGCGGTATTGGTCTGGTATAGCGGTGTTATCCAGTCACAGTATGGCGGTATTGGTCAGGTCTGGTATGGCAGTGTTATTTAGTCACAGTGTGTCGGTATTGGTCATGTCTGGTATGGCGGTGTTCTCCAGTCACAGTGTGGCGGTATTGGTCAGGTCTGGTATAGTGGTGTTATCCAGTCACAGTATGGCGGTATTGGTCAGGTGTGGTATGGCAGTGTTATCCAGCACAGTATGGCAGTATTGGTCAGGTCTGGTATGGCAGTGTTATCCAGTCATAGTTGTCACGGCCGCGGCGGCGTCCCGTGTTCCGGGCCACCGCCGCGACCTCCTCCTGCCCCATGCAGCCACCGGCGTCCCTGTGCAGGGACCCGGCGCTGCTGCTAGTTCGGCCCCTGGGGGGCGCCTCACCTCTCCTCCGCTCCTGTCTCCGTCTGTGCCGGCCGGCGCGCGCGTCCCGCCTCCTAGGGCGCGCGCGCGCCGGCTGTCTCAGATTTAAAGGGCCAGTCCGCCCTTAATTGGTTAATTGCACCAATCACTCCCTATAAATCCCAGCATGCCCTGTCCCTTGTGTTGGAGCCTCTACATGCTTCCCATAGCGTTTGGCCCAGCCCCCTGTTGTTCCTGTTTCCTATCCGCTACCTGGTCCCAAGTCCTTGTTCCTGATTGCTATCTGCTACCTGGTCCCAAGTCCTTGTTCCTGGTTCCTGCTCCCCTGTCACACCATTGCTCCTGTGTTCAGCCTGTCACCTGCGGTTACGCCTGCAGACCTCTGCCAGCACCATCTCCTGCCTACTGCTCCTGCCACGCCTCGCCTGCCGTCACTAGCAACCAAGCCAGGGGTAGCGACCTGGGGGTCGCCTGCTTCAGCAAGTCCATCCCGCCTTGCGGCGGGCTCTGGTGAGAACCAGCGGCCCCTTAGACTCCGCTCCCTGGTGAGGTTAGTGCCATCGCTGGTGACGGTCCAGTGGATCCACTACTCCAGGCGTTACAATAGTATGGCGGTATTGGTCAGGTCTGGTGTGGCAGTATTATTCAGGTCTGGTATGGCAGTGTTATCCAGGCACAGTATGGCGGTATTGGTCAGGTGTGGTATGACAGTATTATCCAGTTACAGTATGGCGGTATTGGTCAGGTCTGGTATAGCAGTTTTTTCCAGTCATAGTATGGTGGTATTGGTCAGGTGTGTTATGACAGTGTTACCCAGTCACAGTATGGTAGTATTGGTCAGGTCTGGTGTGGCAATGTTATTCAGTCACAGTATGGCGGTATTGGTCAGGTCTGGTATAGCGGTGTTATCCAGTCACAGTATGGCGGTATTGGTCAGGTCTGGTATGGCAGTGTTATCCAGTCACAGTATGGCGGTATTGGTCAGGTCTGGTATGACAGTGTTATCCAGCACAGTATGGCGGTATTGGTCAGGTCTGGTGTGGCAGTGTTACCCAGTCACAGTATGGCAGTATTGGTCAGGTCTGGTATGGCAGTGTTATCCAGTTACAGTATGGCGGTATTGGTCAGGTCTGGTATGGCAGTGTTATCCAGTCACAGTATGGCGGTATTGGTCAGGTCTGGTATGGCAATGTTATCCAGTCACAGTATGGCGGTATTGGTCAGGTCTGGTATAGCAGTTTTTTCCAGTCATAGTATGGTGGTATTGGTCAGGTGTGTTATGACAGTGTTACCCAGTCACAGTATGGTGGTATTGGTCAGGTCTGGTATAGCGGTGTTATCCAGTCACAGTTTGGCGGTATTGGTCAGGTCTGGTATGGCAGTGTTATCCAGTCACAGTATGGCGGTATTGGTCAGGTCTGGTATGACAGTGTTATCCAGCACAGTATGGCGGTATTGGTCAGGTCTGGTGTGGCAGTGTTACCCAGTCACAGTATGGCGGTATTGGTCAGGTCTGGTATGACAGTGTTATCCAGCACAGTATGGCGGTATTGGTCAGGTCTGGTGTGCCAGTGTTACCCAGTCACAGTATGGCGGTATTGGTCAGGTCTGGTATGGCAGTGTTATCCAGTCACAGTATGGCGGTATTGGTCAGGTCTGGTATGGCAGTGTTATCCAGTCACAGTATGGCGGTATTGGTCAGGTCTGGTATGGCAGTGTTATCCAGTCACAGAATGGCGGTATTGGTCAGGTCTGGTATGGCAGTGTTATCCAGTCACAGTATGGCGGTATTGGTCAGGTCTGGTGTGGCAGTGTTATCCAGTCACAGTATGGCGGTATTGGTCAGGTCTGGTGTGGGAATGTTATCCAGTCACAGTATGGCGGTATTGGTCAGGTCTAGTATGACAGTGTTATCCAGTCACAGTATGGTGGATTTGGTCAGGCGTGTTATGACAGTGTTATCCAGTCACAGTATGGCGGTATTGGTCAGGTCTGGTGTGGCGGTGTTATCCAGTCACAGTTTGGTATACTTGTCCTGTAGTGCCCTGTATATACATGTACTGTATAGATGGAGTAGGGGGCCCTGTATATACATGTCCTGTATAGATGGAGGAGGGGGCCCTGTATATACATGTACTGTATAGATGGAGTAGGGGGCCCTGTATATACATGTACTGTATAGATGGAGTAGGGGGCCTTGTATATATATGTACTGTATAGATGGAGTAGGGGGCCCTGTATATACATGTACTGTATAGATGGAGTAGGGGGCCCTGTATATATATGTACTGTATAGATGGAGTAGGAGGCCCTGTATATACATGTGCGATGCCCTGGCCCCTGGGGGCCACTTCCGCAGTGCTGGTGTTATGAGCGGGCAATGACCGGGGCACCAGTTAGTGGACACCAATGCCAGGGTTCAGTAACAGCGGTTTTATTATAGATGAGGTAACTAGTAGCAACAGTTCTGTCCGGATGCAACCGGGTATATAGCAGGCTTTGACAAATAAAGCAGGAGTGGTGCTGCATAGGCTGTGAGAATACGTGCCGGATGATGGGAGTAGGAGTATGAGAGAAATAGCGTTGCTGGGTGGATTAGCTTGAGAATAATACTTGCTGTGAATCCTTGTAGCGATGAGGAGAGATAACGGAATGACACCCAGATGAGAGAGAAGACTCCGGACACTTGAGCAGGCAGATACAGCCGAAGACTTGAATATAGCAGAGCACCTGATCCACACTTCTAGTGGTGAAGGGGGAGCTGCAGAGAAGAAGCCCAACTCCTCTGAGGCAGGAGAGGGACGACACACATCCTCCTTGCTTGGAAGCAGGGGGAAGACTCACTTGTTAGGAGGAAGTGGGAGGTCACATGGTTGCTCCTGGCCAGAGCTAGTCGGCCATTGGAGGAACCATGGTTACAGGGCACTGGCACGGTCAGGTGATCAACAGCCTTGCATACCACTGTACAATGCAATAATACACAGGAATATATGAGAATACACATGAGAATGCACATTACCAGAGAATACTAGGGGAAAACCAGCAGCAGTTGCAGTGCAAACACTTACCAGAACAGGCATAGACACAGCAAGAGAAATGGCCATAATAGGAGTAGTAGTCTGCATGTTCTGGGACACTGCATACCTCCCTAGCAAATTTGAGCCGACCTCGGCGAATCTAGAAGGCAGCAAACATGAATAGACTGGACAATCAAACAACAGGAATGAATGATGAGAGTGAGTGTGATGAGGTGTGTGTTTCCCACGCCCAAGGCACAGGTGACAAGAGAGAGAGAATGAGAAACCCTAGTGGCAGGACTTCACCTAGGGGTGCCTAACGTACTCTGGCGACCAGGTAGCTAGTGCATGAACCATCTGACGTGTAAGCCAGGACAACTTAACTGCTGGCGGGTGACCCTCCATATTCCAGCCAGTTAGACAGTAGGTTTTCTGTTAAATGTGTTACCCTACTGGAAAAGAGAACTGTGAAGACCTGTGTACTACCTTGGTGTGTCTGAGTAGTGTCTTGGATACCTGGAAGAGAAAAGAACAAAATAATAAAATCAAACATACATGGGGAGCTCCCTTTCATACCACTCAATCACACACAAGCACTCCACAGGCCAAACACATGAAAAGGTATCCAAGGTGCGATATGTATGGACAAGTGTGAATGTTAGGTATGACTATGTGTGATAACTACTGTGTTGGGACAAGACAGAGGCGAACAAATACTGGAAACAAAAGGAAGGGAAACACAAAAGACAACAAATACTGGAAGGTCTTGAGGAGAACTGGCTCACATGAATCTGAATGAAACCTGAGAGAAATCTGAATGAAAATCTGAGAAAAATCTGCATACAAACTGGCTCAACTAAATCTTTCCAGCTATAGATATGATAATAATACACAATAATGAGACTGGATGAGAAAATACACTCCTACATAAACTGGACTTTCTCTGAGGTATATATATATATGTAACCTGACTTCTCTTACTCAGAGGAGGAGCTATCTGACTTAGACACTGGAAAATATACTGTTTTACAAAAGAGGCACTCTACTCTGAGGCAATCTATGTAACCTTGTGCTTACTCAGAGGAGGAAATACAAAGACTTCGATAACACTGGAATGCCATAGTAGAAAAAAGTGCAATAATGAAATAAGTGCAATAATACCCTGTGTGGAACACACAATCACAGGAAAGTGCATTAGGAAGGAATGGATTAAGTGTCTCTGTTAGGTAGAGTCTCTTTTAGGCAATTGGAACATCGTCCATGTAAAAGGCTCTGGGACAGGCACTAGAGAACTTTTTGTTATGGTAAGTGTCCATCAGCTCATGGCTGGTTAGTACAGGGAACTTGGTCAGGAGGACCAGGCACGAACCTTGAACGTTGCAATTTTTTTTTCCAACCTGGAACAAAACAGTTAGACAACAAAAAAAACAGTTTAAGGACTCTGTTCTCTGTAAGGATACTTAGCAGAAATGTCCTGGAGGACCCTGAGTAGGCTTCTTCTTTTTCTTCTTCCACGGATAGCGATAGCATGAAGGGCCTGGAGCAGAAGCATCACTGGATGCCGTAGTGACTACAATGCTGGGCGTCACCGTGGTGATAGGAGAGATGATGGGGGCCACATGATAGGTGACGGTCGTGGTAGAAGAGGCAGCCTTAGCCACAGCAGTGGGGGCAGTAGAGGGGACTGCGGTAGTAGACGGGCCCGCTGTAGTGGAAGCTGCAGGAGTAGCGCTAGGCATAGCGGTGGCAGCTGTAGTGGCAGGCGACAGGGCAGCGAGGGCCTGCTGAATGTCCTTGATCAGCTGCATAATCTTAGGCCCCGGCCCGAGCATCCATTGCGGCAGGGGCGGCAAATCACGCCCTGGAGGTTGCCACAGACCCGGGGATATGAAGGCCTTAGCAGAGTTCTCCCCTTTAGGGCCAGGGACTGAGGACAACAGAGCCGGTCCACTTACAATCTGTTCGCTGTCCGGTGATGAGGACCCTCCGGTACAAGAAGCGAGGTCAGCGGTGCTGGAGTGACCGGGTCCCGGAGAAATGCTGGTCTCAGGTATGGGCCCCTCATTCTGATCAGCAGAGGCCGGGATGAAGGCCCGGCGAAGACTTCCGTCGTCCGACGGGGCAGCGTCCCAGCTGGTGTCGCTGTAGGATGGGAGGGGTGCTAGCAGGCAGGCAGGATTGCTCTCCGGCAGCTCCGGCATCACTGGTGCTGCGGCTGCAGGCAAACGTTTCTCGGGGGCCGCCATCTTGTCACGCTCTAGCGTGTCTTTGAGGAGGAAGGAGGAGGAGCGAGAGGGCAGAAAGCTCTACTCCCCAATCTGCCCAGCAACTGTGACATCAGCGGCCTGAGATAGCCAATCAGGGGAGGCAGCAACAAAGTCTATGGCGCAGGGCGATTCCCGCGCTTTGGCAGCATGGCGGTTAACCCCCTCCTCTCCGGGGTGTGGCGCAGCCAGAAATTGAAGAAGACGGCGGCCATCTTGTGTACTGTTTAGGGCCCGAAACACTTCAATCACCCCCATAGTAATCGGCAAAGTCTCTGGGGGGGGGGGGGGGGGTAGCAGTACAGTTCTGGGGACACTGACAGTTGGCACAACACAGTCTGTATCCTGTTCGTGACGGCAAAAATGCGATGCCCTGGCCCCTGGGGGCCACTTCCGCAGTGCTGGTGTTATGAGCGGGCAATGACCGGGGCAGCTGCAGGGGTTATACTTGTCACGGTATAGGCCTGAGGGCGGCACAGCTGTAGGGCCGGTCTGTGGAATCTGCGGGTGATGATGGGCATGCGATTCTGTATATACATGTACTGTATAGATGGAGTAGGGGGCCCTGTATATACATGTACTGTATAGATGGAGTAGGGGGTCCTGTATATACATGTACTGTATAGATGAAGTAGGGGGTCCTGTATATACATGTACTGTATAGATGGAGTAGGGGGCCCTGTATATACATGTACTGTATAGATGGAGTAGGGGGTCCTGTATATACATGTACTATATAGATGGAGTAGGGAGTCCTGTATATACATGTACTGTATAGATGGAGTAGGTGGTCCTGTATATACATGTACTGTATAGATGAAGTAGGGGGTCCTGTATATACATGTACTGTATAGATGGAGTAGGGGGTCTACCAGTTATTACTGTGGATGTTGTGAGGCAGCTTCCCTAGCAACCATTGCTCCCTGTGAAAATGAAAGCAGTAATCCTATTGGTTGCTAAGGCTCCAACTGCCGTGTCTGCTGCAGCTAATTATATCACCTGTGTTTGCAGTGAGGCGATTTTCCCATTCATCTCTATGGGGCGCTCTTCCCCCTCCCCCTCCCCTCCTGTACATCTGGCGGGGACGGGATATTCGCTAAAACCTTCCCGGGCACCCAATGTATCTGTGGGCCAAATTTGGGGTCAAACGGTTCAGGCGTTTGGAAGTCTATTTGGGACAGACAGACAGACTTTGATTTTTATTATATATATATATATATATATATATATATATATATATATATATATATATATATATATATATTATACAGTGTATATACACTATGAGGGAGATTTATCAAACATGGTGTAAAATGAAACTAGCTCTGTTGCCCCTAGCAACCAATCAGATTCCACTTTTCATTTTGAACAGACTCTTTGGAAAATGAAAGGTGGAATCTGATTGGTTGCTAGGGGCAACTGAGCCAGTTTCACTGTACACCATGTTTGATAAATCTCACCCTTTATCTCTATAGACTATAGATATACTGTATATACACACCAGCCAGACCACTGCTTTTAGAGCAGAGTGGTGGTTGTTAAGTGATCAAAAAAAGTCTAGTAAATGTAGGCAATGTCAGGTACTGCGTCTCACTTCTATGTGGAGAATAATGTTGAGCGGATCTATCAAAGAAGAAGCCCAGCGAAAAATTATTATTAATGTATTGTATTGCCCCCCAAACGTTACACAAATTACCAATATCCACTTGTTGTGGGAAATGCTTATAAAGTGCTTTTTTTTCCTGCACTTCCTACTGCATCAAGGCTTCACTTCCTGGATAACATGGTGATGTCACTTCCTGGATAACATGGGGATGTCACAACCCAACTCCCAGAGCTGTGCGGGCTGTGGCTGCTGGAGAGGATGATGGCAGGGGACACTGAGGGACACAGGGCACTGCAGGGACACTGAGCATCCCCCCTGCCATCATCCTCTCCAGCAGCCACAGCCCGCACAGCTCTGGGAGTCTGGTCGTGACATCACCATGTTATCCAGGAAGTGAAATCACCATTTTATCCAGGAAGTGACGTCACCATGTTATCCAGGAAGTGACATCACCATGTTATCCAGGAAGTGACGTCACCATGTTATCCTGGAAGTGACATCTTCTTTAAGTTTGGCAACGCTGTCCAAAACCTGAATTCTCAGCATTTGATACCCAGTTGGATGTCGTCCTAGGGAGTCCTGAAAAAGATGATTGAAGCCATAGGCCCTAGGGCAGCATCCAACTTCTGGAAAATCAAACAGTGTACAGGGTTCAAACCTATCCAAATAGTGGAGATACCTTGCCACTAGATAGATACCATAGTAGTTCTGTCTGTGCTGCACAGGACTCTCACTATCCACTATCACAGCAACATTGGCAAACATGTTTATAGAAGAAGATGAGGGAGAGAAAGAAGTTTTTGTCCCTAATGGAGCATTATATGGCATCACCCAGTAGGAGCTTCCCCATTCATATTCGGGGCGATATACATCCGTTATAAGCACTGACATTAAAACACATGTTCTGTGACTAAACAGAGTAAGTGACTCCAGCAGCTGGCAGCCACATTTGTTGTTTGCGCTGGGCATAGATTAATCGGATTATTCCTTCCATTTACACAATTTGCGTACATCCTTATACTTAATACCTGTGCGATTTTTCTAAATGATAATTTCTCCGCGCAGAGAGGCCGATTACCATTTCCAAACACAGTGCTGATTATTTCCAGCTGTTATGGTGTTCGGTTACCTCATATCTCCTAGAATGGAGCAGTCGGTCTCCAGCAGGGAGGAGAGCGGCTTCACCAGGGCCCTGTCATGCAGGAATTAATAGATTTTCTGCAACTCCAGCGGCTGCCGCGACAATGGGAAATCTTAACATTCCGCACATCACGGTTACCGGCATCCATCTTCATTATGGGGGGGAAATAAAAGCCGCTTTCTAACCGGAAAGCAAACACAGACCTTCGGCTACATTATGCTGTACTATTATAGAGGTTACCGAACACAAATTTTACTCATCGTACACTTGCTATCCTCTGAAAGGGACAGCAGAGAGACTCTAAAAACATTTGTATAAGACATGCCCCCAACCCTATATAGTTCAATTACAAATAGGACCATAGGACCCTTCATTAGTAGGGATTTCTGGCCCCATGAAGTAATGCACACCACAGACCAGTATATAGACACCAGACCCCCTAGATGAATATAGACCCAGAAAGACTTCCTAAAAAATATATAAACCAGACTCCAAAAATATAGACCCTAGACCTAGACCATACCTTTTAAACAAATACAGACCGCCCATAAACAAATATATTCACCAGATGCTCCTAGACTAATACAGACCCCGAAGACTCCCTATAGAATATAGACACTAGATTCTCTAAAGTAATACAGACCTTAGGCCATACCCTCTAAACAAATAGAGACCCACAGAGCAGAGTCCATAAACAAATATATTCAGCAGGCCACCTAAACAAATACAGACTGTGACAAAATATAGTCACTAGACTATATATACAGACCCCACATCAGGCACTCAAAACAAATACAGATCCCAAAGTCCACAAAGCACTTATAGACACCACACCCCCTAAATAAACTAAGACCAGGACAGACTACTTGATGAAGACTTAAGCCTAGATCCCCTTAACAAATACAGACCTTGACAAGAATTTAAAAAATATAGGCACTGGGCCCCCCAAAATATTGCAGACTTTACACCAGACTCTAGACCAAACCCCTTAAACAAATGCAGACCCTGACCAGGCACAGTAAACAATATAGACACCAGAAATGCTAAAACAATACAGACCTCAGACCAGAGCCCAGAAAAAATGCAGCCCCCCCAACCAGGCATTCTGAGGAATAAAGACAACAGACACCCTAAAGTAATACAGACCCTAGACTGCACCCTCTAAACAAACACAGCCCCCAGACCAGACACTGTAAGGAATATAGACACCAGACACCCTAAAGTAATACAGACCCTAGAGCGCACCCTCTAAATAAACACAGCCCCCAGACCAGACACTGTAAAGAATATAGACACCAGACACCCTAAGGTAATACAGACCCTAGACCGCACCCTCTAAATAAACACAGCCCCCAGACCAGACACTGTAAAGAATATAGACACCAGACACCCTAAGGTAATACAGACCCTAGACCGCACCCTCTAAACAAACAAAGCCCCCAGACCAGACACTGTAAGGAATATAGACACCATACACCCTAAAGTAATACAGACCCTAGAGCGCACCCTGTAAACAAACACAGCCCCCAGACCAGACACTGTAAAGAATAAAGACACCAGACACCCTAAGGTAATACAGACCCTAGACCGCACCCTCTAAACAAACACAGACCCCAAACCAGACACTGTAAAGAATAAAGACACCAGACAACCTAAAGTAATACAGACCCTAGACCATACTCTCTAAACAAATACAGACCCCAGAGCAGAATCCATACAAATATAGACACCAGACAACCTAAAGTAATACAGACCTTAGACTGCACCCTTTAAACAAACACAGACCCCAGACCAGACACTGTAAAAAAATATAGACCCCAGACATTGTAAAGTAATACAGACCCCAGAGCAGAATCCATAAATAATATATAAACACCAGAACTCAAATGAAGTTGTTTGCCCTAGGGAGTCCTGGAAAACATGGATACAACCTATGGCCTATGGCTATAGCCAACTTCTCCAGGCAGCGGGAGTCTAATGCTAAGCATTCAGGGTCGGATGAACCCAAACATTTGGCGGGTTTGCTTATCGCTATTGTAAACAAATACAGACTTTTACCAGACATGCTAAAGGATACAGACACTAGATGCCCTGAAGTAATACAGACTCCAGACCAAACATAGTAATATGGCATCTGAATATGACCATGTATGCAAACAAAATACAATATAAAAGTAAAAAACAAAACAAAACTAAATGTAGCCAGAAACATGAAAAAATTGTTGGATGAAAAAACTGTACATCATTCCTTGAAGTGGAGAGCTAATCAGATGTCAACACATCTGGAGCTGCTTGTCTTAGATAGAAGTTACCGTCCATAAGAGGGATATGTTGTACATGGAGTCCTATGGCCTAGATGCACTCTATAGTTTACTAATGAAGTGTATAATAAAGACTGTGGATAAATAGTCCATGTGGGCGAATAACTTATCTATGACTCATTGGTATCACCCAATATACAACCAAGCGCTGATACGTTGACATCTTACGCAATGTCATCTTCATCACGTCTTGTACTATCAAGGTCATCTGAAAGGTATTTTTGTAAGGTCTGATGAAGTGTATCCTGAGTGATACCGTCTTAAATCTTAGCACTGCACCCTGCATTATTGCATTACTGTCTTGTACCATGTGTTGGCAGGTGGTAAAAATATGTTAACCCTTTCTGGTAAGAAGGTGGAGCTAGCGTATATGGCCCCTTTATATGAGTAGTGTTGAGCAGACTTGGCGAACTGTTCGGGTTCGGCAACGTTTTCTCAATCTGCTTGCAGGAAATGGCTGTATCCATGTTTTCCAGGACTCCCTAAGATGGCATCCAGCTGGTGGGAGTCACACGCTGAGCATTTGGGTTCGGAGAACGTTGCAGAACCTGAGTAGTTTGGCAAGTCTGCTCAACCTTAGTTAGTCGTCTGGCTTCTTGTTGAAGAAATTCTGTTTACCAGCTTTGCCCTGACCTGAGGGACACTCTTCTGCTAGTTTTCTTCAAGACTGAGGAAAAAATTTTTTTGAGGACCCCTTAGCTGTCTATGTCTTTGTGGACCTCTGGTTGGCCAACTACCTCCTACCATTAGGAGCCAAGTGGTGGGGTTTCTCTGTCACTTCATGGATCCATCTATCCCAGGAACTAACTCTCTGACACACTCAAACTGGCACCATAGATACCACTTAAGTTGAGCGTATCCACTTTTCCTGTTTGAATGGGCACTATCATAGTAAAATCAAAAGTTTTGATCAGTCAGGCTATGTTCACACTACGTAAGAGACCGGACGTTCCGTGACCCCGGCCAGGTCACAGAGCGGCTGGTCTCTGGCCGGATCATCTCGGCCGGTACTTAAGTACCGTCCGGATGATCTTTCGGCCGTGGAGCTCTGATGCGCCCGCATCAGAGCTTGCCATAGCACACAGTCAAGCAAGCGTCCGGAGCCGCTCGCTTCACTGTGTGAACTGACAGGTCTTTCTGCGGCCGGAATTCACTGAATTCCGGCCGCAGAAAACTGACATGCCAGTTGTTTGCGGCGGCGTATGGGATCCCGGCCGGAGCGCACACGATGTGTATATGCTCCGGCCATGATCCCATAGAACAACAGGCATTGTTCCACCGCGGTAAAAGTACAGCAGTTGTTGCCATCGGCAAGAACGGCCGTACTTTTACGTAGTGTGAACATAGCCTCAGAGTTTAAGTGTTCAGACCTCAACTGATGGGGAGAACGAACATGGAGAAGCGCATATTTAGCGCATTCTCATCTGGCTCTCTGTCACGTGATCGAGATGGCCACATAATGTAAATTTATGGGCAACTCCACTCACCTACACAGAAAGTGGAGAAAGACTACTTACTTCTCTCCCCGCTCATTCTACTGATATCTAGGTGGATAAGTCTGAATAGCCTAATTCTTATATTGCCCTCTATATGGCAGGTAAGGCCATCTCCCGCATTCCCAAATGGGTGTTGGGTGTTCATACCCAGTAGAAGACATTGCGTGATTTAGACTTCAAGGTATAAAAAAACAAGGGATTCTTTGGGCAAACCAAATCTCAAGGTGGTGACAGTACTCATGATGAATGACTGATGATGAATGGATGGGACAGGGATATTTCCATCTGGTTCTTTTAGGATATCCCCTGCTTATAGACTTGTCAGCGGATGATTAATGGTTTGTACTCAGGGGGTCCAGAAGTCAGAGCTCACAGATGCCAGTGTTATGGTGTATGCTAGCGATACATACAGGGTGGAAATACCCCCTTATACATATAGTATGAAAGGATAGTATTGCAGTATGGGTTTGCTAGGCTGGGTTCACACTGCGTTTTTTTTTTTTAACAAACAAAAAAAAATAGTGTCAGCAATGTTTTTGTGTCCGTCAAAAAAAATGGATTAGTTTTGATCTGTTTTTTTTTTATAATTGAAGTCAATGGTAAAACGGATCAAAACGGATGCACACAAATGCATCAGTTTTTGCAAAAACACAAAAACGCAGTGTGAACCTAGCCTTAGATGGGTTTTTTTTCAGACACTAGGGGAAATTCTTCTCCCAACCTGGACTATTTGCATCTATCTATCTATCTATCTATCTCCTATCTATCTATCTATCTATCTATCTATCTATCTATCTATCATCTATCTATCTATCTATCTATCTATCTATCTATCTATCTCCTATCTATCTATCTATCTCCTATCTATCTATCTATCTATCATCTATCTATCTATCTATCTATCTCCTATCTATCTATCTATCTATCTATCTATCTATCTATCTATCTAGATCTATCAGCAAACCTATACCTCCCTTTTGTATTTGTACATATAATAACCACTATGCATTACATACATATCCTCATTGCTTCCTCCCATTACAGAATTATATTTCCATAATGCTCAATGACTTACAGATGGAGAGGAAAGAATTCTGATGCTCAGTCAGGCAAATCATCTTTTGACCCCATGTTTGATGAGAGATTTTCCATAATCAGTAACCAGATCCGCTATATGATGCATTCAGGTAATGGGCTTATGTTACATGAGCCATTTCCTTGCAAATCAACATTTCAGTGGGTCTTACCTGGTGGTCATTCTTCATTGTCTACATTAATATGTTGTTTTTTTAAATATTTGATATTTCCTGGTTCCCAAATTATTCATAGATAAAGATATATATGGGGAAGGTTTGCTGGGTTAAGTCCTGGACATCTTGGCATTATAAAATAGAAAATTACTTAAGAACCAACCTAAAGTCCTTCAATGTGTAACCTGGTTTATAAAAACTATTTCTTATGTTAAATTTCATTAAAGGGGTACTCAAACGAAAAAGGAAAGAAATCTTTCAAATCAACAGTTGTCAGAGAGTGCCAGAGATTTTTAATTTACATATATTAAAAATCCAGTACTTATCAGCTGCATTATGTCCTGCAGGAAGTGATGTATTCTCTCCAGTCTGACACAGTGCTCTCTGCTGCCACCTCTGTCCATGTCAGGAACTGCCCAGAGCAGCAGCAAATCCCCATAGAAAACATTCCCCACTCTCCAGACTGGATTAAATACACCACTTTCTGCAGGACATACAGCAGCTGATAAGTATTGTAAGGCTTGGGATTTTTTAATAGAAATAAATTACAAATCTCTGGCACCAGTTAATTTAATTATTATTATTTTTTTTTGCTGTAACCCTTTAATAAAGCTATAGGACTTCGGTAAATTGAAGCAACTCTTTTATTTGTATTCTTATTCTTCTTCTTCTTTTTTTTTACATTTTTACCTTCAGTGGCAGCAATAAGGGGTGACATGGCCCCTCCGCTGCCTCCAGTGGCTGTGTCAGGAACTGCAGCCTTGCAATACATAGACAACTTATAGCTTTCTATGAGAATTGTGTAATACTTCACTCTCCCTGCGGGGGCACTGCAGTTAAATTGAATGCAAGATGACAGCAGATGGCTGGGAGTCTTGGTGGTAAAACAACCTCAGATTATCAGTGGGGGGCTTTAACTTTAATAATAGAAGTTGTCCACTTGGGTGAATACGTTATATTGTGTAGTCGAGGGGAAACCGATGGAAACGTTTATATGAAACACCTCAGTATATATATTTCTCACAAGGGCTATAACCTTATAATCTCCAGACTTAATTGAGATGTCAGATAAGGTGGTGGATGAATAGCCCTGGAGAATAAGCCGTGTGTATAAAACCTTCAGTCATAATGGCCGACGCCGCGGGACGGACACAGAAAGAGAAATATTTAGACAGTTGCAATTATAGCGTCATGCTTTTATTCCAATGTTCACCACTACTGTTTATATTGTGCTGGATGGGAGCCTAGCTTAGAATAACACAGGCAAGGAGAATACAAGCATGTGCGCCACCGCATCTAATGGCGTCTAATGGTTTCATTGAGCTCAGAAAATCTTCTTATCGGTATAGCCGACGGCTAAAAATACAAGTCTTGCAGTTTTTACGTGGCCTATAGCAATCGCAGGTTGTGGCTCTATGATAGGGATGTTATGTGTTCATTAACTTTATTCCCATTTAGTTATAAACTGGTGTCCGTAAGTTATACAGATTTGTAATTTTGCTTCTTTTTAAAAATCTCAAGCCTTCCAGTACTTACCAGCTGCTGTATGTCCTGCAGGAAGTGGTGTATTCTTTCCAGTCTGACACAGCTCTCTGCTGACACCTCTGTCCATGTCAGGAACTGCACAGAGCAGTAGCAAATCCCATATAGAAAACCTCTCCTGCTCTGGACAGAGGTGGCAGCCAAGAGCACTGTGTCCGACGGTAAAGAATACACCACTTCCTACAGGACATACAGCAGCTGGTAAGTACTGGAAGACTTTTTTTTAAATAAAAGTAAATTACAAATCTAAATAACTTGATGACACTAGTTGATTTGAAAGAAAAAAAACACACAGGAGTACCCCTTTAAGTAGTAATGACTACATACATTTTATACACCTGTTATCAACCTTAACATTACAGCCAGCTGCCTAATAATGTGCTGGTCCTACTGCTGTGTGTGCAGGATACTCTGTCAGCAGATGCTTATACTATATATCAGGGGTCCTCAACTGGAGGGCCGCGGTCCGAATGCGGTCCCCTTTGCACAGTAACTATGAGCGCTCGTAATGAGCGCTCATAGTTACCATGCTATAGCACTGACAGGGAGGGAGCTATCGGCTCCCTCCCTGTCAGTCACTCTTGTGAATGCAGCGGTCACAAGAGGCCGATCTGTCCTGTCTCTGGTTTTGGTGCATGGGTAACGTCACCGGAGCACCGACGCCAGGACAAGGGAAGACGGCCTTTTGTGACCCCTGCAGTGCGGCCTCAAGAGGCAAAGAGAAGAGGAGACACCCAGACCCAGGTGAGTATAAGTGTTTGTTTTGTGTATGTTATATGCTATATGGTAGGGGGAGCACACAGCAGGGGTGCTATATACTACTGGGGGAGCACAGGGGGACTATATATTACTGGGGGAGCGCACTGGGGGCTATATACTACTGGGGAGCACAAAGCGGTGGTCTATATACTACTGGGGGAGCGCACAGGGGCGCTATATACTATTGGGGGAGTGCACAGGGGGGCTATATACTATTTGGGGAGTGTACAGGGGGGCTATATACTACTGGAGGAGCGCACAGGGGTCTATATACCATTGGGGGAGCGCACATGGGTCTATATACTATTGGGGGAGTGCACAGGGGGGGCTATATACTACTAGGGGAGGGTACAGGGGGATTATATACTACTTGGGGAGCGCATCACATTTACCAATGATGTTCAGCTCGGACCTTCACCTGACAATAGACCCCGGTAAGTGGACCTTCACTAAAAGTTGTAGAATACCCCTGCTATATGTGTCTCTATACTGCCAACTAGTGGTGGGCCATATACAGTGGTAGTTTTACTTCCTGTGGAGACCTCCAGTAGGTGGTACTAGAGGCATTTTTCTTCTATCTGGTGGAAAGCTAAATTATCTACTAGATACTGTACATTATAAGCCGGTTTCCCACAGCGCCACCACAGGAGATACTACGCATAACACATTACCTTCTCAAATCATGGACAGGACAGGTCAACCTTTTGTAACCTTGAACTGAGCTCCCACCCTTGATTATTAACTCAGAATTCCCTAAAAGGATATAATAACATGTGTTTTCTGAATTGGACAATCCCTTTAAATTAATGCAAACATAACATTTTTACTTCAGGCTTAAAACCTTCATGTATAAATCCTCCTCATCTGTGACTCATTGCTCTTTCCTGGCTGGAGAAGTCTGATGTTAGATAATAAATATTACTCTCAAAATTCCTTTAAGTGTGCGTCCTGTGCCCACAGGTGGAATTCATCACAGGCCGACAACTATTTGTTTAGTCTTCCCGGCCCGGCCTATTGTTACTGTATACCCAGAGTACTTCTTATATTTTAACTTATTTTCTCGGTTAATGATATGTTACAATATGACTTCAGTCTATTGGGGGCTGTGCTCAGTGTTGTATGTTTTATGTTTTTTTTTTGGCTGTTTAGAGGAATTGTTTAGAAACATCAGCGGTTTCGGATCTTAGTTGGTGGTCACTTATGTAGAACGGTAACGTGTAAATGTCTCCATAATGAGAGACCTGCCGCAGTTGTGGTGGTGATATTCCTTCAGCTGCTCCGTATGATGAGCACAATTGTGTTTACCCGGTAAAGGTCACATTACTATGTAAATGATATACAGCGAGAGGAGAACGCCAGATGGAAAAATCCTACAGTAATTAAGATGATTAGCGCATTACTGTTACATCTGTGAGTGGGATAGATGGGAGCAAATCATGTAATAACATCTATCTATCTATCTATCTATCTATCTATCTATCTATCTATCTATCTATCTATCTATCTATCATCTGTTTTATGGTCCATCTACTCATTTAGTGCCAGTCATCCGTGCTGGTGTAGCGCTCCAGTGTGTTGTGGCCCTTGCCACCAGTTGGGTGTTATGCTGAATTGTCCCCAGAATGAGCAGAATGCCCTGTGTGTGTATGTGTGTGTATATGTGCATGTGTGTGTGTGTATATGTGCATGTGTGTGTGCGTGTGTGTACAGCCAGCCCTTCATTCATTCTCTATGGGGCCGTTAAACATTTCCAAGTTCAAAGCTACACTCGGCAATGTTCAGCGTCCCTTGGACAATAAATGGCGCTGTGCTGGACCACATGTGGTTCGTTCTATTTTCTCTGCAGTTTTCATGATCAGGGTTGGGGCCTAGCAGTCAGCTCCCCACCGGTCAGCTTCTTATCCCCTATCCTGTAAATAACTTAGTGAGATGGGAGAACCCCTTTAACCCCTTCCTGCAAGGGGGCATACAGGTACGTCCATAGGATGATAGGGGCTCATAAAATGTGATCGGTTGCTATGGGCAACAAGGTGACTTATTATAAGACAGCACCATAAATCTCCCGCAATGTTATTACCCAGAGTTATAGATTATATGAATAGAAGCAGCCATGACGATAGGTATACACCCGGCACTTACCTGAGGGTTCTTAAACACGGCATATTTTTCCGCCTTCTTCACAAAGTATATTTTGTTCTCACTGTCTCTGGTCCAGTCTGAAAGGATTTCCACAATGTTCTCATGGTCTTCAAAGAATCTCTCTGAAAGACGATATGAAGATGTATTGAGATGAACGTTGCTTCATTTCACCTCACATCCACATTCGTGCCCTCACACCCAAACCCCGCTCCTATTGACTTCAATGGAAGCTATTGTCATGGCAATGCCTCCTGGGTAGAATATTGCCGGAAAATAGGATATAACTGTGTGCAGAGGTATAGTATGGGTAAATAGAATTTATTTAAGGGGTTATCCAGCGCTACAAAAACATGGTCACTTTCTTGCAGAGACAGCACCGCTCTTGTCTACAGTTCAGGTGTAGTTTGCAAATAAGCTCCTTTCACTTCAATGGAGCTGAGTTACAAAACCTGCACCCAAACTGGAAACAAGAGCGATGCTGTCTCTGGAAGAAAGTGACCATGTTTCTGTAGCGCTGGATAATCCCTTTAATACCAGGATACAATCTGTATAACATGGATTAATCTAGATTTACATCGTACCAATGCAGTAGCGTAATTTGATGGGGGCAGAGGGAGCAGCTGCTCCCGGGCCCACACAGGCAGGGGGCCCACTGAAGATTTCACCAGTTAATGCTGTCCGCAAAAGCTATTGCTTTTGCAGACAAACTTAACAAATGTCTATTGGTTGTAGGTGGCCCCTGGCCAGCACTACGTGCTCCTGGGGGGCCCACGTGGCTAGAAAATGCTGTGCCTAATGCGAGGAGAACATACGGTTGAATGCGGCACGGTGATTGAAAAGGCTCTCCACCCTGCCAATGACTGCTGTGGCCACAAGAGGCCGTTCCCTCCCTTAGAGCTGTGGGACATGAGTGAGGTCACTCATGTTCTCACAGAGTAGGGAGAGAGTTGACATGAGAGGACTACAGTACTGCAACCGCACAGCAGGTAAGTATGGCTTTTGTTTCCTTAGTTATAGAGGAGGAGACCTATGTGGTTGGGGCTAACTTCTGAGAAGGATGTTATCTATGCGGGTTGGGGTATGGGATGTGTTGGCTAACTGAATAGGGGGTACCTAATTTGGAGGTACAGTCTATTCACAGTGATGGTGGTGGGGGTGTCTAACTACCAGTTGGATTACCAGGGAGATTACTGCTGGGGAAGGGGGTGGCTGCACGGGGAATACATACCAGGGGGATTACCTACATGAGATGGTGCTGGAGGGGATGCCTACATAGAGGATACTACCTTTGGGTGGGGGGGGGAATTAACTGATATCAGATAAAGATAGAAATGAGATGAAAAGATAGAAAACTGAATGGCGAATTAGAAAACAGAAACAGCGCCATAGCTTCCTCTATGTTGTGTGTGCTGTTACAATTTGGTTCAGTTCTCTTTTAGTGGAACTGAGCTGCACTACCACATCCAAGCTTTGGAGGAGAGTGGCGCTCTTTCTGGAAAAAGACAGCTATGTTTTTGTAATGCTGAATAACTCCTTTAATTTTTACATGGTTATATATGTGAAAAGTAGAAAGTCTTTTCCACTGTTCTCAGTCCCTGTTCACTATGAGTAATATAGCAGAAAATACCCTTTATTATTCGGAAAGCATTGACACCTACTGAGGTTCCCTATGGGTACCATAATCGGTTGGGGGCCCAATGAGACTCACTCGCCCCGCCCCCCTAAGCTGAACCCCTAGCTACGCCCCTGTACCAATGTATTTCTGGTACACGTAACCCTGCCAAGAGAGTTGAGTCAGTGTAAAAAACTGCAGTGTCCTAGCAATGGTCTCATTGTCTCATATAGTTGAATGGCCCAAACATAGTCAGCTAGTTACTACATTGGGTCCAGGACTCGAAAGTTCAACAGAACATTCTCTAAAGCATACATGTCAAAAATAAAAACTTTTGACATATCCTAGCGATAAATTTTATCATTCAGGGTCAAATCCTGACCGATCAGTAGAACTAGTACGAAGATGCATACCTCTCCCCACTCTGTGTCTATGAGACCTGGATGGCCCCATAGACTTGCATTGGAAGTCCTACCAGGTCACGTAAAACAGAGTCGGGAGTGAACTCAGACTTCTCCGGCTCATTCTCTTGATCTTTCGTGGTCTGAACACTCAAACCCTGACCAATCAAAACTTTTTAAGTGTCTCTGTAACATATCAACATTTTTTTTTTAATGACATGATGTAAACATGCTGGAAAATTCACGAACATTGTCACAAAATGACTACATTCAGGCCATTGAACTGAATGAGTCCACCGCCAGGCTTTCAGTGAGCCCTTCATACCTCCTGCACCGGAGCCGCTCGCTTCACTGTGGGAACTGTCAGGTCTTTTTGCGGACGGAATTCACTGAATTCCGGCTGCAGAAAACTGACCTGTCAGTTTTTTCCGGCGCTGTATGGGATCCCGGCCGGAGCGTACATGATGTGTGTACGCTCCGCCGGGATCCCATTGCACATAAGGCTTTGTTACACACCGCAAAACTACGGCCGTAGTTCTGCGGCGAGAACTGCGGCCGTAGTTTTACGTTGTGTGAACATAGCCTTAAACAGGATACAATAAGTGTAGTACTTACCAATCTGAAGCTCAGGATTCTCCTCGTACAGACTCCACTCCACCGTGCAGTCACAATGAGTCTTCTCAAACAAGTTGTCCAGTATTTCACGGACGGTTTGACGTTCATCCACCATCAAGGTCTTGGTGCTGTTGTCTGTCATGTGAACCTTGACAATCAGCTGTAACCAAAAGAAGACATACAGTATACCGATATGCTAGTGTTGGTTATGTTCGGACATGGTTATATTGTATGTCTGGAGGTAAGGCTATTTACTAATAGTCAAACATTGGGCAAATTTTTCTACAAATGAAGACACCCCAACCAATACATACACTTTTTTCATCCTAGTAGATCAAAGTCTATTGGCAGATCTCAGATCACGTTTTGCTGGGTTATGGCTGTGTTCACACTGTGTTTTTGCAGTCCATTTAGCATATCCTTTTTATGGGGGGGGGGGGGAACTAATGCAAAACCAGATGCAATTGTGTGCATCCATTTGAATCCGCTTTTCCATTGACTTCCATTCTAAGGCCATGTTCGCACAACGTAAGTTTTGTATTAATCACAGCAGTTGTTGCCGATTTGCAACAATGGCTGTAATTAATACAAAACTTACATGCACTGTAGTCTGAGGGAATCCAAAGTATACACTCCGGTCGAGATCCCTAGCAGCCACACGGAAAACTGAAATTTCACTTTTCTGCGGCGGCTATTTATTCAATAGCGTCCACACAAGCCTGACAGGTTACACAATGGAGAGTGCGGCTCCACTCTCCATTGTTGGCTATGGTGAATTGGGATGCTGGCGCACACAGATGCGTCCGACCGATACTGCAGGTATTGCACCAGACCAGTACCACAAAACTTAAGTTTCATACGTAAGTGAGTTATATTACAGGAAATCAGGGAATATGAAAATTCAATGAAGCCTGGACAAAGTTTGCATTTAAAAGTGCTTTTTTAACTACTTCTTTTTTTTTCTAATTTTAAAATCGGTGGTGACAATAATATAATATGTAAAAAGCCTCATTTGATTTACAAATTTTTCCCAAAATAACAAGTATTTTTATTGTCTCGGATCAGATGCTGACCAAGGTGTTATTTACATCATTTGTAATATCTTATGGGGCGGGGTGGGGGTGGGGGTATCTATTTAAAATTTCTGCTAAGTAAGAGAGAAGGGGTAAGCTTCAGCCAGACAGCTCAGGCTCTGGCACAGGCTTATCCCTCCAAGAACAAAAAGGGTCAGACAGTGAAAATCCTTTAAGCCTGTACTTTTCTCCACTGATATTATCTGTTAGTGGAGTGTTCAGAGGGGCCCATACATCTTACACTGTTGGCTGAACCCACCACCAGCGTCCAGTTCGGCTGACTTTAGTGTACAGTGTATGGGGTCTACAGCACTGTATTCTGACCCAAGAAGTCTCCCTCACTCCAAATCATGGCAGATCTGTCAGCCCTTGTGTTTCCCATCCTCTCCATTCCTGCTATAATGTGTCCACACTCACACTCAGCTATACACACTGCTGCTATAATCTGCCTGCACTCACACTCAGCTATACACACTGCTGTATATAAAGTTTCTGTCACTGTCCTCCTGGACAGCTCTGTGATTCTCACTTCCTGATTGGTCCATGCTGAACGCTGTTCCCCATTGCTGTCATGTGACCACACAGACCTCTGACACAGACCTCTCTTTTCTAGCCTGTTGTACTATACTACTGCATTATGGGGATCTCCACCTCCATTCTGTTTTCATGTTTTTTCAGGCTTATGCAGTTACTATACATTATACACCACATGCTGATTGCTATACTGTACAGTAACTTATAATATCTTCTGCTGTTTCTGAATGTTTGTTTCATCTGTTCTACATGTTATTTAGAATAAACAATCATTATTTTTGGGGTGGGGAACCAATTGTCTGCATATCAGTGATTTCTTATGGGAAAATTTGCTTTGGTTTAAGAGTGGATTTGGATTACAAGCACAGTCCTGGAACGAATTATACTCGTAATCCAATCCAATCCTCTGTACAGCATATTTATTCTATTTAGAACCAAAAATCCCTAAAAGTCCGGCTCCTCCTGTATCATGACCTGGCAGCAGCGGTAGATGTAGCCTGGCACTTCTCTCTCGCTCTCACATTGTAACGATTCTTTCTATTTCTGGCAACGTCAGAGATTCATTGTGCTGCAGGTGCTTCCTGAAGACACAGCTAGAGATATAATACTGGTGGGCTGTATATGACCCCAAGCTGCCAGCTGGGCACTGCTTATGATACGTCATGCTTGCTTAAACACATAAGAAAGTGTATTGTCATTTCTGTAAAAGCACCATCATAGTATCACCATAATAGTAATCAATCATGTCCGAAATAGTACCAAAGAACACTAGGGTACATGTTAACCATAATGGTACAGATACATAAATCGGTCATGTTAACTGTACGAGTTATGTAAAACTTAGTGCCGTAAATCATGGGTGATATATCCACTTGAGTCATGTTATATACTTGTGGATCTGGAGAGACATATTCCCTAAGATTGGGTGCCGGGTATTGGGGTGGGGGACAACAATAAACCCCTCTGCCTTGCTATTTAGATACAGGGCTAGGAAAGGAAACTGAATATTTACTCCTGCTGCGCCAACAGTTTTAAGTGTACGCTGTCTGCGGAAGTTTGGGTCTCCATGGTGACAAACACGTACACGTGCCAAATTTGGGTCGCGTGCATTACGGTCTCGTGTGTGTTCATCGTCATGGAGACCAGAACTAGCGCTGGCAGCGCGGATTTCACCGGACCCTCATGATAGCTAGGGTCCTTTTACACGGCCCGATGGGGGGCCCGATAATAACTGTAAACAACTACTAGATCAGCACTCGTTTATTGGGCCTATTACACAGCCTGATAATCATTTAACAAGGACTGATGTCCTTGCAGCTCTTGCTTTAAACAGCATACATTACCTATCCATGGTCCAGGGCTCCTTTTGCGGTCCACTTCTTCCCGGGTCCCGCGCGCTACAGCTTCAGAACGGCCTGTCTTAGCTGACAGGCTGCTCAGCCAATCACTGGCCGGGACCGCCGCGGTCAACTAAGACAGGCCGTTCTGAAGCTGCAGCATGCGGGACCAGGGGAGAAGCAGAGCACAGGAGGAATCTTGGACCATGGATAGGTAATGTATGCTCTTTACAAATCGTCAGCCGCCGGCCACGCGCCGCTATTACACGTAGCGATGAGCGGTCGGTGCCCGACAATTATAAGTCCAAACCTATATCAACGATCAGCTGATGATTTGTTTATTACACAGAATGATAATCGGCCGGATAGGGCGGATTCAGCCGATTATCTTTCCGTGTAATAGTACCCTTATATTTTAAGGCTATGTTCACACAATGTTTTGTATAAATCAGGGCAATTTGCAACAACGGCCGTGATTTATACAAAACATATATTTTATTGGAATGAATGGAATCCCGGCCGAATCGTACACATTGTATACACTCCAGCCGGGATTCCATCTGGCTGCACGAAAAACTGACATGTCAGTTTTCTGCAGCCGCTATTCATTGAATAGCGGCCGCACAGACCTGTCAGTTCACACAATGGAGCGTGCGTCTCCGGCCACACGCTCCATTCTGTGCAGCGGTGAATTGGGATGCGGACGCACATGGGTGCGCCCGGATTTACCAGAAATGAACATCATCCAGTCGGGTCACAGAACGGCCGGTTTTATACGCAGAGTGAACCCAGCCTATGTGTTAAAATCAGGACCCCTCATTCGTGAGATGAAGAATGTCCTAAATACGCCCACTTTTGCCCACTTTTTGGGTAGGTTTAAAGGGGTGTTTCAGTGTCACTAAAAATTTCATTTAGTGGTAGGGCTGAAGAGAAAGAAAAAAAAGTCATGCCGCTTACCAGCCATCTCCTATCTTGCTCTCTCCAGTCCCCTGAAGCTGGTCTCTTCGCCTGCTTCCAAGATGAGAGGTTGGAGAAGGACCTGCCCTCTCAGCCAATCACTGTCTTAGAAGGGACACCACTGTGGCCATTGATTGGCCGAGCAAGCAGGTCCTGCTCCAACCACTCATCTGGTAAACAGACAGAAGAGACAAGCATGGAGGGACTGGAAGAAGCTGAGCAGGAGCTGCAGGGGATCAGGGGTAGGTAAGTATAACTTTTTATTTAATACCTCGTTACTTTTGTGACTCAGTTTCTGAGCTTCTACTTGTAAATTTGGATCCACGACATGATGTGAGGCTGTAGCTTGTCTATGTAATTCTGATCTGACCACTGTTCCAAAAATGTTTTATTATCGGTACACTTGTTACATTTCTAGGCTAGACCCACCGGAGGATTGTCCAGTACGATATTGGTTCAGTCCGACCCTCAGTGTGTGCGTATTTTTTGCCTTACTTACCTTTTTAACCTTGGCCTCCTTCATTTTGCCCAGAGCCAGTTGTATCTTGTCAGCTTTGGCTTTTGACTCTGCATCCTACAATAATAGTGAGAAAAAAAAAGCTGTATGATTTCCCCGTTGTGGTGAAACTAAACATATTACATAACATTAGGGATGGTCCGAACCGAGTTCGGTTCAGGTTCGTACGAACCCGAACTCTCGGCAATGATTCCCGCTGTCTGCCCTTTCTGGAGAGGGTGGATACAGGGGGAGGACCGCCTGGAAAACTGGGATACAGCCATTGCCATAGGCTGTATCCCAGTATTCCAGGCGGTCCTCCCGCTGTATCCATCCGCTGCACGGAGCGGCCAGACAGCGGGAATCTGATGCCGAGCGTTCGGGTTTATATATATATATATATATATATATAAAAAAAAAATGTAATGCCCGTAAAAAAAAAAAATCAAATATTATATAAGAACTTCCTCATGAGACTGTAAAGTCAGCTACAACTGCTGTTTTCGGTTCTCATACTAAGCCATACTTTAGCCTTGTAGGCGAAATACAAGATAAACCAGGAGCCCAATGGAAAGCATGTGACGTCTGTCTATACAATGGTGGGCATCTGGTGGTCTTGGGTGACTATGACTGGTGGAACCACTAACTACAGAGAATGGCGCCCCATTCCCTTGTTTGCAGGTGGAATTACCCTATATTATGTGAATTAATGCATATTAGGAAAACCATCAGTAAGTTTTCAAATTCCCAGTAGCGCCACACAAGGGCAAAATGAAGCATTACACGACACCCCCGTTTTTTACGCTTTACTCAAATAATAAGGTACTTTAAAGGGGTACTCCAGCAAAATTTCGTTTTTTCCTTTCAAATCAACTGGTGTCAGAAAGTTATATATAAAGTTATATATTTGTAATTTACTTCTTTTTAAAAATTTCAAGTCTTCCAGTACTTATTAGCTGCTGTATGTCCTGCAGGAAATCGTGTATTTTCTCAAGTCTGATACAGTGCTCTCTGCTGCCACCTCTGTCCATGTCAGGAACTGTCCAGAGCAGGAGCAAATCCCCATAAAAAACCTCTCCTGCTCTAAACCATTGCTTTCATGGATAGAGGTGGCAGCAGAGAGAATACACTACTTCCTGCAGAGCATAAAGCAGCTGATTAGTACTGGAAGACTTGAGTTTTTTTAAAAAAAATAGGATTAAATTACAAAACTATATAACTTTATGACACTGGTTGATTTGAAAGAAAGGAAAAACATTTTTTTCGCCCCGCTGGAGTAACCCTTCAATAGTGGCATAGTCACCCATGTAAAAGTTATGAGAATGCCCTTTCTTTATGTTTTTCTACCTCAGTCTTTCGTTCTTCAGGATCCGGTGGTGGAGGAGGAAGGTCCGTTTCCCATGCACTCGGAGGTGGTGGTGGGAGATCATCCATGAAACCAGTAGCCACATTATGAGAATAATTGTTTATGAAGTCTTCATTAGGGAAGGGAGGAACGTTATTGTAGCTTTGACCGGTAACTCTCAGTTCTGCATCTTTGCAGTCAGCAACAAGGTCAGCCATGAGGGCGTCCAGATCGTTGTCTTCAAGGGCATTGAGTGATTCTGTGAAATCATCAGAAATATATCTTACATGTAATTTATTTTATAGCAAAGACAGGTTATTCAAAATGAAAAGTTATATAATTTTCCAATATTCTCACTGCATGAATTCCTTATTGCAAGACCTCTGCTTTACCAAACACTTATCAATCATTGAGTTAGGTGATCCATATAAATAAAGCATTGGACAGTCACTATTTGTTAGCAGGGTTCATTGCCCTAGCACCCTTTCTACATACCCTAGCTATGGCAAAGTGACCTTTTGTGCCCCTTAGTCCCCTGCACCCAGAGCATATGTGTAGTGTCCCACTATGGGTGTTTCTTCATGTCTGCTAACCTTTGCTGTGTTACCTTCTCTTTCTATTTTTCTCATAGTGATACGCTGAGGACGGCTTCTTTCTAAGTGGGGGAGTATGTAGTTTCCCACTATGGGTGTTTCTTTTTGTCTTGTTGAAGGCAGTAGAGGTATAGGTCTCTATAGAATGGCTAGGACAAGCCACAGGTTCCTGCTGCAGTGGCTTAAGCAGGCTTGGCTTAGGCCAGTGCCTTGACAGGGACTATGACTCTTCTTCTGGCTAGGATCAAGTAACTAGCTAGATGCAGTGTTAAGCCAAGAGGTGGGGTAACCAGCACCATAGAAGAGACCCCCTTGCCTATGCCAAGGATTCTTCAGTCAGGTCAGTCAACTTCTAAGGAAAAGGAAGAGGAACTGATCCCCAGTAAAGCAAAGCAGCAACTAAGCCTACGTACTTTACTGACAGACGCTCATCCACTTGGAGTTAGTATTCTGGGAGATACACCTAGAGACAAAGACCTAGGACTCGTACTACCTCTCAGGGCGGTCACTGATACTGGGGGCAGAAGGTGGTCAGATAAGGTAACTGGGACTTCACTAAACTTGAGTATGAGGATTTCACTACAATATTCAAGTATCTTTCCTCACACACATCCCGGCAGTGTACTGTACTGATTAGGCAAGGGCTCCTACCCGGCCACTACACCACTATCTCAAGACAAGTCTTCACTCACTCCTCCATCACTATTGGCTCAAGTTTAGCCCTGAAGTTCTTAAAACCAAAGTAATTTGCACTAGTACTTGTTACCAGTTCTTATATTTTTGTATAGAAAGAAGTTCTTTAAGTAAAGCTAAAGACTTTATATCGGGACTCTGTCATCCTTGTCGCCGCACCTGCACTCTCACTTGCACCTCACAATTGTTCTACTAAAGGTCCGATGCCTGTGTGTCCGGGGGTGGGCACCACCACTCCTGGCCTCAGTGAAAAGTTGTCCACCAGCTGCAACGGCATATGCCCATCAGCCTTGCTCCCCATTGTACACCACTAACCTACGGGCAGATGTATTGCTTCCGATAGATCATTATTTTATATAATGTGTCCAGTCTAGATCTCCTCCTATCACATCCACATCACATCAGCAGTCCATAGACAATGTGTAGTATGATCAGAGGGATCCACAGCTGTGGATCAGATCACCTGGGGATGCTACTGGATGCTGGAAAAGTAACTAAAGAATTGCGTCTGATGTAACATGTCTGTTGGGCAACAATCGAGAATGTAGGGATGGATTATATGTCCTGTATGTTAGGAAAGAGAGTACGTACCATTCAAGTCTTTGAATCCAAAGGAGAAGTTCATCTCTGTGTCTGTGCTGATGGCTTTCATTATAGGGTCATTCTCTATACCCAGGCTCTGCAAATACAGAAGATGAAAACAATAAACCTTAGACTGCAAAGTAACATCTATCTATCTATCTATCTATCTATCTATCTATCTATCTAGTAAGTAAAATGACAGGAGCACTCCAAAAATGAAAAGAATCTGTGGATTTATTTGCCCATGAAAAACAAGTGCCTGTATCTATCTATCTATCTATCTATCTATCTATCTCCTATCTATTTATCTACCTATCTATCTATCTATCTATCTATCTATCTATCTATCTATCTCCTATCTATTTATCTATCTATCTATCTCCTATCTATCTATCTATCTATCTATCTATCTATCTATCTATCTATCTATTTCCTATCTATCTATCTATCTATCTATCTATCTATCTATTAATCATCTATCTATCACAGTCATGTCAAACTCTAGCCCGTGGTGCTGTTATTTTTGGCCCGTCGTGCTTTTCCATTGCTGTTTTAAATCTGACCTTCCTGATGTCCCAGCAGATTATAATATGGGTGGTCCGGATTGACGCTCAGACCGTCCATATTATAATATCGTAAGCCGCAGGCTACTATATAAGAGACTGTTTTATGGACTGGCTTCTTCATAAGACACTATTGGAGAGGGCTAACTACTACGTAAGACACTTTTGGGAGGGGGGCTACTATATAAAACACTATTGGGGGCTGGCTATTATATTGGGCACTATTGGGAGGGCTGGATACTATATTAGGCACTATTAGGTGTGCTGGCTATTGTATTGGGCACTATTGGGAGGGCTGGCTACTATATTGGGAAATATTAGGTGTGCTGGCTACTATATTGGGCACTATTGGGAGGGGAGCTACTATATAAAACACTATTGGGGGCTGGCTACTATATGGGATGCAATGGGGGGCTGGCTACTATATTGGGCACTTTTAGGTGTGCTGGGCACTATTGGGAGGCCTGGCTACTATATTGGGCACTATTGGGAGGGCTGGCTCCTATATTGGGCACTATTAGGTGTGCTGGCTACTATATGGGTCACTATTGGGAGGGCTGGCTACTATGTGGGGCTCTAATAGTGGGCCTGGCTAGTATGTGGGGCACTATTGGGAGAGGGGGGCTACTGCATGGGGCACAATCATAGGATTACCTACTGGTTGAGGGATATAATAGGTAACTACCATGTGGGGACAATTACTTTAGGATAGGCAGTGCCAGAAACGCTGCATGCACTTTTCATTACATATCATGGTTGGCCCGTGACTTTCTCCAATTTTTTAATTTTGTCTCACTGTGTATTTGAGTTTGACACCACTGATCTATCTATCTATCTATCTATCTATCTATCTATCTATCTATCTCCTATCTATCTATCTATCTATCTATCTATCTATCTCTCTATCTATCTATCTATCTATCTATCTATCTCTCTATTTATCTATCTATCTCCTATCTATCTATCTATCTATCTATCTATCTATCTATCTATCTCTCTCTCTCCTATCTATCTATCTATCTATCTATCATCTATCTATCTATCTCCTATCTATCTATCTATCTATCTATCTATCTATCTATCTATCTATCTATCTCCTATCTATCTATTATCTATCTATCTATCTATCTATCTATCTATCTATCTATCTATCTATCTATCTCCTATCTATCTATCTATCTATCTCCTATCTATTATCTATTTATTATCTATCTATCTATCTATCTATCTATCTATCTATCTATCTATCTATCTCCTATTTATCTATCTATTTATCTATCACCAACTCCTATCTATCTATCTATCTATCTATCTATCTATCTATCTATCTATCTATCTATCTCCTATCTATCTATCTATCTATCTATCTATCTATCTATCTATCTATCTATCATCTATCTATTTATTATCTATCTATCTATCTCCTATCTATCTATCTATCTATTATCTATCTATTTATCTCCTATCTATCTATCTATCTATCTATCTATCTATCTATCTATCATCTCTTATCTATCATCTCTATCTATCTATCTATCTATCTATCTATCTATCTATTATCTATCTCCTATCTATCTATCTATCTATCTATCTATCTATCTATCTATCTATCTATCTATCTATCTATCATCTATTATCTATCTATCTATTTATTTATCTTCTATCTATCTATCTATCTATCTATCTATCTATCTATCTATTTATTTATCTCCTATCTATTGCACATATGATCTGTACAGTGCCCTGTAGTTTCTTTCCTTCTTACTCCCATGGTGCACTCCTTTATTCTATACAGCGATAAGAGATTATTAGTGATTTGGTTATGCAGAGTCTCCCAGCACCTGAGGATATTGTCAGAGGTCTCTTAAGACGGCTTTATTAATAGTCGAGTAGTGACGGTGTAATACCAGCTATATCATATAGGCCATCACAGCTTGCAGGGTGTTTAGTCACATCCTTGCCTCAATAGTCACCGTTTCCTCTGCTAAACTTGTTAGTGAACATCTTGTTTCTTTATGTTAGTACGTCGGTGTCCATCATGTATACTGAGGATGATACATTGTAGACTAGCTCAGCATATAGGCAGAATTAATATTATAGGCGTCCATTGATGTTTCTGACACATAGATGGCAATAATACTGCTGTATTCTACTCTATTGGAGCCCAAGGATGTGAGTGTGAACAGGACCTTAGCTGGTGTACTGCTATGTAGTAGAGAGCCAGAAAGCAAACAATAGAAAAAGCAGAACTAAGTAACAGCAAAAGGGGAAGATTAAGCTCAATGCCGCTTAGTCTGGGATAAATTTGTCAATTTGTCAAGTGTGGCATAGCTGGCATGGGTTACAGAGGGCACCAAGTGGCTGGAAAATATACTAATCCACCACCAGACTGGTGAATCATTCATTCTACTGCTGAATACTTCATCCACATCAATGTTGCTGTTAAAGGGAAGCTGCGAGTAAAACAAACAAAAAAATTAAGATTTAAAAATCTCAAGTTTTCCAGTACTTATCAGCTGCTGTATGTCCTGAAGGAAGTAGAGTATTCTTTTCAGTCTGACACAGTGCTCTCTGCTGCCACCTCAGTCCATAACATGAACTGTCCAGAGCAGCAGCAAATGCCCAAAACATCTCTTGCTCTGGACAGTTCCTGACATGGACAGAGGTGGCAGCAGAGAGAGCACTGTGTCAGACTGGAATGAATACATCACTTCCTGCACGACGTACAGTGGCTGATAAATACTGGAAGGCTGGAGATTTTTAATCAGAAGTAAATTACAAATCTATATAACTTTCTGATTTTAAAAAGTACCCCTTTAAAGGAGAAGTCCCACACGCTATGAAAACGGCAGGCAGACGGGGGTCGGTCCTGCAGCTCCGCTAGTTACAACGTCACAACTCCGGCTGAGTGATTGCCCGCCCAGCCAATCAGTGACTGGTGTGGGACACCCCAGTCACTGAATGGCTGAGCGGGCAATCGCTTAGCGTGGCCATGACGTTGCTGCTGCAGGAGCCGGGTATGCGATGTACCATGTTTTCTGCAGAAGATGACAGCTGGCGACGATGAACAGGACACCGGAGCGGCACAACAGGGGCACAGGGATGGGTGAGTTCACTTGTTTGATTTTTTCCTCACCCACTGCCTGCCGTTTTTTTTACCATTAGTGGGACTTCCTCTATAAATGAGAAATGATTATAGTGCAGGATTGTGCACACTAATCAGTTTTCTAAATTATTTTAATGTTCCGTTAAAGGGAACCAATCACTGGAAAAAATGCATATAGAGCTTTTGAAATGTGCTGTTAGAGCACACAGCACACTTGCCACACGTGTTTCCATAGCCTCCGTGCCTTCCCCGTGTAAGCCGCAAAGTAACTTTATAAAACTGGCGCCCTGTATGCTAATTACCTGAGGTAGTCACCTGGGCGGTGTTCGGCTAGCAGGTAGTCACGGTCCACTCGGCGTTCTCCCGCTGTAATCACGCCCCTCTGGGCGTGATTCAAATGGCAGAGTGGCTGTGGCGTCACTCGGGAGCGCGCCGTGCCCAACGTCGGCGCGCTTACGTACTGATGCCGGACGCCGCCGCACATGTGCAGTGCAGCCGCTTCCATTCCGGTTGCACTGCGCCTGTGCAGAATAGCCTCGAACTCCGGCTAACAGGCTATTCGAGGCTATTCTGCACAGGCGCAGTACCGCCGGAATGGAAGCGGCTGCACTGCGCATGTGCGGTGGCGTCCGGCATCAGAATGTCACAGCTACACGGCCATTTGAATCATGCCCAGAGGGGCGTGATTACAGCGGAAGAACGCCCAGGGGACCGTGACTACCTGCTAGCCGAACACCGCCCAGGTGACTACCTCAGGTAATTAGCATACAGGGCGCCAATTTTATAAAGTTACTTTGCGGCTTACACGGGGAAGGCACGGAGGCTATGGAAACACGTGTGGCAAGTGTGCTGTGTGCTCTAACAGCACATTTCAAAAGCTCTATATGCGTTTTTCCAGTGATTGGTTCCCTTTAAGCATGTAAATACCTGGATGGAGTGGCCATTGCTTACACTTCCTGCTGATCATAACTATGCATCAAGAGATGGAGCCTTGTGCTGCATCTCCATAGCACCTGTAGCCATTGTGAGACCCAGCACCTTGGAGTGTGAAGTGGTTCTATGGTGCATGTTCTTGCGATGGCTACGGAAGGCTATGGGGGAGATGTATTAAACATGGAGTAAAGTGAAACTGGTGCAGTTGCCCCTAGCAACCAATCAGATTCCACCTTTCATTCCTTACAGACTCTTTGGAAAATGAAAGGTGGAATCTGATTGGTTGCTAGGGGCGACTGAGCCAGTTTCACTTTGCACCATGTTTGATAAATCTCCCCCTTTGTCTGCTAATCTATAGGCGGCCATGACAGGCTATACAATCCCTTTAAGTTGACCCCTATTGAATCAATGCAGAGTTTCTTTTCCTCTGAGATTGCTCAGTATGTGTCCAGCTTGCAGCCCTGTCTCCTACCTCATACATTGGCACTGACATATAGTTATCTTGGCATTTCCAGCATACTTTTGACATACGCATACATCTGGTACATTTACAGACTCACAGTACCAGCATATTTTTGGATTTTTTAGACGTGGCCTTATTGTGTCATAGCCAATCACTGCTAGAAATGTAGCAGTGATTCCAATCTAAATGTATATTTAGATTGAAATGTCGGAGCTATGTGACTGTCCATAACCAGTGCTCACTAGGTTTTCTGCCTTACCCCATTCACAAATATATAAGTAATAGGGAAATATCAGCAGGTTTGATTAGTCTAACCTGCTATAGCTCCCCTTTACTCAGCTCCAATGCTCAGCGATCCATAGTGCTCTGTGCAGATTGTTGATATATCACTTTATGGGAAAAGATTCAGGATAACTTGTAATTTACCCATTGCAATCTCTGGACTTTCTATTCTAGGGACTCTTAAGCATGGAAAGATTGGTGATTTCAATCAATAAGTTACATGTTTAACTAAACTTTTCCCACAAAGATATATATCAATCTGCTCAGCTCTTCAAGCTTTATAACAATTTGCTGATCATTAGATAACGTTTTTATGTTCATAGATTCCCTTTAAGTACCTTACAATATGCAGGAAGACCATTATAATGAATCTGAAGAAGGTCAGGAGAAGATACACTGTAGTCTGCACTGAAAACTGGTGATGGAAGAAAAAGAGGACTACATATCACAAGAAGGAACTCTAGTAGGTAAATAGGAATCAATGGGGAATTACATGAACATCTATGAAGGTTGTATTTTATAACATCTGCTTTGGTCACTATGACCTCTTGCCTCCATTTGCTGTGCACTATGTTACAATCTATTGTGTTTTCCAGGCCGGCCGAGGCTGACTGCCGGGATGTGAGGAGTTCACCCTTGGCAGGAACAGGCCTCAATCCATAAATACTAAGCTTGTGCTGAGGCAAAGACTTTGGAACATGCAAGTTCTTGCAAAATAAATTGGTTTTCTAGTGTTTTTCCTTGTTCACAAAAGCAACAATAGGTGTTGACAGATCCTGGATGAGACCCTTCAATAATTTGGCCGGAGTTGAGAGTACATCTGTATTGGCAGCTCTGAGCTACAGCTGCTCCTTACAGTTTGCCGCTATGATGTCACACGGACCGTTCCTCGCACAATCGGAGAGGATGCCAAACAGACCGTACCAATTTATTCCCTTTGAAATCCCCTTTGTCAATATTTATCCAGTCTGGAAAGTCTCGCATGTAAGTGGAACCTTCAATATGGAAAAGGAACAAAAGTGGGATTGTGAAGATTGTGACGGGTCTTTCTGCCTTGTCTTCCAGGTTCTCTCATTGATCGGACTCACCTGAGTTAACAGGTCCATCTCCCCCAGGAGGTTGCTGAACATTTCATCGATTTCATCACAGGTCTGCTCCATCTGTAGAATAAAGTAGAGTGGTTACATATGTGCATCATCTCAAGTCACCAACAAATCTCCTCTTACTGGTAATAAAAAGTTGACATTATCCAGATGTTTTTTATTCCATCAAATTTAAAGGGGTTATCCGGGTTTATAAAATTGATGACTAATCCTCCAGCTAGACCATTAATGTTTGATTACTAGGGGCCTGACACTCAGCTCCCCCCCTTCCCCTTCCTCCAATCAGGTATTTATGGGGGTCATGGTGCTCAGGGGAGTACTGCATTTTCATTGTGTTCATATGTTTATACTCTCACATGCCAGTCATTGGACCATCTAATGAAACCCTTAAAGCCCTATTACATGAAGCAATTATCAGCCGTACTTGACGAGTATACTGGAGGGTCAGGCCAATCATTTGGTTCGTTTAGTCAGTGGCGTAGCTAGGATTCATGGGGGCCCCATATCAAAAATTTCTAAGGGGCTCCCCTACGCACAACACAAAGCACTGTATATACGTCCTTTACTGCTGGTGCACTGATAACCCCTGACTAATGCATAGAGCTCTGCACAATTTCATTTCCTACTTGATTGCTAGCTGGAGAACAGAGGTCAGGGGTTATCAGTGCAGTGAAGCAGAGATCTTTGTCTTCTGCTTGTTAACCCCCTTTTTATTTGTTGCAGCATGTAAGTAAACATTGGGTCACTTACACACTGCAGTACATAAGGGGTTAAGCAGAAGGACACACGCTCTTACCTTCTCCCCCAGGCCCCCCTCCTGCACGGGCCCCATAGCAACTGCCTACCCTGCCTCTATGGTAGCTGCGCCACTGCGTTTGGTGCTTGAACTTGTTTGTGCTTGAGGAGATGCTGGAAGGAGTAGAGTAGAAGAGAGGTATTTTTAGCAGTGCTTGAAGAGTTGAAAGTAGAGTAGCATAGAAGAGAAGAGTTTGGTGAGGGAGTCCTAACCCAATGTGGTACTGTGCTTTGCCAGAACTTGAAGAGATATACTGTAGTGAGAAGTTTACTTGTACCCATGTATAGACTTGGTTTGACCACCTTGTGCCCTACAGTGTCAAGTGACTCGTCCTCCTAGGATGATACAATCCCCAGTCGTGGTTATCTATGTAAAGCCAAGCTCTGAGGGTGTCCCAGTTACCTGCACTGCGAGATAGTATACGTAGACCTTCTTGGTAGCTTTGTCCTATGCAGGCTAGTTCCTCTTTGTCTATCAGGATACTGCCATGCATTTTTCAGACTGGTTCACAGCATGGGCTAGGATGTTCCTAGACTCTTCTCCCTTTGTAGCGTTTAGCACTGCATAGTAGATATTGTAGAAGTACTGAAAGAACTCGTTGTCTCTAGTTGCATAACACGTCCAGACTGAACTGAACTAACTTCTCCACGGAGCTAACTAACTCCTGCCACTGGGTTATGTGTGTGGAGAGCAAGGATAGGTAGAAGAAAAAAGAGCATCTCCTATTGGCTAGCACAGGACACATGATACAACAATAACATTAACCTATTGCCAACTTCAGCTGTGCGAACAAGAACAGAGGTGTATAAAGAACACTGACACCTAGTGGTCAAACTACAGAATACTACCTTCATCACCACCACTTAACCTTGAGTGAGAACTTTACAACAGGTGCCTAAGGCACTTAACAGTGGGACAACACAATAGTGCATGTTTAAAAAACATGATCAGTTGATGTGCACAATGTAGGCTGATCGCTGTTTTTCAACATGTTAAAAAATCCCGGTCATGTCAGTGATGGTCTTCTGTGTGTCGCTCGATGTAAAAGGGCAATGGGCAGCTTTGACGATCTTAGGATCATTCGGGCAGCCCCTCCCGCAGCTCCCCGCTCGCTGTTTATGCTTGTAATAGCCCAGGCAGCAACGGGGAACGCTGGCCCTCAATATAGTGCCATGTAATATACGGCCTTTAGACCTCCACTGATCCGATACTGATGGCCTATCCTGGGGGCAGTTATGACAACTCTTTCTTGTAACAAACTCTGTGTCAAGATAACCTCTGTTCCCAAGATGTCAAAAAATGTTGAAAAGTAATACACACAGTACACTGGGACACTGCATAACTGTCCTTTATATGATGAATATTGCTGAATCTGCAATGTTCCTTTAAAAACACTAAAATGCTGATAATTTAAAGCCTTACTGTCTCTATGGAAAAAAAAAACTTTTGACATGTCACACAGACACATCAAAAGTTTTGATTGGTCAGGGCCTGGGTGTTAAGACCCCCACTGATCACAAGATCACTCCCCCGCTTGCTGCTTTCCGTGTCATGTTGCAGGACTTGGGTTCTAGTCTATAGGTGAGTAGTCAATAAAACAAAGCAGGGACCCCCGTGCACAGCCACAACTACCGTACTTAGAAGGTAGAGTACACATATATAGTACAGGCCGCAGCTCAAAAGTCCGTCAGTAATACTGATCAAATAAATAATCCAGGAAAAAACTAAAATAGAAACGCTCTGCGCAGGCCATAAACGTACAAATCAACAATTTATTACTTCATAAAAATAACACGTTTCAAGGCATAAGCCTCTTCCTCAGATTACCAGGACATTTGCAGAAGTTGGGAGATCGGCCTGCGCAGAAGGTTGTCTATTTTTGTTTTTTTCCTGGAGTAATGTGTTAGCTCCTAGAATGTATTATCCCAGAATCAAAAGTTAGCCCTTTTTGGCAGACTAGGGGATAACTAGCTGATCAGTGTTTGTCCGATCACCGCAACACCCAACAATCATGAGAACAAAGGTCACTTGTCCCAGGTGTGAATGTACTGTAGCAGCCATGCTCAATCCTTGCTCCATTTGTTCTCTATGGGGCTTCCCAACACCACGGGGGACATAATGGTAGCGATTTCATCGGCTGGACCTTCATCAATCAACTATCTGTTACCCTGTGGATACATGATAATTTTTAATCTTGGAATCACTCTTTAAGGACAGTTTCACACCTGGGGTACATCCACATTTTTAAGGGTTCATCCCACTTGAGTGTCTAGGACCTAATGTCTAGCCCCCCCACATTGCCACCTGTAGATCACAAGATGTTTAGTCTCTACGAGGCTGTTTCATCTCTCCACCTCCGTGGAGAGGGTGGATACAGCCGGAGGACCGCATGGAAAACTAGGATACAGCCTATGGCTATGGCACGGAGTGGGCAGACAGCGGGAATCATTGCAGAGAGTTCAGGTTCATACGAACCCAAACCTCGGCAGGTTTGGACCATCCCTAAACTTAACCATACATTTTGGGTTTGTTACTCCTCATCAGGACAACAGTGTATTGGCTGACTGCATAGAGGCCTATGAAAGGGGTGTTGTTTCCCTTATGTGTGATCTCAATGGAGTATGCCACCACTCTACCATGCGCTATAATGCAAGTCTACTCACCCAAACTCAATCACACCAATTTGTGCCAGATTTTGCTATTGTCATAGGGAATTACACATGTGCTTTACCTTTTTTCCATCTAGTAGCCCCCCCTACCCCTCTCCATCGGCACCTGTAGATGAAAGACAATCACAGGATGCGTCTTAACTGTACCAATGAGATGCTATTTCGTCTCCTTCTGCAAAATTGTCATAGTTCCCACATTGCAATCTTATTTTATTCTATGGCATGCAAAAATAAGGACGGAGGGGGAAGCCGTCATGTGTTTCTGTTCATGTGCACATGGTGCCGAATGCTTTGCTTGGACTTTCTTTTGTCTTTCTTTGCCCAAACTTTCTAAAGTTATGACAAGACTTCACGACTTTCACATGCTTGTTACATTTGCTTAGAAAAGTCGATATCGTTGACCCTTGGTGTTTCCATTTTACGGGAACACATAAAAATAGTGAGCACCTGTATTTGATACCGATCTCCCCTAAAGTATGTAGAGAATGGTTATTTACATGGAGGTTCAGAAAGCCATCATTCATTTAAGACTGTTGTGTGATGCTTTCTGTAATCGGAGTCTGGGATCAAAGGCATACGGTACTGGTTTGGAGAAGAAAGAAGCTTTAGGCTTGCGGACAGATTTCCACATGTGCTTACCATTAGGACTTTTTTGTTTCCAAAATGCCTCCCTCTAGGTGGCCCATTGTAATACAAATAAGTCACTTGTAAAACATTATTACTGTGAAATCTTCTGGATAAATGAGGTTATATAATCATCATTCCTAAGACTTGGTTGGCCTTGAAAACATTGGGCTGGTGTCATGGCTGGAGATCCCAGAACTGGTGGACCACGTCACCATGCTGTGGTTCCTCAATGCCTTGGTAGACTACTGAATGGCTGTCCATGTAACACATGAATGGGTCAAGTGTTCCCAGGCAGGGAATCTCCTTTGATGACATCCATATGCCTGTCTGGGAAGATAGACAGGGTTTATCTTCATGAGACAACCCTTTTAAAAAAATGAGATGTGATGAGCGAATCTCGAACACACTCGGGTTTGTTCAAACTGTGGTTACCGGTGGCTGAAGAATTTGAATGTAGTCCTAAGGAAAATATAGATAAAGCCTATGGCTATCTCCATGTTTTCCAGGACTTCATCCAACTTCTGCAGCCACCGGTGATTGGCTCATTTTATTCCAATGGTCTGACCCCTAAAATTTGGAGACCCAAGTTTCCCATTAGAATGGAGCACGCCTCCCCTCCATTCCAGGGGGCTCTGGAGACAGCCAAGTGCTGCTGGACTTGGCTATCTCTGGCAAGTGCCGTAAAGAATGAATGGAGTGACAGCGCATGCATGAGCCGCTGCTACATTCTTACAGGAAACTCAGTTCCTATTCTTGGGACCACCGTTGGACCCCTGGAAATCCTCTTTTGCCAGCTGAGTCTGCCCCTTTAAAGGGAACCTGTCACACTACAAGCGGCATGAAAAAGATGTACTAAAACTAAATGATAAAGATTGTGTCCCTGTCTAAATAGTTATGCACCCCAATGAATAGTTATGGTTTATTTGTTATGGGATAATTCACAAATAGCCTCAATATATACTAAAGATGGTTAACCAACATAAGCAGACAGCTGTCCTTTTTTTCCTGAGGTCCAACTTTAATTCTTAAAGAGACTCTGTCAGTAGGTTTAGGCTGTCCTATCTAGCATAAACTAGTGACATAGAAGCTGAACAGAATGATGTATCACTTACATTGTTCTGTGCAGCTGATGCAGAGATCTCCTCCTGAATAACATGGAGAATAAGTAGTATCCTCTGTTATCTGCATGAGCTCAGTAATCCTGGATATTTGTGAGAAGCAGCAAACTCCACCCACCAGCTGCTGATTGGCAGCTATCTATCCATGCTGTGTATAGGCAGTCAACTGTCAGTCAGCAGCTGGAGGGAAGGGGGAGGGGTGTGGGAAGAATCCTATTCTCCTGCATATTAGGAGAACGGCTGAACAGAATGATGTAAGTAATATACTGATCTGATTTCTGTCACTAGTTTATGCTGCTCTCATTTAAGGCGACATAAACCTAGTGACAGATTCCCTTTTTAAAATGTTGTTAGAATATATTACTGCTACTTTTATTACAATATATGAAGAACATGTTTCAAATATATTAAACTTTATAAACTTGTGTGTATGTAAGACGATAAAGGCCCTATTACACTAAGCAGTTATCAGCTTTACTTGGCCTATTACTGACCATTCAGGGCAATAACCATTTAGTGTAACAACGCATGTTGAAAGGCAATGATCAGTCGACACGCATTATTTCGGCTGATCCGGGTCTTTCAACATGCTAAAAGATCACGATTATGTCAGTGACGGTCTGCTGCTCATCACTCCGTGTAATAGTAGGGGTGATAGATTTCAATGGGCAGCCCAAACGATCTAAGGATGGTTCAGTACGCCTCTTCTGCTCCTCTCTTTTTGCTGTCAGTGTGTAATAGCAGAGGCAGGGAATAGGGAACAAGGAGAAAGTGAGTGCTGAACTGACAGGTCATCACTTGCTTCCCCTAGAACATTGTGCCATGTAATATGGCCTCAACATGTGAGTCAGTGCTGAGAAAGAGCTGAGAGAGGACGTTGTTGGTAATATCAGCAATAATGGCCTTCTAGTCTACTCGCTTGGTTATTGGGATTTACTATTTCCTTTGAGGACCAGGCCCAAAATGACCCAGTGGACCGCGCAAATTTTGATCTTAGTGTTTTCGTTTTTACCTCCTCCCCTTCTAAGAGCTCTAGCACTCTCAGTTTTCTATCTACAGGCCATGTAAGTGCTTGTTTTTTACAGGAATAGTTGTACTGTGTAATGGCGTCATTCATTTTACCATAACATGTATGATGGAATTCCAAATATATTATTTATGAAGATATAAATTGGTGAAATCGTAAATAAGAATGCAATATGGTAACGTTTGGGGGGTTCCTGTGTCTACGTAATGCACTATATGGTAACAGCGACATGACACTATTATTCTATAGGTCAGTCCGAACACAACCATATGCAGGTTACACAGATTCTCTAATGTTATATATGTATTTTTTTATGAAATCCTTTTTTTGGCAATTAAATATTAATAAAATGGGCCTATTGTGACGCTTATAACGATTTTATTTTTTCACCTATGGGGCTGTATGGGGTGTCATTTTTTTCCGCCATGATCTCTAGTTTTTATTAATACCATATTTGTGAAGATCGGACGTTTTGATCACTTTTTATTGATTTTTTTTAATATATAATGTAACATAAAATCGGTAATCCGCGCACTTTTTCCCCTCTTTTCGTGTACGCCGTTTACCGATCACAATGACGCTTGTTATATTTTAATAGATCGGACAATTACGCACGCTACGGTATATTATATGTTTATCTATTTCTTTATTTTTATATGTTTTATTTATATAATGGGAAAGGGGGGTGATTTAGACTTTTATTGGGGGAGGGGTTTTGGGGTAGTGTAATAGTGTTTTGAACTTTTTTTTTTTTTACACTTTTTATGTCCCTTTGGGGGACTTCTACATACAGTACTTTGATTTCTACACTGATGAATGCTATGCCATAGACATAGCATTGATCAGTGTTATCGGCGATCTGCTCATTGAGCCTGCCTGTGCAGGCTCAGTGTAGCAGATCGCCGATCGGACCGCACGGAGGCAGGTAAGAGACCTCCGGCAGTCCGTTTCAACGATCGGGACCCCCGCAGTCACACTGCGGGGGTCCCGATCGGTAAGTGACAGAGGACTCCCCCTGTCACTTACACTTAAACGCCGCGGTCGCGCCGTTTAAGGGGTTAATGACACGCGGCAGCACGATCGCTGCAGCGTGTCATTACCGGTGAGGTCCCGGCTGCTGTTTGCAGCCGGCCCCCACCTGCTATGAAGCACACTCCGCTCCGGAGCACGCTTCATAGCGGGAGAAACACCCAGGACGTAAGTTTACGTCATGGGTCGTCTGGGGGTTAAAGCAAAAAAAAAAAAAATGTGGTCGTATTTCCTTCTCTTTTTTGGGTGGAAGCTTTTAGAGGACTAAGGTCTCCATAGGGGGAAGTTCCTTGATGTTCTCATAGGAGACTAAGGGCCCCATTACACAGAGCGATTATCGGTAGAGTAGGCCATAAGGATTGTTGGTTGGTGGATTGCACCATTTGTAACCTGATAAAAAGCTATTGCTCATTGGCCCCATATCAACCAGTGTAATGGGGGATGCATGGAGGATGAATGGAGGCAACAGAGGGCCACACATATATTCTTATGCTCCTCATCCTACAGGGGAGAGACTTAAACAAGCCAGTGTAGTTCAGATAGACATTTCCATGACCACTTCATGTATTACATGTACTCACATTATAATCACCCACATAGAAGGTCCTAGAAGGGGGTTTACAATGCTGGGGGGTCTGTTCTCATAGCAAAGATTACAATAAGGTCCCCTAAAAGTACTTGTTAATGCTAACTATAAGGTCAGGCAGACTTGGGGCTTGTTTGTCCACCAACTCTTTCCACGATCTTTGGCCTAGCTTCTCATACTTTTGTTTGCAGAAAAAGGGACAGCATGGTCCTTATTGGTTTTGCACCTAATCACCTCTTCTATAAATGTGCATCTGGCCTGTCATTCCCTGTTGGAGCCTCTGCATACTTCCTGTAATGGGTGGCCCCAGCTCTTCTGTGATTCCTGCCTGTGGTTCCAGTCCATGACTGCTGTTCTGGTTCCAGCCGTGAGTCCTGCTGTGCTCCTCCCTGCTTTCCTCCCTACATGACTCCAGCTGCACCTCGCCCGCCACCATTAGCAAGCCAAACCAGGGGTTGCGACCTGGGAGTCACCTGCTGCAACAAGTCCAACCCACCTCGCAGTGGGTGCTGGTGAAGACCACTGGCCCCATAGGGCCCTATTACGCGGAACGATAATTGGCCGAATTGGCCCTATCCGACCAATTATCGCTCCGTTTATTAAACACAACGATCAGCTGATGACAACGATCAGATTTGGACCTATAATTGTCGGACATCAAACGCGCCTTGCTACGTGTAATAGCGGTGCGTGCCGGCGGCTGACAATTTGCAAAGTGCATACATTACCTATCCATGGTCCAGGGCTCCTCCTGCGCTCTGCTTCTCCCGGGTCCCACGTGCTGCAGCTTCAGGGGGCCTGTTTTAGCTGACAGGCCACTCAGCCAATCACTGGCCGGGACCGCCACGGCCAGTGATTGGCTGAGCGGCCTGTCAGCTCTGAAGCTGCAGCGCGCGGGACCCGGGGAGAAGCGGACCACAAGAGGAGCCCTGCAGCATGGATAGGTAATGTATACAGTTTAAGCAAGAGCTGCAAGGACATCTGTAACGATGTCCATGCAGCCCTTGTTAAACGATTATTGGGTCGTGTAATAGGCCCAGTAAACGAGCTCCGATCTAGCAGATCGGTGCTCATTTACAGTTATTATCGGGCCCACATCGGGCCGTGTAATAACACCCTTAGACTCTGCGCCCTGGTGCAGCTTCATCATCGCTATCTACGGAGCGTGTAAGTGTCCCCATAAGTTTCATGGACAACCAAATATCAAATAATAATAGATTATTACAATAAAAATTCCATTTTTCTCAATCTCAGTCTTTAGAAAAAATCCACAATGATTCATACACAAAAACTCCAGGTATATAGATGATCACAGGGCGAGTTTGACGTGTTATTACAATAATTTCACGAGCCTCGAAAAACATCTGAAAACTTTCTGACGTCTAATTGACCGGTATATGTAATCTACATGAAGCACAGTAATAGCTGCAATCTGTAAGATTATCTTGGCATATTGATAATAGTGTCCGCCTGTCAGACGACGGCATCCATCAGAGACTGGGGTGGCGGTCTGTTTATTTTCAGATAGCATTTGACTCTAATCCTACAGTCTTCTAGACACAACGCCCATCTGTACAAACCATCACGTTTCCTCATCATATACACATCATGTACCGTTCACGGTGCGGGAAGGAGATTGTTAGCATTAGAGACGTGTGATCTGTGTATCTTACAAATATCAGGGAGAACGTAAGGCAACACTTATAGCTCTACATCTATAGAAGTCTCTAGAATCTTCTATGTACTTTGGATAGAGAATGGCAGTAGTAACAATAACAAGAGACCATTGTAATGTAGTCCGCCCAGCACTGCCTGTCTGTTTGGCAGAACATTTACACACGTGTTCACCATCTCTGCAGTCTGTTTCATCTGCTTAGGTTCCTGGTGGTCACTGACAGTCTATGGTTACTGTGCGTTCACTAGGAGCCTCCAAAAATAATTTCTTCATAGTAGATCAAAAGTACGCTTCATCATGAGAATAATAGGCAGTGACTGAGGCTGCCCCTGTTTTGCTTCCTCTTGTAATCCCGGTGATGTCATCTCGATGATGTCACCTCTTATTGGTTCTATTAGGTAAAATCGAGTTTCCCGAAAGTGGCCCATAAGACAATGTGTCCATATGGTTTATCTTAGGTTGGGTATATGTACATGGATTTGCTGAGATACCCGATACTTTCTGATTGGAGCCCAAAAGCTTTAGGTTCCCTTAGTGCCATATTTTACTCATAATTCCAAGTTTATGTGATATTTAATATTTTTAGGTCTTTTTTTTTTTTTTTTTTTAAATAGGAATGTTTTTTTTTTTACTGGTCAGGAAGCGAACCACCAATTTACAAACAGAGCACAGAATATATCTCAACATCATGGCGCCAAACTGCCAGAATGTAACAGATTAGTATAGGCAAGGTTTCTGCTAGATTCCCTATTATCAAACCCTAAGTCAGTGTATAGGTATATGTAATAGGCTGTGCCCGGGGGCTTAAAGTGACTCTATATCCACCAACCTACCCCACCAAACTACTAGGATCAGTTATCCAAGCCTGGTGCCTTGGTTAGAGCAAAAAATTATTTTTTAATCTGCAGCGCTGTGTCATACTGGTGCCCCAGGTCTGCGACGCCTCTCCTTTCTTCCTCTCCACCCTCCTCATTAGGAACATCCCTGGCAGAATTTCTGTTCATTGCTTGTCTGAACTGCACCTGTGTCGCTATGGCACCTGTGCACTGTTTAGACAAGCGATAAGTAGGAGAAGTCTTGCCTGGGGGTGTTCCTTATGATGAGGAGGAAGAAAGAAGAGGCATCACAGGCCTAGGGCACAGACACTCTAGGCCAGTTTGATACCGCACTGCAGATTAAAAAATATTTTTTGCTCTAACCAAGGCACCGGACACATAAAGACACAACCAGTAGGCATTTACTCTCATCAAACGAATAGTACTAGTGGTTTGGCGGGGTGGGTTGGTGGATACAGAGTTGCCTTATGTTCTTACATATGATTTTCAAGCTCAGTTTTGTCTGTAAATAGAAGGTGACACAGTATGGGAACAACAACAGCTAATGGAACCACACGTCTTTTTGTACAGTTAAACAACCACATTTTCTTTGCCCACAGGGCCGCACCCTCTGAGTAAACCATATGAGCTACAAGTATAGAAAGAAAACAGAAGTTTATTAAAGCTATTTTGAACTTTTTATTTTTAGGTCTGAAAATATAAATATTCTTTTTAGAAAGTTAAATATAAATATTCTAATATGAAATTATTAAATATTAATATACATATTCCAATATAAACATTATTTTAAATATTCTTTATGGAATCCTATTGTTTTTATAAATGTCGTTCAATGACTACTAGTTTATATTTTATGGGTTGAGGAAGGATAAAGTTAGATTAAAAGGGATTCTCCAGGATGCTAACATATCATGATAACTGTGCCTTAAAGGGGTACTTTGGCAAAAAAAAAAATCTTTCAAATCAACTGTTTTTAGAAAGTTGTTTTTTTTCCTTTCCCTTTACTTTTATTAGACATAAAAGTCCATTACAACATTACAAAATACATAACAATTTTTATATATTGAACCAGTAAATCAACTCCTAATAAGACAAATTTAGGTGAGAATAGGGCATCAACTGTTTTCAGAAAGTTATACAGATTTGTAAATTACTTCTATTTAAAAATCTTCAGTCTTCCAGTATATATCAGCTGCTTTATGTCCTGCAGGAAGTGGAACATTCTTTCCAGTCTGACACTGTGCTCTCTGCTGCCACCTCTGTCCATGTCAGAAACTGTCCAGAGCAGGAGATGTTTTCTATGAGGATTTGCTACTGCTCTGGACAGTTCCTGACATGGACAGTGGTGGCAGCAGAGAGCACTGTGTCAGACTGGAAAGAATACACCACTTCCTGCAGGACATGCAGCAGCAGATAAGTACTGGAAGACTGGAAATAATTAAATGGATACTTTTACACCAGAAAACTAATACATTTTCCACTATTGGGTGTTATTTTATAGATAGTTATATGCAAGTATGGTGTCTGCATGTCACATAAACAAGACTTAAACTTTAACTAATTTCCTGTCATCCCAGCTACTCCTGTCCACAAATTATATAGAGCAGTCAAAGAAATCAAGCGATCAACATTCCTTCCTCCCATAGGTGCCCATATATAACACGATTAGTTTAGGGGAACGATGGATTGGATGATCAATCTTTCGCACAACGATCATTTCATTGCCTAAAACACCCTCAAACAGGTATCAATCATATACATAGAGTAATGTATAAGACTTAGGGTCCTATTCCACAGGCCGATGGGGGCCCAATAAAAAATGTAAACGAGCGCCGATCTGCTAGATCAGCACTTGTTTACTGGGCCTATTCCACGGCCCGATAATCAGTTAGCGAGGGCTGCAGGGACATTGTTACCGATGCTTGCCGCGCATCGCTATTCAACGCAGCAATGCGTAGTCGGTGCCGTTGATTTTAGGTTTGAACTTAAATAAACGATCAGCCAATGACACGATCATCGGCTGATCGTTGTCTTTATTCCACAGAGCGATAAACGGCCAAATCGGGCAGATTCGTCCAATTGTCGATATGTGGAATAGGCCCCTAAGGATCAGAACTCTATAGGGGGAGATTTATTAAACATGGGGTAAAGTGAAACTGGCTCAGTTGCCCCTAGCAACCAATCAGATTCCACCTTTCATTCCTCACAGACTGTTTGGAAAATGAAAGGTGGAATCTGATTGGTTGCTAGGGGCAACTGAGCCTGTCTCACTTTACACCATGGTTGATAAATCTCCCCCTATGAGAAGAGTCCTGGTGATTTGACTCTAACCAGATTTTTTAAATGATGGACATTGTTAAGTACATAAACCTCCATTGAGTAAAGGACAAACACCATCTTAGTCATTCATCAAAGTGTCCTGTCAGGAGTGTATGGAGGCTTGCCATGGAAATCATCCATCAATGGTGAAGTTATTTATTCCTTGAATGGTTTGTACTTTAGGGGTCACGTCACTGTGAGTGTAAATAGATGGAGACAGGGTATACATGGCGGGATGGGGGGCTTTACATTGACAATGAATGTTGTCACTTTACAGACTTAGAAGGTCAGTGATAGGGTCGAGGATCCTGCAGTCGGCCCTTATGGATCTGGGAATAAGCTTTCGGTGTGTTATGATATAACAAAGAATGTTAGAAGAGTCTGGTTACAGTTATGAGGGCATTTACATAGGCCGATGATCAGGTGAATGAGTGTTTATATGGACGTCTGTTCCGATCGTTGCCCTGTGTAAACCTTCCAGCCATCATCCAACTTACAATTTAAGTTTTTTTTGAAAATATCGTTTATGCTATCATTAGGGCTCAACCAATAACTCTTATTATATGACGCACCTCTTAAAGGGGTACTCCGGTGAAAATCTTTTTCTTTTAAATAAACTAGTGTCAGAAAGTTATATAGATTTGTAATTTTTTTTCTATTAAAAAATCTCAAGTCTTCCAGTAATTATCAGCTGCTGTATGTCCTGCAGGAAGTGGTGTATTCTTTCCAGTCTGACACAGTGCTCTCTGCTGCCACCTCTGTCCATGTCAGGAACTGTCCAGAGCAGTAGCAAATTCTCATAAAAAACCTCTCCTGCTCTGGACAGTTCCTGACATGCACAGAGGTGGCAGCAGAGAGCAGTGTGTCAGACTGGAAAGAATACACCATTTCCTGCAGGGCATACAGCAGCTGATAAGTAGTGGAGATTTTTATACAGAAGTAAATAAAAAATCTATATAACTTTCTGAAACCAGATGATTTAAAAAGAAAAAGATTTTTTGAGAGTAGCACTTTATCTGGGCAATGTCACTTTTGGTTAGTTGGAATCAGTCTCCTAGAGCTAGAACGTGACAGGAGAAGCATGTTCACTCTCAGGTCTGTGCCACATCACTGAGACTGATTCCCAAAGTAAGTCCATGAGACCATCTTATTCGTGCGCAAAGAGAAGCGAGAGAGAAGCACTCGGACAATCTCTTCTCTCTCCTACCTCATTGTAGCAATTGGTTCAGATCTGAACACTCAGACCCTGACTGATGAAAACTTTTTATATGTGTCTACAATGTATTTAAAAGTTTATTGTTTAAGTGACAGGTACTTTTTAAGTCACAGGGTGATTGCATTGTCTGGATCAAAAGAAATTTTTTAGGGTCCTAAGACATGACCGTCTATGATGACTATTGGCCATTATAGCCAATAATTGCTTTGCGTAATAAAAGGCAACGATCAGCCGACATGCCCCATGTCAGCTGATTGTTGTCTTTCAACATGCTGAACGACAAACGACCACAATAGCAACGATCGGCTGCCGTCACTCCATGTAATAGGAGCGGCAGCAGCAGACCGCTGCTATCTTCTATGGGCTTCCCGGGCGATTATTAGATTGTCCGGGCAGCCCCCCTCCCTTACTTACTCGCTGCCGGCACATGTAATAGTGCTGGCAGTGAGCGGAGAGCAAGCGAGCACTGACTTGACAGCTCGGCGCTTGTTTGTGTCTGCTGATCACCCCATGTAATAGGAGCAGCAGAGCGCAGTTATATTCTATGGGCTGCCCGGGCGATCGTTAGATCATCCGAGCAGCTCCCCCGCGCCCCTTGCCCGCTCTTACCCGCTTGCTGTCGACATGTGTAATAGCGCCGGCAGCAAGCAGGGAACGAGGAGCAAGCGAGCACTGACCTGACAGGTCGCCTCTTGCTCACTGTGAAGATCGGGCCGTGTAATAGGGGCTTTAGTCTGTAGATCAGTTTACTCAGTATATAAAAATTTCCAATGTAAACCATCTTGATGCAACGTTGTATCAGATCAGAGTCTGTGGTCGGGCAGTTCTGCTTTCATAATCAAGATTCTTGATACATCAATACAGATTATAGAAGGAACACGCCCTGTGTAGAAGGAAAGTCTTAGATATTTGATATATTTTGTTTACTTGTGATTCATATTAATATATTCCACATTTATAATCACACTACGTAAGACACCAGCCGTTCCATGACCCGGCCGGAGTGAGTGAAGTTCATCCCGGCCGCTACTGCAGTACTGGCCAGATGAACTCCATTTCTTTTAGAATAGGGAAACGGGCGTATTTGGGTGTGCCCGCATCCAAATTACCCATTGTAGATAATGTAAAGTCTGTCCAGAGCTGCACTTTACATTGTGTGAACTGTCAATGACTTGTCAGTTTTTGCTGCTGCCGCTTGGAATCCCGGCTGGAGCGTTTACTATGAGGGAGATTTATCAAACATGGTGTAAAGTGAAACTGGCTTAGTTGACCATAGCAACCAATCAGATTCCACCTTTCATTTTTCAAAGAGTCTGTGAGGAATGAAAGGTGGAATCTGACGCCAGGGAGAAGGGGCGAATCTGCACCTTCTCCCTGGCGTACGCCTTGGGCGGACACTTCATAAATGTCCCCCCTTGAGCTAGAAAGTTATACATATTTGTGGATTACTTCTATTAAAAAAATCTCAAGCCTTCCAGTACTTATAAGCTGCTGTATGTCCTGCAGGAAGTGGTGTACTCTTCCCAGTCTGACACTGCGCTCTCTGCTGCCACCTCTGTCCATGTCAGGAACTGTCCAGAGCAGGAGAGGTTTTCTATGGGGATTGTTACTGCTCTGGACAGTTCCTGACATTGACAGAGGTGGCAGAAGAGAGCACTGTGTCAGACTGGAAAGAATACACCACTTCCTGCAGGACGTACAGCAGCTGATAAGTATTGGAAGACTTGACTTTAGTTTTTTTTTTTAAATAGAAATAATTTACAAATCTGTATAACTTTCTAGTACCAGCTGATTTTAATTTTTTTCTCCAGTGTACCCCTTTAAGCTCAGTTTTATAGATGGATTCAGTATTTCTAAAGGATGGTCAAAGGTTTTTTCCCCCAATGACTGGGGCACTAACTAATCATACTGACATGTCAGAAATTGTAATCTTTCAGGGTGCTGAGACCTTTACTGATGAAGGGTCAGAGGGTTACAACTGTGTGTTCCTTCCCTTTCGCAGGGTCCAATCTACCATAGGAGAATCCCTCACATGGGACTCAGTGCTGGTAGGTCCCATCCATATTGTTACAAAGTGGCAAATATTTGTGCAGGATGACCCTATCTGCAAAATTTGCAATGTAAGCAAGCAAGAGGGGGTGGGGGTGGTTAAAATAAATCAGTGTGATATCTTATTTTAAAATATGTAAAATTCTATAGAGCCTTCAATATTCCCAAGTGCTCAGTTTTGGTTCTCATATTCTTATAAAGTTTCACATGGCCAGAAGGATTATAACTTAAAGGGATAGTCCAGTGAATAAACATTTTATTTTTACCCTCTAAAGTCGATTTTAAGAAACTTAGTAATTGGGTTTATTAGGCAAATATGCCATTATCTGCATTCAAAATGCCTTTCCCCAGGTCCCCCCCCCCCCTTCTCTCATTCACTGCTCATTATCAGGAAATCTCCACTGTTTTACATCAGACGAGCCCTGTCTAACCTATGGAGAGGGGAGAGGGGAGGAGGGAGATTAGTCGCCAGCAGAGAGCAGAGAACAAAGGTTTACACAGTGGGAGCTGTGTGAAAGCCGGTATTCAGAGGTCAAAGAGGTCAGTGCTGACTTCAAAGGAGATAGCCTGGTGATCTAGCTGTAAATTAACTCTTGTTGTCCTGTTTTGGTGCCTCATCTCCCTCCACCCCTCCCCTCTCCATAGAAAACCATGAAGACAGGGGGGGAGCTTCAAACTGCTTTTTCATGATAAAAATGTATTTTACGGCTAATAAACCCAATTACAAAGTTTCTTAAAATCACCTGTACTATTGATTTCTGGAAAAAAATTTAAAGGACAGTGACACTTTAAAATCAATTATAGTCACAGTATGCCCCAGGCCTAAAACGGGGATTTTCCTTTACTTGTGCACAGCAATGGTAGGCCACAAAAGGGTTAAAGGCAGAATCGGCCCTATTAAGCAATGAGGAAATGAGGGGAAGTGTGAGAGTTCAGGGCGAGTGATGGTGCAAGGAGATATATGTTGTTTTTGTGAAAGTGTTCAAAAGGTTGGGCTGTACCGATCTTCAACTCCCATAAACCCCTTCATGATGTCGGCTAATTTTTCAGCAATTTTATAATGTTTTTTTTTGTTTGTCATCTAAAGAATGAAATTCATTTGCAAAAACACAATCACCTCTTCGGAAGTAAAACTATAATCTATTTAAAAGGGTTATCTGAAATTTGAAAGTTATTCTTTATTGAAAGGATAAGGGATAATCGGTGTAGGTCTGACTGCTGGGACCCAATCACAAGAATGGAGGTCAACTGACTCCCAAGTGAATGGAGCGGCAGTGCACTTGCTTGACAGACGATTTCCATTTATTCTCTAGATCAGGGGTAGGGAACCTTGGCTCAGATAAAGCTTTGACTGTCCAGGCATGATGGGAGTTGTAGTTTTGCAACAGCTAAAAAGCCAAGGTTTCCTACCCCTGAACTAGATGAATTGTGAACATGGATAGTGAATAGAGCATTGGCTTCTCATTGGCTTCCCTATCCTGTGATACAGTGTATGTATAGCTAAAGGGGTATGAGGACACAGAATAAAAGAACACCAAGTACTATAGCCAGTGAATGGAGTGATGGTGTGTGCATGTGACCAAAGCATCTTTCCAACAGAGGACTCTTGACTCATGATTAGTGGAGTCCTGTCAGTGGCAAAGAATAGGTCATAAATGCTGTTTATTGTCTCTTAGGATGCTCTGTATTCATAAAAAGAATGCATCCCCTCCTGCTGCCACCACTTCACCATTGACCAATGACTACCTATAGATGCATACTCATAACTATCTTGGTCTTGCTTATTGTTTAAACAGAAAGCACATTTAGCGTACTGTAAAAAAATGGCCATTTTTTTTTTTAGAATCTCTAGGAATACGTACTCAAAGCTGTAAAGGTAAAGAGGAGTGGCAAATATTTCAAGAATATGGTTGTCACCTTTCCTGTTCTGAAATTGTCTATGGGGGCTTCTCTCCATAGAGCTTTAGAGCTCAAGGTTATCGTGTCATAGGTGAACAAACAATTCACGCTACAACTACATTGGACTCAAAATTCTAAAGAGTAGATACAGTATATACATTGAACTGCTTAGACTGTACTGTTAGGGGACTATAACATGGCCCGATAACTGTAAAGGAGCACCGATCTGCTAGATCAGCGCTCATTTACTGGGCCTATTACACGGCTCGATAATGGTTTAACAAGGGCAGCATGGACATTGTTACCGCTGTCCTTGCAGCCCTTGCTTTAAACTGTATACATTACCTATCCATGGTCCAGGGCTCCCCTTGTGGTCCGCTTCTCCCTGGGTCCTGCGCGCTGCAGCTTCAGAGCGGCCTGTCTTAGCTGACAGGCCGCTCAGCCAATCACTGGCCGCGGTTGTGCCGGCCAGTGATTGGCTGAGCGGCCTGTCAGCTAAGACAGGCCGCTCAGAAGCTGGAGCATGTAGGACCGGGGAAGAAGCAGAGCGCAGGAGGAGCCCTGGAGCATGGATAGGTAATGTATTTACTTTGCAAATCGTCAGCCGCCGGCCGCGTACCGCTATTACACATAGCGATGCGCGGTCGGTGCCCGACAATTATAGGTCCAAGCCTGTATCAATGATCAGCTGATCGTTGAGTTTATTACACTGAACGATAATCGGCCAGATAGGGCAGATTCGGCAGATTATCCTTCAGTGTAATAGTACCCTTAGGGTATTAGACTAAGCGATCTTTAACGATTAGTGATTATCGATAAAAGATCACAAACAAGAATGATAGTTGTTATTACGATGGTTTTCTCCATCTGATCCCAGGAAAAGAATGAACGATTTGGAATTAAACTGAACGATTAGTGAAAGAATGCGGAACTACAGTGAACGATTAACAATGATTTTAGGGTCAGATCTAAATGAACGATCAACTACACACGACCGTTTTTACAATCGTTGCCTGCAATTACACTGGACGATTATTGTTTAAATTCGAACAATATAACGATTTTCCGCACAGTAATTGTCCCCTGTAATAGGGCCCGTATACTCTTCTGTAGAGCTGTTACCACCATGATCATAGAGAAATATGCATCTTTTACCTTTACATATAGGGGGAGATTTATCAAAGATGGTGTAAAGTGAAACTGGCTCAGTTGCCCCTAGCAACCAATCAGATTCCACCTTCCATTTTCCAAAGAGTCTGTGAGGAATGAAAGGTGGAATCTGATTGGTTGCTAGGGGCAACTGAGCCAGTTTTACGTTACACCATGTTTGATAAATCTCCCCCATTGTTCATACATATACTGTTTTCCAATGATATGTAGACCGCAATACCGATGTGATGAGATGATACCACTTTCATACAAATGGAGGATGAAAAGATAGTAATTTCCTGGCCTCTTATCTCTGGATACCTCAGATCATGGGAAAGGTCCTCAGACGTATGAGGATATAAAGTGGGTTTTATTCTCATTATTCCTAATTCATAAAGATTTTGCAGTAGAGTATAAGTTATTGAAGGACATCTGGCAATGATTGCCGCTTGTCTGGTTTAGTTTTCCCATCATCTTATATCCAAATAGGAAATTATGAGATATCGACTCGGGAAAATCCTTTGTCCAGGATGCTTATCTGTAAGACAGAACAAAGCGGGTCTCTCTCTGGAGGACTCAACCTGTCTGTACACCCCATTGATTTCAGTTTTTACATGCAGCAATAGGTGGTGTTCACTGCATGAAAACGGCATTTATTTTAGGGAGCTTTTTAAAAAAAAAATAAAATAAATAAACATTCCTCTATAATAAAGAACCTGTCCAACAGAAGAGGCTGCCCCTTTACTGCCACTTTGCCGGCACTTTACTGCTTGTTGAAGTTGTTTTCCTACTAAAATAGCATTATAATGGTGGCCATGTTGGATATCAGTCTAGTCTGTCCGAACTTGAGCGTGCAGCATTTGATTACTAGTGGCTGAAGAAGTTGGAAGCAGCCCTAGGGAGTCCTGGAAAACATGGATACATCCTATGGCCATAGGCTGTAGTTTTCCAGGCAGTCTTAGGGCTGCATCCAACTTTTGCAGCCACCAGCAGTGAAATGCCACAATCTCGGAGGGAGCAAGCTCAAGATTCGCTCATCTCTGGTTATCACCAGTCAGAAATTGTTTAATAAAGTTTAAGAAAAAAAAAAAAAAACCCTTGCACATGTTGCCGTAATAAGCCTTGAAGCTAGGACCAAACAAGGCACCAATACTAACCAGTAAGCCACTATGCCAATGCGGATATCAGTTATCTCTCCCCACCTTCCATGTGACAACCCTGTACCTAGCTGGGAAACAACTGGCTGCAGCAGGAGCCTCCCCCCACTGGTCTTTCCATAATTAAAGATTATGGAGCTTATTATGTTCCACCTCTTGACTTTATTCCACCCCTTTAGCCAAATACCAACCTAAAATAGAAGAAAATGATTTAGCCGCCCCCCGCCCCCAATACGGCAGACGCAGGTCAGGCTGGGTTCACTAAGAGGCCTGTGCCTCTTAGTGAATACCGTGGGGCAGTTGGGGGTGGGGCCTCATTTAAGAGCGGCGTACGACTACGCTTGACTACATTAATGTCCCCCTTAGTGCATGAAATTATTTTTATCTCTCTGTAATGTGGTTAGTGTTCCTTTTAGACAACTACCTGATCATTGCTTTGTAGATAGGTTCCTTTTTTTTCTAATATGTTCACTGGGGTAAAACTGCAGTGTAAAAATATATGTGTAAAAACTAACTATTAGCTGCGGTTTTCCATTGAAGCTTGAATTAAAACTTAAAACATGACAAAACCATGGTAATGCTGAGTGCACTTAGCGTGTGGTTTTTCTGTGGTTTCATGCAAGTCACTGATGTATGAATACAATATGAAGGTGCAGGACTGGTCACATAACTAATTGTACAGGGATCTAATGCTGGAACAGGTCTGCCCCTGTCTTCTGTACTGGGTGTCTTGGACAGTCCGCCATCCAGTACCTTTTACTTTAAGAATGCTTTATTATTCTTTGCTGATTTTTGGTTATTTCATGCATTTTTTTTCTATCACCATCTGCTTTTATGCTGGTTTCACACAGTTTAAAGCGACTCTGTACCCACAATCTGACCCCCCAAACCACTTGTACCGTCAGATAGCTGCTTTTAATCCAAGATCTGTCCTGGGGTCCGTTCGGCAGGGGATGCAGTTATTGTCCTAAAAAACAACTTTTAATCCGGCAGCGCTGTGTCTTACTGCCGGGGCTTACATTTGTATATGCATTAGGCTGGCACACCCTCTCTGTCCCTCCTCCCCACCCTCCTCATCATTAGGAATGCTCCAGGCAGATTGCTTCCTATTTCCCACCTGTGTGTATAATGAACATGGGCTGAGTCGTTAATACACCTGTGCAAAGCTCAAACAGCAGTAAATGTTCCTGGATCATTCCTAATGATGAGGAGGGTGGGGAGGGAGGAAGGACGGAGAGGTGGTGCTAGCCTAATGCATATACAAATGTAAGCCCCGGCCATTAGACACAGCTCTGCAGGATTAAAAGTTGTTTTTAGGACACTAACTGCATCCCCTGCCGAACGGACCCCAGGACAGATCTTGGATTAAAAGCAGCTATCCGAAGGCGCAAGTGGTTTGGGGGGGGCACATTGTGGGTACAGAGTCGCTTTAAGGGCCCGAATTGGCCGATTATCACTCAGTGTAATGGAGACAACGATCTGACGATGAAACGATCATCAGCTGATCGTTGGTTTAGGTTTGGACCTAAAATCGCTGGGCGCCGACAGGCCGCTCAAACGCTTCTGCTGCCAGAACCAGGAAGCTGTGGAGCACAGGAGAGAAGATCGGGAGCGGGGAGAGTTAAGGTATCAGGTGTTTGAACAAGGGTCTGCATGGACATAGGTCTAATAGGTCCATTAAATGAGCGCCCATCTAGCAGATCAGAGCTCGTTTACTAATAGGCCGTGTAATAGGACCCTAAGTCCTTCCTTTATATTTTCCATCCCATTTGCATCCACTACTCAATTCTTTGGACAGAAAGCGGATCTGCAGTGGAATATTACCCGCGTAAATTCCGCCATGTGTACAACACAGCGGAAATCCCATTGAACACAATGGGACATTGCTCTGTTAATATTTTACGGGAAGAATTTCAAATTCCTCACCTATACCTCGGTGTGAACAGACCCTAAAGAGTTTTAATTCCTCCATTTCTCAGTGAGGGTGGGCTCACACTACTGAACCCGACCAGAGATTTTCCAACGGATTCCGTAGCTCGTACCCGTTCAAGGCCGCGCGCCTCTCTACCGGCTCCATAGACACCATTCTATTGGCTGGCGGATTCTGCATTCTGCCGAAAGATTTGTTGTGCCAATTAGAATGGTGTCTATGGCACGGGCGGAAAGGCACGCAGTCATGAACGGGTACGAGCTACGGAATCCGTTGGAAATCCTCTGCTCTGGTTCCATAGTGTGAACCCACCCTTAGGCTATGTTCACATTACGTGAACGACCGGCCGTTCTGTGACCCCTGCCGGGTCACGGAATGGCCGGTCTCTGCCCAGATCATGCCGGTCCCTGCCGGTCTCTGCCCAGATCTTTCTGGCCGCAGGGTTCTGATGTGCCGCTCGATTCATTGTGTGAACTGTCAAGGTTTCCTACGGCTGCAATTCATTGAATTGCGGCCGCAGAAAACTGACATGTCAGTTATTTGCGGCGCCGCATGGTATCCCGGCCGCAGCGTATATGATGTGTATACGCTCTGGCGGGGATCCCATAGATCAATAGGCACTGTTCACAGGTGTACAAAGTAACAACGACCGTACTTTTATGTAGTGTGAACATAGCCTAAAACTGTAAACAAATGGAGGAAGTACCAGACCAATATTACCCTCTTCAGGCATGGTCCACCAATAGAGACGAGTGCAACTGAAGCGTCCTCTAGTCTGATTGTTCGGCAGGACTGGCTAGGGATGCATCTAACTTCTTCAGCCACCGGTAATCAAATGCTGAACGATCAGACTTGAGCATGCTGGTGCTGCACTCCTCTCCAGTGTTCATGCATATGCAATACAGGACATCACTGAATGTTGTTTTCAAAGCAGAGGTAAAGAGTTTAGGCAATAACGCTGATAATAAGGTACTAAAAAGTAAAAAAAAAAAAAATACAATCTAAAAATGATAACAGATTGTGGATTTCTATAGAATTTTTTGAGGAAAAAACACCATAAAAAACTTTATGCATATAGACATACTTTTGGAGTACCTCTTTAATTGTGGAATATTGTAAACTGAAAAGAGGAGTTCCCATAACCGGGTTTAATGTGGCTGCCTTGTTAGCAAGTTAGATCCAGCATAGCCCATCTGTTGCTGTTGTTGTAGTAGTGTGTAACCACAATGCATCGCCCCTGTTATCTGTCATCATACTGCACACTTCCTGTGTTCACGTTCTACCTAGGATGGCAGTGAAGTCACAGCAACATGGGCCCATTTCCTCAATTGTTTTTCCTGTAGACATAACTGGCATGTTGTGCGTATGTTCTTATTATTATGTTCTTATCTTATTATTATGCCCCTAGAGCAGCCTGGGCATGCTGGGAGTTGTAGTAATGCAACATCTGGAGAACCATCGCTTGGAGTCCATTGCATTAGGACAACCATTGTCCTATAATTCCTTTAAATCATGGCCATGTAATTCACAGTTTCTCCTATAGTGGTCACTGCAGGTAATATTTTTGTTGATCAACTAACCACCAGTGTGTGTGTGTGGGGGGTGCTTCAGAGGGGACAACCCCTGTGTGTGTGGTAAGTACTGAATCTTAATGGTGACTAAGTGGAAATACATAAAGGTCAGTATGACATTTCGCCTGCCAGTAAGAATATTCATATATTTATTTTATGGTCTTCACCAGCATCAGACCATTCATTTTGATCTAAAATCACCGCTAATATATAGATTTGTTTTTGTTTAAAGGGATTTTTAAAAAGAAATCTTTTTCCTTCAAATCAATTGGTTTCAGAAACATATATAGATTTGTAGTTTACTTCTATTTTTACCATGGCTCACGGAATGGCCGGTATCAGTGAAGATCATCCCGGCCGGTACTGCACCCGCATCCCAATTCACCATAGCCGACAACGGAGAGTGCAGCCAGAGCCGCACTCTCCATTGTGTGACCTGTCAGGCTTGTGCGGCCGCTATTCAATGAATAGCGGCCGCACAAAACTGACATGTCAGTTATTCGTGCGTCTGCTAGGGATCCCCACCGGAGTGTATACTTTTTGTATTAATCACAGCCATAGTTGCAAATCGACAACGGCCGTGATTAATACACAACTTATGATGTGTGTACATGGCCTAAATATAGATATACATTTCAAAATGAAGCGTAAAATAATATGCTGTGTGCCTTGTCCATGCATATACTATATAGGCACGCTTATGTAAGAAACATATGTAATATAAAGTGAGTGGTCATCAGTTAACAGTACCAGTCACATATGGTCATATGGTATGAAAAACGAGCTGCCTGTAGTAACTCTACATATAGGGGGAGAGTTATCAAACTGGTGTAAAGTAGAATTGGCCCACTTGCCCCTAGCAACCAATCAGATTCCACCTTTCATTCCTCACAGATTCTTTTGGAAATGAAAGGTAGAATCTCATTGGTTGCTAGGGGCAACTGAGACAGTTTCACTTTACACCATGTTTGATAAATCTCTTCATAATAAATATATATATATATATATATATATATATATATATATAGTAGAGCATCATTAATTAATATATATATATATATATATATATATTTATATATATATGCATATGGATCATATACATCACATATCACAGCCTGAAGGCCCAAACCGAGATGAATACATCCCCCCCCCCCCCTCATCAGAACAGTGTGCACCATGGCTCCAGCCCCCGCAGCTTCTGGCAGATCTAATGGTGAATGTAGTCAGCAGCCAGCCGTATCCTCACTCTACAGCCAGCCGTATCCTCACTCCTCCTCCATTTGTATTCGTATTTCATAGTCATTCAGTTCCTGCTTTACGCAGGTGAAGGGTTAATTATATTAAGGATATGATGAGCCGGTTATAATTATCTCTTCATCAATCTCAGAACAGCGTAAAATGCAACAAAATGAGTTATATTCAGGTTTAGAATGGTTCGTGATAGATTTAACTCTTTACAGCCCCGATTCCCAGGAGGCATAGCGGTAACATTATATGTCACTAAAATGTTCTATTATTTGCTTGATAGTTGCAGTCATTTAAAGTTTAAACATTTCTTATAAAGTTTGAAATATTATTAAAGGGATTTGCTGATTTCTATTTACTTGTTCCCTATTCACAGTATAGAGAACAAGTATGAAATGGGGGTGGGGGGTGTCCAACCTCCGTGCCCCTTAGGGATCTCTAGATCGGCGACCCTGCTCCTTTGTTCTAAATCAAGGCACGAGTGGGCACGTGACCCCGCAGCTCCATTCATTCCCTCTGGAGCCACCGGAAAGAGTTGATCTCTGTACTCTTCTTTTTCTGGCAGCTCCATAGAGAATGAATGGAGTTGCGGGTCACGTGCCCACCTGTGCCTTGATTCATAACAAAGGAGCTGATAAAGAAATCCCTGGGGGGCACGGAGATCAGACAACCCAGCAATCTCCTACTTGTGAATAGGGGACAAGTAAATTTCAATGAGCAAACCTCTTAAATGTTCATTCAATTTCTTACATTTACCCAAATTGCAGTTAGCCGATTGGATGGCATAGTATGGTCATGGAAAAGTATAAAAAAAAAAATTGCTAAAGTAAAAAAAAACAAAAAACTTTTATGTCTATAGCCTTAAAGTCACAGTACATTAGAAATTTTTTAATGGACAAAAGCGCCGATTTGCAGATTTTTAGCCAAACGCCGGTGACTTTTCGCGACATGAATGAGCAGGACGGATGCCAGGCGAAAGGGGATAGCTATGGAAAAGGTAAACTGTTCTGTTGAAATTTTTTTGCTAGTTGTATACAATAATTATCCCCAAATAATAGATCTCTATTGAATCAATGACAGACCAGAGCAGGTACAGATCACAGCCAGAGCTTAGGGTGCGTTCACACCTACAGGATCCGCAGCAGATCTGCAGCAGATCCGCAGCAGATTTGATGGTGCAGATTTGATGCTGTATTCAGTTATTTTAATGAAATCTGCTGCGGATCTGCTGCGGATCCGCAGCAGAAAATCAGCTGTGGATCCAGTAAGTGTGAACGTACCCTTAAAGGGGTTATCCAGCGCTACAAAAACATGGCCACTTTTCCCCCTCTCTTGTCTCCAGTTCAGGTGGGGTTTACAATTAGGCTCCATTTACTTCAATGGAACTGAGTTTCAAACCCCACCCAATCTGGAGACAAGAGAGGGGGAAAAGTGGTCATGTTTTTGTAGCGCTGCATAACCCCTTTAACCTCATAGTTTTATCACCCAATATCCGACATCCTTCACACACTGACTGTAAACGGCAAGATCTACAGCCAATGACCATCCCAAATCCGTAATGTAAGGACAGCTTTAGAGCTTTACAGCTTTTACTGCAAAGAATCCTTTCAGTACAAAATAATGATATAATCTACAGAATAAAGACAAGCTCCATGTCAACATAATTTTACTGCAAACTATATCTAAAGATTTTTTATTCTATTCTAAAAACATAACATTATCACTGAACCATTCCGCTCTATAAAAATATTACTTTTACTGTAAAGAATCCTTTCAGAACATAATAATGATACAATATACAGAACAAAGACAAGCTCCATGTCAACATAACATTATTGCAAACTATATCTAAAGATTCTTTATTCCATTCTAACAAACATAACCTTATCACTGAACCATTACACTCTATGAGAATATTACTTTTAATGTAAAGAATCCTTTCAGTACAAAACAATGATATAATCTACAGAACCAAGACAAGCTCCATGTCAACATTATATTATTGCAAATTATAACTAAAGATTCTTTATTCCACTCTAACAAACAAACATAACATTATCATCGAATCGTTCCGCTCTATGAGAATATTACTTTTACTGTAAAGAATCCTTCCAAGAAGATATCATACAAATGAATAGAGATCAGCTGCAGTATGGCCCCCAACGTCATATCATCCCATCCCTCCTGTTTGATGATCTATTGACATAGGTGATACTTAAAGTGACTTATATAAGTTTCTTTCGATAATAGACCAGGATGGAAGCTATCTATCGTTTTCAGCCCTTACCTTGTCTATATGTTGCAACCTTTCTCTTCTGCAGATGAGGCAAAGCTTACAACAAATGAGCGTTACTTTTTAGAAGTCAGTATTTATGTGTCATTGTGAAACTTCTCCTTTAGGTTAGATGTGCTACCCCTCCCCTCCCCCACCCAGAGGAAGTGGTGTATCTAATTAACAAAGAGGGAGGATGGTGGATCCTCTATGGGGCCCTATCTTTCACAATCTACTTATACGTCTAACAAAAACTGTTTTTTTTTCCAGAAACAGCGCCACTCTTGTTCTTTGGCGGTGTCTGGTATTGCAGCTTAGTCCTCTTCACATGCAATCCTGTCCTGTAGCCTAAGGAGAAGGGCATGGCTGTAAGCAGGATGGGTGTTGTAGTTCGATAGTAGCTGGGGATATGATACTGGTGAAAACTGATACAGTCTAGGATTTTTTCCCCATTTTTAGTGCATCAGTAATGTTATTATTATTATTATTATTATTATTTTTTTTTTTTTTGCATTTATCTTTTAATGTCCTATGAGTGGCTGTATAGAAGCGGCGGAGCTCAGCCATGCTGGCAGGTATCCAGCAGAGCCGCACCAGTCGTGTCAGCTCAGTCACCTACAGCTATTACCATCACATTGATATTCCTGCCATGTACGGCCTTAGTGTAAGCTACACGATCTTCTGCCAGCGATAACAGGGCGGCCGCACAGCACAGAATGACATTATGTGTTACGTGGATCCGGGACGGGCCGGACACAGGAGAAAACCGATGAAATAGCAGAGAGAATATAAAATACACAGTACAAGATACACCGAGACATGTGCAAAGCATCCCTCCTCACTGTCTCCATCTTGTGGAGAAAATAATTGTTACAGGTTCAACTATCTCTCATCTATCTCCTATCTATCTATCTATCTATCTATCTATCTATCTCCTATCTATCTATCTATCTATCTATCTATCTATCTATCTATCTATCTATCTCCTATCTATCTATCTATCTATCTATCTATCTATCTATCTCCTATCTATCTATCTATCTCCTATCTATCTATCTATCTATCTATCTATCTATCTATCTATCTATCTATCTATCTATCTCCTATCTATCTATCTATCTATCTATCTATCTATCTCCTATCTATCTCCTATCTATCTATCTCCTATCTATCTATCTATCTATCTATCTATCTATCTATCTATCTATCTATCTCCTATCTATCTATCTATCTATCTATCTATCTATCTATCTCCTATCTATCTATCTATCTATCTATCTATCTATCTCCTATCTATCTATCTCCTATCTATCTATCTATCTATCTATCTATCTATCTATCTATCTATCTCCTATCTATCTATCTATCTATCTATCTCCTATCTATCTATCTATCTGTCTGTCTGTCTGTCTGTCTGTCTGTCTGTCTATCTATCTATCTATCTATCTATCTATCTATCTATCTATCTATCTATCTATCTATCTATCATGGTGCAGATACCACTGGGCATATCAGGGGTCTTGTGGTGTCTAGACCCGGACAGAGCACGGCTCAGGAGCTCTACACCACATTAGACGGCCGGTATAAATGTTATGACCGATCAGTGTAAGTATACAGGTGGATAACGTCGTCCGCATCTGATGTTACATTGGTGTCTGGATTCTATTTTTTATGTTGGTTACATGACCTTTTGAGTTTGGGTGAAGAGTTTTACATGATGATGAGAACAGGAAGGTTTGCAATGTTTCCTTCTCCTTTCTGAGAGAACAATAGAGAAATTTAGGTTTTTTTTTTTTACGTTCAGGCCCATGTGTAATAAACTAATCTAAATATAGATGTAGCAGAGCTGAGTGTGTTATGTGCAGCTGGACTCTAGGTACACACCATCACTGTAACTTAGTGAGTGCATAGTGCACAACAGAAACACTTAAAGGAAAAGTCTGGCGAAAATGTTTATTTAAGTATTCTATTGCCCCCCAAAAGTTATACAAATCACCAATATACACTTATTACAGGAAATGCTTATAAAGTGCTTTTTTCCCGGCACTTACTACTGTATCAAGGCTTTACTTCCTGGATGACATGGTGATGTCACTTCCTGGATAACATGGTGATGTCACTTCCTGGATAACATGGTGATGTCGCTTCCTGGATAACATGGTGATGTCACTTCCTGGATAACATGGTGATGTCACTTCCTGGATAACATGGTGATGTCACTTCCTGGATAACATGGTGATGTCACTTCCTGGATAGCATGGTGATGTCACTTTCAGGATAACATGGTGATGTCACTTCCTGGATAACATGGTGATGTCCCTTCCTGGATAAAATGGTGATGTCACGACCCGACTCCCAGAGCTGTATAGGCTGTGGCTGCTGGAGAGGATGATGGCAGGGGGACACTGAGGAACACAGGGCACTGGAGGGACACTGAGCATCCCTCTGCCATCATTCTCTCCAGCAGCCACAGCCCGCACAGCTCTGGGAGTTTGGTCGTGACATCACCATTTTATCCAGGAAGTGACATTACCATGTTATACAGGAAGTGACATCACCATGTTATCCAGGAAGTGACATCACCATGATATCCAGGAAGTGAAGCCTTGATGCAGTAGTAAGTGCAGGGAAAAAGCACTTTATAAGCATTTCCCATAGTAAGTGTATATTGGGGATTTGTGTAACTTTTGAGGGGCAATACAATACTTTAATAAAAATTTTTGCCAGACTTCTCCTTTAAGCTGGCAGCTCCGGATAGTCCGGGGGCCTTTGTCAGGTCAGGCGTGGTGTCGAGCGGAGATGGGGAACATTGATTGGGCAACAACATTGCTTTGTCTGGCAACCACCATATGTTTATATGATATGACAATACCATGTGCCTTATCACATATGTGCAATTGGTTGGGGGGGCCTTTGGAGGGCCCATGCTATGAAGTACTACTTGAATCACACTCTTTTAAAAGGGTACTCTGGACATTTTTATTCTTTCAAATCAACTGGGCTGATTTGTAATTTACTTCTATTAAAAAAAAATCTCAAGTCTTCCAGTACTTATCAGCTGCTGTATGTCCTGCAGGAAGTTGTGTATTCCTTCCAATCTGACGCAGTACTGTCTGCTGCCCCCTCTGTCAGTGTCAGGGACTGTCCAGAGCAGGAGCAAATGCCCATAGAAAACCTCTCTTGCTCTGGACTAGGGATGGTCCGAACCTGCCGAGGTTTGGGTTCGTACGAACCTGAACTCTCGGCAATGATTCCCGCTGTCTTCCACCTCCGTGGAGAGGGTGGATACAGCCGGAGGACCGCCTGGAAAACTGGGATACAGCCATAGCCATAGGCTGTATCCCAGTTTTCCAGGCAGTCCTTGGCAGGTTCAGACCATCCCTACTCTGGACAGTTCCTGACATGGACAGAGGTGGCTGCAGAGAGCACTGTGTCAGACTGAAAAAAAATACACCACATACGGAAGCTGATAAGTACTGGAAGACCTGTGCTTTTTAAATAGAAGTAAATTACAAATTTTGTTTAAGTTTCTGAACCCACATTAAAGTTCCCCCGTTAATGTGTCAGGGTAGCCATAGTAATGTTTGCATTGCTATACCATTTGATGGTAAGGTTTTGTGGTATGTGTATTATTAGGTTCAATTCACTTTAAGAGGCGGTTTTCTTGCCAAATAGTAAAGCTCCACAACTTGCTTGAGAAGTTGGATGCAGCCTGAAAGTAGTGTCCCACTACGGGTTCTTCTATCTTTACACACCCAGGTAAAAGTAGTTCTGTTAGATGTCAAAGTTAGTGCAGTTAGCTGCTCTGTGATACTTCAGCCACTAGGTGTCTCACTCCCCCTGTGCACAGCTGCAGTTGAAGGAGTTAGGCTGCATTCCCACCTTCCTTGATCCTGACGGATCACGGACGTGGAATGCCAGTACCGGAGTCCCCCTGCGCCCGGACAGCATCTTTAATTAGATGCTGGGAGCGGGGGAGACTGTATTCATAAGCGCCGCGCTGTAGTTACAGCACCGCCCGGCTGATTCATTACAGCGCTGTGCTTATGAATACAGTCTCCCCCGCTCCCAGCATCTAATTACAGATGCTGTCCGGGCGCAGGGGGACTCCGGTACATGCATTCCACGTCCGTGATCCGTTAGGATCACGGAACGTGGGAATGCAGCCTAAGGTTTAGCCTGCTACACACACAATGTGTTCCAACTTCCAGCTAGAGAGAAGACAAGACCTGTTATACAGTGTGAGAGACTACAGCAGCCGTGCACTGCAAAGCCTTACCCTGGGGTAATCGGAGTTATAGGAGTAGCCCCCCTCAAGTACCAAATCACTGTCGCTGCACCTGCACTCTCATAAGTTCTACCAAACGTCCGGTGCCCCTGTGTCCATGGGTGGGTGTTACCAGTAGCGTAGCTACCATAGAGGCAGGGAAGGCGGTTGCTATGGGGCCTGTGGAGGGAGGGGGCCCAGGGAAGATAAGAGCCTCCTGTGTCCTTTTGCTTAACCCCTTATGTACTGCAGTATGTAAGTGACCCAGTGTTCTCTTACATGCTGCAACACAAAAAAAGGGTTAATATAAGCTCAAGACAATTAGCTCTCTGATAACCTCTGACTTCTGAGCTCCTGCAGGGGTCAGGGGTTATCAGTGCAGGAGTAGCAAAGGAGATAGCTAATTGTCTCCTGCATTAACCCTTTGTTTGTGTTGCAGCATGTAAGAGAACCAGGGTCACTTACACACTGCAGTAAATAAAGGGTTAAGCAAAAGGTAGTCTGCTCCTGCACCTATGTATATAACCATGAGGCTCCTAATAGGCTGTTATAGTTACATACAGTGGATGGAAAGAACAAGCAGACATTGGCTTTCTCCTCTGTCAGTCACTGTTGTGGCTGCACGCAGGATTCTGCCTCTGGCCACAAGAGATTTTTTTTTTTTTTGCCACATCACCGAGTATATATATATATATATATATATATATATATATATATATATATGGGAGGGGGGCCCCCATACAGTTTCTTGCTATGGGGCCCCATGAATCCTAGCTACGCCCCTGGGTGTTACCACTCCTGACCACCATGACAAGTCGCCCTAAAACACCAGAGTCCACCGGCCAGTTCAGCACCAGTATTCCGGAGGCACAAGGAGTGCCTAGAAAACATGGGCACAGCCAATGGCCGCTTCGGCAGATTTGCTCATCTCTAATGCTGCGTTTACATGAAACGATAATTGGCCCGATCGTACGATTAACAATGTCGGAGTAACGTTTTTTTTTCATAACGATCAGCGTTTAGACGGTACGATATATCGTACGGAAAATTCGTTTTGTGACTGTTTTGCGAACTCACACATAGGTTAAATCGGTGAACAACTGTTTACACGGAACGATCTGCGATTTTTTTGCGAACGACGATTTGAGAACATGTAAGATCAAAATGAACGATTTCTCGTTCATTGTTTGATCGTTCGCTGCGTTTACACGTACAATTATTGTTCGAATTCAATTGTTATTGCGCAAATTTGCACGATAATCGTTACGTGTAAACGCAGCATTAGTTGGGTTTGTCTGATGTACTAGTATTGTGTCTCTCTTCCGGGAAGAATCGTTACCATTATTTTCACCCCACTTTGTACCAATGAGCCAGAGGCTGTGGCCAGGCCTTGCTACATCTCTCATCCCAGTGTTTGGACACTCAGTGATCCCATAGTTACCTTCTATGCCTTATATTAATCTTGGAATTACCCCTTTAACCCCTTATCGACCAGGGGTGTACACTTATGCCCCTGCAGGCTGGGCCTTAATGCAAAGGGGCGTAAATGTAAGTCCCGCCAGGGGGGCAGCGCTATGAAGCAAGCTCAGGAGCAGAGCTCTTTTCCTAGCAGGTGGGGATCGGCTGCAATCAGCACCCGGGCCCCCACCGTTAATGACGGGTTGCAGCGCTCGCATTGCTGCCCGCCATTAACTCCTTAAATGCTGCGGTGCGGTGTTTAAGTGTAAGTGACAGGAGCATCTCCTGCCACTAACCGATCAGGACCCCCGCAGTATGTCTACGGGGGTCCCGATTGTATGGCATGACTGCCAGAGTATACTCCTCTGTACAGTCTGGTGTTCTGATAGAGTCTGCCACAGGCCACAGGCAGGCTCTATCAGAAGATCGCAGATTACACTGATCCCTGCTATGCTATGGCCACAGGCAGGCTCTATCAGAAGATTGCAGATTACACTGATCCCTGCTATGCTATGGCCACAGGCTGGGTCTATCAGAAGATCGCAGATTACACTGATCCCTGCTATGCTATGGCCACAGGCAGGCTCTATCAGAAGATTGCAGATTACACTGATCCCTGCTATGCTATGGCCACAGGCAGGCTCTATCAGAAGATTGCAGATTACACTGATCCCTGCTATGCTATGGCCACAGGCAGTCTCTATCAGAAGATCGCAGATTACATTGATCCCTGCTATGGTATGGCCACAGGCAGGCTCTATCAGAAGATCGCAGATTACAGTGATCCCTGCTAAGCTATGGCCACAGGCAGGCTCTATCAGAAGATTGCAGATTACACTGATCCCTGCTATGCTATGGCCACAGGCAGGCTCTGTCAGGAGATCGCAGATTACACTGATCCCTGCTATGCTATGGCCACAGGCAGGCTCTGTCAGGAGATTGCAGATTACACTGATCCGTGCTATGCTATGGCCACAGGCAGGCTCTGTCAGGAGATCGCAGATTACACTGATCCCTGCTATGCTATGGCCACAGGCAGGCTCTATCAGAAGATTGCAGATTACACTGATCCCTGCTATGCTATGGCCACAGGCAGGCTCTATCAGAAGATCGCAGATTACATTGATCCCTGCTATGCTATGGCCACAGGCTGGGTCTATCAGAAGATCGCAGATTACACTGATCCCTGCTATGCTATGGCCACAGGCAGGCTCTATCAGAAGATCGCAGATTACACTGATCCCTGCTATGCTATGGCCACAGGCAGGCTCTGTCAGGAGATCGCAGATTACACTGATCCCTGCTATGCTATGGCATAGCAGAGATCAGTGTGAGAAATCTAATGTATGTATGTAAAAGTCCCCTAAGGGCACATAAACAGTGTAAAAAAGAAATTTATAAAAGTTTTAAAAAAATGCCCCAAAGCCCCTCCCCCAATAAAAGTAAAAATCACCCCCCTTCCCATTTTATACATAAAACACAAAAAAATTATAAAGTTAATTAACATATAATATACCGTAGCGTGTGTAATCGTCCGGTCTATTAAAATAAAAGAATATTGTTCCCGCACGGTGAACGATGTGAACAAAAAGCTGTAATAAAAAAAACAGATGATTTTTTTTTAAATTAATTTTATGTATTAATTTTTTTTATAAAAAGTGATCAATCTGTGTGATCTAGAAAAATATGTGACTAAAAACCAGAGATCATGGCGCAAAAAAAAGATGCCCCATACGACCCCGAAGGTGAAAAAATAAAGAGTTACAATAGGGGCATTTTAAATATACCTATTTGCAAAAAAAAAAAAGTTTTACTGCTAATAAAAATAATAAAACATTAGAAAACCTAGTAAACCTGCACATTGCCGTGTTCAGACCGACCTATAGAATAAAGAAAAGATGCCAGTTTTACCGTAAAGTGCACTACGTAAACATGGAACCCCTCCAAAATTTGCAGAATCGCATTTTTTGACCCAAATTCACTCCATAAATGCTATTTTGGGGGTTCCGTCGTTCATTTATTGGCAGATTGAAAGATGCCATTACAAAGTACACCTGCTCCTGAAAAAAACACATGGCCCTGTAGGTGGAAAAATAAAAGAGTTATGGGTCTTAGAAGGCGAGGAGGAAAAAACGAAAACGCAAAAGTCACAATTGGCCCGGTCCTTAAGGGGTTAAGCTATCTCTGCTGTCTATATCATTGCCGTTTCTGTGACCTCCTACGAACGCTGCTCTCTATATATTCATACACTGTAACTCTATATTAGATTTTCCATGTCAGTTCCGCTTAATCCGCTTGTCGTGTCTTAAGGCTGCGACGCATATACTGTGTGTTAGAGGAGACAAAAGTCACACGTGACGTTGGCCTATCACGACCGCCATGACGTACAAGGGACACGCTAATGCAAAGAGACAGCACAGGCTTTGCCCAGGAAGACTGAGCGTAATACAAGGCTGTGTGAGATCAGGTGCGGAATCCAAAGCATTCTGCAGCCTATTTCTATCCTCCATGGCTTCTCCTTCTAATTTACATGATTGGTCTATGGGTGAGATAAAGGCCTGGAGGAAAGGGAAGGCAGCGGCCTATGGGACGGGCCTGAATAGGGAGCAGAGATAAGGTTTGCTCTGGAGCAGAATGATAACAGCCTTTACATATTGCCTGAGATCCTTGTGTCTCCGAGGACAATGAGGAATTAGAATCGATACTGCATCAGTGTTATCCGTGAGATGGCGCTACGTCTCTGCCAATGCTAGGGGTAGTGTCAATGTTAGCTTTAGGGAGCAAGAAATAGCGGATTGTGCAATAATCTGAGATTAATAGGACTTGATGCTGAATGATCAAAATGATCCAAATTCAAAGGCGGTCATAGAAATCTTTATTGTAAAAAAAAAAAAAAAAAAAAAAAAAAAAAAAAGGACCTTTAGTGGCTTTCCATTTTTATTTATGCCTACCTTTAAAGGAATACTCCGGCGAAAATCTTTTATCCTTTATATCAACTGGTTTCAGAAAGTTATATAGATTTGTAATTTACTTCTATTTAAAAATCTCAAGTCTTCCAGTACTTATCAGCTACTGTATGTCCCACAGGAAGTGGTGTATTCTTTCCAGTCTGACACAGCGCTCTCTGCTGCCATCTCTGTCCATGTCAGGAACTGTCCAGAGCTGTAGCAAATCCCCATAGAAAACCTCTCCTGCTTTAAGGGAATCTGTAATCATGCTGAGAGCTGCATACATGGGATGATAGCCGATAGGAAAAAACAACAAATGATATATGTTCATAGTCATAAAGTCAAATCTACCCTCCAAGCTCAAGAGTCATAGAGGGTGGGCTGAACTGCAGCATGCACACCTCCTCCCTCCCCCACCCTTTCCTGTTCTGCACTAGTGAAGAGTGAATAGTGAGATATTCGAATATTCAATATTCGTACGAATATCCCGCGAATATTCGAATATTCGATCGAATATTCAATCCCATTAAAGTCTATGGGAACAAGTATTCTATCTGTGTAAAACATCTATTTGACCATTTGGAGGGTAAAACCGGAAGCTGGGGGGATTTGAGCGCTTATCAAATATTTATCGAATATTCGCGGGATATTCGTATGATTATCGAATATTCTAATATCTCACTATTCGATCGAACAGTATTCGTTCATCACTATTCTGCACAATTGCTATACAAGCCTCGGTGCTGAAATCCGATTCCTGTACATCAGTCATGTAAGCCAATGAGAAGTGGGGAAGGAGGTGTGCATGCTGCACTAAAAGTTACTGTAAAAAAAAAAAAGTTTTTTTTATCCCATTCCATTTTATAAATAAAAAATAAATAAAAAAACACACATTTGCTGTCACCCCTTGTGGAATGAGCCGAACTATTGAATTATGCCATTCCTGATCTCGCACAGACAATAGTAGAAGCACAAAAACCCAACAAAGCACAGATTTTTGAGCACATCACATTTAGAAAAATTTGAATGAAAAAGTGATTTAAAAAAATCACACATACGCAAGCGAGATACCAATAGAAAGTACAGATCGTGTCACAAAAAATGACCCTTCAGATTAAAAATTTTAAATCCTTTTTTTTTTTTTTTTATTTGTTTAATTTTTTTAAAAGCAGACAACTAACTACATTAATAGTTATATAAGTTACCTACCACTGTAATCGTACTGATGTGAGGAACGTAGATAACATCTGTTTTTCCACAGGACAGCGTTGAGAAGAAAACTCCCTGAAATGAATTTTTTTTTTTCAATTTCACAGGGCAATTTTTTTTTCCAGTTGCGCTGCGTATTTTGTGAAAAAGTCTGTCTTTGCAAAGTACAATTGGTGTCGCAAGAAAAAAGGACTGTAGGTGAAAAGGTGCAAACACTATCTGTTACACACGAGGAGGACAAAACAGAGATGCAAAAACATAAATTAGCCTGGTCCTTAAAGGGGTTGACCACTTTACAGTAAAATTTCTCAGTATACAGTATTAGTAAGTGTACTCACTGTATATACTGACAGCAGCTCCCTGTGTACTCACTGTATATACTGACAGCAGCTCCCTGTGTACCTCATAGAGCTAATAACAGACTCTCTTCCTCTAGGTTGGGTTGTCCTGCTTTGTGGCGAGTCTGTCCATAAGATGGCTGACATGGAGGAGCATGTGACCATGCTCCGCCCCCAGAGTCAACCATAGACATATACAGGCTCAGTGGTGGACACAGGGCGGCGGGGCATGGTCACATGCTCCTCCATGTCGGCCATCTTATGGACAGAAACACCACAGAGCAGGGCAGCACAACCTGGAGGAGGGGAGGCTGATTTTAGCTCTATGGGGTACACAGGGAGCTGCTGTCAGTATATACAGTGAGTACACTTACTAATACTGGACATTGAGCAATTTTACTATAAAGTGGCCAACCCCTTTAAGGGGTTAAATAAAGTTAAATCTGTTTAGCATCTAAAATAGTTTTTTTTTGTATGCAGTTTGGTATCATTCTCCCTTAGCTCGTTGATTCGGGTCCGATTTGTATCCAATAATCATGTATATGTATGTCCTCTATGAAGAATATAGTATGATTTAGTACAACAATTGAAACTCACATGGCTCATACATCCACACATATACACACTACACACACACACACACACACACACACACGTACGTGATGTGGTCAGGTGATTGTTATCACAAAGGATTTTCTTAATTTATTTCTATTTAGAGATTTCCTTCTTTCTTGAAAACCAACAAAAAGTCTATGACCTGCATCAAGACCTGCGGAAACTACAAGGTAGAGTAATTGTAGGTTAGCGTGTATTATATTTCTCCAGGGGAATGATTCCTGTATCTATCGGGACAGAAATTACCGGCTATTACTTGTCTTTTCGGAAGAGAACAAGTTGTCCAATAAACAGACATTTCAGGAAATAACACCAGTAAAATTCTTTTCTTTTTTTCTTTTTTTTTTTTTTTTTTTTAAAAAAAAGGCTCCGATGATTTGTGCAACATTTACTATATGTTTTAGATGTTTTTTTTTTATTTTTTTAAGCTGTATCTGGCAACAGGGCGTGGCTTTAGCAAAGGGGTGTGGTCTCGATAAAGGTGTGCTTTAGGAAGCAACATCACACCTGAAAAAATGTTTACACTGTTTTTGCCAACTGGGGAGTGTCAAGGGAAAAGTGCTAATGGCCTGTGTAGTGGATAAGAAGGCCAGGACATCAGGATACCAGCTATTCTGTAGCAGAGGCAGAGGACTGGAGGAAGTTATGGCCAGGGAGGGTAACTAGAAAGGGTCTGGGCCCCATAGCAAACTTTAGATTGAGCCCCCTCCCCCCATTTTACTGTACGTAAGCCCCCTGTTTGTTAGCCCTCTGCTCAGTAGATAGCATATGTTAAGCTCCTGGTATTCCCCCCCGTAGATAGAGCCCACCCGCCCAAGAGTAGACATCCAGCCTAGTGTCCCCCATGGTAGGCAACTCCACTGTATCCCCCCATAGATACACACTGTCCCCCCAAATCTTCCCTACTATCCTACTCCCATCCCCCAGTACATAGTGCCGCCCGTGGTTGGTATCTCCCTTGGTAATATGATGACAGCTCAACAAGCCCAGTGTATTGCAGGGATGGACCCCCTGATGTGGTGGGCCCTGTAGCAGTGGCTATGGCTGCTACGGTGGTAGTTGCGTCCCTGTTTAAGGCCAAGAGACATGGCATGGACTTATTCTAATTATTATTCACTTCCTGATCCATCTTGTTTCCTAGCTACATCTGATCTGGTAACTTCCTAACCATCCTACTTAATGGTGGAGCTCTGCCTGCCCTGACCTTGGGCTGTCCATCATATTGACTGATCTACGCCAGCGCCAACCTTTGTCTTCAAATTTTTGAATCTTTTAGCTGTTGCTTTTGGAAATTACCATGGGGATAAAGATGTATGACTATAGACCATGGAGCCCTAGTTGGCAACCATATGGCGCCTCTGTATTGCATCATTTGATGAAGGAAGCCCCCATTATAAGCATTACTTCTAGGGGTTAATACCCTGGCAATATGGACCATCCAGAAGCTCCTTATAAAATCAGAGGCATACAAAGGTACAGGATTAGTCATAGACTTCTACATCTGCTGAAATTCCATGCTACAGGAGCAGCAGCAGCAGACCGCTGCTATCTCCTATGGCCTACCTAGACAATCTAAAGCTCCTCCCACTGCTCCCCTCACTCCTCTCCGCTCCACGTCAGTGCGTATAATAGCACCAACAGCGAGCGGGGAACGAGGAGCAAGCGGGTGCTGACCTGACAGGTGGGTGCTCGCTTGCTCTGAAATATTAGGCCGTCTAATACGGCCCTTAGAGATGAGCAAGTACTAAAATGCTTGAATGCGCGACTCGAGTAACGAACCCCATTAAAGTCAATGCCTTTTTTTCAGGGGTTTCCTATTTGTCAGAGGGGAGGGTGTCTGGTGCACATAAAAACACCACAGAAATGGATCTGGGACAGGAGGGACAGCATGTGGATAGATTAAAGACTCCCAGGTCCCTGAATTATGCCACTTTTACAGACTTACAGTATTGTGCATCGACCCAACATGAAGTCCAATCTAAAGTGGTGAAAAAGGTTAGGAAACACTCTATCCAGTACATCTACACCTCTTCTGGTACTTCTACACACTATCTTGTACATCTACACTCTATACTGTACATCTGCAGTGTCCCAGAACATGCAGACTACTACTCCTATTATGCCCATTTCTCTTGCTGTGTCAATGCCTGTTCTGGTAAGTGTTTGCACTGCAACTGCTGCTGGTTTTCCCCTAGTATTCTCTGGTAATGTGCATTCTCATGTGCATTCTCATGTATTCCTGTGTAGTATTACATTGTACAGTGGTATGCAAGGCTGTTGATCACGTGACCGTGCCAGTGCCCTGTAACCATGGTTCCTCCAATGGCCGACTAGCTCTGGCCAGGAGCAACCATGTGACCTCCCACTTCCTCCTGACAAGTCAGTCTTCCCCCTGCTTCCAAGCAAGGAGGACGTGTGTCGTCTCTCTCCTACCTCAGAGGAGTTGGGCTTCTTCTCTGCAGCTCCCACTTCACCACTAGAAGTGTGGATCAGGTGCTCTGCTGTATTCAAGTCTTCGGCTGTATCTGCCTGCTCAAGTGTCCGGAGTTTTCTCTCTCATCTGGGTGTCATTCCGTTATCTCTCCTCATCGCTGCAAGGATTCACAGCAAGTATTATTCTCAAGCTAATCCACCCAGCAACGCTATTTCTCTCATACTCCTACTCCCATCATCCGGCACGTATTCTCACAGCCTATGCAGCACCACTCCTGCTTTATTTGTCAAAGCCTGCTATATACCCGGTTGCATCCGGACAGAACTGTTGCTACTAGTTACCTCATCTATAATAAAACCGCTGTTACTGAACCCTGGCATTGGTGTCCACTAACTGGTGCCCTGACTAAGTGCAGCGAAGAATCGCATGCCCATCATCACCCGCAGATTCCACAGACCGGCCCTACAGCTGTGCTGCCCTCAGGCCTATACCGTGACAAGTATAACCCCTGCAGCTGCCCCGGTCATTGCCCGCTCATAACACCAGCACTGCGGAAGTGGCCCCCAGGGGCCAGGGCATCGCACATCTATACCCTATACTGTACATCTACCCTTATTCTGTACATCTAAACTCCATCCTGTACATATATGCTCTTTCCTGTACATCTATACTATATCCTGTAAATCTTCACTCTATCCTGTACATCTATACTATATCCTGTGCATCTACTTTATCCTGTACATCTATACTATATCCTGTACATCTACACTCTATCCTGTACATCTATACTCTATCCTGTACATCTATACTATATCCTGTACATCTACACTCTATCCTGTACATCTATACTATATCCTGTACATCTATACTATATCCTGTACATCTACACTCTATCCTGTACATCTACACTCTATCCTGTACATTTATACTATATCCTGTACATCTACACTCTATATTTTACATCTACACTCCATCCTGTACATCTACACTCTATCCTGTACATCTACCCCTATCCTGTACATCTACACTCTATCCTGTACATCTATACTCTATCCTGTACATCTATACTATATCCTGTACATCTACACTCTATCCTGTACATCTATACTATATCCTGTACATCTACACTCTATCCTGTACATTTATACTATATCCTGTACATCTACACTCTATATTTTACATCTACACTCCATCCTGTACATCTACACTCTATCCTGTACATCTACCCCTATCCTGTACATCTACACTCTATCCTGTACATCTACCCCTATCCTGTACATCTACCCCTATCCTGTACATCTACACTCTATCCTGCACTCTATTCTGCCCCCCCCCCCCCCCCCCCCCCCCATACGCCAGGTGTACACCAGGAAGAAGGTGTGAATCTGCTTCTTCTCCCTGGCGGACGCCCCTGCTGGAACATTCATAAATGTCCCCACTGACAGCTGCACAGACACAGCTCGTACATAGCTACATGGCTATACATCCAGTTATTACTATTACATTACATAGTCCATTATTATTTCACCTTTGTATTATTCTCATTGTCTAAAACTGAGGGGAATAAATTGGCAATCGGACTGTTTATTCCTGGGCTTAGACCAGAACTGTGATTTTTCCAGTTGTCTTTGAAGGATGTAGAACAGAGAAAGCCGTGGAAAACTAGGAAAAAGAAGCCGCTGCTTTTAATGAATACATTGTACTGTAATTACGGAGTTCCTGCTAAGCATCAGATCGCAGCCAGAAAGGCTCTATGGCTTCTATAAAGTGGCCTGTAAGACGTGCCTGGACAACGTAGCGGTAGGAAAATAACATGACACAATACTCACAACTCTGTGACCTGGAAAAATAGAACCGCCACTCACTTCAAAGTGGATTTTAATTAAAGGTTTGGCTGTTTATGCGGCAAAAACCCCTTTGGGTGTCAGAATTACTCCATGCTGATTTGTTCTGTTAAAGGAGAAGTCTGGCCAAAATTAATTTTTGATATGTTATTACTTATGGAAAGTTATACAAATTTCTTATGTACATTAATTATGGGAAATGCACATATAGGGCTATTTCCCTTAATTTAGAAGATCAGGAAATGTTAGAATTCTCTCAGATACAGTGACCTCACGACGAAAGGTGTAATTCCTATGGAGTGTCCAGCAGGGGACGCTCTATATGTAGAAGTCTATGGGACTTTATTGTTTCTATGGATTTTTATGTAAAGTAATGTAATGTAGTGTACAGTATGCTTTATTGAATGAATACATCTATGGAATACTTTGGGAAGCAAGTGTCCTTGCTCCCCAAAGTATTGGATAAATGTATTCAATCAGTACATTATGTTTATCACAGTAAGCCCGCCGATCTGCCGCACTCCCGCCGCCCGCTGATCTGCCACACTCCCGCCGATCCGGACTATATACACTGAACTACTGCTCCCATCATCTGCTCATAGTATGAGCAGGTGATGGGAGTAGTAGCTGGGTTATGGCTATCAGTTGCCTGCCGCCGGGAGCAGGGGGGAGCCGCTCCTCACACAGGAGCACTCCCCCTTCCTCCTCCTTCCGGGATCCGGGAACCTCCCCCCTATCCCAGGGCTGACTCCCCGCCTGGCCGCCGCTCTCCCCCCACACATACCGTCTCCTGATGCTTCCTGGCCAGCACGTGTTGGAGAGGAGGGTCAGTGTGGACACCAGGATGCATCGGGAGCCGGTATGTGTGGGGGGAGAGCGGCGGCCAGGCGGGGAGTCAGCCCTGGGATAGGCACTCCTGTGTGATGAGCGGCTCCCCCCTGCGCCCGGCACCAGGCAAGTGATAGCCATAACCCAGCTACTACTCCCAGGAATGAGGAATTGAAGAGGAATTTCAGCTTGAAATTCCTCACATAAAATATGTACAGAGCAAAGTCCCATTGTGTTCAATGGGTTTTCTGCTCTGTTGTTCACACTGCAGAATTTCCGAGCAGAATTTTCTGCTGTAGATCTGCTAGAGGAATCCTATAGAGGTCAATGGGGGGCTTAAATTCTGCTTCAATTCTGCCTCAAAACTTTCTGCTTCAATTCCTCGAGAATTGCTCAGTGTGCACATACCCTAAGTCTCTCATTTCCTCGTCTCCTTCTCTTTGTATTGCTCCAGCAATTATTCTGCCTTTCATCACTACACCAGCCCTTCTAGTATTCATCCCAGGTATTGTGAATGGGAATACAGGTGACCTGTTAATGAAGAAGGGAACCACCTGCTGGAGGGATGCGTCCATGAAGCGTACTGAGTGATATGATGAAGGTGTAAGGTGTGCCCGGGGAACTGACTGATGCGCTATATATTGTGCATTTATGTGCTTAGGTTGTGCTGTTTTGTAAGAAGATGGGGACAGAGCTTGACTCTATACTGACAATAGTCTTGTTTTGCATGTGGTTAGTAACATGGTGTTGGGGAATTCCTGTCCTGATGCTGCTTGGTAGTAACTTAAAGGAGAAGTCTGGTGAAAATTTTTATTGAACTATTGTATTGTTCCCGAAAAGTTATACAAATCACCAATATACACTTATTACAGGAAATGCTTATAAAGTGCTTTTTTCCCTGAACTTACTACTGCATCAAGGCTTCACTTCCTGGATAACATGGTGATGTCACTTCCTGGATAACATGGTGATGTCACTTCCTGGATAACATGATGATGTCACGACCCGATGCCAGAGCTGTGCGGGCTGTGGTTTCAGGAGAGGATGATGGCAGAGGAATGCTCAGTGTCCCTCCAGTGCCCTGTGTCCCTCAGTGTCCCCCTGCCATAATCCTCTCCAGCAGCCACAGCCCGCACAGCTCTGGGAGTCGTGACATCACCATTTTATCCAGGAAGTGACATCACCATTTTATCCAGGAAGTGACTTCACCATGTTATCCAGGAAGTGACATCACCATGTTATCCAGGAAGTGACATCACCATGTTATCCAGGAAGTGACATCACCATGTTATCCAGGAAGTGACATCACCATGTTATCCAGTAAGTGAAGCCTTGGTGCAGTAGTAAGTGCAGGGAAAAAAGCACTTTATAAGCATTTCCCATAATAAGTGTATATTGGAGATTTGTATAACTTTTTTTTTTTTGGGGGGGGGGGGGGGTTCGGGGGCAATACAATACTTTAATAAAAATTTTCGCCGGACTTCTCTTTGCCGGTTTTTCGACGGTTTTTCTTTGAAATCCACATACTTAGTGTATTTGTTTTTCTTTCAAATCAACTAGTGTCATAAAGATATACACATTTGCAACTTACTTCTGTTTAAACATCTGAAGTCTTCCAGTACTTATCAGCTGCTGTATGTCCTGCAGGAAGTGGTGTATTCTTTCTAGTCTGACACAGTGCTCTCTGCTGCCACCTCTGTCCAGAGCAGCAGTATCCCCATAGAAAACCTTGTCTGCATCAGACAGTTCCTGACTTGGACAGAGGTGGCAGCAGAGAGCACTATGTCAGACTTGAAAGAGTACAACACTTACTGCAGGACATACAGCAGCTGATAAGTACTGAAAGGATTGAGATTTTTAAATAGAAGTAAATTACAGATCTATGTAACTTTCTGACACTAGTTGATTTGAAATAAAAACTTTTGTCGCTGGAATACCCCTTTAAGGGCTAAGATAGCAACACCAATTAGAAGAGGAGCCGATGAGCCTATAAAACACAGGTAAACTCCCTGCAAGCATTGCCGTTTTCAAGACATCAGGTTGTTAGTAACTGTGAGGAGCTTCCTGGTGGATGGCAACCACAGAAAGGGTCCTGTCTGTATCTTAAGGTGGGAGTTGTCACTAAGCTTTGGCTGCCCATATGTTAAAGGGGTACTCCAGAAAAGAATAGTTTTCAACCAGCTAGTTAAAAAAATTATACAGACTTGTACATTTCTTTTAGTACTCAAACCTTCTAGTACTTATCGGCTGCTGTATGTCCTACAGGAAGTGGTGTATTTTCTCTTGTCTGACACAGTGCTCTCTGCTGCCACCTCTGTCTGTGTCAGGAACTGTCCAGAGCAGGAGAGGTTTCTAGGGGGATTTTCTACTGCTCTGGACAGTTCCTGAGATGTCAGCACTGTGTCAAACTAGAAGGAAAAGTCCTTCAGGACATACAGCAGATGTTAAAGGGGTACTCCAGCGGGGGGGGGCACTTTTTTGCTGGGACCAGGGAGGAGGTGTCCGAGGGAAAAGATATCCACTTACCTCCCCAGTCCAAACGGCAGGTTCCCCGCCGCTTCCGGGTGTCAGGTCCGCTCAGCCACTCAATGAAGGAGGCGGGATCCGTTTCAAGTCCGCTCAGATCCCGCCTCTGTCACTGAGGGCCTGTGTCAGACACCCGGAAGCAGCCGGGAACCGGCCACCGGAGCACCGTGATGTGGGACCCGCCGCTGGAACCAGGGAGGTGAGTGGACCTCTTTTCCCTCGGCCACCTCCTCCCCGGTCCCAGCAAAAAAGTGCCCCCCCACTGGAGTACCCCTTTAAGTACTGGAAGGCTTAAAGGGGTACTCCCCCCAAGAGCTAAAAAATTAAATGCTCCCAAACCTCACTGGCCTTACTCACCAAGTCCCCCTGAGTATTTTGAGCCATCTCCCATCTTTCTAGCTGCTGCCGTTCCTGAGTTACAAGTTTTTCTAAAAGCCAATCTATATCCAAGATAGGAAACTACATTTCCCATCATGCAATGCTTATGCCTGATGATGGTGAAGTAGCAGAGCTGAGACAATGAAGGAGATGATGACGGTGTAGCAAAGCTGAGTTGGAAGAGACGTTGTAGCAAAGCTGAGTTGGGGATGACAGTGTAGCAGAGCTGAGTTGGGGGGACGGTGTAGCAGAGCTGAGTTGGGGATGACAGTGTAGCAGAGCCGAGTTGGGGGGACGGTGTAGCAGAGCCGAGTTGGGGGGACGGTGTAGCAGAGCTGAGTTGGGGGTGACATTGTAGCAGAGTTGAGTTGGCGGTGACGGCGTAGCAGAGCTGAGTTGGCGGTGACGGTGTAGCAGAGCTGAGTTGGGGATGACAGTGTAGCAGAGCTGAGTTGTGGGGACGGTGTAGCAGAACTGAGTTGGGGGGACGGTGTAGCAGAGCTGAGTTGGGGGTGACATTGTAGCAGAGTTGAGTTGGGGATGACAGCGTAGCAGAGCTGAGTTGGGGATGACGGCGTAGCAGAGCTGAGTTGGGGGGACGGTGTAACAGAGCTGAGTTGGGGGTGACATTGTAGCAGAGCTGAGTTGGGGATGACGGCGTAGCAGAGCTGAGTTGGGGTTGACGGCGTAGCAGAGCTGAGTTGGGGGTGACGGCGTAGCAGAGCTGAGTTGGTGGTGACGGCGTAGTAGAGCTGAGTTGGCGGTGACGGCGTAGCAAAGCTGAGTTGGTGGTGATGGCGTAGCAGAGCTGAGTTGGCAGTGACGGCGTAGCAGAGCTGAGTTGGGGGGGCGGCGTAGCAGAGCTGAGTTGGGGGGGCGGCGTAGCAGAGCTGAGTTGGGTGGGACGGCGTAGCAGAGCTGAGTTTGGTGGGATAGGGTAGCAGAGCTGAGTTGGGGGGACGGCGTAGCAGAGCTGAGTTGGTGGTGACGGCGTAGTAGAGCTGAGTTGGGGAGGGATGGTGTAGCAGAGCTGAGGTGGTGGTGACGGCGTAGCAGAGCTGAGTTGGCGGTGACGGCAGAGCTGAGTTGGCGGTGACGGTGTAGAAGAGCTGAGTTGGGTGGGACGGCGTAGCAGAGCTGAGCTGGGGAGGACGGCGTAGCAGAGCTGAGTTGGCGGTGACGGTGTAGCAGAGCTGAGTTGGGTGGGACGGCGTAGCAGAGCTGAGTTGGGTGGGACAGTGTAGCAGAGCTGAGTTGGGTGGGACAGTGTAGCAGAGCCGTGGACTATTGGGGGGGCGGAGCTTGCTGCGGGCGATGGGGGCGGAGCTTGCCACGGGCGATCGCGGGGGGGCAGAGCTTGCCGCGGGGGGGGGGGGGGGTGTGCCGCGGGTGAGTGCAGCGGTTATGCCTCGGGTGAGTGAGGGATGATGGGGGGGCGGTTGGTTGTGGGGCGGGCGGCTGTGTGCTGCGGGTGAGTGCTGCCGGGAGGCTCTGGACACAGGGTGAGCTCTGGGCTGGGGGTGGCCGGGTGGCTGCTGTTAGAGAGGGATGCAGTCACAGCTGCGCTGATCACTGTCTCCCTCTGTAACAGCAGCCACCCCATCAGTGTTCTCAGTCACTTCACTGTGCTGGGACTGAGGACACATGATGCCGACTCGAGGGTGGGGGCCAGGAGCAGGGAGCGTGTCGGGTTGGACTGAGGTCTGATGATTCTCTGCAATCCGTGGAGGTGAATGCAGCTAGATAACAGCAAAACTGTGCAGAATCCGTAATAACTTTATATTGGAAAGATGGAAAGCTACGGGTGGGCAACGTATTAATGCAAAAATAATTTGGGGGGGGAATACCCCTTTAAGTTTCTTAACTAGAAGTCATTTTCTGACACTAACTAATTACCTTTTTTCCTCCTCTAGAATACCCCTTTAAGAGATGGTGGAAACTATGAACTCTGCAGCGATAACAAGTAACGAAGGTTGATGGCCTTTGACCCAAGTTAGTGGAAGAGTGTGACCTGCAAGAAAGGCAGCAAGGGAGACTGTGGAGGAGATAAACAAAAGCTGTCTAATTATTAATGAAAATGTGTATTCGTCGTCATGGAGACCCGAACTTCTGCCTCCATCATGGAATTCATCGACAGTGGCTGCCATGACAGGTACATTTTAATAGCCATTCCTTTGTTGAGCAACCCAAAGAATTTTGGCATAGTTTTTTTTTTTTTTTTATAGGGGTACTGCAGGCAAATTTTAACAAAACAGGGAGGGCAGGGGGGTGATGGGAACATAACAATCAAGTTATACTTACCTGTCCAGGTGCCACCACTCACGGGCACCTGCTGGCCCCCTAAATCTCCTGGTTCTGTGACATCACAATCCCAGTCAGAAATGCTTACTTACCTCTGCATCACTGGCTCAGAGGGTAGTTCCTGTAAGAACATTAGAGATACATTAGACCAGGGAAGGGCCGTGAGTGGTGATACTGCAATTGTGGAGGTGCTGGGACAGGTAAGTATAACTTGATTGGTATGGTCCCACCATCCCCTACCATCCCTGTTTTTTAAGTTTTCATAGAGTCTACCTTTAAGATATCATTTGATTTCTCCACAATACCTTTTTATACATTTTTTACCTTTCTTTTGACCTTGCCCATAGCTACTGTACCCCCAGCTTCTATCACTCGGTCTGATCCCCTTCCTGTGAAATATTATCCTGGGAATGAACCATGAGGGTCAACGAAGAAGCAGATCATTACACATCATAGCAGATGTCTGCAGCTTATATACAGGGCATGGAAGATACAAAAACATCCATAATAAGGGGCTGAATATACAGGATGATGGCAGGGTTGTAGGATCCTGATTCCTCCTAAGCTAGGTAATCTCCCAGCTAATCTCTGACAGTCACAGATACCAGAGCCCCATGTGTTCAGCAGCTGCTGCAGGAGACTCTCCGTTATGTTATGTCATATTCCTTAGAGACTCTTCCAATTTGTCGTGAATAGCGGTTTATTTTTCGAAAGCAAATAAGCATAAAATAACGTTCTGCATCAAAATAATAAGCAGAAAATTGAAGGTAAATTATTAAGAGAAAAACGGTCCCCCTGCCAATAATAATTTAAAGCAGCTTAGAAAAATCATTTTTTTCCCTTGATCCTCAGCACCGTTCTTTGGGGATACTTTTAGGTTATTTTATATGCTAATTAGCATCTTGGTGCACTGGGGGCGACACTACCATCCCCCGGCTGGCCTTCCCTGCCAATCATTAGAATTGGAAGGCCGGATCGGTGCACTACAGGGTGGTAGACCGGCCCCCAGTGCACCAAAATGCATAATTAACATATGGAATAAAATGCTAATGTCATGGAAATGGTGAAATTTACCTTCATCCTCAGCACACTGCTCGCTATAGGGACATATCAGCAGGTTAGATTCCTTAAAGAGTCACTGTCGTATTTTTTTTTTTTGCAGAAATCAATAGTCCAGGCGATTTTAAGAAACTTTGTAATTGGGTTTATTAGCCAAATCTGCCATTATCTGCATGTAAAAAGCCTTTTCCCAGGTCCCCCCCTCCTTCCTCTTTTTCATCCACTCCAAAAAATCTGAAAATTGTGACTTGTTGCAGGAGACGTCCCCTGTCTGTTCTAGGGAGAGGGGAGGGGGGAGGAGGAAGGAGGGAGTTAGCCGGCAGCAGAAAGCAGATAACAGAGGATTACAGGCACGGAGCTGGGTGACAGCTGTAATCCGAGCTCAGACAGGTCACTGGTGACTGTCCAAGAAGATAACGGGTGAGATATTTGTAGATTAACTCTTTGTTGTCCTGTTTTGGTCTTTTGTTTAGCTCTCTCCATAGGAGAACAATGAAGACAGGGGGGAGAGCTTCAAACTGCTTTTTCATGATAAAAATGCATTTTTCTGATAATAATCCCAATTACAAAGTTTCTTAAAATCGCCTGGACTATTGATTTCTGCAAAAAAAAAATTCACGACAGTGACACTTTAAACGTGCTGAAAAGTTTCCTCTTTAAGAAATAAATGAGGGTTGGAGATTAAGTGCGCTTTTCTTCAGATAGCAATGGAATGGGCGAAACCACTGGCCCTTTAAATTCAAGAGTGGGGTCTCATGTGCTCTAGTGGATAGATGTAGAACTGCAGCCAAAGCCAGAAGCTCTAAGCACAAGCCAGAAGAAGCAAGGACGCCAGTGGCGCCTGCATCATGGACCACAGCAGAACCACAGGAGAAGAGAAGCCAAGACTGGACCACCAGTGGTAAGATACAGAGTGCCCATCCACTAGTCCTACAAGATATAACCCCCTAATTTTATCATCTTGGAAACAATTGGAATCCATTTTGCCCAGGCATGATAACAAGACATGAGCGAACCAGGTTTGGGTTTGAGTCCATCCGAACCCGAACGTTGGGTATTTGATTAGCTGGGGCTGCTGAACTTGGACAAAGCTCTAAGGTTGTCTGGAAAACATGGATACAGCCAATGACTATATCCATGATTTCCACATAGCCTTAGGGCTTTATCCAAGTTCAGCAGCCACCGCTAATCAAATGCCGATTGTTTGGGTTCAGGTGGACTCGAGCATGCTCCAGGTTCGCTCAATTCTAATGATAACTAGAGAAGAGCGAACCAATAAAACTGTAAAACCCGGGTTCACTGTAAACTTTGCTTTGGGTGGATTATTTCAGCCAAACCTACTGAAGTAGCGTCAGCCGCTCTGCATTTGATTACCGGTGGCTGAAGAAGTTGGATGCAGCCCTAGGGAGTTCTGGAAACCATGGATATAGCCATAGGCCATAGACCATATGCATGTTTTCCAGGACTCCCTAGGGCTGCATCCAACTTCTTCAGTACTGACAGGGTTTTCTGCAGCCGGTATTCATCGAATAGGGATCCCGGCCGCTAGGGATCCCGGCCGGAGTGTATACCATGTGTATACACTCCGGCCGGATTCCCTTAGCCTGCAGCACAACGTACCACAGAAATCACGGCCGTTGTAACAATGGCCGTGATTACTGCTGCACTTACATTTTGTGAACATAGCCTGAAGTTGCAAAATATCCATAAAGGTTTTCCAACATAAAACTAACTTTTCCCCTATCCACAGAATAGGGGGTCAAGCAAGAGATTGTGGGGGGTCCAACCCAAATACCCCCTGGCGATCTCAAGATTGGCCCTTGGCTCCTTTGGTTTGAATACAGCTGCGGGTACAGCACTCAGCTTATTGCGGCTGCTCCATAGAGAATAAATAGAGCTACAAGCCATTTAGGAACATACAGAAGTGGTCAGGTCCCGGCAGTTAACTCTATAGATCGGTGCGATCGTAGCATCTATAGGGCAGAACAGAGGGAGAATTCTCCCTCTGTTCACCATCGGGGCTGTGCGAAGCAATTGAACAGCCCTGATGGTAGCTATGACAACCGGAGGCCTCCAGTGTCATAGCTAAGGAAGCTGATTAAGCTTAGCCCTAAGGCAGAGTCTGATCAGCTATGCCTAAGGGTCCTATTCCACGGGCCGAGGAGGGCCCGATCAACGATGTAAACGAGCGGCGATCTGCTAGATCGCCGCTCGTTTACTGGGCCTATTCCACGGCCCGATGATTGTTCAGCATCATACATTACCTGGCTGCAGGGCTTGTCCTCCGCTCCGTCTCCTCCCCGGGTCCCCCGTCCTCTATCTTCTGAATGGCCGGTCAGCTGACAGGCCACACTCAGCCAATCACAGGCTGCGGCGGTCTCGGCCTGTGATTGGCTGAGCGCTCCGTCAGCTGACCGGCCATTCAGAAGATAGAGCGCGGGACCCGGGGATGAAGACAGCGCAGAGAAGAAGCCCTGCAGCCAGGTAATGTATGATGCTGCTGCTGTTTCTTCTCAAATCGTCGGTCGCCCGCTGCGCACCGCTATTCAACCGTAGCGATGCCCGGTGGGGGAACGATGATTTTAGGTCTGGCCCTAAATGAACGATCAGCCGATGACATGATCATCGGCTGATCGTTCTTTCTATTTCACCGAGCGATAATCGGCCGAATCGGGCCAAATGAGGCCGATCCGGCCGATTATCGTTACTGTGGAATAGGGCCCTAAAGGCCCTATTCCACGGAACGAATGTCGTTCGTATTCGGACAATATCGGACACTACGAAGTGGTATAAAGTGCAACGATCAGCCGACATCGTTCATCGTTGCAGTCACTTGTTTTTCAACATGTTGAAAAACAAGCGACTGATACAGCAACGATCTGCTGCCGTCGCTCTGTTGAATAGGAGCATCGGCAGCAGACGCTGCTGTATCCTATGGGCTGCCCGGACGATCAGCGATCCTCCGAGCAGCCCCCCCCGCAGCTCCCCGCTGCCCCTCCCGCACTCACCAGCTCGCTGCCGCCGCGTTGAGTAGCGGTGGCAGCAAACGGGAACGAGGAGCAAACGAGCGCTGAGAGCGCTCGTTTGCTCCTCTTAATGACCGGTGGAATAGGGGCATAAGACAGATACCAAACAATGCAGTGCAGATCAGCTAGTGAAGGCCCCAAGGTAGGACAGGATAGGGGACAAGTTATTTTAACTTAGAATACCCCTTTAAGGCCATTTTTGGCCCGTTCCTGAAGGGGTTCAGTTCATTCACATCCAATGTGGGTATACATCACTATACAGCGGCATACTGTTCTGCCAACATAAACCATAAATGTACTTTATATTCAGATGTGAACATAGACCAGGATATGACTGTATATACTGTCAAAATTCCTCTGTATTGGAGACCCTGGAGACCCCCCCAGAGGGCTTGTTTCCAGCTTCATCTACATTTGTTCTGAACCCCCCCCCAGACTCCTCATGCCGGGCTTTATGAAGATCTCTACAAGAAATAAACTGAAAGGAGATTAAGGAAGAGAATCAATGAAGCAAGGAAAGTAATGTTTCCTTACAGCCGAACATCCCGCTTTACACATCACATCTGTCTGCTATAAACATGTTCACATCTCTTAAGCTCTTAGACCTCTGGGAAGGTGAAATTGTCATAAATGTGAACTTGGATTTATTTAAAGCAACATACTGCGGACATGATCTACAGCTTTATGGCATCTGTATATATATGTGATGCCCGGGCCCCTAGGGGCCACTCCGCTGAGAGGTGTTGTTGCGGGCAGGACCCGGGGCAGCTGCAGGGTATAGCGTTGTCACGGTTTAGGCACGAGGGTTCACAGCTGGAAACCGGGCTCCTGACCGAGGGGAGACTAGGCATGCGATTCTTCGTTGTCCTTAGTCAGGGCACCAGTTATCACACCAATGCCAAGGTTCAGAAACAACGGTAGTTGTATATTTATTGTAACGGTGGTAACTTGTAGCAACAGTCTCTCCGGATGCAGCCGGGAATAAGGCAGGCTTGGATAAGGCAGAGTAATGGGTGATGCTGCAATAGGCTGTGATGATAGCGTACTGAATGATGGGAGTAGTAGTGATACTGATGATAGGATGCTGGGGCGGAATGAGAATGAGATGAATACTTGCTGTTGATGATTAGAGAAGATGATGAGAGGAATGACTGAAGAACGGCACCCAGATCTTGAAAACAGATGAGAATCTTGAGGACTTGAGAATAGAACACAGCCAGGAACACTTCTGGTAATGCTGCAGCAGATACCGCAGGGTTGCGGCCTTGTGACACAGGAGCAGCAGCAACACACAACCTATCCCCCTGAAGGTGGGAGACAGGACCCCAGGCAGAGAGGAAGTCACATGGTATTCCCCAGCCAAAGCTCGATGGCCATTGGAGTTACCATGGAAGCAGAGACAGTCACGTGACATCCAGCCATTGCATCATCACACCATTAGGCATATAGGACTAAATATACATGAGAAGTACCATACTTGAACACTGGGGGGCGACATAATACCCTTAGGCACTGATAACTGAATAAGCATACAAGAAATGAATGGAATAGCAGACCTGAACACTGAGAGGGGTGACACAATACACACAGTTTGCAGTGGACCATAGCTTTCCAGAACAGAACTGGTCATAATAAAGGTGCAGAGACAAAGTGACAAACAACTACTCTGTTCTGGGACACTGCATATAGACACAGGCTCCTAGGTTATAATAAGTTATCAATCTCAGGCTTAAAGGGAACCTGTCACCCCCCGTGCCGGGGTGAAGGCCGCCCGACCCCCCGTTAGAGCCCCGGATACTCACCCCATCTCGCCAAGTCCCACTCCTGGAGCCGGTCCCTGGACATAGATATCCTTGTCGGAAGCCCAGCGCGCGCGCTGCAGAGATGAGTCCGATGCCCATAGAGAATAATGCTCCATTCATTCTATATGGGCGTCGGACTCATCTATGCAGCGTGCGCGCCGGGCTTCCGACAAGGATATCTATGTCCCTGGACCGGCTCCAGGAGTGGGACTTGGCAAGATGGGGTGAGTATACGGGGCTCTAGCAGGGGGTCGGGCGGCCTTCACCCCGGCACGGGGGGTGACAGGTTCCCTTTAAAATGGTAAAAAAACACAATATACAGTATGGGGAAGATTTATCAAACATGGTGTAAAGTGAAACTGGCTCAGTTGCCCCTAGCAACCAATCAGATTCCACCTTTCATTCCTCACAGACTCTTTGGAAAATGAAAGGTGGAATCTGGTTGCTAGGGGCAACTGAGCCAGTTTCACTTTAAACCATGTTTGATAAATCTCCCCATATGTGTAAACCCAGTGTATAATCACATTTTTCCTTCAATGTTGGGGTGCCATAGAGGTGATACTGAGCTGCAGCATGCATGCCTCCTTCCTCCTCCACCCCTCCATGTTCTGCATGATGGATAAACAGGGCTCAGTGCTGGAAGCCAAACAGGGAGGGGTGGGGGAGAGAGGAGGTGTGCATGCTGAAGGTAACTACCACCTCCATGACACCTAAACATATAACTTTGCAAACAGCCATCAGCTAAGAGACAGGTATCATTTATATTATCTCCTATCAGCTCTGAGCCTGATATACAGCTGACAAATTATAAAATATAAATAAAAAGCACTACATATAAAATATTTTAGTTTGTGTTTTTTTTTCTTCTAATCAATGTTTTTTTGTGTGCAGCCTTCTCTCTGTATCACATTTGCTTGGCCATTGATAGATACAAAATGACGCTAAAAGGGGTACTCCGGCGACAATATTTTTTTTTCAGATCAACTGGTTTCAGAAAGTTATATAGATTTGTAATTTAATTCTATTATCTATCTAAAAATATCAAGTCTTCCAGTACTTATCAGCTGCTGTATGTCTTGCAGGAAGTAATGTGTTCTTTCCAGTCTGACACAGTGCTCTCTGCTGCCACCTCAGTCCATGTCAGGAACTGTCCAGAGCAGCAGCAAATCCCCATAGAAAACCTCTCCTGCTCTGGACAGTTCCTGACATGGACAGAGGTGGCAGCAGAGAGCACTGTGTCAGACTGGAAAGAACACACCTCTTCCTGCAGGACATACAGCAGCTAATAAGTACTGGAAGACTGAAGATTTTTAAACAGAAGTAAATTACAAATCTATATAACTTTCTGAAAGAGTACCGGAGTACCCCTTTTAATAACAAATGATACATTGTGAATACTGGTCATTATAATCTGTGTTTTTCACACATTTTTAGAAGCCAAAACAAGCTGTGTGTTCTGGAGCCCTTTCCATTTCCGCTATTCACGGCTAATGGCCTACAACTATCATCCCCTATCATTACACTCTCTCACTCTCACCTTCTGTGCTGCGTCCGTGCCTTTGCCTCGGCCATTGTCGCTTCTAACACCCACAGTGCTTAGTGAACCCTGACGGCCCAATCCGGACACACAGCTTTATTATGACCGTGATTGCAGCTCGTGACCCCCATACAGAGTGACCCGGTCACAGACACGACGCCTCTTCCCCATCTTGTTGTACTCATTGCATCCTTTATATTTGTAGATAGTTCATTCAGCTTCATGTATTGTATAGAGAAGTAGCTGGTCCATGAAATTGTGTCCTTCCATCCTTGTTAGAATGCTTTCTGCTGTTTTTTGTTAAAGGTGTAGTTCACAAAAAAGGTTTTCTTTCAGATCAACCGGTACCAGAAAACGCCAGAGATTTGTAATTTACTTCTATTAAACGTTTTCCAGTTCTTACCAGCTGCTGTATGCCCTGCAGGAAGTGATATTCTTTCCAATGCTCTCTGCTGCCCCCTCTGTCCATGTCAGGAACTGTCCAGAGCAGTGGCAAATCCTCATAGAAAACCTCTCCTGCTCTCCAGACTGAAAATAATACTACTTCCTGTAGGACATACAGCGGCTGATAAGTACTGGAAGACTGGAGAATTTTTAATAGAAGTAAATTACTAATTCCTGAACTTTCTAGCATCAGTTGATTTGAAAGAACAACCCTTTTAATATATCTTTGTTATTTCTATTATTTACTTTCTATTTTACAGCGTCCCATGACTGGATAGACTAATAAAGGAATATATAAAGATTTTCTTGTATTATTATCGCTATATAGTACAAAAGGGGTTGTTTCATAAAGACACCCATATATTCAGCAATTCCGTAAGGTGTAAAACTGCAAAAAGTAGGAGTAAAGGGGGAGATTTATCAAACATGGTGTAAAGTGAAACTGGCTCAGTTGCCCCTAGCAACCAATCAGATTCCACCTTTCATTCCTCACAGACTCTTTGGAAAATGAAAGGTGGAATCTGATTGGTTGCTAGGGGCAATTACTAGCAATGTAACGTGAAACTGGCTCGGTTGCCCCTAGCAACCAATCAGATTCTACCTTTCATTCCTCACAGACTCTTTGGAAAATGAAAGATGGAATCTGATTGGTTGCTAGGGGCAACTAAGCCAGTTTCACTTTACACCATGTTTGATAAATCTCCCCCAAAGTCTCTTCACAGATCACATGATCAGTAGGATGTAGTACTACTTTTCACCAGCAGTGGCCACTGTAGGGAAATGTATGAATGTAACTTCCCTTGTCAGTAGTAGATGATTGATGGGATGATTGCAGTGTAGCTGCAGGTGGTGCGCTGGTGGGTCTGTGGAGACTTAAAGGGCTTAGAGGTCTCTCTGCCACATGAGAAAACACCAGGATTATAAATGACACTTTGCATTGCAACTAACCATGTTTCCAACAGTAACAATTACAGGCTGGTTATTTGCTGTGAGTCGCTTTTGATACTTGAGGCTAGATGTCTTCAAAGAGTCAAAACATGAAACATTCCTTTTACCTGACACAGACCTTATACCATAGCAGATGTGAGGATGAGCTTATAGTGAATGGCAGCCGCCCCGCCATCCCTGCCGCGTACTATAACACCAATTTGTAGGTGGCATGTGTCCAAATATAGTAGAATTATCATCCACACGATCTGGCTTCTGATTGTTTTTGGCCTATAGCTATAAGACTTTACTTAGTTTTGTCTGCAGATTTAATAAGTTTATGAAGGAGCTAAAGTCAAGCTTAATAAAGATGGAAGAGCATCTTAAAGGGGTAATTGTGTATTTATTTATTTTTTAAAATCAGCTGCTTTCAGAAAGTTATATAGATTTGTGTTTTACTTTTATTAAAAAATCTCAAGTCTTCCAGTACTTATCAGCTGTATGTCCTGCAGGAAGTGGTGTATTCTCTCCAGTCTGACACAGTGCTCTCTGCTGCCACCTCTGTCCATGTCACTAACTGTCCAGAGCAGTAGCAAATCCCTATAGAAAACCTCTCCTGCTCTTCAGACTGGAAACAATACAGGTGTTTCAATGCCTTTCAAAAGGTACCAAGTCTTTAAAGAGAATCTGTCACTAGTTATACAGTGCCCTAAATGAGGGCAGCATATTGTGTATTACTTACATCATTCTGTTCAGCCGTTCTCCTAATATGCAGGAGAATAGGATTCTTGCCGTACCCCTCCCCCCACCATCCAGCTGCTGGATGACAGTTGACTGCCTATACACAGCATGGATAGATAACTGCCAATCAGCAGCTGGTGCGTGGAGCATTTTGGTGTTTATGAATATCCAGGACTACTGAGCTCATGCACAGAATGGAGAGGACTACTTCCAATGCGGCCGATTATGGCTCCGTGTACGTTGTCATCCATTGATCGTTGATATAGGTTAGAACCTATATTTGTCGGGCGCCGACCGCGCACCGCTACGTGTAATAGTGGTGCACAGGCGGCGACTGATTATATATTTTACCTATCCATGCTCCAGAGCTGCTCCTGCGGTCTTCTTCTCCGAGTCCCACGTGCTCTAGCTTCAGAGTGGCCTGTCAGCTGCGGCGGGCCCGGCCTGTGATTGGCTGAGCGGCCTGTCAGCTGACAGGCCACTCTAAAGCTAGAGCGCGCAGGACTCGGAAAAGAAGCGGACCGCAGCAGCGGACCGCAGCAGCAGCCCTGGAGCGTGGATAGGTAAAGTATATAGTTCAAACAAGGGCTGCAAGGACATCGGTAACGATGTCCCTGCAGCCCTTGTTAAACGATTATCGGGCCGTGTAATAGTCCCAGTAAACGAGCGCCGATCTAGCAAATCGCCGCTCGTTTACAGGTATTATCAGGCCCCCATCGGCCCGTGTATTAAGTGTCCTATTAGACGGCCCTCTGATAGTCCAGTCAATAATGTAAACCATCACAGATCTGCTAGATCAGCGGTCATTTACTGAGCCTATTACACAACTCGATAATCGTTTAGCAAGGGTTATATATTTATACATATATATCGTTAGCGGTGTCCATGCAGCCCATGCCCCAAACTGGCATACATTACCTCTCCACACTCCTAGTGTTCTTCTGCTCTTCGCTCGCTTCCCGGAGCCACCGCTGTAGCTTCAGGGAGGGTCGCTGAACTGACAGGTCGCTCAGCTAACCACTGACCATTTGCTGAGCGGCCTATTAGGCCAGAGCTCTAAAGCTACAGCGGAGATTCCGGGAAGGGGGCAGAAGGCAGAAGAACACTGGGAGCACAGAGAGGTAATATATACAGTAGAGATGAGCTAACTGGCCCCAAACCATTGGCATTTGAATCCCACTGTCTTCCCGTTCCTTGGGGAAGGGGGAGACAGCTTAAACTCTACCTTCCGCAGCGAACGGGGAGACAGAGGGATTCAAATGCCGGTGGTTCGGGTTCATATAAACCCCAACCTTGGCCTGGTTCGCTCATCTTTAATATATCGTTATTTTTTTTAACACAATTGTCAGCCATCGGCCGCACATCACTATTACACGTAGCAATGCGCGGTTGGCCGAGGACTTTAGGTCAATACCAAAAGACAAGGTCAGCTGATCTTTCTGATTCTGACACTTTAGTGCCCTATTTCATGGAACAATAATCGCCAAATCAGGCCGATTCGGCCAATTATCGCTCGGTGTAATAAAGAGAATGATCAGCCGATGAAACGATCATTGGCTGATCAACTGTTTAGGTTCAGACCTAAAATCATCGCAATGTGCATCCAACGGCCGATGATTATAGTGTAAAATAATAAATATTTACTCACCTTAATGCGTTCCCGGGCGTCCTCGAAGGGCCTTCCGCGTGCCTGCAGCTCTGCCTCTGCTCCAGTCGTTGCAATGACAGGCCACCGGCCGCTCAGCCATTCACTGTCCACAACCTGTCTCGGCCACCAAAGACCGGAGAAGAGGACGCCCGGGAACGCGGTAAGGTGAGTTAACATTTATTATTTTACACTAAATGTAAGGGCTGCACGGACATAGCTAACAATGTCCGTGCCGCCCTTGCTGCCTGATAATCGGCCAGTGTAATAGCTTGCTTACTGTTTATTATCGGGCTTTGTAATAGGGCCCTAAGGGTTCCACCACCTGGACAGCCACATAGAGGACACTTAAGATGTAATTGCTTCTTGGGAAACTAATAGGGCAGGGCCTCCTGGGAAAATGTATGCGGCATAGCCTGCTCCAGAAAGCAGAAAACTACCTCTTTAGTGCCACCTATAGTTGACATCTCTGTAGGTCCATGTCCAACCCCATAAACATTGGCCAAATCACAGACCCCATCTGATCTCCGTCCAATGACATTAGTACTGTAATTTCTATTTATTTTGGAAACCTCCAAAGACTTTTACGACCCAGCCAAAAAAATTCCCCTAGTCAGCTAGAGGCAAACCAAGATGTTTTTTTTTTAAAAAAAGTTCCTCTTCATGTTTTCATTTACAGTAAGCAAACGGGGTCTCAGATGGTCCCATTCTTGGCTTCTGTTTTTGTTTTGGTAAGTCATTTATCTATCCCTGCAAAAATGCAGGAAGTGGTCTTGAAATCCAATAGCTCCTAAACATCTTGACTATAGCCGAACCTCGGAGGGTTGGGGGGAAAAAAAAAAAAAAGTTTTAGCAGCTTCAGTCTGAAAGAGGAGATTGACTGAACGACACAATGAAAAGCATTCCTGCCCTTGGCTACCATCATTAGGCTAAAACTAGGATTTACATTTACTCCAGTCGCAATCACTTAACCGAGTTCTTTACCTCCTCCTCAAGGTGACAGCATGGGGTATAGCGTGAACGTATTTCATTAGTCGAAGAAGGACTCTGCAGGATCATGGATTCATAACCCACCATTGAAAAACCTATTTCTGGATGTACGAGAAGAAGCAGAATTTTTAATTTTAAGGTACGTTGATGAACCTTCGAGGCTAGTGAGCGTAGGGTTAATGGGTGGTCTCTAAGAAATTTGAAGCTAATGAAATCCGAGGAATGTTGCACATTACATTCCCCGGCTTGTAAGTAGTTTTTTTTTCTTTTTCAGAGGTCACTAGTTTGGATAGACGGAGTTCTCTGAACTGATGATAAGTCGTTAATTGGAGGTAGCAGCTCAGAAGACCGGACTCTTTAAGGTATTCCGGCCATACTGGTCTCTTTCGAGATTCATCCCGGGCTAAAGAAAATAGTCTACAGCTGAGACAATTGGAAACACATGCTTGAATGAGCTTTTATGTATGGACTTTAAAGAGTTTTTTTTTTACTTTGTTAGCTTAGAGGAATGCATGTTCTATGTGGTGGAACGTAACCCCTTTAGATGCTGCTTGCCATTTTGGACTATTCGTAAAGTTGAGTATAAGTTTTTGTTGTGATGGTTGTTTTTGTGTTTTTTTGTCTCTGCAGATAACCATGCTGAGTTGTCGGTCCTGCGTATGGATAAGCTGCCTGCTATTCCTGTCCGTATGTTATGGAATTCCAGCTGAGAGATGCCCAGGGGGTCAGTCCTGTGCCAGCAGTGCTCCTATAGATAGTGACCAGCCGAGGCCATGTGTGGGGGCCAGGTGCCCGGTTAAAGCGAGCAGAACCTCGCACTCCTACCAGCAGACGGCGAGCGGTGAAACTCTCTACCAGCCTGTAAGAGCTAACCAGCCGGCATCTGCTTCTGCAAGATCTGACTTTTCTGGTAGTCCCGATGTATGGGGGGGACCCAGCAATGTCACCAAGGATTGTAAAGGAATTGAATGTAAACTGCCCCTGAGGATCCGGCTGAAATCTCGAGGCAGAGTTCCTTGTACTGGGGAAGGATGCCCGCCTGTGGAGGGGCAACAGGGTTTCGTGCGGTTGTCAGACCGGGCAGCTCACTTTATTGGGGAAGTACCGGATTTTCAGTTCTCAAATGCTGAGCTAGGAGGCGCTCCGCTGGGAGTTCAACTCACCTGTGACATCAAACCAGGTAAGAGCAAAGAGTGCATGAAAGCAATATGAGAACAAAGTACTTAACAATACTTATTCAACCTTAATTAACCTTCTTATAGCGCCCCCTAGTGTATGTATCACTTCTTTTATGCTGTTTTTTTTTAGCTGACAATATTCCCAATGGCAACAAAGGGACGCCTCCGAATGAGCAGGATATATAGACATTGGCAGATTCTCCTCTGTCTGGGCATACCATTACATAGGGTCTGGGATGGTACTGATGTAGGGAGTCTTATAGGCCAGGCAATGCTCCCTTGGAATATAGTTTGTACATTAGGTCTCCTTCAAGAGTTAACGGGAAACTATAATGTTTCGCGGGCATTAGGTTAAGCTATGAAAAAAACAGCTGCACTGGGCTTTTTTTCACTGTGTAGTCTGCTGCCCGCGAAACATTATAGTTACCCTTTAAGAAGTGACTTACAGAGTGGTAAATTTCCAATAGGTGGCACTAGAGAGTGAGATTACCTCCTGAAGAAAACAAATTTGCTAAACTATTAGTCTGCCCATATAATACTATGCTAAGGAGTTTAACAGAGGGAGCACCCGCCATTACCCCTTTGCCCCCCCCCTTCTCGAACACAATAACAGGGTGCTCAGCAAGGGCCCCTTTGTCTACCATGTGCATTTGCCTATTAGACAAGACCTAATAGGTTATTTGTCAGCAAATCAGGCAATAATACACTGCAATACAGGAGTACACTGCGGTGCATTGCCAAAGAAATTAGAGGACGTAGTCAAACCCCATGGCGGGACCCCGAAAAAAACATAAAATGATTAAAGTTTTGGAAAAAAAATCGAAAAATAATAATTGAATTTTAAATTTTCTGTTAAAAACACACATGCAGAGCAAAGTTGTTCACGTGTGTGTATATATATATATATATATATATATATATATATATATATATATATTTATATATATATATATATTGGTCTTAACATAAAAACCTGTAGTATAAATGGAAAATTTGATTTATACTGCAAAGAATTCTACAAATCATCTAAATCTCTAAAAAAAAAAGTCAGCATAACTCACCCACTTTAAGTCAAAGGGAAAGAGTTCATATAACATCTAGCAGACAGTTTTCCATGTAATTACAAAGTAGTCACCTAGTTGTCTGGAGAACAGTTGTGACTCCCTGTAGGTCCCATGTTCGGCTATCATTACACTCCTGACAGGGTTCACATGCCTGGGGCCAACTGGTGGATCATCTGGCACCTTCTTAGACAAGTGTGAGCCTGCAGGTTTATGTGAAGGGTCTTCACGTTCTCAGGGCATCGTCCTCGGCAGAGCTGTCAGTCTTTCTTCTGATTATTGATGTTGATTTCATAAAAGGAAATGGATGACAGGTCCCCGGGGAGGACGGGATTAAACGTCTTAGCTGCAATAATATGTTCAAAAAGGTAGAAAGGAGGATTAATGGAGTCTAGGGGGGGACTGGCCGGACTCTTACATAGAGCTGGTACTTATGGGTAGACGACTCCTCAGGCAATATAGAACTATAGCAACTTCTTCAGCAGTCAAACTGTAAAACTGGACTATGTAGTATTGTACTAGATTGTATATATTATTGTATTGGACTATATAGAATTGTACTGGATTGTATATATTATTGTATTGGACTATATAGTATTGTACTGGATTGTATATATTATTGTTTTGGACTATATAGTATTGTACTGGATTGTATATATTATTGTATTGGACTATATAGTATTGTACTGGATTGTATATATTATTGTATTGGATTATATAGAATTGTTCTGGATTGTATATATTATTGTATTAGACTATATAGTATTGTACTGGATTGTATATATAATTGTATTGGACTATATAGTATTGTACTGGATTGTATATATTATTGTATTAGACTATATAGTATTGTACTGGATTGTATATATTATTGTATTGGACTATATAGTATTGTACTTGATTGTATATATTATTGTATTGGACTATATAGCATTGTACTGGATTGTACTGTATATATTATTGTATTGGACTATGTAGTATTGTACTTGATTGTATATATTATTGTATTGGACTATATAGCATTGTACTGGATTGTACTGTATATATTATTGTATTGGACTATGTAGTATTGTACTGGATTGTATATATTTTGGAATTGGGCTATACGCCAACCCTTTGTCATAGCTCCTCCCAAGCATCGATCTGTGCACAAAGGCTGCATTTGAATACCGGTGGCTGAAGAAGTGGATGCAGCCCAAGGGAGTCCAGGAAAACATGGAGACAGCCTATGGATATGGCCTTTAGTAAAGTGAATTGTTTAGATTAAAGGGGTTATCCAGGTAACAAAAACAATATTCTAAATGATCCCCCTTCTAAATACCACCCTCTTGCACCTTTTTTTATTTGCTCATATTTACCTGCTCTGGACATCTAAATTCATCTTCTCCGTGTCCACTCTGACAACAGGCTGCTCCATGTCCCCCCCCCCTCCCTTTGTAGTCACAGGACATGTCTCCTCTCTGGGGGCTGGGTTAGCTATCTGTTGACTTGAAGACGTCATCTGCATCATCTCCATGCACCTGTGCTTCCATAGACTTACATGTGTCCCTGAGCCTACGTTTCTGTAATATGAAAAGCTATAGTTCTATCTCTGCTTGCTGTCAGTAAATGCAGGCATATGTACCTGTCTTTGTGTCACAGCTCTGTATAGTGTAAGGCTATGTTCACACTACGTAAAACTACAGCCGTAGTTCTTGCCACAGAACTACGGCCGTATTTTTGCGGTGTGTAACAAAGCCTTATGTGCAATGGGATCCCGGCCGGAACGTACACACATCGTATACGCTCCGGCCGGGATCTGTGCGGCCCTGCAAATAACTGACAGGTCAGTGAATTCCGGCCGCAGAAAGACCTGTCAGTTCACACAGTGAAGCGAGCGGCTCCGGCTGCTCGCTTCACTGTGTGCTATGGTAAGCTCTGATGCGGGCGCGCGCTGATGCGCCCGCATCAGAGTTCTGCTGCCGGAAAGATCATCCGGCCAGAGATGATCCGGCCAGAGACCAGCCGTTCCGTGACCCGGCCGGGGTCATGGAACGGCCGGTCTCATACGTAGTGTGAACATAGCCTAAGTGTTATGGATGTTCTTAGTGTCTGGATGGAACTAGAATGTTTTCATTTACAATCGGCAAGCAGAGATCTAAACCTACACTACACCCCCAACCCCCTGGTAAACAGATGCCTGTTATACAGCACATAGCTACACCATGCGGCATCAGCTCTGCTACATTATCAGCTAGTATGGAATACGTACTTGGGTAATGTAATGCAAAATTTGTGAAAAAAAACAGTCCTGTGTTTACTGTGCAATAGTAATGACAGCAGTGGGCAGGAAAGAAAGCTAAGGGGTTGAGTATGCAAATGGCCCAATCAGGGAGATGCCTGATGGGAAATGCAGTTTCCTGCCCGGCGCCATCTTGGATATAGATTGGCTTTTAGAAAAACATGTAACTCAGAAATGGCAGCAGCTAGTAAGACAAGAGACGGCTCAAAATACTCAGGGAGAGACCAGCTAACATTTAATTTTTTTTAGCTCTTAGGTGGATAACCCCTTTTAATGATTGGCTAAACATCCTATAACGTATGATGTCACTACACAGGGTACAGTGATGTCAATGGTCTCATCCCAGAGGCTTTGTATAATCTTAGCTGTCCATGAATAAACTTCTATGTAGATCATATAGTCTATGAGGGAGAGATTTATCAAACATGGTGTAAAGTGAAACTGGCTCAGTTGCCCCTAGCAACCAATCAGATTCCACCTTTCATTCCTCACAGACTCTTTAGAAAATGAAAGGTGGGATCTGATTGGTTGCTAGGGACAACTGAGCCAGTTTCACTTTACACCATGTTTGATAAATCTCCCCCTATTAGTCTACCTGACCTCATATAACCATAGCGGTCCATGTCTTTATTTCTATGCCCCCTTATACACAGTCTCAGCGTCTCCTTCCATTCATAGAGATAACACTTCCCAGTGAAGGATTTTCCTCCTGTTTATTTTGTCTGCTTCCTTACAGCCCCTTCCTTCTGTCACTTCCTTACTATGGGTTTCTATGCATCTCGCTCTGTTCTGCATTATCTTGAATTATGTCTTCAGGACTCTATACAACTGGAAGTAAAATTTGCTGAAAGGCGGCTTTATGCTGCTGAGCATCGGGTTTCTTTCCCCGGGGGCCTTTCCATTTGATGTGCTGAGTGATTGTTTAATTATGCGCTGTTACATTGAGTGGCTGACACTAAATAGGATTAGGTACAAATATCTCTGTATATAGAAGCATGACTTATGTGTGTACTGTATATATATATATATTTTTTTTTTATTTTTTTTTTCTTTCCCTTTACTATATGCTGATATACACAGATACGAGCAGAAAGGACTGGGGGGATGGCCAATTAGAATTTTTTTCTTTTTATTATTAGGGCTGGTGCAGCATTTGTGACAGAGCCCCCCATTTTATATTCAGTTTATAGTACTAGAGGTGGCAGAAGAACCATTGAGCTTCTGTTACATTACACTTATTTACATACATCCCTAAATATCACAGTACAGGGATAATACACACAGCGATGTCACAGTACAGGGATAATACACACAGTGATGTCACAGTACAGGGATAATACACAGTGATGTCACAGTACAGAGATAATACACACAGCAATGCCACAGTGCAGGGATAATACACACAGTGATGTCACAGTACAGGGATAATACACACAGTGATGTCACAGTACAGGGATAATACACAGTGATGTCACAGTACAGGGATAATACACACAGTGATGTCACAGTACAGGGATAATACACACAGTGATGTCACAGTACAGGGATAATACACACAGTGATGTCACAGAACAAGGGTTATACACACAGTGATAACACAGTACAGGGATAATACACACAGTGATGTCACAGTACAGGGATAATACACACAGCGATGTCACAGTACAGGGATAATACATAGTGATGTCACAGTACAGGGGTAATACACACAGTGATGTCACAGTACAGAGATAATACACACAGTGATGTCACAGTACAGGGATAATACACACAGTGATGTCACAGTACAGGGATAATACACATAGTGATGTCACAGTACCGGGATAATACACAGTGATGTCACAGGACAGGGATAATACACACAGTGATGTCACAGTACAGGGATAATACACAGTGATGTCACAGTACAGGTATAATACACACAGTGATGTCACAGTACAGGGATAATACACACAGTGATGTCACAGTACAGAGATAATACACACAGTGATATCACAGTACAGGGATAATACACAGTAATGTCACAGTACAGGGATAATACACACAGAGATGTCACAGTACAGGGATAATACACAGTGATGTCACAGCACAGGGATAATACACACAGCGATGTCACAGTACAGGGATAATACACACAGTGATGTCACAGTACAGGAATAATACACACAGTTATGTCACAGGACAGGGATAATACACACAGTGATGTCACAGTACAGAGATAATACACACAGTGATGTCACAGTGTAGGGATAATACACACAGTGATGTCACAGTACAGGGATAATACACATAGTGATGTCACAGTACAGGGATAATACACAGTGATGTCACAGCACAGGGATAATACACACAGCGATGTCACAGTACAGGGATAATACACACAGTGATGTCACAGTACAGGTATAATACACACAGTGATGTCACAGTACAGGGATAATACACACAGTGATGTCACAGTACAGGGATAATACACACAGTGATGTCACAGTACAGGGATAATACACATAGTGATGTCACAGTACAGGGATAATACACAGTGATGTCACAGCACAGGGATAATACACACAGCGATGTCACAGTACAGGGATAATACACACAGTGATGTCACAGTACAGGGATAATACACACAGTGATGTCACAGAACAAGGGTTATACACACAGTGATAACACAGTACAGGGATAATACACACAGTGATGTCACAGTACAGGGATAATACACACAGCGATGTCACAGTACAGGGATAATACATAGTGATGTCACAGTACAGGGGTAATACACACAGTGATGTCACAGTACAGAGATAATACACACAGTGATGTCACAGTACAGGGATAATACACACAGTGATGTCACAGTACAGGGATAATACACATAGTGATGTCACAGTACCGGGATAATACACAGTGATGTCACAGGACAGGGATAATACACACAGTGATGTCACAGTACAGGGATAATACACAGTGATGTCACAGTACAGGTATAATACACACAGTGATGTCACAGTACAGGGATAATACACACAGTGATGTCACAGTACAGAGATAATACACACAGTGATATCACAGTACAGGGATAATACACAGTAATGTCACAGTACAGGGATAATACACACAGAGATGTCACAGTACAGGGATAATACACAGTGATGTCACAGCACAGGGATAATACACACAGCGATGTCACAGTACAGGGATAATACACACAGTGATGTCACAGTACAGGAATAATACACACAGTTATGTCACAGTACAGAGATAATACACACAGTGATGTCACAGTGTAGGGATAATACACACAGTGATGTCACAGTACAGGGATAATACACACAGTGATGTCACAGTACAGGGATAATACACATAGTGATGTCACAGTACAGGGATAATACACAGTGATGTCACAGCACAGGGATAATACACACAGCGATGTCACAGTACAGGGATAATACACACAGTGATGTCACAGTACAGGTATAATACACACAGTGATGTCACAGTACAGGGATAATACACACAGTGATGTCACAGTACAGGGATAATACACAGTGATGTCACAGTACTGGGATAATACACAGTGATGTCACAGTACAGGGTTAATACACACAGTGATGTCACAGTACAGGACAGTGATGTCACAGTATAGGAGAAATGCACGTACATGTAGTGACATCATATAACAGTGATAATGTTACAGTAAAGGAATACTACATATAATAACGGTACAATGACTGCAGCCTGTGCACCCCCAGCAGTTATATCCTTGTTCCTATGGGCAAAAGAAATAATAGTCTCTGGGACAGTTCTGACAAATGATGCCCTCCTATCGGCTTCCTTCCCCCACGGAAACACAACAGCAGAGAAAATACTTTTAATATAGGAGCCAACATCTTCTTTCGCAGCTGATTTTGGGGGTGGGGGTGGGGTTTGGCGTTGGGGGGTGGGCGTGTCGGGAGTGTAGATAAGATTTTCATCAGTCTGAGAAATTACCAAGAAACTTCAAAGGACAAAAATCCCTCTATTCCTATAACACAAATTACTCTCCTGCAAACCTGAGTCAAGAAGAACGAAAGATCGGGGCACAATATTCCTAGTAATATCTGATTCATGGTCCATCCATTATCCCCAATATTGGTCCTGTGCAACTACAGACATCATGGAAGTCTTGTTGGGCAAAATTGAAATGGCCCCAATTCATAGATTTGTTGTGTAAAAATTTGCACTAAAATTTTTCAAATTGAATAAAAAAAGTCTGAGAACTGTTCCCCATGACATGGCGTGCCATTCATATAGTCCAGCCATACTTGTTTTGGCAGTGATTAAAGTGTTTGGGGGCATTTGTCTGCGATCCCGGGTATCATAGATCCGTTCATGAGCCTGACCGGTCACTGATATGATGGGAGGCCGGTCTGTTCGCTATAAGCAGCGGTTTCTTAGGAGCATATGTTCCTAATAGCCGCAGGGCGTACATGTGCACACAGATGTTTCCCATCTATTTAACTTTCAATTAGATGGTCACTTACTGCTAGGATTACATTTTAGGGAGCTGGAGATTACACTGTACGGAGAGCGGAATATGAATTAGTGCGTTCACTTTACACAACTTGGGGGAGATTTATCCAACATGGTGTAAAGTGAAACTGGCTCAGTTGCCCCTAGCAACCAATCAGATTCCACCTTTCATTTTCCAAAGAGTCTGTGAGGAATGAAAGGTGGAATCTGATTGGTTGCTAGGGGCAACTGAGCCAGTTTCACTTTACACCATGTTGGATAATTCTCCCCACTTGAGCGTAAATGGTGGCTGTTTGCACAACTGGCTGAGGGCTATACCCTCCCCCCTTTCCTCATTTTTGTATCTTCTCAAGTTATTCTCAAGGGGATACCCTAACGGTGGAGGTTTGACCACTGGGACCCCCACTGATCCTTAAAATGAAGGGAAATTGCACCTCAGATTGGAGTCCAGTATATATGTATGAGGGGAACACTCCATTCTTTCTCTATGGGCACTGAAACATTGCTGGGCAATTTCCTTTTCTTCTTGAGTATGGTTGGGGTTCCACTGGTTGGACCTGTTATTTCAGAAGGGAATAGGCTTATAATTCATAATAGATGGGGATCCAATCAGTCCTGTGTCCCCTTTCTTCAAGAGTAGTAGTAATGAGACGAGCTGTCTGGTAGAGATTGTCAATTGGAAACAGTACTATTGCTTAAAGAGATACTCCAGGGATTTTTTTCTTAATAAACTGATGTCAGAAAGTTATATAGATTTGTAAATTACTTCTCTTTAAAAAAAACAAAAAAAAACTTCAACCCTTCCAGTACCTATCAGCTGCTGTATGTCCTGCAGGAAGTGGTGTATTCTTTCCAGTTTGACACAGTGCTCTCTGCTGCCACCTCTGTCCATGTCAGGAACTGTCCAGAGCAGCAGCAACTCCCCATAGAAAACCTCTCCTGCTCTGCAAATTGTTAACGCAGCGTTTGGTGCAACAAGACGTCGTTCAGTCATTCGCAGTAGAGACAAAGGCAGTAGCGGCGACAGGACGACCGCAAGAACGATCAAAATTAACGTTCATCGTTCCGCTTAATTGGGTGAACAATTCGCCATAGAGATCTTTTGACATCTTTTATCTTTAATTGTTGAAAAATTGCTTTGTGGAATAGGACCCGTAGGCTACTCAATTGTTATCTTGCTTGTTTAAACAAAAAATTGGAAAAATTTATAGATTCGAGTGGACTCGAGGAAACAGTCCGGGTCCGGCAACTTCTCCAAACTGGAAAGCTTGGCCTTTGATTACTGGCATCTGGAAAAAATTGGATGCCAGGAAAACATGGATACTGCCATAGGGCGGCATCCAACTTCTCCTGTCATCGGGATTTCACTGCCAAGCCTTCCGTTTCATAGAACTCACCGAACCTGGACAGTTTCCGCAAGTCCGCTCAACACTACTCCAAGCCAAAATTGTAAAAAAAGTTTGCATTTTTTTTTCTTTTAAAGGCATTGCTATTTGTCGATGAAGAATATATATACTTCCTGGCTTGTAATATACACTATGGAATAAAACAAGGCAGGGAAAAGATCACTTTATTTTTCTAACGCGTGCCTATGGTATAGATGCCGCTGTATGGTAGATGTCAAAGGAATCTATGAAATCCCTACGTAGGAAGGGTTTCCCAGGAATGCATTTAAATGAAGAGATTTAATGCAATGTGAAAGAAGCCTTACACGCAGCTTATTGGCATTGAGAGATGTTATTTAGTCTACAGGCTATAAGTAATTTGTAAGTCGAGAAAGTCTGAAGTAAAAGCAAAGAATGTAAGAAGGATGAAGATTGAAGGGGGCCTCGTAGGCGAAGGGTAAGGTTACACGATGACACAGGTTACGCAGCCAAAGATCAATGTGTCGCGCTCCCTGAGTCATGCTACAATGTGGCTAATGTAACTGAATGGGGTCATGTTACGACCTGCAAGTGGCTGCAACCACGGCCAAAAAATCCATCTTAGTAATGGGTGCAACCACTTGTAGTCACAATATAACCCCATCCACCTCTATTACCAGCACAATTGAGGGAGCGGGAAAATAAAAATGTCCTACCGTTTTGTGTACCCAGCTTCCATGCCGATCTATGGGTCTGCGTCAACACAAACTATAAACTCTTCAACGTATTGTCTCCTTCTACTCATCATTTCTTCTTGGTAACAATATTGTGCAGACAATGTCACATGACAGCCTTAGTTAGAACCTACAGAATGGTCACCAATTCCATGAAATGTTCACTGAATCCCATATCTTTTAGGAGAGAATGAAGTTCCATCGGAAGACGCTTTGATTCTTCAGTTGCAGCTCGCCAAAGGCCAGGAGAAGTTTGTAGAGTCATTGAAAATCCAACAAAAGACCATCACAGATTTACAGCAAAAACTCTCCGAGCAGCAGAACCTACTGGTCAACCAGCAACGAGAGATCATAGAGCAGCAGAGGAGAATGTATGAGCAGATGGACATGGTCAAAGTCCAGTACAGCATCCTATTCGACACCGTGAAGCAGATGTCCTTCCAGAGTCTACAGGAGGACATACAGCAGTATTTCGAGGCTCATCTCCAAGGGATGCAGAACCAGGTTCGGAACCATCTCCAGAAGACGTACTCTGTCCATAAGGTGGACGTGGACGCCAAAGTGATTGACGTTGAGGATTCTCTACCCGAATGCGGCAGCTGCGAAAGCGAAGAGTTTTGTGACTTTCAGAAGGCACCTCCCGTCTGTGCAAAATGTACATTGTGTCCTGCAGGATTCTTCCAGCTGTCCGATTGTTCAGAAAATGTGGATCGGATTTGTCAAGTAAGTAAAAAAATATATGTATATCGAGTTAGAGAGTTACAGTGAGATGACTACTCAAAATGGAATAAAGAGTGGTCTTCTGGGAAGTTGGTCTTCTCAAAGAACATAGCCAGTCTGCATGATATATGGAAGAACAGCAGATTTGATTCAGGGTATTTGGTCAGTATAAAGAAGTGGTCTTCTGAGGATGTTTCAGTCTAACTTAATATCAAGTCATTTCAAAACCTTAAATTGGTATTCTGGCGAATACATTTTTTATTACACTGGCAGCAAAAAGGAGGGGTGACATGGTCCCTCTGCTACCACCAGTGGCTGAGTTGGGAACTGCAGTTACATACACAGTTATACAGATACCGAGCCTCCCCTAAAGTCTCCTCTAATGCATGTTGGCATATACTATGGAAAGCTATGTGTCCCTAATGATTCAGCCACGGCACAGTGTAGCAGAGCAAGTGGGGATTGACATCTATGCCAACATGCTGCTTCACCATGAGTAATGTCTATTCGAATTCATTAGTATATACATTGGGAAGGCTCAGTATCTGCATGCAACAGCACTAGAGAATGTAATTGTGCCAAGACCAGGGCTTGAGCAGCCCTGCAGTTCCCAACACAGCCAGTGGTTGCATTACCTCTTAGTGCTACTTACGCATGTTAAAAGAATATATTATATATATATATATATATATATATATATATATATATATATTAGGGCTGGGCGATGTACTGTGAAAATACCAATACCATCTCTGGCACTGGTTAACCAGCCTTAACTTTACCAGGATGGTATTTGCGGTATTTCTTTTATCTCCACATCAGAGCAGTGAGCGCTACACAGGTTGGAAGAGGAGTCCTAAGTGCAGGGACGCAGGGATCCTGGGATATCCCCCCCCCCGGCACAGCGTGTCAGAGTGCCCCCGCCACCCCCTTATTCCCTGCCTGGCATGTCAGAGTGCCCCCTGTCCTGGCACAGTGCGCCCCCCTAAGAGTGCCCCCCACCTGGTATGTCAGAGCCCTCTTCCCCCAGCCCCGCACGGCTGTCAGAGCGCTCCCCCCAGCGTGGTGTATCAGAGAACAGGTACAAAATATCACTTCGGCCAAATGGGTGTGGCTTGCAAAAAGGGATGTTGCTCACAAATATTTTACAAAATATTGTAAAAAAATGTACATTTGCCGGAATACCCCTTTAAAATTCAGATATGTAGCAGTATTCTACAGTGTGCTGTATCTACCATGTTATATTGTAAGAACAACAAATCTCTAATAAAGAGAGATGACGTTGAAGTAATCGCAATATAGAACTGGTGTTCATGGGTATTTATCTACAGACAGTACTGTGCATGGGTACAACCATCTTGTCTCATCTCATGACATCCCATGACCCCTGCAGGAAGGTGAGATATAGACAGCTGCTTGGTAGAGCTGGTAATCTGCCATGAACCTGCCCAGCAATCTACAGTATATGGCACAGTCTACTGTTGGAGGACTGAAGGTCAGACAGGTTGGAATTTTTCCCCAGGTGTCTGCCACATGCTTATTGTTATCCCCCTATTAAAATAGCACAGACACTCAGCCTAGACAAATCTGCCTGCTATTGGGTAACTCTGTTAGCTAATAGTCGCCATTTGTTCTTAAGCCGCCATATGGGTTTCTTCCACTGGAATAGCGTTAAGACTTTGTAAAACTCATTATGGACATTAACTCTATCACACAGGTGTTAAGCTTGTGGCCCTCCAGCTGTGGCAAAACTACAATTCCCATCATGCCTGGACAGACAAAGCTTTAGCTTTGTCTGTCCAGGCATGATGGGAATTGTAGTTTTGCCACAGCTGGGGGGGGGGGGGGGGGGCAGCGAGTTTGACATCCCAACTGATCCTGGTCTAAAATACTGATCTTTGGTTAATGGCGTAATAACAACTGCACTTACCTTATTCCTCCAATGCCAAAAAAAAAACTGAAAAAGAGCAAAATATATCCAATATTAATAATAATTTTATTTCATTGTCTATTTTAGGACAGAGATGAGTGCATGGATTCACCAAGTATCTGTGGCGAGAGAATTAAGTGCTTAAACACCCCAGGTATGGCTTAATCCCATAAGTATGGATGGGTATTGTGAATAACTTTTAGAATTTGTGAGATATCAGTTTTAGGCGTTGTGCACACCAACGTATTATGGCTTTTTAGTTGTATACAATAAACTTCAATGGAGCCCAACGGTACCACTAATCTAATCTAATTTTACATGGTTGCATATGGATTTTTTTTTTTAAACACACCTGACACACCTTCTTTAAAGTATACCCCTCTTATATAAAACAAACAAAAAACTTTTGACATGTCACTGGGGCATCTGAAAAGTTTTGATGTGGGGGGGGGGGGGTAGGGTCATACGGCAGCCGCATAGACTTATAATGGAGCTGGAGATTGCTGCAAGCGGGGGAGTGAAATGCAGTAGTGCATGCATCTCCTGGCTCATTCTCCTAATTGGTGGGGGTCTCATGGGGTGAGACACTGATCGCTCAAAACTTTGTCAAAAGATGTTTTTTTTATGACAGTAACCATTTAAATTTCATTGATCTTGTGCTTGCTGAGTATATGGACACTCCCTGATGTCATAGCTGCATTGTGTGCTTTGAGCCAAAGCACATGGAAGAACTCTCATTCAGGCATGCCAGCCTCACACCCACATTAGCAGAGCTACTGCAGTTGCTTCTGCCCCATTCCATTTTTTTTTTCATGTGTTTTCATATTTACCTCCAAATAGTATAGAATAGTATAGAATACACTATTCACAGGCAACCCGACAGTCCCTAACACATGTCATTAAGCAAACGTCTTCAGGACTTGATGGTACTCTGAAAAGATCAGTCTATATGGAGACATCCATAAATCTAAAAATAGAGAGACACTCACCAAGCCTGAAAATGTTCAGTTTATTGTGAAAAACACATAGTACAGGTGCAGAAGACAACATGGCTGCCCTGTTGTCTTCTGCACCTGTTCCATGAGTTTTTCCACAATAACGGGACATTATAGGACTTGGTGAGTGCCGCTCAATTTTTGTATTCATGGATGTTTCTATTTTTTCATGTCTTTATGTACTCTACTGAAGTATGCATTTAAAATGATATAAAATGGAAGACACTTTAAAAACAAAACAAAAACTGCTGGGCACTGGAGACCGGGGTGGCGGTATGCAGGAGGCAGTGTGGAGCCGGGGAGGTAAGTGGATATAAATTTTTTTTCACCCCCCTCCTGGCCATTAAAAAAAAAAAAAAAAAAAAAAAAGGGTATGGCTGGAGTTCTCTTTTAAAATAGCTTAAGGGGAAACTTAAATAACTAAAGTTATTGCATGCGAGGTCTTTGCTTACTACTAAACATGTTATTATTTTATTAGGTGGTTTCCGGTGTCTTGGGGTTGCTGAAAAAGATGCAGCTTTAGGGATTTGTGGTGATCAATACTTCTTTAATAAGGAACTTCAGGAGTGCCAAGCCTGCTCCGAATGTGAAGAAGGGGTTGTAGCCTTTTCATGTACTGCCGACAGTGATACCGTCTGCACAACAGACCCAACCGGTGAAAGCAAATTATCGGAATCCTGGTCAGCCAGCCTTTCTCTGCCTCCATCTAAAATCCCTAACTCCCAGATCTACCTCGGCCTCAGCTTAAAGATCAAAGAGAAAGATCATTGCGAAATCTTGTCTCCTGAAGAAAATCACGTGGTCTTCAAACAGCACGGCTTGTTATGGGCGGACCTGAATTTTGCTGTAAAACATAACTGCAGGAATTTTCTTCAGCTCTCCTTAAAACTTAACAACAGCGAAGAAGGTTATGAGATAAGTGGTTCCCGAATAGAACAACCAGAAGGAAAATACTTCCAGAGCACCAGCGTAAGTTGTGCCGTAGAGGTTGAGCCGAGCCAAACCATATCTGTGGTCCTAAAAAGCCCCAACCAGTTCTGTAACCAGAGTAAAGACTTACACGTGTATGATCTGAACACGCCACTGAGCTTGTTTTGGCTATCTCATGACACAGGAGCGGTGGCCATGAGTGCCCAGATGTCCACGGCAATGCATTACCAAACCAACTATCGGCCCACCTTTAAGATCATTTCTGTGTCTGATCCTTACATGGTCAGTCTGTCTCACGATGGAAGAAGCATTAAATTAACTGAGTCTGGGGTAGTCAAATTTGTCTTTCAACAAGCCTTGTACTCGATGGGTCCAACCTGTGTGCGTGAAGGTTTTAACCTAGTTTTTTACATAAACCGAAATGGCACAAATTCCGAATTAATGCAAGTATTCAAGTCTGGGGTAAACTACAGAGACACATCCATCTCGGGATCCGGAGCGGCCAAAGTTAACTCTGGAGACATAATAAGTTTCGAGGTTCTTTCGCCGGCTCAGTGCAACGTGAGATATTTTGGAGAGAATTCTGGAATCAGCATGTTGAGTCTTCTCTGGATTCCGACGGCAATCTCCACCGCTATCACAGCCTCGGTATCCGGCTCTGGATTACCCACAGGAGCTGTAAGAAATAAACCTTTGAGTTTCAACCTGGATTTGCCCGGTGATAAAATAATTCAGCTCCTTTCATCCGGCCAGTTTGCCCACAAATATTTCAAGATTGCAGAAAATGGCGGCGTCAGTGTCTCTTTCAACCTGAAATTGATCCATTCGTGCAATGTTGTTAAAGTAACAATAAGTACCCGGATAAATGACCAAGCGCAACCAACTGTGGTCTCCCAGCAAATCGGTGGGCAGATGCCCGAAGGAAGTCAATGGACTAGTGTGGCTCTACGATCTTCGTTTCATGTTAAAAGTGGCACAATGATATTGGTTTCGCTGGACTGTGTTCGGGGTAGAATCAACCAGATTGCTCATGACAAAGGGACTAACTTGTCAATCTTATGGGTTTCATCATAGAGTAGCTATACTTTAGTAGACCTGACCATGTTTGGTCAGATTTTATTTCCACAGTTTGTACCCCCATTGCTGATCGAACAAACCATTGTCTACTTCCTCTTTCTTTCCTATTAGACAGAACGATATCTGCCTATTTAGCCTTAAGGCCACTTTCAAGGTGCCCATCTAAATTCAATAGATGTTCGTCAAATGTTTTTTGGTCGATAATAGAGATGAGCGCAGCATGCTCGAGTTTGATCGTTCAGCATTTGAGAAGTTTGATGCAGCCCTAGGGATGCCAGGAAAACATGGTCTATGGCTTTATATAGGTTTTCCATGGTCTATGGCTATATCCAGGTTTTCCAGGACTCCCATGGCTGCCTCCAACGTCTCCAGCCACCGGGACTCAAATGTTGAATAATCGGACTCGGGCATGGTCAAGTTGCGCTCATCTCTAGTCAATAACTCTATCACCAGATCACCCTATATACAGGAGCATTGCCTTTAAACAGTACATCTTGGGAATATTTTCAACAAAACATAGCAATACAATGGATATTTCGTAATAAAATGACTTTTATAATGTTTTTGTTTTGGAAATTCTAAGTAGGTGGTAGAAGTAGGCAATAAATGACTATATGATTAAAATAGTAAGTCAAATACATAAGAAATGACTAAAGGACTTGAGAAACTTTTGTAAGAGGAAGTATGTTATGGGGAATCAGGCCTGTTTTGCTGGCACAAAATGGTTCCACCTTTCATGTCTATTTCTGTAAATGCTTAAATATATATTTATATTTTATAAGAAAGTATTGTTTTAATGCATTCACTGTTTGGGTTGGTTCTATAGATTAAGGGATCATGCACTTGACTCTATTACAGCTTTGTGCTCATTTTGATATGTATGGAGCCAAGTTGCGGGTTTGGATGGGGATGTTTTTGCACATGCTCATTGTATCAGAATCTAAACAAATTAGGGGAAATTTATCAAGACTGGTGTACCAGTACGCCAGTCTTAAGTAAAGCTCCGCCCCCTTTCCTGTCCCAAGCTTGATTTACTGAGAGGGGTACGTCTCTTAGTACAGCCGGCTGGCCCTGTGCCCGGCACAGACATTGCTTCAAAGACAGTGTAGATTTATGCCTGGTTTATGCCTGTTTCCAGGCGTAAACCTTCATTAATCAGGAGCGGGGGGAAGGCTGTGCCTCCTCCCCGCCATGTCGCCCGCACACCAGGTGAACGGGAGATATGGCAGGCAATCGCCATGGAAGGGGGGGCGAATCTGACTCTTTTTGTGGCGTACGCAGTAATATATGCAGTAATATACTGTGGCTATACAGTAATATTCATAAAATTCCCTGTATGGGTATGCTTTTTCTTCCAGACCAATGCTTCTCCATTCTAGTCCTCATGGTCACCAACAGGTCATGTTTTGAGGATTTCCTTTGTATTTCACAGGTGATGTTATTATACTCTAGTATAATTATCACAGGTGTTCTTTGTATGGCATATCCTCAAACAATAACCTGTTGGTGGCCATGAGGACTGGAATTGAGAAGCACTGCTCTAGACCATTGACAAGGATAATATTGGAAGTTATACAAACTTATTAGTATTGGACACCATATAAGATCATATGGACACTATATGGAACCGTACAGTCAAAAATATAATAAAACTTCAGTGGAGCAGTTTGTGCATCTAAACAGAGAGCCCCATGGTTCGATCAATACTGTCATGTGCATGAGTCCTTACAAGGGTTACAGATCATACAAGGTAAGATGATCTTTGAGTCTTTTTTATATGATTTTTTAAAGAATTCCAAACTCATTAAAAAAAACTAAATCTAATTTGCACAAGTTGTGTTGCAGATAAAGCTGATGCTTATACCTATGTGACCTGTATCATTTACAATGACATCTTTTTTATATACGGAATTCTATATTTAAAGTTAATAAATATTCTGTGTAATCTTTCTTTTGGAGAAACAAATGTGAGATTGGTCATTAAATCTTATTTATACAAAGTGTTTCGTGTTGTCTTTTTTATTCTTTATATTGCCATAATGATCTGTGACCTCCACCATCCGTATTATACCTGTTTTTGTGTCTTTAATGCTGATGCAATTCTGGCCTGACTGAGGGTCTGATGGTAAGGGATGTGGATGTCAGTTCAGGTTATGAGACTCATGGTCAGGCTAGGACATTTGGTGGTAATACGACTGCAAAAAAACAATGGTATTACACAGGGGCGTAGCAAGGATTCATGGGGCCCCATAGTATAAAACTCAATGAGGCCTCCCTTCCCCCCAAGTAGGCAATCCCTTATGTAAAAAAAAAACCAAAAAAAAAACATACCGTATTTTCTGGCGTATGAGACTACTTTTTGACCCCGAAAATTCTTCTTAGAAGAATCGTCTTATACGCTGGGTATGGTCGGTGGGGGTGGGGGGGTGTCCAAAAATGGCCGCATCCCCCCAGTTAACTCACCTGGGGCCCGTTCCCAGCCTCAGCGCATCTTCTGTCCGGTTCCCGTAGCAGGCAGTGTGACGTACACTGACTGCGCTGGGGATCCCCGAAGCTCTCCTGAGCAGCCGAGCGTCTCATCGGCGAAGCTCACAGATGCTCGGCTGCTGGGAGAGCTTCGGAAGAGTGACAGAGGCTTTGGGTACTTCCGGAGCCTCTGTCATTCTCCAAAAGCTCTCCCGGCAGCCGAGTGTCTCCGAGCTTGGCCGATGAGAAGCTCGGCTAAGCTTCCCTGGCGCAGTCAGTGTATGTCACACTGCCTGCGCTGGAAACGGGACAGAAGACTCATGGAGGCCAGGAGCGCGAAGGCCGGCCCAGAGTTAACTGTTTGTTTATTAATTTAGCTGCAGCTAACCGCAGCACGACTGCAGGGGTTAACATTTTCCAGAATAAAAGGCGAACCCCTGAAAATCTTCTTTAGGGTGTGTTCACACCTGCAGGATCTGCAGCAGATTTGATGCTGTATTCAGTTATTTAAATGAAATCTGCTGCAGAAAATCAGCTGCAGATCCTGTAGGTGTGAACGCACCATAAAAGTCAGGGATCGTCTTATACGCCGGAAAATACCATACTTACCAGACTTACACTGTCCTCTGGCATCTCCTTTTTCGCTGTGCTCTGCGAGTGCATAAGTGATGTCACTTGTGTGCCGCCAAAGCACTGGGGGAGGGAGCGACCTCTTGTGGCTGGAAGCAGAATGTTGCCTTCAGCCACAAGAGAGATTGGCACAGCGGGGAACCAATGAAAAAATATGTTTGACCTAGAAGTGGATTAAAATAACAGTTTTTTTTCTGATGTCACACCGATTATCGGCTTGTGTAAATGAGCCAGAAATCAGCCAATAAACGAGCAAACACCCGATCGTCGGCTGAAATGATTATCAGAAATGATAATCCAGCTTTTGTTTTTTAGCACCCGTAACGTGCAGTCTTGGGGATCCTTTGTATTTGGGTTCCATCCACTTTGACACAGTTTGAATAAATCGCTGGGATCCTGCATCTTATACTGTAATCGCTATTATTAAGGAAAATAAGCCATATAATAAAGTCTCTTCTGATGGGGACAGCCTGAGGCACCGGAGCAGCAGCCAGATGGTAAATACCAATTTCTATTTTCGACTTCATGTTTTCTATTTATGATAAAAAAACTAAATTATCCTTGTTGACAAACATGAAGGAAATGAAGCATTGTAAAGGAATTGTGTGGTTACAGGTCTGTTCCAGTCCACACCAGGGGGACATCTGCATCTACTGCTACATCAGCATCTCTATGTTCTACTATCCAGAATGAGTAAGAAGGTTACTTTTACACCTGCGGATCTTCGGCCATTGGCGGCATCACTGATCTCACATGGCACAATTAACCGAGCGGTCAGGCTGCACAAACGATCCCTGTATCGTTCGTGTGGCCACTTAAATACATTGCTATGGGCTGCACACTTCCTGTTTACACAAACAATGAATCAAAGGGCTGCAAGATACAATCAGCCAATGTTTTTCCGCTCCTGATCATTGGCACTTTTACACTGTCCGATTATCGGCCAAATAAGTGTTTCCAGCAATGCTCCTTGCTGATATTTGGTAAAAGGTCCTTAAAGCTTCTTAAGGACCTCTTTGTTTGCTCCTCGCCTTTAATGGTTCCACCAGTATGAGCAATGTGTGGACTTCCACGTCATGTTCAAGTCCATGGTATGCCCTATGCCCTTATGCCCTACGAATCAGCGTCAGACCTGTGTGTAACCTTTTCAATCTGTATCCACAGTAAGTCGAGCTGTAAAGATCTCATCCTAGGTAGAGCTTAACTAAGTAGACGGTGTCACTTTAAATCATCTGTATCCCATAGCAACAGTGGACTAAAGTCTTTGTCCCTTTGTGAACAAGTTAAGCTAAAGAACACTTCATCGCTAATTCAATATATGGTACCTGCTATTCCACCGGGACAGTGACCCAGGAAATCTAGACTCAAATCTGTGTAACATCCTTTAATGGTTCAATGTGAAAAAACTGATGAAAAAACAGATGTATTATTGTGCATCCGTTTTATTCGATTTTTCCATTAACTTCCAATATAAAAAAAAATAAAAACGCAGTTTTTTTTAATAATACATTTTTTTTCATCTGTTTTTTCCATTTAACGTATCTGTTAAACAGTGTGAAACCAGCCTAACGCCCCCTCACCACCCTCTAGTCTGTCTTCAACTGTGCTGCCTGACTAATCCACCTCCCCCCTCCTTACGCCTCTGCTTCTCTCTTACCAGTCACTGGCTCCCCCATTGCCCAACAAATTTTTTTATTTTTAACCATGAAATACAAGGCCATCCTCAACCTGTCCCCTCAATACATCTCTCATATTATATCCCTTATACATCCTCTGCTCGTCCCATGACCTCCATTTGTGCTCCCTTATCCACACCTAACACAACCGCCTCCAATATTTTGCTCAAGCTTCCCCCATACTCTGGAACTCACTACCCCGACACATCCGGCTCTCACCCACCATCAAGACCTTAAAGAGTGACCTAAAACCCAATATAATTCTACACCACACTGTGACTAGCTCCCCCTTCACCTACTGTCTTCCTCCCCTTACCTTGTCGATTGTGTCCCCTTGCGGGAAGGGTCCTCTATCCCTATGTACCAGTCTGCCATATACCTGTTTCCATGTTATTTGTTTCCTGATTTTGTAAAGTTCTTAACCCTTTGAAATTAAGGGAACCAAGAAATTCGGATGTAGACACGTGAAATTCCGAGCTAAACTGGTTCGGAATTTCTCAATTCAATTATCTCTAGTCGGCAACTCTTTCTGTAGAGTTCTCCTAGCTGTAGAATTTTTCTGCGGAAAGAAAAAAAGTCATTCTCCATCATCAGCCTGAAACGGCTCGGCTCCTGGGGCTGGGTTCACACTACGTATATTTCAGTCAGTATTGTGGTCCTCATATTGCAACCAAAACCAGGAGTGGATTAAAAACACAGAAAGGATCTGTTCACACAATGTTGAAATTGAGTGGATGGCCGCCATATAACAGTAAATAACGGCCATTATTTCAATACAACAGCCGTTGTTTTAAAATAACAGCAAATATTTGCCATTAAATGACGGCCATCCACTCAATTTCAACATTGTGTAAACAGATCCTTTCTGTGTTTTTAATCCACTCCTGGTTTTGGTTACAATATGAAGACCACAATACTGACTGAAATATACAGTACGTAGTGTGAACCCAGCCTAAAGATGTTATGTCTCCTTTAACATGACGGGAATGTGTGCAGTTACGATATATACCGACGTCACGTAATGAGTGCTCGGCATATACAAATCATTAAAGCTTGTTTTCTAAGTAAAGTCATTTCCTTCGTCCTTTGTCAACATCAAGTCCCATCATTTAGAAGAATTACGTTTTTTTTTTTTTTGATCATTAATAGGAAAACACAAAGCCGATAATTGATACCGGTAGTCACCATCTGGCTGCTGTTCCCGCGCTTCAGGCCGTCCTATCATAAATGACTTTGTCATATTGCTTATTTTCTTTAATAAATATCAATTACAACAAGATGCAGGGTCCCCTTGATTTATTAAAGGGGAAAATCACATTGCGTCAAAGCGAATGCAACCTGTTGAGTGAAAGGAACGGATAATCACATCTGATTTTCATTGTTTCCGCACGTACTCATGCAGAATGCCAGACTCTCCAGAGACAACGTGCAGATTTAAACCAGGTATTTCTCGTGAAGCATAGCAAATGTTTTGAGTCAAACATCACAAAAGCAGCCATCTAAACCATATGTAAAGTCAGGCGATGAAGAATGCCTTAAGACACACTAAACATACAATAAAGATTCTTCTCTTTCGTTGTTTGGATTTTCTTTCTAATCTTAAAAGTAAACTTTGGTGTGCAAGATCACTTTATCCAGGCAGGATACGTGGTGTACTCTGGTGTCCGGCGCTGAGCGGATTTTCCAAAAATTATCAAGGAGATGATGGAGTCGTAGTATTAGAATCTTAAACTACTTTATTGCATGACGTAAAATAAAATACGTTTCGAGGAACATGCCTCTTCATCAGATAATTGAAACCATATGGACAAGCTCTCTATTTATAATGGGCCGGGGCGGGAGATTCAACATTCAAATTTCCCGGGGTGGACTGTCATTGGCTGTGCTCTCATCTTCAGTCTACTTTCATTGTTTACTCAAAACATTGTAATGTTCTTGGGAAATACGTGCTTGTACTTAATCATAAATGAATATATAAAAATACATGAAATAAATACATAAAAACATAAAAAATACAAACTGACATTTTACTGTGTATATACATACACCAACACTTGTTGGCTTTTGATATGTGTCTAGTTCTAACTCTAAATCCTTTACCTGGAATGAACCTGCCGGGTGGTGAGCCGGCAGATGTCCCGACCCCGGCAGCCGGCATCCCATGTTCAAATCCCCAGCCAGACAGATTCCAGTCGAACAGCTACTTTTGGTTTTTTATATTGATTTTGTATTGATAATACAGCTCACAATAGTAAGGCCACTGTACCCTTTTTGCAACCTGGAATTTATAGGAATACCACCACAGGAAATCTCACTGAAGAAACTGCAACAGAAACGCCTTTTTTGGAATCAGGCCCGAACCCAAGGACCAAAGAGAAGGAAAAAGGGAAACATCTCATTACCAACTTCTTCCCCCTAAGGACATCTCAGAAACACAAAAGAAAAAATCGAGACGAGGAAGAAGAGGAGGACTCGAGAATAGAAAAATCAGAAGAAGACATACACAACAACAAAAAAGAAAAGAAACAACACTACTAAGAACAACTACTAATGAAAGCAATGACCAAACTAACCAAAACATAAAAATTTTCAATTTATCGACGCATATTTTGAACACAAATGAACTATCCCTACTGCAGAAGGGACTGTCATTCTGTCCACAAAACCAGACAAAGAATTTTGATGTGTACTTAGACCTACACAAATTCATAAGAAAACTGACGTTACAGAGACACTTTTCGCTTCCGTCCAATCAGAACAGAATGCCGTCGAAAAACGGAATCCATGACAATCCAGTTAAAGGTAAACACCCTAAACTGCAGACCAAATCCAGATTCTATCCAGTGGAAAGTCAAGGACCCTCCATAAAAACATTTTTGGATGCAGTCTCAGAAGACATAAATTGTTTAATACCCACAAAAAAGTGCACAAAGAAAGAAGGAAGACTTAGTAAGGGGGAACGCCAGGCTCTCAAAACATTTAGATCTAATAAGGAACTCGTAATCAGACCAGCAGATAAAGGAGGGGGAATCGTGATACAGAATTACCACGATTACCACACGGAAGCACTAAGGAACCTCCAAGATCTGGAATATTATAAGGTCATGGAAACAGATCCTTTCCCTGAATTGCAACAAAAGGTAACCAGATTAATTGAAGATGCCCTGACCAGGGAAATAATCACCAAGGAGGAAAAGAAATTCATGCTAATCCGGAATCCCTCCAGACCATTCTACTATCATCTCCCTAAGATTCATAAATCAGAAACCAATCCACCAGGAAGACCCATTATTTCGGGCATAAATAGCTCCCTATGCAATATATCCCAATATCTTGATCTATTACTACAGGAATATGTGCTAGACCTGGATTCCTATTTAAAAAATTCAGATTCATTGATAAGCCTTCTAAAAAATGAAACATGGTCTAACGAGACCATTATGCTAACAATGGACGTCTCTGCACTCTATACCAATATCAAGCATAACATAGGACTAGAATGTATTGACAGCTTCCTACTACAAGATACAAAAATACCCGAAGACCAAAGAAATTTCCTAATGAATTGTCTGAAATATATATTGGAGAACAACTTTTTCGAATATAACGGCACAATTTACCATCAAATATGCGGGACAGCCATGGGGACTAGAGTGGCACCGGCATACGCAAACTTATTCATGGGCAGGTTTGAAGAGAAATTCATCAAAACACACGCCTTATACCATAAAAATGTAAGACTATACAAACGTTACATAGATGACCTCTTCCTTTTATGGGAGGGGGAAAGTGGAGAAATCAATAAGTTTGTAAGTGACATCAACCAGAACAAGTGGGGAATAACACTCGTACCACATCATTCCAAAGTACAGATAGAATTCCTAGATCTACTAATTTACCATGATCAACATAAATTTCTCACAGCCACTTACTTCAAGCCCGTTGATTCTAACAGCTACCTTCCTTTTGATAGTAGTCACTCCAAAAAATGGAAAGTGAACATTCCCTTCGGACAGTTCAGAAGAGTGAGGAAGAATTGCACACTAGAGAGTAAATATAATGAACAGGCGACCATCATCCACAAGAGATTTAAATCAAAAGGTTTCCCAGAAGAATTAATTAGTGAAGCAAAACTAAGGGCTGGAGCCCTTACACAGGACGAATGCTTGAAAGAAAAAGAAAAAGAAAAACCAGAAGAAAAAGAACAAACCCATTCCTCAAATTTCATTACCACGTATACCACTGATCACAATAAATTAAGACGGATACTAAAAAAACACTGGTACATTCTAAAATTGGACCCGTTCATAAAAGACATCCTACCCGATAAACCAAGGATCATTTACCGTAGGGCACCCAACCTAAAAAGTCTGATAGCTCCTAGTAGACTGCGCAAACACACGAAAGGATTGAGTGAAACCACCAACCCGTCTAAGGGAATCCATAAATGTGGAAAGTCCAGATGTCTATGCTGCCTCTCCTTAAAAATCGGAATGACAGAGTTTAGCAGCAGGGAGGGTGAAAAATTTCCTATTAAATTTTCCCTCACATGCACTTCCAGTTATGTTGTATATGTGATAGAATGCCCATGTTCATATCAGTATGTCGGGCGCACGACACAGCCATTACACCTAAGATTAAATGGCCATAGACTGAACATCAGAAGAGGCTTCCAAAAACACGGATTGTCCAGACACTTCTATGAAAAACATGACTGCGACTTCAGAAATTGATAATCTATCCCATTGATCACATACCTATACATGTGAACAATAGATTGGGTAATTTAATTAGAAAAGAGATGTATTGGATATATCGCTTGAATACACTCCAACCCCGAGGATTAAACGAGATCACAGAAATGATTGAGTAACCAAACTTCATAACAATATGTTTTTTTTTATTTTTTTTATATAAAGTGGAACACCTACCTGCGTCCGCGAAGACTATATTTTCATTTTATTATTCATTTCATTTTATTATTTAATATCCTTTGAATCTATTCCCTACCAGTCTCTAGCATAATATTGTGTGCAGAAAACACTCTAAACTCCCACAAAAAAAACAAAGAAACAAACAAAAAAACAAAAAAACAAAAAAACCAAAAGTAGCTGTTCGACTGGAATCTGTCTGGCTGGGGATTTGAACATGGGATGCCGGCTGCCGGGGTCGGGACATCTGCCGGCTCACCACCCGGCAGGTTCATTCCAGGTAAAGGATTTAGAGTTAGAACTAGACACATATCAAAAGCCAACAAGTGTTGGTGTATGTATATACACAGTAAAATGTCAGTTTGTATTTTTTATGTTTTTATGTATTTATTTCATGTATTTTTATATATTCATTTATGATTAAGTACAAGCACGTATTTCCCAAGAACATTACAATGTTTTGAGTAAACAATGAAAGTAGACTGAAGATGAGAGCACAGCCAATGACAGTCCACCCCGGGAAATTTGAATGTTGAATCTCCCGCCCCGGCCCATTATAAATAGAGAGCTTGTCCATATGGTTTCAATTATCTGATGAAGAGGCATGTTCCTCGAAACGTATTTTATTTTACGTCATGCAATAAAGTAGTTTAAGATTTTAATACTACGACTCCATCATCTCCTTGATAATTTTTGGAAAATCCGCTCAGCGCCGGACACCAGAGTACACCACGTATCCTGCCTGGATAAAGTGATCTTGCACACCGATTTCTTCTACCGACCCAGTCGGACCCCTGGTGGGCAGCGAGCGTTTAAAGCATCTGGCGGTGTCGGGCTCGTAGCACGACACGCAAAGGTGAGCAATATTCTATCACTCACTACTACACCAACCTACCCTGCAGAATTACACTATGTGCGCCGTGCGCTGTATTCCCCTTTCTCTTTCCAGCTAAAAGTAAGCTTTGAGAGAAATCGATCTATCTATATACCGTTGGCGAGCCAGTGATGTGAGTAGTAAACATTGAGGCTTACCTCCCAATATTGGAATCTCCATTTATGCTATAAAAACTATAAAACCTCCAAGAATTGCCAACTATAAAGGGAATCTGTCACTAGGTTTTTGCCGTCTTAAGTGAGGACGGCATAATCTAGTGATAGAAATGCTGAATAGATCAGTGTATTATTTACATTCTGTTCAGCCGTTCTCCTAATATGCAGGAGAATTAGATTGCACACCCCACCCTCCAGCTGCTGATTGACAGTTAACTGCCTATACACAGCATGGATAGATAACTTCCAATTAGCAGCTGGTGGGCAGAGTTTTCTGCTTCTCATGAATATCCAGGACTACTGAGCACATGCACATAATGGACAGGACTAATTATTATCCATGTTATTCAAGAGGATATCTCTAATTCAGCTGCACAGAACAATGTAAGTGATACATCATTCTGTTCAGCTTCTCTGTCACTAGTTTATGCCACCCTGAGATAGGACACCATAAACCTACTGAGACAGAGTCTCTTGAAATTGATGTTCTGAGCAAATTTGATCAAAGGGGTATTCCGCTCAAACATAATTTTCATATGTTGTTGCCCATGATGAGACTAACAATTTATCCTTGAACTAAAATCATCGGCCGCCGGGCTGTTATGCGACAGCTGATAACAGTGTAAAGAAAATAATAGAGTTCATACGTTACCTCTCCACTTCCTGGTGTCTTCCTGTATTCTTTTTACTCTCTGCCGTCACCGGTGCAACTTCAGAGCCGGTCTCTGAAGTTCAAGCTGCCCAGCCAATCACTGGCTGGGACGGGTCCACTGTGGCCAGTGATTGGCTCAGTGACCTGTCACTTCAGAGACCGTTCTGAAGTTGCATTGGCGGCTGCGGGCAGCGCAGAGATTACAGGAAGACATAGAGGAGTGTGGAGTGGTGTGTATATACTTTATTAAAACACTTTTAAAGCAAGGACTGCACGGACATCACTAACGATATCGACAATAATCGGCTCAGTATTTTATTATTTAGAACGAGGCCCATTTTAGCAGATCGGCGCTCGGTTACTATATTGATCAAGCCGTGTAATACAGCTCAAAGTGTCAGGGACTCTATGGGGGGAGGTCAGAAGGTGCTCTGCCTGGAGATTACAAAGACAACACATATGCCGGTGGTATGGTGCAACTTCTAGAGTCTGCAATGAGTTTCTTTAATAAAGTACAGAAAGCCCATAAGAAGGCGATGTTACGGGAATCACTGGCATATTTATATTGTCTGTAATGATAATTCTTTATAACCTCTGAGCTCATTGACGCGTCACAGTCACTTTCTGACGGCTTCATCATCAGCTTTGCTATAGATCCAGCAGCCTTTGGGCCGTAATTGAAGCCATAACCCGGGCCTCAGTATAGGCATATGCTTCACAGACTGTTTACTCCATGCAAATCTGTTATGTTTCCGTTGCCAAATACAACAAACTCGTCTGCGTTACGCTAAATACTTGTTGCCAGTTTATTTTTCTTAATGTTGTACAGACAAAAGCTAATAAAAAGATGAAATGAGGAGCTGGATCACAAAAGATGGCATTTACTCTACATTGATTGTTATAATTACTATTGTTAGATGATTTGTGTCAAAAAGTTATACAGATTTGTAAATTACTACTATTTTAAAAACTCAAACCTTCCAGTACTTATCAGCTGCTGTATGTTCTACAGGAAGTGGTGCATTCTTTCCAGTCTGACACAGTGCTCTCTGCTGCCACCACTGTCCATGTCAGGAACTGTCCAGAGCAGGAAAGGTTTTCTATGGGAATTCACAACTGGACAGTTCCTGACATGGACAGAGGTGGCAGCAGAGACCATCAAGTAAGACTGGAAAGAACACACCACTTCCTGCAGGACATACAGCAGCTAAACACTGGAACACTCGAGTTTTTTTTTTGTAAATCTGAATTTTATTAGAATTTTCAACACACTGATACAGGTTACACACACACCGGGAACAACCCCGCAGGGAAGAACGTAGATTGTACAAGAATAACAGCTCAGTGTTAGAAGCCAATGATCACGGGAACAATATCCGCCATCGACAGTCAGGTAAATGCAAAAGACTGTGGCAGGAGGGAAAATAGAAGTAATCACGACACAATCCGCCTATGGCAGACAATTTTTGATCTATTAATCTCTGCCACTTTAAGGTAACAGCATCTGGAATGCTTAAGTTGATATAAAAACTTTTTTTTCCCCTCTGAAGTATTCCTTTAAGGAGGAATTCAGTAGTCATTTTTCGATTTGCAATGTTAATGTGCTCCGGGATTAAATAGTGTGAATGTCCCAGGTTGTTTTATATATTTTTGAGGCACTCCTTACTGGTGTATTTTTTTTCTTTACAAAATAATAAGTTGCTACCCTGCCTGGACCTTTCTCCTCAATAACGTTAACTACAGTCCTCCAGAAACACAGCTATTGGCTGTACCGGTGACTTGTCACAGCCAGTGATTGGCTTAATAAGTACTACTATCTTATGTGCAGGAGAGGAAGGAGAGATCAGTGCGGACCAGGGGAGCATAAGAGAAGCAGCGGCTGTCCTAAAAGATAGCTGTCAAACTGCATAAAAAAGATGTGTGAACATAGCCCAGAGGGAACATTGTCATTATGGGGAATCTAGGCAAATCCTCTTTGTATGGACCTCCTGGATCTTTCCAAAAACTGAATAAATTGGTAACACAAGTCAATATAAGAAACCTTTAAGAACCTTATTAGAAAAAAATCCCCTTTTGTCCACTTAAAGGGAACCTAGCATTAACATAGCCCATACTAATGTCTTTGTGTGAGCAGATTGGTGCGGTGATGCTTAGCTCAGCGATGTCTTTTGTTTGCAAATCGGATGCCCCGTTGCTCAGATATGGGGTAAAAACCTTGTATGCAAATTAGCTTACATGTGCCCTGGAGGTGGTCCCAGCTCTCACATTGTACTACTTTTCCTGCCCACTGATAATTCTGCATTATCAATATTCATGATGATTCAGGCAGTGACATCACAGCATGCCCACACTATCAGTGGGCAAGAAAAGCAATGAAGTGGGGGTGTTGGGACCACCTCCAGTGTGTCGGCAAGCTAATTTGCATATATGGTTGTCAGCCCATATCTCCAGAACGGTGCGACTGATTTGAAAACCGAGGACACTGTTGAGCTTACCATCAGTGCACCGATCTGCCCATACAAAGAGGTTAGCATGAGCTAGGTTAATGCTAGATTCCCTTTAAGTGGAGAAAAAAGTCATTCTCTGTAGGTTGTACATCTGATTTATCCAGTTTGGTGAAAGTTCCCTGTGTAGTTGGTCCAGCAGTGATTATAATTTCATTAATAGAACAATATAACAACATTTCTTTCTAAGCCGTGCTAAAACGAGGATCAGGTGAGTCACGGTAAGAGATAACACACTGGACGTTGCCAAGTCTGATGGTATCGGAAGTTTTTGAGATACAAAAAGCCCCAAATATAAGAAACAAGCGTGCGATCGGTAATCTTTTGAATAAGGATGAGAAACAGCTTTGAGTCACCGATGAAAGTTGCTTTTTTTCTTCCTAAACTGCCATAGAGAAAAGCGGATTATTACTTTCCAGCACTAGATAAAGTTCCACAGCAGGAAATAATCTCCAGCCGTTCTTTAGAGCCCACGCTTGAAAACGTTGCATATTCCATACCCATAAACAGGAAAAGCTCCACAAACTGATTCAGCAGATTAATCAGAAAGGAATTAGTGCAGTTGTTCTAGCGCTTTCTGAACTCTGAGATGCAACGCTAAGCAAGTATTTGCTCGGAACTAATTGAGGACAGGAAGAAGTTTAGGATTCTATATTTAAAGTTGGTTGAAACATTTTTAAAGGGGAAATTTGGGCTAAAAAACAGGGTGGTGGGAACATAGTGAAGTTATACTTACTGGTCCTGATGCACCGCTGCAAGTCATCCCCTGCTGGTCTCAAGTGATGTGCGGACATGTTAGTAAATGTTCGTATGTTTGTTTGAACATGACGCTAATTGTTCGTATTCGCCAATCATTAACAGTTCGTTCGATGATCGGAATAGGTATAACGATCATTTTCTAACATATTCATACACGTGAACGTTTATCCCGCGATGTACGCAACTGCGTAAGTTTCCTCCCACCAATTTGAAAGGGCCAATGAACGTGTTGGGAAGGAAGGGCACATCAGGTAATGTAGTAGCTATGTTCACTACTGGCATTACTGTGACTGGCTGTACGATTAGCTTCATTACGTACATTACGTACATGCTATAAAAACACAACACTGAGGCAAATTTTCTCACAGTCTTTCCTGATTCTTGTGCCGTTCAGTAGGGAGAGTGACACGAGCAGGGACAGCATCTGAATTTAGTTAGGCAGCAATATTCACAATGGTAGTTAGTCAGTGAAGGGAGGGAGAGCTGACCGAGTAGGGCTTAGGATGTTGTGAAATTGTCCGTGTAGGGAGGGTGACAGAATCCAGCGTTTTAGCACTATAAGAATTTATTTCTTAACCCTGTAGTGACCAGGCGTACATCCTCGCTGGGATTTTTTGACTTGCTGAGCTGACTGTATGCTGCAGCCTAGCATTCCTCAGGTGTGTTGTGTGATACATGTATGCACGTCATTGTGTATATACGCACAGGCTAATAAAAGATACGCTAAAGCTACGCACCAGGTAGTTGCTCTGCTATTACAATTTTTACGCTTTGCACCTCATAATCTATACGCACCAAAACGTACACTTTTAGGCTATGTTCACACAATGTATGAGACCCGCCATTTCGTGACCCCGGCCGGGTCACAGAATGGCCGGTCTCTGGCCGGATCATCTTGGCCGGTACAGCACGCGCCCGCATCAGAGCTTCCCATAGCCCACAGTGAAGCGAGCGGCCGGAGCCGCTTGCTTCACTGTGTGCACTGACAGGTCTTTCTGTCAGTGCACCTGTCAGTTTTTTCCGGCGCCGCATGGGATCCCAGGCGGAGCGTGTTCGATGTGTGTATGCTCCGGCCGGGATCCCATTGAAGATAAGCTATGTTCCACAGCGCAAAACTACGGCTGTAGTTCTGTGGCGAGAACTACGGCCGTAGTTTTACGTAGTGTGAAAATAGCCTTACTGTGCGTTTATTATTTGTTCATGAATGTTTGGCGATCAGTGACTGCCATGTTGTCTTGCCTTAGCCAATCAGTAATTGCAGTGTTGTCTCACCTCAGCCAATTAGTGACTGTAGTGTTGTCTCTCCTCAGCCAATCAGTGACTGCAGTGTTGACCCACCTCAGCCAATCAGTGCCTGCATCACATCAATACATCACACAGCACGTCTATCAATGCATGGTAGTATCATATCTGCCCAAATGTGTTTATTTTTTTTTTCAGGTATTATTTTAAAAACTTTCTTGGGGCCAACCATATCGGAGATATACACACTTATTTTGTAGTGTCTCCACTTTATGGCAACTGAAATGAAGGCATTAACAGAATTACAGGAAAGTTGTAGTACAGTGTAGGAAGTAGTTTTTTGTCTTTGCTGTTACTATGCTGCATTATTCAGTCATTCAGCAATACAATAGAACTAAAGGTATTTTCCACCTATCTACCCTAGTTTTACACAATTTGGTGGGGCAGGTGGGGTAGGGGGTGGCAAAGTCATACTTACTTTCCTCGCTTTCTCCCAATGCTACCCCCAGCTTGTGGCTGGGGGTAGCATTGCACCTCCAGCCACAAGAGCCCCCCCACATTCTCACATGACCTGGTGGCCGGTGTAGTCTCACGCTTATTCCACTCTCCCAATTCTCCGGCATGCTAGTGACGTCACTCAGGTCAGAAATTCAGTTTGCTGCCCTACCCTTATATCTAAGTATCCTTAATAAGTGTCCGATTATAATCCCCCCCGGCACTAAACCACTGGGACACATACTCTATGGGTATGTTCACACTAAGTAAAATAGGCGTAATTCCGCGGCGGAACTCTCAGCCGTGGAAATACGCCTACCTCAGTGTGTCATATCATCTCAATGGGAGAGTGCATGCTCCTCTGCAGCCGCTGCTTTCCCCTCAAAGAAGTGACATGTCACTTCTTTGAGCAGAGAGCGGTGGCAGCGGAGGAGCGCGTGCCCTCTCAATTACTCACAGTAGGACACTGAGCACGGCGGGATTCCACGGCAGAGATGGGATTCCACCATATTTGCTCAGTGTGAACATACCCTATCAGTTCTCTCTGGCGGTACCCTTGGTACGTGGGCACCTTCAGTGTTAGTATGCTGCAAGGTATGGCTACTGTTTGACATTAAAAATTTCCATTCCACTCATCCCTAGTATGGAGACACATCCCCATTGAGAAGCTCAAGGAAGAGGAACATGATCCGAAATGCAAATTGTAACGTACTTCTTTACTGGTAGCGGGGAGCTTGTTACTGGAATGCAAACTTGGAAAATAAACAAATGTAATGACATTATGGGATCCTCCTTCCTGCAAGGTGGGAAGGAATCCTAAAACTAAACATTCCGATGGGAGCCGTGAAGGGTTTACTTTACAATCCAAACAATTCGAAATAAAGGATGCACAATATTTAGTACAAATATTGAGTTTTTTTTTTTTACTCCTGGGTATTGGTCGTCTAAAGCAACAGTGCCCCAGTGTTACACGACGCTCCACTAATGTTTAATGTTTAGTGTGAGCGGATATGTTTAGAATCCATGTGTATGTTTGGCCATGGGCACAACATAACAAAAATGCTCCCCATATGCTGCGACAGGGGATAGGGGTCTTTGTCTTCTTCAACGGAAGATGGGATCAATGTATCTTTGATGCTTCCGAAAGTGATTGCATGTTGGGCCCAATCATAAGAACTGATCCAGGATATCTTGGGGGCGACATTACGTACATTACGTACATGCTATAAAAACGTGATGCTGAGGTGAATTTTCTCACAGTCTTTCTTGATTCTTGTGCTGTTCAGTAGGGAGAGTGACACGAGCAGGGACAGCATCTGAATTTAGTTAGGCAGCAATATTGACAGTGGTAGATAGTCAGTGTAGCGAGGGAGAGCTGACCAAGTAGGGCTTAGAACGTTGTGAAATTGTCAGTGTAGGGAGGGAGAGCTGACCGAGTACGGCTTAGAAAGTTGTGAAATTATCAGTGTAGGGAGGGAGAGCTGACTGAGTAGGGCTTAGAACATTGTGAAATTCTCAGCATAGGGAGGGGGACAGAATCCAGTGTTTCAGCACTATAAGGATTCATTTCTTAACCCTGTAGTGACCAGGCGTCCATCATAGTCCATCCTGTCCATTATGTTCACAATGTATATGAGTTCTCTGAGGCCAAAAGGGAAGGCTTGCTGGGATATTTTGCCTTGCTGAGATGACTGTACGCTGCAGCCTAGCATTCCTTGTGCGTATTGCATGATACATGTATGCACAGCAATGCCTATATACGCACTGGGAAATAAAAGATACGCTAATGCTACGCACCTTGTAATTGCTCCGCTATTACGTATTTTACGCTTTGCTCCGGATAATCGGTACTCACCGAAACGTACGTTTCTACTGTACCTGTATTTGTTTGTGAATGTTCAGCCAACACAAACCGAACCGGTTACTATCATTTTTTTACGTTCGTGTTCGGGATCCGAACCGAACATCGAGATGTTCGCTCATCACTTATGTTGACATTATTCACACCCCAAATTATAGGGACTGGTTCCAGTGGTTTTCCGACATTTGAAACACATTGGACAGCAGTTCTCCAAATATATTCCATTTTCTTGTTTTGGATTCCTTATCTTTTCAGGTTTCCTGTACATGATATCTTGATTTTCACATTTCAGAGCCTTGCTTAGTGTGTACTCAGTATACACCAGTGTATTGGATACACAGTACTCAGTATACGTCAGTGTACTGGATACAGTATATACAGTACTCAGTATACACCAGTGTATTGGATACACAGTACTCAGTATACACCAGTGTACTGGATACAGTATATACAGTACTCAGTATACACCAGTGTATTGGATACACAGTACTCAGTATACACCAGTGTACTGGATACAGTATATACAGTACTCAGTATACACCAGTGTATTGGATACACAGTACTCAGTATACACCAGTGTACTGGATACAGTATAAACAGTACTCAGTATACACCAGTGTATTGGATACACAGTACTCAGTATACGCCAGTGTATTAGATACAGTATACACAGTACCCAGTATACACCAGTGTACTAGATACAGTATACACAGTACTCAGTATACACCAGTGTATTGGATACACAGTACTCAGTATACACCAGTGTACTGGATACATTATACACAGTACTCAGTATACACCAGTGTACTGGATACACAGTACTCAGTATACACCAGTGTACTGGATACAGTATATACAGTACTCAGTATACACCAGTGTATTGGATACACAGTACTCAGTATACACCAGTGTATTAGATACAGTATACACAGTACCCAGTATACACCAGTGTACTAGATACAGTATACACAGTACCCAGTATACACCAGTGTACTAGATACAGTATACACAGTACTCAGTATACACCAGTGTATTGGATACACAGTACTCAGTATACCCCAGTGTACTGGATACACAGTACTCAGTATACGCCAGTGTATTAGATACAGTATACACAGTACCCAGTATACACCAGTGTACTAGATACATTATACACAGTACTCAGTATACACCAGTGTACTGGATACACAGTACTCAGTATACACCAGTGTACTGGATACAGTATATACAGTACTCAGTATACACCAGTGTATTGGATACACAGTACTCAGTATACGCCAGTGTATTAGATACAGTATACACAGTACCCAGTATACACCAGTGTACTAGATACAGTATACACAATACTCAGTATACACCAGTGTATTGGATACACAGTACTCAGTATACCCCAGTGTACTGGATACATTATACACAGTACTCAGTATACACCAGTGTACTGGATACATTATACACAGTACTCAGTATACACCAGTGTACTGGATACACAGTACTCAGTATACACCAGTGTATTGGATACAGTATATACAGTACTTAGTATACATCATTGTACTACAGTATACACAGTACTTAGTATACATCAGTGTACTGGACACATTATACACAGTACTTAGTATGCACCAGTGTACTGGATACAGTATACACAGTACTCAGTATACACCAGTGTACTAGATACAGTATACGCAGTACTCAGTATATACCAGTGTACTGGATACAGTATACACAGTACTTAGTATACACCAGTGTACTGGATATAGTATACACAGTACTCAGTATACCCCAGTGTACTGGATACAGTATATACAGTACCTAGTATACACCAGAGTACTGGATACAGTAAACACAATACTCTGTATGCACCAGTGTACTGGATACAGTATACACAGTACTCAGTATACACCAGTGTACTGGATACAGTATATACAGTACCTAGTATACACCAGAGTACTGGATACAGTAAACACAATACTCTGTATGCACCAGTGTACTGGATACAGTATACACAGTACTCAGTATACACCAGTGTACTGGATACAGTATATACAGTACCTAGTATACACCAGAGTACTGGATACAGTATACACAGTACTTAGTATATATCAGTGTACTAGATACAGTATACACAGTACTCAGTATACACCAGTGTACTGGATACAATATACACAGTACCCAGTATACACCAGTGTACTGGATACACAGTACTCAGTATACATCAGTGTACTGGACACAGTTTACACAGTACTCAGTATACACCAGACATTTAGAAGACTTTTCCAGTTTTATTAACATCCAACCAGGGAGAAGAACGCAGAGACCTCAGAACATAATGGTGGTCAGAGAAAGTGACCCACTAAGGTTTTAACACACGCTTAAGCCTCTCGCTCCACAGAATCACAGTGTCGGAATAAGTATTGGATTTTTTTTTGTGTGTGTGGTGGCTGTGTGAGAAATTATAAATGTTCTTCCATAGGGATATGATGAAGTCCCAGCAATCACACTGTATTAACACGACTTACAGGACTCTCTGTAATCTAATTTCCGTACGTTATAATCTATGACCTATATTTTATCTAGGGTAAGGATGAGTCAGAGCCGCCACCTCTTAAGATAAGTAGGAAAAATCAGTCATGTATAGTGTTCATAATAAGGACTAATACTGGCAGACGTCAGCAAAGCTCCAGGGCATTACAGAGCGATGAATGCGCAGCCATGATAATGTCTGACCCGCTATTCACACTGGTAGTTGGCTGGCGGAAACTAAGCTGGTCACAAAGAATTGTATATTCAGTAAATTTTAGAAGTATTTGGCCCTATATATCTTTGGGTAGGGGCATCAAACTGGTAGTCCTTCAGCTGTTGCAAAACTATAATTCCCATTATTGCAAAACTACAATTCCCTTCGGTTGTCCATGATGGGAGTTGTAGTTTTGCACCTGCCAGTTTGACACCTGTTTCTTAAGTATACTTAAAGGGGTTGTCCAGTGAAATTTTTTTTTCTTTCAAATCAACTGGTTTCAGAAAGTTAAATAGATTTGTAATTTACTTCTATTTAAAAATCTCAAGTCTTTCCATACTTATAAGCTACTATATATCCTGCAGGAAGTGTTGTTTGTTTACATTCAGAAACAGTGCTCTCTACTGACATCTCTGGCGGAGTCAGGAACTGTCCAGCGCAGCAGCAAGTCCCCATAGAAAACATCTCCTGCTCAGGACAGTTCCTGACTCCGCCAGAGATGTCAGTAGAGAGCACTGTTTCTGAATGTAAACAAACAACACTTCCTGCAGGATATATGGTAGCTTATAAGTATGGGAAGACTTGAGATTTTTAAATAGAAGTAAATTACAAATCTATTTAACTTTCTGATACCAGCTGATTTGAAAGAAAACATTTTTTCGCTGGACAACCCCTTTAAGTATGACATAGGAGTATAGCAATTTTTTAAAGGGAATCTGTCAGCTCCTATGGAGGGGGAGTGGTGATGGCTTTGTGACGCCCTTTGGCCCGCCTCACCACTCCCCCTCCCAGCTTGTATTGAATATTCATTGCGCTCTCGGTCAGTGTAGTGCGCACACGCTCCCACGGTGATTCGCGTATGCACCGTAGTGCATCGGAGCGGCGCAAGCGCACTAAGGGCCATAGCCTATGCCCTCAATGACTTTGCTCATTGCCGCTCCGACGCACTACGGCGCATGCACGAATCGCAGCGGGAGCATGCACGCACTACACTGACCGGGTGAGCGCAATGAATATTCAATACAAGCTGGGAGGGGGAGTGGTGAGGCGAGCCAAAGTGCGGCACGAAGCCTTCACCACTCCCTCCCATAGGAGCTGACAGATTCCCTTTAGGGAAATTTGCAAAAAAACCCCCAAAATGGCGCGTCTGGAGCGTCACTGGGCAGGACCATAATCATAATCCCTAAAGCCCATCCAATCAGCTGCAGGCCCCTTTGTGATGTCAGCACCTCCCCCTCTTCTTCTATATAAGGAGGTTTGGTAATGGAGGTGGCCAGTAGGCTGTGTGTGGAGGAGAGAGCAGGATCACAGCAGGCAGTTAAGAGCAGAGCAGGGAGAGACTAACAGAGCAATTTAGGGACAGAGAGGAGAGGAATGGCGGAAATTGGATGATTGACTGGCTGATTGACATTTTTTTAAATTGTGATATTCTGATTTTTGGCACTTTTACAACAACATGTGTGGTGGACTGGTGGTTAGTTGCTTGGCCAGTGATGTTGTTTGTCATGACACCTGTGCTAGTTCAGCACACAGGTGTCCCCAAATGGTAGTAACCTTCAGGGTTTTTTGTGGGTCCCTTGGGCTTTTGTCATGGCAACCTGGAGTGGCAACTGACCCACCCAGGATGTCGGTTCCGCCACCCACAGAGAAGGGGAAAAATAACCCATGGTGTACGGTGGTGTGTGTATAGGTGCAGGTGCAGACAGACAGAGTCCTGTGCGTTTCGTACAAAAGTATAATGGTACAACAGTACACGTTTTGCAGACAGTAGTAATCTTGACACAGACTTGAGTGCTTGACTTACTGCTTGAGGTAGGTGCTTGGAAAGAGTAGAAGTAAAGAGAAGAGGAGTTTTCCAGAGGAGCCCTGAGCCCAATGTAGCCCTTGTACTCTGCCAGAACTTTAGTAGAGATCTGTAGTGAAGTGATACTCATACTCATGTTTAGACAATGTCTGACCGCCTTCTGCCCCCTAGTGTCGTAGAACCATCCTAGGTTGGTAGCATGAGCCCCAGTCATCTGGGTGTAGCTAGGTGTCCGAGATTTCCCAGTTACCTGCACTGTGCAGTAGGATACGTAGACCTTATCTTTACGGTAGCTTTGTCCTACTGGGATCAGCTCCTTTTGCTTTAGGAGTCTATCCTGCACTTTTAAGACACGTTCCTGGCATGGGCTAGGGTGTTCCTTGGTGGCTGCTCTCCCCTACTTGTTGTTTGACACTGCATAGTGTAAGTAGTAGTTGCTTTAGAAGAACTCTTTAGTTGCATGGGCACTTGGTTCTTGTCAGGGGTCCTGGCAAAAGCCAGGCCCTGGCTTAACTACAGCAGGAACTTGGTTCTGTGTGTCTTCTCTGTCTTCTCCTACAGGGGACTTTGTTTACCTGCCTGTGAGTGGTGGGGATGAGTGTTTGCAAGAGAAAGGCTAGAGAGCATAGGCTAGAGCAGGGGTCCCCAAACGTTTCACACAGGGGGCCAGTTCACTGTCCCTAAGACCGTCGGAGGGCCGGACTATAAAAAAAAAAAAACTATAATCAAATCCCAGAGCAAAATGCCACAATGCCCCCCCCAAAAGTAAAAGCATCCCTCTCTTTCCACCCCTCACCCAGCCCCCACTCAACCCTTCACTCCCCCCTCAACCAGCGTCCCCTAACTCCCTCTTCACACCCTCAACCAGCCCCCTCACCCCATATACTAATAATGTATCCCTGCATTGTCCCCCATATAGTTATATTGTCCCCCTGCAATGTCCCCCATATAGTTATATTGTCCCCTGCAATGTCCCCCATATAGTTATAATGACCCCCATATAGTTATAATGACCCCCTGCAATGTCCCCCATATAGTTATAATGAACCCCATATAGTTATAATGACCCCCTGCAATGTCCCCCATATAGTTATATTGTCCCCCTGCAATGTCCCCCATATAGTTATATTGTCCCCTGCAATGTCCCCAATATAGTTATAATGCCCCCCTGCAATGTCCCCCATATAGTTATAATGCCCCCTGCAATGTCCCCCATATAGTTATAATGACCCCCATATAGTTATAATGACCCCCTGCAATGTCCCCCATATAGTTATAATGAACCCCATATAGTTATAATGACCCCCTGCAATGTCCCCCATATAGTTATATTGTCCCCCTGCAATGTCCCCCATATAGTTATATTGTCCCCTGCAATGTCCCCAATATAGTTATAATGCCCCCCTGCAATGTCCCCCATATAGTTATAATGCCCCCTGCAATGTCCCCCATATAGTTATAATGACCCCCATATAGTTATAATGACCCCCTGCAATGTCCCCCATATAGTAATAATGTCCCCCATATAGTTATAATGACCCCCTGCAATGTCCCCCATATAGTTATATTGTCCCCCTGCAATGTCCCCCATATAGTTATTATGCCCCCCTGCATTGCTACAAAAAAAAAAAAAAATTATACTCACTTAATACTGTGTTCATCTCTTCTAGCCTCTTCAGCCGGTCAGTCGCTGGAGGGATCTCCCAGCAGGAGCAGCAACGTCATCACTGCCCCTGCCGGAGGATCCCTCAGAGATCATTTCCAGACTACATCCCAGGCGGGGGGTTGGTGGTCCGTGCGGCGCGGAGGAGGCTGGCGGCAGGGATAACATCTGATACTGCTCCAGGATCTGTGGTCCGTTGCACCAGACCACAGATCCCGGAGCAGGACCGCAGATCTTGGAGCTGTGTGAGATGTCGCCCTGCCGCCAGCTTCCTCCGCGCCGCACGGACCACCAACCCCCTCGCCTGGAATGTAACCTGGAAATGATCTCTGAGGGATCCTCCGGCGCGGCAGTGATGACGTCGCTGTACCTACTGGGGGATCCCTTCGGCGGGGATGTCGGCAGCAGTGTGGATGCGGGGCAGGGGCTGGTGGGATCCGGAAGGGGGAACTCTTTTATTGGTGGTCAGTGAGAGCAGTCTTCTCACTGACCATCAATGAAAGAGTTGTCCCTTCCGGAAGTGCGGCGGGGGCCGGATAAAACGCTTCGGGGGGGCCGCATGCGGCCCGCGGGCCGTAGTTTGAGGACCCCTGGGCTAGAGAGAAATAGCACCTCTTAGTGGTCAGCACACAAAACATGTCACAAATAACCCATTACTTTCTTCAGCTGTGCAATAGTGGTAATACACCCACATATAAGAAACACTGACATCTAGTGGGGAAACTAAAAATACCTTGTACACCACGTGTTTACCTGAGTGAGAACTTTAGGACAGGTGTATAAGAGAAACACTAGTAGTGGGATACCACACATGCTTTAACAAATTCGCCTTTCTGTCCCAGTATTGTAGCTTCTATTCGCTAGAATGGAAGGCCATCACTATCTCACTTTATTGTACTTTCAAGGGTTAACATGCACTGTGTTGTTCTCTTGTGCACTTTGTTTTATATGTGACATGTCTTTGTTATGTTCACTGTAACTGCACTATACTTGCACCATACAAAGCCAAGCTATGACACAAGAAGCTTAGAAGCTGGTAGTTTTCTATTGTTGCTGGGAGATAGTGTGCAGGGCTGAGTTTTTGGAGGGAAACTTTTGGAGAAAAAAAATCCAGACATATTGACCTTTTCAATGTTGTTTTTGTCTAGAAAAAAACTTCTGCCTCATTCCAATAAACTTGTACAGAAACTCAATACAAGTCTATGGTAGACTAAGGTTGAAACATTGTATCTGTTAGGGCTGTGCTTCTCCACTCCACCTCGCCCACTAGAAGGTTCTGGTTTCCTCACAAACAGTATAAAAAGAAAAGTCAGTCAGTAGCCTACGGTTCTGCAGATAGACACTGGAGAGGTATATAGACACAATACTATACTGAACAGAAGACAAAGAATAAGATGCTGACTCTACAGACCCTAGGTCACCCGCCCTTTTGACCAGAGCAGAAGCCCGCAGAGACCTAGAAGACTTCCAGGTTAGGCCTTTCCCTTGCACAAAAAACCTTCTTCTACTATGGGCTGGAGACTGGAGAGGCCTGTACTTTTTTGCACCCAAAATGTCTTCAGTAGCACACTTTTTACTGCAAACCTTGACTCTCCGGACCTATTTCTCATTGGGGTGCACAATGCCTTACCATCCCTTCCAGAAAGCAGCAATATACCTCGTGACACCTCAACAGTGTCTGGGGGCTTAGCAGGGGCAGATTAACTTTACTATAGGCCCCGGGCTGTTCACCAAGCCTAGGCCCCACACCCCACTGTACCTATGGCAGCACTAGTGGGGGGCTCCTAGTACAGCATAGATAATGTCATGATGCCCTGATTTGTGCAAAATTCTGGTAAAAAAGCAGTGGTTTTTGGAAATCATGGAAAAACTGTAACCAGGAGACAATACACCACTGAAAGTATAAGTCTTTTTGGGTGGCCATGGCCCCCCTAGGAGCTCAGGGCCCCAGGCTACCGCCTGAAAAGGACCTATTAGAATCCACTACTGGGGCTTAGCATTGGGACCACTTCAACCCCGGACGCTGCACAACCAATCAGAGGAGGCAGGACCGCAGAGGGAGGGAGAGAACCAATGAGGAGACAGGGTGTGTGTCTTAGACTACCTTTAACCTTCTGAAATTTATAGTCACCGTCCATAGCTCTGCCCTAATTTAACTGAGCTAAAAAAACGGCAAAGAAGTAAGATTGAAGGAAAATAAATAGCAGATGAGAATCCACCACGTCTACTAACTTACATGTTATTTCTGAGCTCATGGCTGGACATTCACTTTATGGCTATGTTCACACTACGTATATGTCCGGCCGCATATTTTCGTTGCCGGACATATACGTGTTAAACTCAGGCCGGGGATTTACGTAAGTTGCAGCTGACTACGTATTGACCGCGAACTTACGCCCGTAGTCTACTTACGCTTCCCGAGCGCCCTATGTAGCGATCTGACAGCGGTCTTCTACTTGGAAATCTTTAGCCCCGGACTAGCCTAGCCCCGGACACCCCACAAAACCTTTTGGATCGGCAAAGAAAAGTGGAAAAATGAAGAAATGAAGCATGTTACGCTACGGGCGTAAGTTACAGCATTTCCGTCCCGAAACAATGGTCTGGTTCATTTTTTACGGCGCCGCGTACGATCCTGGCGTAAGTTCGTACGCAGTGTGAACTGTGCAGCCGTACATCGTATACTTTCCATTGTACGCAAACTACGTAAATCTCCGGCCGCTTATTCACGGAACGCGCTATGTCCGGAGACTTACGTAGTGTGAACATAGCCTAAAGTAGTATTACCCAATCCAAACCAACCCCAAAGGTTAGGGGACAACAAATTGACTGCTGGTGTTCGCTTCCAAGAATTAAGGAAAATTGTCCCTGGATAAATGGGGCGCAGTGCATGGTCAATGATCCAGTCATCCACAGGTTTCAAACTTTGGCTCTCCAGCTGTTGCAAAATTACAATTCCCATCATGCCTGGACCACTAAAGCTTTGGCTTTGTAGTTTTGCATAAGCTGGAGGGCTTAGAGTTTGACACTCCTGTTCTACAGGGCTTGACAATGTTCAAAAGTCCCATAGATTATAAATTGATCATTGGTCATGTGCTTAATTCCTTTCATTTGGGGGAAATTTATGAAGCTTACGGCAGGGCATATGCCAGGGAGAAGTCGCAGATTTGCCCCTTCTCCTTGGTTTATGCCTGCCGCAGCTTGGGGGGAGGCGTAGCAAGGAGGGGAGGAGGAGTCGCCTCCTCCCGCGCCTCATTTATCATGATTTCTGTCAGCTTGGAGGCGTAAATCATGATCCAAGTCTACACCTGCTGGAAGCAGGTGTACATTGTGTACTCCAGGCTCAGGTTCAGGCACCTGCGCCTGGAGGCGTGTGCCTCTTAGTGAATTCGGCCGGGGATAAGGGGGCGAGGCCTAATTTAAGACTGGCGTACGAGTGTGCCGGTCATGATAAATACCCCCCTTTATTTTTCATTCTCTGGACCAGTGGGTAATACCGCTTTAAAGGGGTTCAGGCTTGGAAAACATAGCTACTTTCTTCCAGAAACAGCTCCATTCTTGTTCTCAGGTTGGGTGTTGTATTGAAGCTCATTTCTATTGAAGTAAATTGAGATGAATTGTAATACCACAGACAACCTAAGGACAGGGGCGGCGCTATTTTTGCAAGGAAGCATTTGTGTTGTTTTCTAATCTTGGGAAACCCTTTTAAGTTAGTTGGTTATATAAAGACAGTGGGGGAGATTAATCAAACATGGTGTAAAGTGAAACTGGCTCAGTTGCCCCTAGCAACCAACCAGATTCCATCTTTCATTCCTCACAGACTCTTTGGAAAATGAAAGGTGGAATCTGATTGGTTGCTAGGGGCAACTGAGCCAGTTTCACTTTACACCATGTTTGATAAATCTCCCCCAGTGTCCATATCACCTTGTTACGCGGCATACAGCAGCACCACATGTAATGTGGTCATATGGTCACTGTACAGATCAGGGATTATGAGCTGCACTCACACTGTTTGAATATGAATGATCTCTTTCCTAATGTCTTTTTTTTGCCTATTTGTTTTTACAATCTACAATTTCAGTTGTATTAAAAGTACATTGAGAAATACTAATATTTTATAAATAAATAAGAGAAAAACATTCGGAAGATAAATTAAATCTTGACATTTATCTGGAGTTTGATTCTATAGATTATTTTTATATTACCGCCATCTTGTGGCTAAAACTGAATCTTTCTGGTAGTTTAGAAAATCTACTGCAATGTGACTGAAGTTTTATTAAAATGGTGACAGTTGTTATTTGAGTTTTGCAATTCCAAGATATAAAATGTGCAAATATCCCAAAAACATGTTTTTAACCATTTATGTTTTTGGTACTTTGAGTCTTTGTCACATTTTGTGTGTGTATTAATTTTTACAGCCATTTTTTTTATATTATTTTGGGCTATCCATTATTATTATTATTTTTTTTTTTTTTAGCAGAACCAGTTTAGACTCCCCTCCCCTTTTTCTTCTTGTACTCATATTGTACACCCATGGACAGCAACAAATCAAAAGTTACGTTGGAGTGGAATACCCCTTTATTAAATCTGAAATGCAATATCACACACAAACTGAGGACAACAGTGGCACTTTTTTGAAAGGAAAGCAGCTATTTTTTTTTTTTTGGACCATCTGTGACCATTTGTAGTGATGATCTTAGCCCTGGCTTTTAAGGTTATGGCCATAAATGTTGTGGTATGTCACTGCTGCAATGGGCACTGTATGGTGGTACAGACTTTGAGCAGCATGCTGTGATTAAACTGATCTGGGCAGTATATTATACCAATAATTTTGCATATTGACTTTATTGTAGATTGTTAAGCCTTTAGGGACCTCAGATGTGGGCTCAGTCAATAGACAGTCAACCAGACCATCTTTAATTACCATGGCATTATGATGGTGGCAGATAAGTCAACTGTTTGGGTAAGTCCCTGTTAGTATTACCGAGTTTCCCTGAAAATAAGGCAGTGTCTCATATTAATTTGTGCTCCCAAAAATCCCCTTTTTTCAGGGGATGTCTTATTTTTCCATGAAGAAGAATTCATAACTCACATATACAGCAGGGACAGAGCGTACGGTGTGGTGGCTTCCAACCACCAGGGGGAGCTAACCACAGCACACTCATACAGCACAGCAGGCACAGTGTATGGTATGGCAGCTTCCAATCACAAGGGGAGCTCACCACAGCACACTCATACAGCAAAGCAGGGACAGCGTACAGTATGGCTGCTTCCAACCACCAGTGGGAGCTCACCACAACACACCTGTACAGCACAGCAGGGACAGCGTTCGGTATGGCAGCAGGCTAACGGCAGACTTTGAGGATAGCGGCAGGCGATGGGCCTCTTGATGCCTTTCCTTCACATTTACAAGTGACGGCTATGGAAGGGAAATTCAGGGTTGGCAGGAGGTGATGGTCTTCATGTCCTGCATACAGCTGCTCTGCAATGGACGGTAAATGTAGGGGCTAAAAAGAATCCCAGCTGCATGCCTTGGTGTTCTGTATGGTGGGGATACTTTCAAACAAAAAAAATTGCTAGGTCTTACTTTCGGGGGAGGCCTTATATTTAGCAATTCAGCAAAACCTTTACTAGGTCTTATTTTCAGGGCATGTCTTATTTTTAGGGAAACAAGGTACCTATGTAACCCTTATAGAAGACTAATAAAGTCAATAAAATTCAATGTTTCGGGGCATCAGTATTCAGCAAGACATCTATAATAATAAGAATCATCACATCTGTACATCTTTATTAGATTTAAAATAGACAACATTGATAAAATACAATACTTTAATAAAACACATATATTTATTTGGTAGACAGAAGGAGCCGTCCTCCCCCCGTAGAGACAACAGGATCTTCTTTTATACACAACAATTGCAAAAATTAACAAAGACCCGTAAGTAACACTCTTAAGACATTGAGAAAGAACATGGGGAATAATACCGGATGACAATCACAATCACCATTGGCCTAAACTCCCATACAGCATTTGGGTTTTCCTAACCCTACAATGATCGGGGATAGTATTTGGTCTATTTGGTTACTGAATGGCAGTGATTCGATCATAAGCTAATCTTAGAGTTCCTATTGATTGTGCTATAGACAGCGAATCCTCATAAGAAAAGTAGATTGGTCCAAAAATTTGTTAATCGTTATAATAAGCCATTGTCACCAGAACAACATTGAATACAAGAGTACTAAAAATAAAAGTCATCTCAATAATATATTGTACAAAAAAGCTTATACAGCAACACCGGTTGAACTGCAACACTATACACAACCTCAATCTGAGGTGACGAGACAGTAATATTAAATAGAGGAAAGGCAACACAGTCACATACATATTGGTTTCTTTTTCTTAATTCACATCTGCGTGACATAAGACCAACACCACGGATGTGTGCAGAAGCCGAACCACACGTTACGCTCGAGATTGTAAATTAAAGGGGTTTTTATAATGTAACTCAACATTTATGGGATTCGAGGACTGGAGATGAGATGGAGAAATAATGCGTCACGGCGAAGGCGTCTAAAGATGTGACAGCAAGGAGATGGCGGAGAAGATGGTGATCGAGGAATGGAAAAAATCTAAAATTATGATTTGATTAGTAGGTAGTTAGTTGTGTTTTATAGAAAGTGTAACAATAATAATAACAACAATAATTTATTATTATTATTATTATTATTAAAAATTTAAGGGTATGTTCACAGAGCACTAAAATGTTGCATCCACAATTATACTCCTGAGCATCCCCTAATAATAATAATAATAATAATAATAATAATAATAATACTTTTTTATATAATAATTTAAATAAAAAACATATTATTATTATTATTATTATTTATTTATTTATTTTTAGTAGTAGTATTAATTTGTTTAACTTTTTTTATTTTTTCAGTGAATATTTTTTAAGGGACTGGGTAAAAAGACTGTTATTTTGATTTATAATTTCTTATAGGGAAACTCTAGGGAGCAATATTTTTATTTATTTATTTATTTTTTTATAAAGTTATATTACTTTGTAAAATAACTTCATTTTATAACTTTATTTATACCTCATTTTACATTGACACACAAGCTACTCTGCTGTCACTAATATTAATTCCTGGTCCCCCGCTCTGATCCAGCGCTGCTAATGCAAAGCAGGGTCCCCCCATATACTGTATATTCTTATTAGAATATACAATACGCAGTGGAAAGCTGTTAGTGGCAGCAGAGAAGTCTGTCTCGCCCCTTACTGCTGCCACTCAATGTAAAAATTACATATTAAATTATATACACTAATATAACTTTAAGCATTGTATTAAAAAAACAAAAAACAAAAAGGTTACTCTCTGGAGTACCCCTTTAAGTGCTCTAAGCAAAATGAAAGTGAAAAACGAAACATTTTATTCCCTTAAAGGGGTTATCCAGTGTTAGAAAAACATTGCCACTTTCTTCCAGAGACAGCACCACTCTTGTCTCCAGTTTGGGTGAGATTTTGCAACTCTGTTCCATTGAAGTGAATGGGGCTTAATTACAAACCACATCTGAACTGGAGACAAGAGTGGTGCTGTCTCTGAAAGAAAGTGATCATGTTTTTCTAACTCTGGATAACCCCTTTAAGTACCCACCTAGTTTGGGCCACTCAGCAACTTTTTCCCTACATTCAGAAAGCCATATATATATATATTTTTTCCTAATAATTTCTTCAGTGCAGTTTCACCCCCCCCCAGAATAAATCATATTTAATATAAAAAATATTTTCCAAGTACATAATATAAGAATTTTTTTTTATTTTATCACTTTTGAGGGGGATGTGGAGGGGAGCAAGCAGTTTTGTTTTATGGCATTTATTTTCATAACATTCGCCCTGAGGAACAGATTGTATGGTTTCATATATAAATATCTATATATATATATTTTTAAGTTATCTTTATGGCACGGGTGGTTATAGATGCCGCAAAACCATTATGTGCACTTACTTTGTTTATTTTGTCAATAGTTAAACATTGTATAATAATTTATTTTACTTAGGTTTTTTTGTATATCTTTTATTTGACTTTTTAGTTTTTAGTAACTCTTATATATTATGATTATAAAAAAATATAATATTTAAATATATTATTTCTTTGCTATATTATTTAGTCGTATTGCATTGCAACAACATGGCAGTTTTTAGTGTACAGTCTCTATGTACATGGTAAAGCTGTGCACACGTAGGCTATATGGAGCACATAGAGGAATAGCTCCATAATGTGGTGTTCGAAAAACCTGTAGGTTTGTGTATGAAATCAGAGCCATGCAGAGGTACAGGAGGTCTCCACAGAACTCTAATCGGGCCATTATATGGCTACTGTAGGTATAACTTAGATATTTTGAGTGATAATATGGTCATGTACATGGTATCTATTACTGAGGAATAATTAGGAAATCTTTTGTTGTGCCAGTACTGGAAATATTAGTAAAAACAAACATTATAGCATAATAGAACATTTACTTTAAATATATTAAAATATTTTCATTGTAACTGCCATTTCTAACAATTTTGTCTAAAGAAACTTGTAATATATCTTACCAGTGAAAAATGCTTCCTTACTTATAAGGCTGCAACACCTGACCCCTTCCTGAATTCTTAGCTGTTCATCAACACTTTAACAGGGTGAAGACACATTTTTTTTAGTCAAGTACACTGGCCATAATAGTCTAGGGATGTGGGAGAGAGTGAGTAAGGAAGAGTAGAAGTTTTGGGAGAAACACAGAGTCTGTAGGCTTATTTTAAGGAAATTCCTGGATTCCCAGTTTATACTGCTCATGTACCACTCTATAGTGTCATTTGTGCTGCTGCAACTTCTGAGGGTATGCAACAGAAAGGTGGGGAAGGAGAATTTCCTGTTTTCTGTGTGTATGTAGAGCAGGGATGGGGAACCTTATGAACTCCAGCAAAACTACAATTCTCATAATGTCTGGACAGCCAAAGCTAAAGCATGATGGGAATTGTAGTTTTGCAACAGCTAGAGAGACGAAGGTTCCCCATCCCTAATGTAGTGTATGAGAGCCATCATAGAGAATAATCCTCACCCTACTGCTGAGCTCAGTGAAGGTGGACACAGAGATAAAGCTGGGGGGGGGGGGGGTAATTGGTGGAAATATACTATAATATATAATTACCAAAAAAATTGTGATTCCTTATGGTTGACACCTTATCCTTAAAACTTATCAGAAATGACAGTTACACTTTAAGGCTATGTTCACACAACGTACTATTTCTTAAAGTAGCATTTCAGAAATCTTTTTATTTGTCCCCCCGCTGCACGCTGGTGCGTATACTCACCAGCAATGACTGGTGTCCCGCAGCGCACGCGTTCACTTCACTGTTCTTCTGACCCCTCTTCTGTCTTCATGACGATGGAAGGCCGGGAAGTCACACTCTCCGATAGAGAATGCATGGGGCAGACACAAGAGCGGCCATGGAGACAGAAGAGTGGTGACGTGAACATGTGCGGTATTTGAACAACGCCGCAGGTCCGGAACTAAGCAATGCCGCAGGACCCCGATCATCGTTGGTGACTAAACGTGCCAGCGCGCAGCAAAGGGGGGGCGTTCATTTCAAAAATAGTACGTTGTGCGAACATAGATTGCAGAATAGATTTTTTCACATTTTTTTTTGCTATGAATTCATAAACATGTAGTAAACCTTCCATTGCTATTACTTGGGATTAAGAATTACTTGGAAATAACTGTATGCAGCATTGTGTGTGTGATCCAAACATGAACAAACAGATTAGATTTTTTTTTTTTTTACAATTCCTTTTGGCTACAGCACATAGAAGCCACATGTAACATTCAACAAAGAGCGGTTACCATCCTCGCCCAACACTGGTTCTATACCGAGAGGAAAGAAAGAGCAGAATTAACAGCAATCAGCTGAAATTAGCGGCATTCACAAGATTGGCCTGGCTTTTGTTGATCATGAAAAGGGAATGTTGGGGGAGGGGACGAGGACGCTTTAAAAACCTGCAATGACTATGCCACCTTGATTCGATTGAACATAAATAGGAATGCTATAAAACATAGATGTTCATGCATGCAAGTGGCTAAAACTATATAGAATTCTATGCTCACCTATCCATACAGATTGTGCATATCATAGACACTTAAAATATACTTTCCTTATTATACAACGTTAATAGAGAACGCTATAAGACACACAGAAAGCAACGTCCCTGCTTCCTATGAGAGCAATGGTTTTCGAGGTTTTCTTTTCTATTAATATTATAATACTCAGTCCACAACATCACTGTAAAACATAGAATCAATCATTTCCTATCAGACATTAAGGAGACGTACGATAGTCATACGGAGAGGTCAAGTATTGGTAACAGTGCATAATGATTGTGCGTCTTATGAGGCTACGAGGATCATTTATACAGAAAGTGCATGTTTTTTACATGGGCTCACCCAGGACAGACATCACTGGACCGGAAGCCATGCATCCACGCGGTCATCCTACTGATACAGGTCACATGATCGCTAAAACGTAAAACGATAAAAGCTGCGTACTAACTCAGCTATTCAGACTCTCCAGATAGTCAATCACGGTACAAGCTTGGTCACACACAGCTATTAAGACTTGACTAGATTTAAGCTTATTATGACTTTCATGCTGCCCGAACCATCAGTCATTGGGTTGATCCCTGGTGGCTTCTCCTCTCTCCACCATCCTGTTTGGGTATAAGAAAAGATCTATCAATCAAAGCTGGTAGGTGCTGGGCACCACTTGAAAGACTCATGGTTCGGGCAGCATGAAAGTGATGATAGGTTCCTGTTAAACTACTATTTAACATAATGTCATTTTTAGCTCCAATATCATGGTTTGATTGATCAATACAGTCCGAGCTCCAATCTTCTCCAAGTCTTGTCATCTACAAGTCATGGATAAAGAACATATACTCATTGACCATAGAAGAAATGGACAGCCATATACGTTTCAAATAATAATATTGGAGCGTGGAGATAGGGAGGTAAGGGATGTACTGAGTTTTTTGTTTAGTTTTTTTTGGTTTTTTTTTTTTTTTTTGCTATGGATATAGTAAACTACATTAGTACTGAGAAATTCTCTAACATATGTCTTCAGGTCCTTAAAGGGATTTTCCAGGATTGCACAAATGTAGGAAATGTGGTTATTGTGCTTTGACTGACAAGGGTCGTGCGGCAAGGTGTGAATCGTGCCATGCCGGGGCTATGGTAACTGAAATTGGGGCCCACAAGCTGCCACAACTATGACCCGAGATGGTTTTACTGCAACTATCGGATCACAATCATGACCCTTATACGTTGCGACTAGAGATGAGCGAACCAGCCGAGGTTCGGGTTCGTATCAACCTGAACTCTCGGCTTCTGATTCCCACTGTCTGCCCGCTCCGTGGAGAGGGTTGATACAGCCTGAGGACAGCCTAGAAAACTGGGATACAGCTTATGGCTATGGCTGTATGCCAGTTTTCCAGGCGGTCCTCAGGCTGTATCCACCCTCTCCACGGAGCGGGCAGACAGCGGGAATCAGAAGCCGAGAGTTCAGGTTCATACGAACCCGAACCTCGGCCGGTTCGCTCATCTCTAGTTGCGACATCAGCCTATTCACATAGTACAACATAGCACCATCCACATAGTACAACATAGTGATCCCTGTTTTAGCCAAAATCGCCTTGTAGCCCTTATTGTCTTATTGTGGGTGGGGAGGGGTACTGAAAGTGATTGCAAGCCCTGACTTGCATGGCTGCCTCTTAGGCCTTGCTGGTGTATAAGGAGTCTTAGAAGGTACCCATGCTATGTAACAGCATAACATTCTGGATATCGTCTAATCCACAGCCACCATGTCTATGATTATTATTCAGAAAACCAAGGGGGAGATTTATCAAACATGATGTGAAGTGAAACAGGCTCAGTTGCCCCTAGCAACCAATCAGATTCCACTTTTCATTCCTCACAGACTGTCTGGAAAATGAAAGGTGGAATCTGATTGGTTGCTAGGGGCAACTGAGCCAGTTTCACTTTACATCATGTTTGATTAATCTCCCCCTATATTTTTTTCCCTGGAAACAGCACCCCTACTGTTCACAGGCTGATATTACAGCTCATCTCATTCAAATGAATTGCAAAGTCATTTCTTTAAATACTGGAAAATTGTTGATAACTATGGGTTCTTGGTTTTTATTTGGGTCATTGATGATTTTTTTTTACATATTTTATTGTGAGGAAATTTTTGGAGAATTTTCAGTACCCATGGCTGATCTCCAACATACGGATTATAGATTGTACATTATAAGTCTACATGTAAGTCTTTTTCATATAGGATCTAGTCAATGAACAATACCAAACATTAGATTTCGGTCACTGACAATATGCTTACTTTTGTAACCAGTACAAAATTAAATCTTTGCTTTATAAAATAGGATCTTTGTAGTATATATATATATATATATATATATATATATATATATATATATATATATATATACTGTATATATATATATACTCTACTGGAAAATTATATGTCTTTTACATATATCAAATGTAAATTAGAAATTCCATCTTGATACTATGAAAGGCTTCACTGCATCATGGCCTTAGGACGTGGAGTAGGACATTGACTGTTTTAGTCACGGTTGGCACATTCACATAAAGCAGCAATCATTTCGCGTAGCACATGAGAAGGTATACATGATACCATTTCCCTAGACATCATCGCTAGTAATAGGAATCTAAAAAGCAAGACTGGAAAATGGAGCAAATGTTTTCCGCACTACAGCTATACTCAAGATTTACGGCACAATATTGAATTACTTTATAACGCACCACGAATAGAATTCACACGGTTCTGACAACTCTATAGTGTGCCTAAGAGTTTCCCACCAGCCCTAAGGATCACTTTATAAGTCTTGTCCGAGGCGCTCAATTTCCTCAATCAGAAAATCAATGTCTTGATGAGTTGCAGCTGGGTTGGAGATCACCATGCGGAAGAAGTTTACTTTGCCATCGTGAGGTTGGTAACTGACCATGGTGGTTCCATATTCCATCATACGGGCTTTGATCACTGGCGCTACCTGAATGTCCAAAAAAAATAAAAAAATTGCATAAAGTTGTTGGGACTGGGGTTACTTGGGCCTGCCAGAATTAATAGTTCTAAAAACCCATCATTTATACCAGGGATAGGGAACCTTCCGTCCTCTTGCTGTTGCAAAACTACAATTTTCATCCTGTCTGGAGAGCCAAAACTTTGGTTGTCCAGTCATGATGGGAATTGTACATGGAATTTGACATTATACTGTAAAAGATCTAGTTGCTTTGCTTGAAGGAGAAGTCTGGCAAAAATGTTTATTAAAGTATTGTATTGCCCCCCAAAAGTTATACAAATCCCCAATATACACTTTTTAGGGGAAATGCTTATAAAGTGCTTTTTTCCCTGCACTTACTACTGCGTCAAGGCTTCACTTCCTGGATAACGTGGTGATGTCACTTCCTGGATAACCTAGTGATGTCACTTCCTGGATAACATGGTGATGTCACTTCCTAGACCACATGGTGATGTCACTTCATGGATAAAATGGTGATGTCACGACCCTGACTCCCAGAGCTGTGCGGGCTGTGGCTTCAGGGGAGGATGATGGCAGGGGGGGGGGACACTGAGGGACACAGGGCACTGGAGGGCCACTGAGCATTCCTCTGCCATGATCCTCTCCAGCAGCCACAGCCCGCACAGCTCTGGGAGTCGGGTCGTGATATCACCATGTTATCCAGGAAGTGACATCACCATGTTATCCAGAAAGTGACATCACCATGTTATCCAGGAAGTGACATCACCATGTTATCCAGAAAGTGACATCACCATGTTATCCAGCAAGTGACATCTCCATGTTATCCAGGAAGTGACATCCCCATGTTATCCAGGGAGTGACATCACCATGTTATCCAGCAAGTGACATCACCATGTTATCCAGGAAGTGACATCACCATGTTATCCAGGGAGTGACATCACCATGTTATCCAGCAAGTGACATCACCATGTTATCCAGGAAGTGACATCACCATGTTATCCAGGAAGTGACATCACCATGTTATCCAGGAAGTAACATCACCATGTTATCCAGGAAGTGAAGCCTTGATGCAGTAGTAAGTGTGGGGGGAAAAGCACTTTATAAGCATTCCATGTAATAAGTGTATATTGGTAATTTGTATAACTTTGGGGGGCAATACAATACTTTAATAAAAATTTTCTCCTTTAACCCCTTGAGGATGTGGAGGATTCATTTCCGCTTTTATGTTTTCTCTTTTTCAGTTTCTGTATGAGGGTTTGTTAGCTGGACCATTTGCGCTTTTTTATTCTTTTTATTGATACCTGTCATTTTACTATAAAATATACAGTGAAAGCAAACAAATAATTGGGTCAAATAGAAAAAAAATAACAAATTGGGGAATTGGGGTAAGAGGTTATTTTATATTTTAATTTTTTTTAAATTTATTTCTAATTACTTTTTTTTTTTTAGTCCCATTGGGAAGCTTTACTATGTATTTTTTTGATTGCTTATACAGTTCCTTTCAAGACATGTGAATTGCAGTGAACTGTCAGGTCGACAATCTACTAGTACAGCCTACCTAGGGCAGGATAATAGTAGGCTAGTCATGGCAGACACGGAGGCCTTTGAACGGCTGATTGCATTGCAGGAGAAATTGCTGTGCATTTTCTAACTGCATTGATGCTGATGTCAGCATTGACAGTGGCACCTAAAGGGTTAAATAGATGCAGCTCAGCTCCCAAGCTTTCCCTATACCTTTACTCTGCCATGATATACCAGGTGGCCTAAGAGATTACAGAAAGAGTGTCAGCTTTTCTATCTTATCCATTATATTGCATATTTACCTTGTAACAAAGCTCCAGAGCAGCTTTTCTTATAATTCTGCATTGCCCCATGTCTCTTTTATTCTTCCTAGAATTTATGAATAACTTGACAACTGCTGGTTACCATTCTGACTCTCCCAGCACTGCTTGGACAGGGTCAGTCAGTAAGGGTCCTTTTACACTCAAAGGTTTGTTGGCCGTGGGCCGATTTACACAGCATGACAAATCGAGCGGCTGGGCTGCAAGAACGATTCTTGTATTGTTCGTGCAACCATGGAAAGTGACAGCATTGATATGCATATATCTTTGCTGTCAGTTTCCAGATCACAAGCAGTGCATTCCTACCTTCTACGCTGCTTGTGATTCAGCATCTCATCCTGTCTCTTTAGGCCCCGCCTCCTAGCGACATTCCTGGTTGACAAAGCCTCATGTAAAAATTCCTTAACAGCCAGTAACAAACACTTGTTAAATTACCCATACACGAGTTCTAGGAGGAATAAAAGAGGGCGACCCTTAGAGGGTGGCAGTCTTTTCTTTATACATGGCTCTGATTAGAAACTACATTACCTTTGCAAGTCTTTCCATTCTTTCCTCATTGTCTTCCATGTGTCTTATACTTGGAGGTACATACCAGAAGCAAACATTGGTATGCTGGGGCTATTGATAAAAAAAAACAAAAACAAAAAACTATATTAAACTTTGATAATAGATATCATATATAGACATGATGACATGTCCACTATATATTAAAGTGATACAAGTATTAGAAATGCTCTAGTGAATAGGGTCTGGAACAGGCTGTTGGGTCTATTTTATGTCCATGAGGGATTGCTGTAAAGCATATCTCAAAATGTTGTTAAAACAGCTCAGGCAAGATGGCTGCCCCCATATAATAATGTGCTGAACATGACAAAATGAAATTACAATCAGAAAATAAAATCAAATTAGTAACACTGTATTTATGTAAAATAAGAGTTTACAGGGGAACTATCAGCTGGTCAGACGAATCTAACCTGCTGATAGCCCCCTATTGTGCATGGGACGCTGAGGAGGATGGTATGTCTCTTACCTTCCTCCTCATCACCGTTCCCATACTGTTACCAGTGTAATCCTCAGTCTGGAGCACCATTAAGACCACTGCCCCGCCCCCAGAGCTCTAATCAGAGTATCAGCTTCCACTCTGGGGGCGGGGCAATTCTCCTAATGGTGCTCCAGACCGAGGATTACACTGCAAACAGCACGGGAACGGTGACAAGGAGGAAGGTAAGAGACAAACCATCCTCCACAGCGTTCCATGCACAATAGGGGGCTATAAGCAGGTTAGATTCGTCTGATAGTCCCCCTTTTTGCATATTGCTAGAGGGCAGGTAAAATAGAGTACCCCATTTCACACAAACATTAATAGATGTCTGTTGGATTTTGGGCTCCTTATAGGATGGGAAAATAAAGACACAAAACATTGGAACATACCTTTCCTTCAATCACCAGTTCATAGCCTTCCCGATTCTTTACTTTATTATACAGATATTCCGCAAGGTCTAGACATTTATCGATATGAGCCTCAAATCCAGTGGTTCCCTAGAAGAGAAATTAAATGTAAAAATTATGTAAAAGTTTGAAAAGAAGTTGCAAGAGACATTCTGCTGTGCTAACTGGTTTCTAAGAAATGTGCTGTAGTGGGTACATCTTGAGAGAGGGACTTTTTTTCTAATCCTTAAAGTGTCACTGTCGTTTATTTTTATTTTTTTTGCAGAAATCAATAGTAAGGGCGATTTTAAGAAACTTTGTAATTGGGTTTATTAGCCGAAAATGCATTTTTATAATGAAAAAGCAGTTTGAAGCTCTCCCCCCTGTCTTCATGATTGTCTATGGAGAGGGGAGGGAGATGAGGTACCAAAACAGGACAACAAAGATTTAATTTACAGCTACATTACAGGGCTATCTCCTCTGACAGTCAGCACTGACCTTTGAATACCAGTTTCACACAGCTCCCGCTGTGTAATCCTTTGTTCTCTGCTCTCTGCCGCTGACTAATCTCCTTCCTCCCTCCTCCCCCCTCCCCTCTTCATAGAACAGACAGGGCCCGACTGTGTAAAAGAGTAGAGATTTCTTGATAATGAGCAGTGGATGAGAGAGAGAAGGGAGGAGAGGGGTGGACCTGGGGAAAGGCTTTTTGAATGCAGATAATGGCATATTTGCCTAATAAACCCAATTACAAAGTTTCTTAATATCGCCTGGACTATTGATTTCTGCAAAAAAACGAAATGACAGTGACACTTTAAAGTGCACCTCCAGTGTTGTTCTCTTCATTGTTTTGCAAGGAAAAGCTCATGGCTAGCCAGTTCCATGGCATGCATAGAATTCGCTGGGTGTTGGACAGTTGCCTTGGGCGGGAGACCAATTCTACAGGAACATCTTAAACATTATTACAGTATCTACATCATTCCGACAAAACTGATTTCCGGGCTCCCCCACCCCTTTGTCAGTGTGCAATGACTTCTCGTATGGCTCCAACTTTCAGCAAATAACTGCAACGTCCAAATTCTGACCACTGTGGTGGACAATACATCAAGGTGTCCAGCGATCCTCTGCGGTGTTCACGTAAGAAATGCTGGTAGCCACATGAAGGATTCTATTCTCAAATAGGCTTAATGAGGGCATTCCCTCGTTTTGGAGCCCCATCAATGATTTGGGACAGAAAGTAGCTACAAAGGGAGTCTCTGTCTCTGAAGAGACATCCGATATTTTCCGATGACTGTCATCTATGATGATCATGATCATTTTAGACGTCTGTCATTAGCAAATATTGGACGTCTTTTTTACTGCCTTTGGCAATGATGTTTACAGAATCCCATAGTGTGAACATAGCCATTACCTGTTATTTGTTCAGTGATATAAAATAACATGTATAATATCCAAATATACCTGAGTTATTGGTAAGATATCTGGCTAGTCCTTACCTTAGCTCTCCACATCAACCATAGTTTAAAAATGTCTACATGGCGTCCACATTGCAGAGCCTTGTCCCCGGTATCGTAGGACAGGTCATACTGCTTATCCTGCTGGAAGAGGTAGGTGGCGTGCATCTGGTTACAGCTCTGCATTATTCCCTGGAGAATACAGGAATGAAATGTGAGGAAAGGAAATCACAAGCAGTGACCAATAAAGAAAATTCACAATTATACAGAACAGGGGTGAATTGACTGTTCAAAGTATAGGAAGCTCCTCAAGCTCCTCAAACGCTGGATGAAACCTTGTCCTGCTCAGCCAATCACTGGATGAGGTGGGTCACAGGGGCTGCTGGTGATTGGCTGAGAAGGCATTTCCTGTGTGTAAAGATAAGATTGAGGCATGGAGGTCAACAAGGACCTGATAGAAATCAAAATGGCAGTTCATTTAGGTCTTTTTGTACTTAAAGTGAATCAGCAGTACATTCACTTTAAGATTTTCACATGGATAGAACCGCGCTGGTGCAGGGAAGCCGGTGCCATGGTGCTTTTTTTGAACCGTGGCCCGGTTTCCATGTACGGTGTCGTTCTATTTCCAGGCACCAGCCGGGGGTGAAGCTATGGAGGCTGGCTGGCCCGCCTCCGGCGGGGGGAAGACCCCACCCCTCTATGATGCGGCTCCATTGTTTCTAATAGAGCCAGTGCTTCGCCCCACTGGTGCCCAGGAATAGAATGGTGGCGTACGCGGGAACCGGGCAGCGGTTTAAAAAAGGACCAAAGCCCCGACTTCCCCGTGCCAGCGTGGTTCTATCCATGTGAAAATCATAAAGCGAATGTACTGCTGGTACATTGATTTTAAAAGGGCTATCCATCACTTAAATTTTTTTTTTAAAAGGGCTCTAAACAGGTTAAAAAAAAAAAACAGTAATTCACCTATCCCATCTGACGCTGATCCTCCGTCGTTGAGACTCTGGTTGCCACCCTGGTCTTCCTTCTGGAGCATCATGTGACTATCATGAGCAGCACCTGGCATCGTCAGTGATGGGAGCCACTATATTAGGAGTACGTCCTATTAGCTCTGATACCACTATTTGTCTGCGACGTCCGCTCCAGAATGAAGACCAGGGTGAAGATTGAAGCCTGGATAGAGGATCAGCATGGCATGTGGGAGACAAGATACTTCTTTTTTGTTATTTTCAATGGTTTAAGGTCCTTTAAAATATGTTTTTTTTTTTTTTTTTTAATGGATAACCCCTTTAAAGGTGGCCATATACATTCAATAGGTTTCAAAGGATTGTCTGGCCAACAGCTATTTCTTCCGACCTCCCAATACACAAGTGATCATCGGCACGGCCGAACGTTCATGTTTCCTTTATGGTGAAAGGGGTAAGCCACGGTCAGACAGCTCTCCAGGTGGATCCAGGTGGTAAAAATCCAACATGCCAGACCCTTTTCTCCAATGTACTTTGTTGGGGAAGAGTCAGGAAGCCCCCATACACTTTATAGACAGTAAACCGAATATGGCACAGTCCATGAGTTCGGCCAACTTGAGTCTGAGGTGAATGGACACCTATAGAGACACTATACTCCTAGACTATTTTTTATTTTTTTTGTAAAACATGTAAATGCAACATATTTAAAATGAGATGCCAATGCAGAAGACTATTACAATGTTTTTAACATTGAAGATGGTAACTACTTAAATTGCAGACTTCCGATAGGAAGAGCCGTTACTTCTACATTAGAGCCATTATTGGCGTCCTCTAATTCTTTAAGTAATTTCATCCAGGGCTTCCATAATGACTCCAACTGCGAGGAGCCCATTTTACTATATTATTATTGTTATTATAGTTTGATATGGCCTTATCTTATTAAGACACACAGAAATGATAGTAAAAGATGAGCATTACTAAGAAAAAACTATTACATGGAGGGAAATGGGAATATTGTAAGACGATGTACATTAGCATCAAGGCTAGATGAGTTCTGATGGATCTCATTACTTATAATAGGGTCTGCCAGGTCTTTATCAGAGTTCTCGTATTTTGGATGGGAAAATAGAGTACAAATCTGGAATTCAAAAATACTGGAAATCTGGTTGTTATCCATAAGACCAGTGTGAACAAAGTCTGGTGGTCTACTTAATATCAGTAAAATCATATTGAGTACTGGCTATGTCTCATAGTTCCTTTTTTTCCAGTGCCATTATATTAAAGGAGAAATCTGGCAAAGATGAAAAACCCAGTGCTGGCAGGATGGTGGGGAAACTGCAGCAGCTATACTTACAGGTCCCCAAGTCCCCACTGCCTTACTCATGGACCTCCAGTTTCTCCCAGCTTCCTATGTCATCACGACCTGGCAGGAACTCCTCGTATAGCCAATCAGTGACTGCAATGGTGTCCCATCTCTGTCACTGACTGGCTAAGTGGGTTTGGGATTTTGCAGGAGCTACAGGTAGCCAGTGGGGGTCCATGAGTGGGAAGGCGGCACTGCAGGATCACGAGGGCAGGGCAAGTATAGCTGCCGCAGTATGTTCCCCCACCCCTATGCCAGCAATGGGTTTTTCATCTTTGCCAGAGTTTACCTTTAATATATTGTTTGGCCAAAGGGGGATCTGTAAGGTGAATCTTCTTTGAGATATTTGGACCATATCCACCTGTGTCTTCCAGCACCACTTCTAGGCTGGACTGGAAAAACATCACTTTTCTGAAGTGGGTTGAAAGGGAATCTCATAGACACAGAATGTGGAGACAACCTTGACGCAACAGATTGGTTGGGGTGTGAACTCTTTAATGAGAGTTAGTTTATAGGTTTTTCATGACAAATCATTGTTACCATTCTAAATAAAGTAAGAGATTGAAGTATAATCTATAATTTGCATCGTGAAGACCTAGGATGTGTGTTGTTAAAGTTGTGAAGTCTTACCTCTTCTCTAACCAAAAGTGCCGAACATTGGAGTGGAACGCCCATCATTTTATGTGGGTTCCATGTGACGGAATTGGCTCTACAAATAAAATTATGAAAATGTATAAGCAAACCATTAATATTATAAAATTAAAAAAATATATAATACAGCATTTAGAGGGAAAACAAGAAACAAATGAGCATTATTGGTAATTATTATAGACTTTGACCTGTGGAAGCTCCATGTAGAGGCATGGCTAGGTTTTCTTCCAACCCAACCAACCATAGGTTCAATTTACTGCCCCCGTATACTATATCTATGTCAATATCCTGTTTGCGACACCTCCCTGACACCCAACACCCAGTAGTCGCAATGTTCATATAGGCTTCAAGCGTGTTCATATTTGGTTAATGTGCTTATATACCGTTCGCTTGGCTAACAATTGCCTGGCCGACAGTTACTGTATCTCTCCTGTACACATGTGCATTTGGCATGGCTGAACTTTTATGTACTCCCTATGGGGAAGAGAGGGTTAAGCCACTACCACCTTTTGCACCAGCTTATTCCTCTGAGAACAAAAGGGTCCTGTCCTCAACCAACATCATCTGTTAGTGGGGAGTCAGAACACCCCCATACACCAGTGTTAGGTTCTGCTGACTTAGTATAAAGTAGGGCTTAACAGGGCTTTCCTATATAAGGGATTGTTCACACTGAGTAAAGTGTTGAAATTTCGCTGCAGAATCTCGCCTCCCTCAGTGTCCCACAGTGTCTCTATAGGAGGGCTCGTGCACCTCCATTTCTGTCGCTCTCTGCTCACTGAATTAACATGTCAATTCGGGAGCAGAGGTGCGTAAGAGATCACATGGGGTCCTACCTCCATACCCCCCAGCGATCTCCAGATTGGCCCCCGACTCTATTCATTCTCTTTGTAGCCGCTAGAAAGACCTGAGTGTTTTTGTTTTTTTTCTAATAAAAAAGGTGGCACCGGAAGATATTTGGACCCCGGGGAGGGGGAGCACATTATTTCTTTCAGCATCTCCCTCCCTGGCACTTTTACAAAAAAATCACTCTGCCCGGAGTTGGCCTTTAAATTTACTTGTCCTCTATTTAAAGGAAAGGGGACAAGTATGAGATTGTAGGGGGTTTGACGTCTGGGCCCCCCGAGGATCTCTAGAGTGGCGCCCTTACCACTTTGAATGGAGCTGTGGGTCGGCACCTGACCCACAGCTCCACTCATTCTCTATGGACCTACTGGAGAGAGCCGAGTGCCATACTCAAGCATTATGTGATAGCAGATCTTGTTAATAAGAACGAATAGAATTTACCAATAGAACAGTCTATAGAATTAAATGAATATTAACCCTTTCTTTAAAAAAATACACAAAGGTCTTTATTCTCAGAAGCTTTGCTAATTCGGCAACATTAGCCTATACTGTACAGCACCAATTTAAGGTATTTATATTTTACAAAACCTTCTCAGTTTCGCTCGACTGTAAATCATGTAGTTTCTATGGTGATAACCTCCAGTAAGCTCTAATGTGTTCCATAATAGCGGCTTCTGTCAGCAGGCAGCGCTGGATGGATGAGTGATAGAGAAAAATAACGCCCTGCACGGGCAGCTCAATATATCCTGCCAAATAGGTACAGTAAACAGTGGCAGATAGTTCTCAACAGATTTTTGTCAGCCATATTGAATTATTCCAACAACCTTGGAGCATGCCAACATTGGTCAATGAATACTAACTATGAGCCAGTGTTGAGTTAAAGGGGTTCTCCAAGGTTAGAAAAAAACTCAGTTTTGGGTGTGTTAAGGGTTTTGCAGCTCTGTTCCATTAAAGTGAATGGAGCTGAATTGTAATACCACACACAACCTGGGGACAGGGTGGTGCTATTTTTGCAAGAAAGTTGTTCCGTTTTTTTTTTTCTAACTCTGGATAAATCCTTTAAAAACTTTATGCTCCCAATCCCTCAGGCTAAACGCCTGGGGACAAATGCCCCCTTAAAGGGACCCAACTAAAATATAACTTTTAATCTTACATATGAATAAAAACTGTGTATCAACTGGTAGAAAAACCAGTCGAACAGCTACCATATAAACCATATGCAGTACAACCAACCAGGTTTATGTCACTGAATATGGTGGTATAGAAGTTCATTCACGGCACTCACCATTTCATGCTTCAAGAAATGTTATTGTAGAAAAAAATTGTTGTATTTTTTATGAATTTTTTTCTACAATTGACACACCACCCTTGACACAGACGTGCCGCCTAAAAGACTATTCTTTACTAAATATGGTGGAGCAGTGTGCGGTTGCTATTTAAAAGCTGCCTATAGCCCAAACTTAAAAAGTTCCTAATACATTTACCTTAGTATAAGTTAAAGTTTCCAAAAAGTGAGTGCTCCATGCTTTTTGTACTTTTATTCATTTTATTGAGGCTATTTATTATTATGGAGATAATAGGGCAAGGCAGATAGCTTTTAACTGAAAGCAGATATTGTGATGAGCAAAGACCTTGCTAGCTAATATAGTCCTGTGCTTACAGCAGCCTCAGCATTGAGGGGGGACAGGTAAAAAAAAATTCCGGAATGCTTCTTTAATGCTAAACCCAGCATTCAGGCTGCCAATCAAGATTGAGTGGTAGAGCATGCGTGACTCCATGTTGCTGTGGCTCCTCCCCTATGTCTACGGGAGTAGGGATTAATGTGTATTTTGAAATTCTTTATGGTGGCTGTAGCGTGGCTATGGGATTGTAGGGAAGTCAGACCTCTAGGCCCCTTAGGGATCTCTAGAGTGGCGCCCTGACCATTTTGTTTTGAATGGAGCTGTGGGTTGGCGCCTGACCCGCAGCTTCATTCATTCTCTATGTGTATTATGTGATAGCAGATCTTGTTAATCAGAGAATGTTCTATATACAGTAGTATAACGCACCAAGTTACAATACTCACTTTAATTTGCATTACCTTATGGAGAAACAGGTACACTACGTTCTCTTTTCTTAACCATGCTTCATTTGAGCTTTAATGGTGCGATTATTAAGCAGCGCACTTTTCTAGGAAGCCGCCACCCAGCCGAAGGGCGCTCGATTTTCTCTGCAATTGCTGTAATTACGCTGCATAATGCCCCGAAATTATATTAATCCTAAATACAAATATACCATCCAAGCTATCCCATATGCGTCAGGCTGCATCTGCACATCACACCGCGGCTTCTCCGCTATAAGAAAAGAGCTGTCACCCCAATTTGCCACGCTCGGAAATCGACTAAAGCTTCTTTCAGCGCGCTGATGTGTGTCAGAGATCACAGCACCCGACTGCGGCACTTCTGAAGCTTTAATCCCTGGGTGGTAGAGCAATTATCATCTGCAACTGGGTCAGATTAACAATAATGACGGATAATTTGTGTCGTCAGCGAGGATCTGCGCCTGGATTAATTCCTCAGAAAGATTTCGGCTTCGTTTCATTTATTCTTTTTTTTTGTTTTGTTATTTTTTTAAAGTTTAGAATTGGTCACAGTTTTTGTAACTATTAGCCGGGAATAATATCAGAACAGTGGAGGGTTATACTGTGTGTGCTCATTGTTACTACAATAGACTATTAATGCAGAATAAATTATATAGCATCAATCATAGTGTGAGAATAATCTCTTCCTTTGATATCATGTTATAGATAAAATAGACACTAATCCACAGAAAACATAGAAACATAGAAGATTGTCGGCAGAAGAAGCCCCCCTGGTCCATCTAGTCTCCCCTTTTAGTATTTCCCTTATTATCTTAGGATCTATTTATCTATCTATCTATCTCCTATCTATCTATCTATCTCCTATCTATCTATCTATCTATCTATCTATCTATCTCCTATCTATCTATCTATCTATCTATCTATCTATCTATCTATCTCCTATCTATCTATCTATCTATCTATCTATCTATCTATCTATCTATCTATCTCCTATCTATCTATCTATCTATCTATCTATCTATCTATCTATGTATCTATCTATCTTCTATCTATCTATCTATCTATCTATCTCCTATCTATCTATCTATCTATCTATCTATCTATCTATCTATCTATCTATCTATCTATCTTCTATCTATCTATCTATCTATCTATCTATCTCCTATCTATCTATCTATCTATCTATCTATCTATTATCTATCTATCGCAGGGCCGCTTTTGCCATGAGGCGGAATGAGTATTCCGCCTCAGGTGGCAGATTCTGCGTCCCTGCAGGGGGCGGCAAGATCTTCACCGCTGCCATTTTAGGTAAGTTTAACTTAACTAAAATGACAGCAGCAGTCACGGCCTCACCACACATCTTGCCGCCCGCGCTCCCCAGCTTCTCAACGTACTGCCGGGTTCTTTTCCTGACGTCACCCAGCAGCCTTGTCCCTGATTGATTGCGTGCGGGTGTGCGTGCGTCCGCTGCGGCGCTATGCAGCTGCACTCTCCAGAAAGTGTTGCCCTGCGCTCTAGTAAGTGCCGGGGGGAGGGGGGTGCATGACAGTGCGGTGTCGAGCGGCGGGGGCCTATTATGTGTTTGCAAACATGGGCGCGCGTGGTGGGGGGGAATGGGGGTTTGCAATCATGGGCACGCACGGGGAGGGGGGAGAATGGGGGTTTGCAATCATGGGCCCTTGGGGGGGGTGCCGGGGTGGTGGTGGCGGGGATGCAGCCCAGGTTTGCCGGTGGCCCCATAGAGAATGACTACTCGATTGATTGTAGGGCAATTGCGCTCCTGTTCTTGGGATTGGTGGGGATCCAGGTGGTTGGACCACAGCCATAAGTCTGTTATAAATAGGAGATTGGAATACCCCTTTAAGTCCATAAACATGTCTGACTGGAGATATTACTCCCTGCACAGTCGGCAGAAGTGCCCGCATCAGAACTCTGCGGCCCTGAAGATCATCTGGCTGGTACTGCAGTACCAGCCAGGACTATCCTTTCAGAGACTGGCCATTCCGTGACCCGGCCAGTCTCATACATTGTGTGAACATAGCCCCAACGTGTAACAGCAGAAATAGAAAACTGTAGTAGTACAATTACATAGGCCACATTTCTCCTCAATGCTGGATGCAGTACTTTAGTACACAGAAGAAGGGATTACTATCTATCCCTCAGACCGCGGGGAGCCCGGGGGGTTGTCACTGTCAGTTGTAATGATACCGTCTCACTCTCTGGTAGCTGGACTGGGAGGACAGGCCTCTCACTAGGCCTCAGGGCAGTCACTGTCCCTCTATCTGCTGGTTTCAGGTCAGCCAGTTCTCCGCTATTAGCTGCCATTATACCTCTGGGCTTGATGCCTCTGCTGTCCACTTATTCATGGACTGTCTCTCTATCAGGACACTGGCTTTTCCTTGGTAATGGCGCCCCTTTCTGGCACTGTGGTTTGCCAGGTCTTTGTACCAAGCAGCTTTATGAAGACCCAGCTATACAGACTCCCAGTTACTTGCTCATTATACGCTAAGCCAACAGTATAGTCCTTATTGGCTTGTATCCACCCTCCTCTACTCTCACTCTTTATGCCACTCCACCTCTGCCACCAAAACCCTCCGATTTTAAGAACTCCCATCTACCCTTCTACCACTGTAAAGGTGTAGCATTCAGAGAACCACAAAGAAGCATTGATAATGACTTTCATATTGTCACCTAAAGGGGTATCCCGTGATTTTTTCCCCTTACAAATCAACTGTTGCCAGTAAGTGGCAGAGATTTATAATTTACTTCTATTTAAAAATCTCCAGTCTTCTAGTACTTATCAACTGCTGTATGTCCTGCAGGAAGGGGTGTATTCTTGTCAGTCTGGAGAGCAGAAGCGGTTTTCTATTAGAATTTGCTATTTTGCTACTGTTCTGACAGTTCCTGACATGGACAGAGGTGGCGGCAGAGAGCACTGTGTCAGACTTGACACCACTTCCTACAGGACATACAGTAGCTGATAAATATGAGGAGACTGGAGATTTTTTTCTTAAATAAGTAAATTACAAATCTCTGATACCAGTTGATTTAAAAGATTTTTTTTTTCTGAAGTACCCCTTTAAGAATGGTATTTAGAACTTGTTGGTATTTAACAAAAATCTCTGTATTGTATACTGGAAGTACAGAGATTATTATCCAATGCTTACAAATGCGGGATACCTTTCTCAAAAATATACAGAATGTATTTCCACAGCCAACATATAATAGTATAAGATTATTGGGAGCAGATGTACAGATGTGTCCAGTCTCAGGCTGTCATAAAACATTCCTTTCCTTAACTTATCTAAAGGAAAGGTAAGACTGGTCACTGCTGTATATGGTGTTTTTGGGGGCGGGGTTTCTTTCTTTCTTTTGTCTTTTGCCAATTGAAATTACAATATATTGATATGTTCATGTTTTAAATGCCACAGAACAATCTGACAAAGACTGAAAACATATCTGTCCGCAGCTTTTTGCTATCTAAAGTAACAAACAGTTCTACACTAATGCTTCTTATCCTGAATCATGAGCTGCAAAGGCCCAGCAATGTTCAGACACTTCTCTCTAAACTAACACCCCTATGTCTTCGTGTGAACGCCCACTCTGTTTAGACTGACAGACCAAACATTGCTGGGCCTTTTCTCCAAATTTGAATTAAACATCTAAAACCTGTATCTCAGTGCAGGAGCGATGGAATGATATAAGAGTTACATTCCCGGTAAGAAGCCCTATTACTTTAGATAGCCAAAAAAACTTTCTATTTTAATTAATATACAATTATTAATATTTTATTAAAGGAGTTATCCAACAAACATGGCCACTTTCTTCCAAAGACAGCACCACTCTTGTCTCCAGTTCTAGTGTGGTTTGCAATTAAAGGAGTTGTTCACCAAAAATGTTTTTCGTTTGAAACAACTGGTGCCAGAAAGTGCCAGAGACTTGTAATTTACTTCTTTAAAAAAAAAAAAAAAAATATCTCAAGTCTTCCACTTATCAGCTGCTGCATGTCCTGTAGGAAGTGGTGTATTCTTTCTAGTCTGGAGAGCAGGAGAGGTTTTCTAAGTAGATTTGCTACTGTTCCGGACAGTTCCTGACATGGCCAGAGGTGGCAGCAGAGAACACTGTAGTAGACTTGAAAGAATACACAACTTCCTGCAAGACATACAGCAGCTGATGAGTACTGGAAGATTTAAGATTTTTAAATAGAAGTAAATAAAAAATCTCTGACACTTGCTAGGACCAGTTGATTTGAAAGATTTTTTTATTTTTTTTATTTTATGAATTATCCCTTTAAGCTCCATTCACTTCAATGGAACTGAGTTGCATTGCACCTAAACTGGAGACAACAGTCATAATGTCTCTGGAAGAAAGTGGCCATGTTTTCTGACGCTGGATAAAACTTCTTCTTTAACTCCTCTTAGTGATCTATCGCTTCCTTCAGAATCATTGCTAGAAGGGAGAAAGGGAGAGAAGGAAACAAGAGCGTCTACAGAGTCAGAGCAGGAGCGGCTGGAGGACATGTCACCATCATGCAGCTTTTCCAAAAGTCCAGTGACATGAATGGAATGGAAGTTGCCAAAGTAAATAAGACTATTGCTGCACCCTGGTAAGTGGCTCATCCAGCACTTTTGTTGCTGCCGTCAGCTAATGTATGAGAACGTGCCTGCAACGGACAAACAAATGGTTCCTACCTGTCAGCACCATTTAGCTTCCACCTGTGTTTTCTCGACATCAGCAGTCCTCCACCCCATGCTGCCTGCGAGACGGGAAAGCAAACACACACTTATACAAGCAATGTAAACATAAACCATACAATTTACACTGACTATAGGCTGGTTAGATCTGGGTACTTGACAGGACGGAAAATGATGCGTGGGACCGATGGTTCCACTAAGGCGAGAGTTTACTATTAGGGCCATTGGGGGAGATTTATCAACCATGGTGTAAAGTGAAACTGGCCCAGTTGCCCCTAGCAACCAATCAGATTCCACCTTTCATTTTCCAAAGAGTCTGTGAGGTGGAATCTGATTGGTTGCTAGGGGCAACTGAGCCAGTTTCACTTTACACCATGTTTGATAAATCTCCCCCTTAGAGTCCATTACTCATTCAGAGATTGGGTCTAATGTGCTTCTCTAGTGTGGTCAGCTGAACCTGTAATTGCCATAGACATCAATGACTAGAACCATGCACCAGTCAGCTCCCTCATTCTTATACAGCCACCTTGCCCAACCCAACCCATATATTTCAATATATGAATACTTACATCGATATGCATCCAGATTTTATACTTTCTGCAGATATCAGATATAGCAACAAGGGGGTCGAAAGCACCATAGACAGTGGTCCCTGCTGTGGCACTAACAAAAAATGGCACAAATCCCTGGAAAAGAGAGGAAACATTATCAAGATACATACAGTATATGGGAATACCATAGACCAGTGGTCACCAACTGTGGCTGATGCCACAGAGCCAAAGATTACAGAAATCATATAATACTAATAACATTGTAGTAGTCAGAGTACTTCGAGTATTAAAGGAGAAGTCTGGCGAATATTTTTATTAAAGTGTTGCATTGCCCCCCAAAAGTTATACAAATCAGTAATATACACTTATTACGGGAAATGCACATAACGTGCTTTTTTCCCTGCACCTACTACTGCATCAAGGCTTCACTTCCTGGATAACACGGTGATGTCATTTCCTGGATATTATGGTGATGTCACTTCCTGGATAACACGGTGATGTCACTTCCTGGATAACATGGTGATGTCACTTCCTGGATAACATGGTGATGTCACTTCCTGGATAACATGGTGATGTCAGGACCCGACTCCCAAAGCTGTGCGGGCTGTGGCTGCTGGAGAGGATGATGGCAGAGGGATGCTTAGTGTCCCTTCAGTGCCCTGTGTCCCTCTGTGTCCCCCTGCCATCATCCTCTCCAGCAGCCACAGCCCGCACAGCTCTGGGAGTCGGGTCCTGACATCACCAGGTTATCCAGGAAGTGAGATCACCATGTTAGCCAGGAAGTGACATCACCATGTTATCCAGGAAGTGACATCACCATGTTATCCAGGAAGTGACATCACCATGTTATCCAGGAAGTGACATCACCATGTTATCCAGGAAGTGACATCACTATGTTATCCAGGAAGTGAAGCCTTGATGCAGTAGTAAGTGCAGGGAAAAAAACACTTTATAAGCATTTCCTGTAATAAGTGTATATTGGTGACTTGTATAACTTTTGGGGGCAATACAATACTTTAATAAAAAATTTTTTGCCGGACTTCTCCTTTATTGCAAATAGTATTGGTGTACACTATAATCAATGCTTAGTAATGTATACTATACTATATGTATAGTAGCTGCCTGAGCACCTAGAGATACTTTTTTTTTTATTTTAGCTCAATAAATGGATTTGTACTTAAAGGGAATCTGTCACTAGATTTATGTGGCCTTAAATGAGGGCACCATAAACTAATGACAGAGATGCTTACATCATTCTGTTCAGCTTTTCTCCTAATATGCAGGAGAATAGAATTCTTGCCACACCCCTCTCCCTGCCCTCCAGCTGCTGATTGACAGCTGACTGCCCATACACAGCATGGATAAATAACTGCTAATCAGCAGCTGGTGGGCAGAGTTTTTTGCTTCTCATGAATATCCAGGGCTACTGAGCACATGCACATAATGGAGAGAACTACTTATTGTCCATGTTATTTAGGAGAATATCTCCGCATCAGCTGCACAGAACAATATAAGTGATGCATCATTCTGTTCAGCATCTCTGTCACTAGTTTATGCTACCCTGAGATAGGACACCATAAACCTACTGAGACAGAGTCTCTTTAATAACTTATAGGTAGAAGTATATAGCTTCTACGTCTATCTTCAATTATAGATAAGTACTGTGCATTCATGGAGGGGTGATGTATGGTTTGCTGACCCCATAGAGAAATAAAATATATGGAAAACCAGCCATCTGACAGTATACAGACCCCCATCCAGCAGCCGCCCCCACCCACTCTCCCATACCTATTACCGCCATGTAATGTGTATTTGGAATGAAATGAATGGTGCATACTTTCTGCTTGGCTTCAACGATTCTCCGCTCAAGATCTGATGGGATCATTTTCCCCCTGTAATTAAAAGCACAAAACAATTTCCAATGAGGAACGGAGCCAAATCATAATAATATGGAAGAACAGAGCTTAAAATAATTTCTATCCTGTTGATTCCAATGCCTGTGTTTAACTTCAAAGCATCGTGAACCTACACGAAGGTTTCATGACGATAGCGAGGGCCCAGGCGGAGCGGAATGGATGCCAGGTTTTGGATTAGGTCTGCATTTTTTTTTTAACATGGAAAACAGATTTTATTTTCCTCGTTGTCTGGAATAAATATGTGTAAGTTGAAAAGTTTATACCCCCCCCCCCCTCCCATATCTATATCTACCGTCCTTGATAATTGGCCAGCCTCATGCCGGCCACACCTTCAATCCACTTGATCCAAACACAGGTGAGTAGACGCAAGTCATCCACCACAAGGGCCAGATAAGCAAAACAATAAAAAACATAAAAGGATAAAAGCACAACGTGTTTCCAGGCAGGACCGGCCTCTTCCTCAGGTGCACCTATAATATCTGGCCTTTGCGGTGGTTCTCACTTGTGTTTGGATCAAGTAGATTGGAGGTATGGGTGCTGTTTCTTCCCATCATGGGTTCACAGGAGGGCTGCGGTCCCATAGTCCCGCTCACACTGGTGAGGAAGTCCACCTTTACTTCTGTTTGTATTCTTCTATTTGATATAACTACACCATGGAGCGCTGTCTTTGCTTGTTCCTATCTCTTTATAGGAGTGCATCTAGCCTGCAGCACTATGCCCTGTATAGTCCCTATGTCCAGGCTGCTGTTTACAGAATTTGGAATCAGGGCACTGATCATTTAGCCGCTTATATGCTGAAACCAATAGCAACAGCGGCATCTGTATTTGAAAGTCAAGGCTCCCTCTGTCAGCCCTCTGGAGAGCTAATGCTTTACTATAGCCTAACGAAAACTACAGGGATTTCCCTTAAAGGAGAAGTACGGTGAAAATTTTTATTAAAGTATTGTATTGGCCCCCAAAAGTTATACAAATTACCAATATACACTTATTACGGGAAATGCTTATAAAGTGCTTTTTTCCCTGCACTTACTACTGCATCAAGGCTTCACTTCCTGGATAACATGGTGATGTCACTTCCTGGATAACCTGGTGATGTCCCTTCCTGGATAACAGGGTGATGTCACTTCCTGGATAACATGATGATGTCACTTCCTGGATAAAATGGTGATGTCACTACCTGGATAAATTGGTGATGTCACGACCCGACTCCCAGAGCTGTGCGGGCTGTGGCTGCTGGAGAGAATGATGGCAGGGGGATGCTCAGTGTCCCTGCAGTGCCCTGTGTCCCTCAGTGTCCCCCTGCCATTATCCTCTCCAGCAGCCACAGCCTGCACAGCTCTGGGAGTCGGGTTGTGACATCACCATATTATCCAGGAAGTGACATGACCATGTTATCCAGGAAGTGACATCACCATATTATCCAGGAAGTGACATGACCATGTTATCCAGGAAGTGACATCACTATGTTATCCAGGAAGTGAAGCCTTGATGCAGTAGTAAGTGCAGGGGAAAAACACTTTATAAGCATTTCCTGTTATAAGTGTATATTAGTGATTTGTATAACTTTTGGGGGGCAATACAATACTTTAATTTAAAAAAATTCTGGACTTCTACTTTAAGCTACCTAGTAATCCTGTAAGGAATTAATAATTTATTTAAATTAAATGTCTTAAAATATTAAAATGTCTTAAAATATTAAATTTATTTAGTCATAATTTATTTATTAATTATAATTAAATAGCTATTTATTAGTTAATTAAACTTATTTATTTATTATAAACAATTAATAAGTAATTAAACTGGTTTTAGTGCAAAATATATAAATAAAATAAATAAATATAAATAAAATAATTATTATAAATTTAGTATGACATGAAAATGTGTTAAAAATATTTATAAATTAATTTATTATACATAAATAATTATTAAAAGGTTTTTTTTCACCTTTAAATTGTTCACCACAATACCAATATCTATTCACTACTTAAACCTGTAGACTAAAGAATAATTAATTTACCATTGCTGCCTAACACACAAAAATAGAAGGTTACGCTGCTAAATGCCAACCCATGTTAGTCGCATGTCCCCAATATGGTAGTAATGATCTTCTCTGTGGTTGAATTTTCAGATTGCTTTAAAAATTTTGGATTCTACAAGTGATTTATTACTGGTGTTCGTGAAGGCATGATGGCCAATAGAGATGAGCAGAGCGAATCTGGCGAATCAAGATTTGCTTGGAATTGCGCTGTTGATTCAATTTGTTCTGTGAAACACATTCCCGTTGATTCACTAAGGAAAGTCGCAGAAAAACAAAATGGCGGCCGCACATGCTGTCTGGAGCATCACTGGGTGGGAGAAAGGAATTAACCATAATACTTAGCGCCCGTCCAATCAGCTGCAGTCCCCTCTGTGATGTCAGCACCTCCCCCTCTATATAAGGCAGTTCGGTAATGGAGGTGTGTGGAGCAGGATGGCAGCAAGCAGTTAGAGCAGAGCAGGGAGAGACTAACAGAGCGATATAGGGACAGAGAGAAGAGGAATATTTTGCTCTTTTGTGATCTCCATCATGTAACGTTGTGGCCATAAACCGGTATTTTAACCTTCCCTTGTATCAGTAAGCATGGCCTCTCTACAATCACGAGATAATAAAAGTGATCCCACCTGGACCCATTGGTCCGGATACAATACACTTTTGTTTTTCCATCTCCAATTGTCTATGTAACTGAACTCTTATTTCGGTCACTTGGCCCAGTATACTTAACTGAATTGAGTTCATCTTTTTTTTTTGTGTGCGGAAAACTTTAATAAAGTGAATCTATTCAGTATATGCTGCTCCCTCGGCTTCATGTCTTATGTCTCCGTGACCTCAATCGGGGAATGACTTAAGTTCTAATCTCCCATGTTAAATTGGGTTTCCAGGTTCTTTCCTTACCTTTCATCGCACTTGATAAGGATCACACTGTCTGTACCAATTCCCAAGGCTGCTGCTCCCTTCTTTATAGAAAAGTGACTCTGGAAAAGAAGGTAATTATGATCAAATCTGAGTATTTAGAGGAGATAATAGATTTCTTCCATCCCGGTGAGCTGATCCGACATATCTTACGGCATCGGTAAATCATAGTCACATGGTGGTGCGGGTGGTGAAAATGGGAACAGAATTTAGGATATAAGGAAATGGATACTATAAATAGTTGTTTTTTGTAAATGGATATAAAAAATTGATACAAATCACACTTATAAAGCAGGAATATATTGAATATTAATCATTTGTTATTTTCATAATTTACATTAACCCTTCTGTGGTGCAAGAATTTACACAAATAGTCTGCTTTTCCGAGCTAAAATATCTCTCTATATTGGTGCCTGTTTATCTCCTGGGCTGACGCTGACGTTGGGCTCCGTTCAGTGACACCAGACCCGGTAGACAGCATTTGCAGTGTTGGGGATCGGCACATGCAATCTCTGCTCAGCCAGTTAGCATCTGAGGCGGGACATCACTGCAGATGCTGATTGGCTGAGCAAAGACTGTGCTGTCCACCTGGTCCGGTGTCAGTGAACAGAGGTGGCGGTGTGAGCCCAGAAGGTAAATACAAGCACCCCCTCTCCCAACAGGCACCAATATAGAGAGATATTTTGGCTTGGAAACACCTTTAAAGAGGATGTACCATCAGGTACATCCTCTTTAATCTGACACACGGATCGAATGGTGCCCTAACAGGGAAGCCGGTGCTGCGGTCCGTTTTTGGAACCGCGGCCCAGTTCCCGTGTATGGCACTGTTCTATGCTCGGGTCCCGGGCCGGTGCCCTGTATGACGCGGCTCTGAACCGGGAACCAGGCCGCAGTTTGAAAAACGGACCGCGGCACCGGCTTCCCCTATGATGGCGCTGTTCGATCCGTGTGTCAGATTAAAGAGGATGTACCTGATGGTACATCCTCTTTAAGGGTGCCTTCACACGTAACGCATCCAAAGCGGATTTCACGCTGCGAATTCGCAGCGAGATCCGCTGCGGATCCATGCCCTGTAAACTGTATGGGCAGACAAACTCGCACCGGGTTGAATATCCCGCTCTGCGTATGTCAGCAGCCTGCCCTGTTAACCTCTGCCACCTTCTCCATGCTCCGGCTTGCTTCGGGGTTCCCGGCACGTCCCACTCAGCCAGTGTGCTGCCCTGCCACAGCGCACTGATTGGCTGAGCGGGATGTGAAGACGCAGGGAGCTAGTTAATCCATAGGATAGAGAAGAGCTGTGCGGTTGGGACTACCAACAGTTGGGACTAGCGCAGACTACTCATTGTCTAGGGAGCGGCACCCTTTAACAATTTGCAGAACAATGGCAAGCACCGCTTCGTAGACAGTGATTTAAGCACTGGCAGAGCATGAATGGTCCGCTCCTCTAATTTCTGTGGATATTTCTTTTCCCTGCCATTGAACCCCCTCCGATCATCTAGGCCAAGAGTAGAGAACCTTGGCCCTCCAGCTGTTGCAAAACTACAACTTGGAAAGCCCTACACATAACACAGCGAACTCGGCGAGCCAATGAAGCCATCTTGAAGCAAACAAAAAATATTATTTTTCTTAACCTTGCCTCCAGTTGCCTTCTTGTAATCTTAATGGCTCATTCACTGATGTACAAAGCTTAAAATGAGAAAAAACTTGGAGCCCTTTGGCCATTTTATTGACGCTTCACCGACACAAATAATTAGACATAATAATAATTCCATGTAAATAAAACGGAGGATAATTGTTTGGATGGAGACGGCGCCAACTCTCAACCCGGCACAACCTCATGTGTGTCAATGGGCAAGGCTTAATGGCTTATGTAAATGGAGTACGGCAGTGGCAATTGAGGTCAGCAAAGTACTAAAAGGCTTCAGTTGTGCAATTTTACATAACAAGAACTCGGTGATTACAAGTACTATTCACAGCTTGTTGAGTCACTCTCTTCTCTCAGTATTCTTTCCTAAGTGTCAACCTGTCTCGTTTTGATTACGGCTAGAGAGCGAGGAAACTCTAATAAGGACTTTTTTTTCGTTGGTGTTTCAGTAAATGGTGGAGCCATAATAGAGAAAATCACATCCATTGTGCACATTGATATTCCAAACACCAAGCGGAGACCGGGAATAATGGTCTGACGTATCCCACCCACTTCTTCTTCGCTGTCACTTCATTTCCTTCGCCATTTTCCTATCACAAAGTTCTTCCAAATTATATTTTCAATGCCAGAATAAATGAGTTTTCCAGGATAAAGTGGAGTTCCATTTTTATTATTCGCTTTAGAGACTAGATTTATTTGTGTGTTCACGAATAGTAAAGTTGGAAGTTTTGCACATGAATAGAATGGCGAAGGTGCAGGGTTTTTTTTTAATCGCGGAACAGTTCCCGCACACAGCACCGGTCTATTACCAAGCACCGTTCCGGGCTGAAGCACTGGAGGAGGGCCAACTCGTCCCCAGTTGGAGGAAACCCCGCCCCTCTATGACGCGGCTCCATTGATTGTAAAATAGCTGCTTGGTAATAGACTGGTTTCCTCGCAATGGCTCCATTCTATTCATGTGCAACACTTAAAGCGACTCTGTACCCACAATCTGCCCCCCCCCCCCCCCACAAACCGCTTGTACCTTCATATAGCTGCTTTTACGCCAAGATCTGTCCTGGGGTCCGATTGGCAGGTGATGCAGTTATTGTCCTAAAAAACAACTTTTAAATTGCCAGCCCTGTGCCCAACGGCCGGGTCTTAGATTTTGTATGCTATGCATTAGGCTGGCACAACCTCTCTGTCCGTCCTCCCCACCCTCTTCTTTATTAGGAATGCTCCAGGCGGATTGTCTCCTATTCATCACCTGTGTCAGCACGGTACATGGGCTGGATCGTTAAGGCACCTGTGCAATGTTCAGACAGGAGAAAATGTTCCAGTGGCATTCCTAATGATGAAGACGGTCGGGAGATGGGACGGAGGGGTGGTGCAAGCCTAATGCATACACAATCTAAGCCCCGGCCGTTGGGCACGGAGCTGCAAGTTTAAAAGTTGTTTTTTAGGACAATAACTGCATCGCCTGCCGAACGGACCGCAGGGCAGATCTTGGATTAAAACCAGCTATCTGAAGGTACAAGTGGTTTGGGAGGGTCAGATTGTGGGTACAGAGTCGCTTTAACATTTTAATAAAGTGTACCTGTCACAATCTGACCTTCTGCATCAGCAGAGAGATCCTCTCCTAATCTGAAAGGTTGGGTCTCCATGGATACGGAGACGCAATCGGATGATAATGTATAATGCTGACTGCATCTCAGCAAAGGGTTAGCAAATTAGCAAAGGGTCTACAATTGGTCAAATTGGGACAGGTACACTTTAAACCACATGGGAAGTGGGGTGGGAAAATATACTCATGGATCTTCCTGCTGTCTTCACTATTGCAGCTCAGCCAATCACCGACTGAGGCGGGACTGCAGCTGCTGATTGGCTGGAGTGGAGTGTTCCCAGCCAATCAGCATCTGTAGCAGTGTCCCGCCTCAGTCACTGATTGGCTAAGTGACCGTGTCATAGAGGGGAGGGGGTTTTCCTCCCACTTAGGGCGGGCCAGCCTGCCTCCAGTGCTTCCCCCCCAGCCCCAGAAACCGCGGTTCAAAAAAAGAAAAAAATTGTGCCCAGCATTTTTTTAAATCTAAGAAGCAAGTGAAATGTATTTATCTGGTCCGGACCAGATGAAGGCCTGCGCCAGTGGGTGTGAAATTTTAAATTTTGCGCACATGATAAGTAAGGCGCAAATCCTGGATTATTATGAATATTTAGGCCAATACTCAAAACAAACTATTTATAATCAAGTACTAGTTCATAAATATCACTTATGAAGCACAGACCATGGCAGCCTGTGCTCCTCACCTGAAAATGTTGTACTATGTGTAGCGGAGGTGCAAGAATGGGACAATTGAATGGGACAATGGGGCGGGACCTTGCGGTGCCACTAAAAATTATACAGTGTTGGCAAATACAAAGTGCAGTAAACAATAAATAGGCCACGTCAGAGTCAGACCCCAGCAAACTAACACTGACGGGCTTTCCTCAGGATAGACCACCATTTTTAAAGCCAGGATAACCCCCTTTTAGGACTTCTTTCTGAGTCCATTAGAATAAATTCCTTAAAGGGAAGCTGTCACCAAGAAAATGCTATCTAATCCGTCGCCATCATGTTATAGAGCAGGAAGAGCTGAGCAGATTGATATATATCTCTGGGGGAAAATTTGCAACGTGTTGATTGAAATCCCTGATCATTCTGTGATAAGGAGTCCAGTGGGCGGGGTGACTCAATGGACTGGACTCCTTAGCATGGAAACATCAGAGATTTCAATCAATAAATTACAAGTTATCCTGAATCTTTTCCCATAAAGATATATATCAATCCGCTTAGCATCTCCTGCTCTATAACATGATGCTGATAGCTTAGGTAGCATTTTTATGATGACAGGTTCCCTTTAACAAGTAGCACATACTGTATTAAAGAGGTAACTGTTACATAATACCAATGATGAATAGAAGAATCCACAATTTCTTAATAAAATAAGATTTATCAAAGTTAGTATAAAGAAAGGTGACGTACTTGCTCTGATGTGAAGGCAACCAGTCTTGGGATTGCTGACATTCCTTTCTCTTTCACTTCTGGGAACATCTTGAAACGTGCAATCAACATAGCATACAAGTTAGATATGGCACCACCTGGAGTCCACAGTAATACAATGTTACTTTTCCATTGAATGATCAATACATTGTTCAACAAAACGATGATCAGATACATGCAAGTATTTGTCTCAAGAGAACGTCCTGCTATATTCTTACTAAGAGATCCATAAAATATCCTGGTAGGAATAGCTCTCAAATAATCATTTCAAACATTTGGAAAGTAAAGTGAGACTCTGTTGTGAAAAGTTTTGTTAAGAAATCAATAGGGGTTGTGATCGCAGCAGTTTTGCAATATACGTTAATTTTTTTTATGTTTAAATTAACATTATATATGTGGCCACTAGGTGTCTCCCTTCCTGTCAAATTGCAGTCCATGGTCTATCTGTGCCAATATTTGTCCCAGTCCTTTGCATGCTCACAGACGTGGCTTGGTATTGATAGACAGCTATTTCTCAAAACACACAGAGCGGGATAAGCCTTCACTGTGCATGTGTACAGCTGCTACCTGTCCACATTAAGTAGCAGAGAATCCTGAAGGTGCTCGCACTGTATGGTCGGCTCTCCTGCCACACAGCACCAAAACCTCTGTAGTCACACAGTGACATTATACTGACTAATTTGTTACATAACACAGAACATTGTGTACCAGTAAACTGCAGATCTGATAATAGAATTAGTTAAAGTTAATAATATAATTAGCCTATGTTAATTGCCCTCAGTTGATATACAACCTGCATGATGAACAGGTGTCTTTCCTTGTGTGAGCGCTCAAAAAACTAGGACCTCCTGTGTTTAGTCTCTTTTTCTGAACAGAGAAAAGACCAAATATCGGCAAGGAGGGAGCATAGAGCGCAGTTTGGCCGTATGTATAATGTTGATATAAATATAGAAAACATAAAAAGAAAAAATTAATTCAGTATATTGCCAAACTGCTTGCGATATCAACCCCTGTTGATTTCTTTAAAAACCTTTTTTGCGACAGGTACGCTGTAAACATTAATGGAGTATCATTAGAATATGCCATGGTAGAGGTCCAACCCTGGGACCTGCATGGATCAGCACAGTGAAGGAACTCAGAGGTCATAGTTTGGCCTCCACTAATTAAAGAGGTTATCCAGGAAAAATTACCTTTTTCCCTATCCACAGGATAAGAGAAAAGTAGGAGGTCATGGGGGGTCCGACCTCTGTTCCCCCCTGCCGATCTCCATATGGGGCCCTGCTGGCTCTGTAATGAATAAAGCCGACCCGCGACCCGCTGATCTATTCCTATGGAGCCGACGGAAAGAGCAGAGTACATCACTCTTCCGGCATACTCGGCTCTTTACCTTGTTGCATTGGAATGTATAGAGCCGGACCCGCAGCTCTATTCATAACAGAGCCAGCGGGGGCTGATCGGCGGAGGTACAGAGGTCACGACCTCCTTCTTTTCCCCAATCCTGCGGATAGGGCAAAAGTCAATTTTTCCTGGACAACCTTGATGTCTCCTTCTGTAGAGAGGAGGAAAAAAATAAGAGAACCAAATTTCCTGGATTACGGCACTTATTATTACTAATCTGGTTGTTATCTACAATTATAGACAAACACACTGCAAGTAAATAACACACAGTTGTAGTGTTCATGTAAGCTTGTTGAGTAGAGATAACTAAACCCTTCAAAAGTTTGGTTCGGCAGTTTTGCCGAATTTTGAGGGAAAGTTCGGATTTGTCCAAACTGGACCTTAAATGAACCTCACTAAAACAGCTAAATGGAACCAACCTAACTTTTTGCGAAGTTTGGAACAAATCTTGGTTTGTAAGATTCAGTTCGCTCATCTCTAGTGTCGTGTAAACATCCACAGTGCAAGGAGAAAAAGTCTTATTGACTTCTTCAAGAGATTATTGGCAACATTTTTTTTTTTTTTTTTATTTTAAAATTCTCTTTTTATTTTACATAATCCCAAACAGACATCCGCAAAAAACCCTCCCAACAAGAATAAATATAGAACTTCACAAAGCAACATCCCCAATCTAAATACTGCAATTACTCATGTCTGGTATCACCCAGACTTCTTTGTCATTATACAAAATTTTTTATTTTCTCCGTATGGTTAAACATGCAGGGCGCCCCCACCACCCTACCTCCACCTACTTTATAAACATTCAACCCACCAGGCTGCGGCGCAGCCACCCCCCCACCGCGCCAAGGGGGGAGGGGAGACGGGCGAAAGAGACCAGGACCGACCACCAACTTGTACCATATCAATTGTAGGCGTCATCAGTATAAAAAAAAAAAAAAAAAAAAATTAACATATCCAAATAATACAAATGACCACCACCAGCTTCAATCCCTTCTCCTGCCAATCTGACCCCTATCCAGGGCCACGCCGGCACCGGATGGTAAAACCATTCATCCACACCGGCTATCCACGGACCCGGAACTCCGGAGCCCATGAGCAACCACCCTGTCAAGTCCGAAGGTCTCCACAGTCCATCTATTATGGGCTGCAGTTCCCCCAACTGACCAGGGTAAACTCACATATTTCCCATCCAAACAATTCATAATAGCAAAAAAAAAACAAAAAAAAACCAAGTGAATTCCCAATCCAATTACTCGACCCTCTCACGGCCGACCTACTAAATCGGGTTACTTTCCACCACTGTGTCAGTGGAGCGGTCCGTCCAATCCTGCCCCCCACCACACCCCCCCCAACCCAGCAAGAGCGCAACCACGCCGCAGCCCATTCACACCCCCAAACATCCAGCTAAATATAATTATCTACCGGGCGCCCTGAAAGTACCTCACGGATTACATTACTTCTCTTCACTTACTACCCTAATCTTAATCTAACTTTTATTTACAAAACACTTCGAGTTACAAAAAGAAATGGAATTTCCATATACCATCATCCCTTAAAACAACAATCACCCCCCCCCCCCCCCCCCTCCCGGGCAGAAATTAGTAGATTAGTTTGCATCCGTTCCCTTTTTCTCTTCCCTCCATATCCTCTCATATCTAATATATAATTTCACCTTGTTTTCCCATGCTTGTACAGATAATAACTCATTAGAATTCCACCTTTGCACAATCATCAGTCTCACAAAAAGTCTCTTGTTTAAGATCCTGTTACCCACACCCACTAAATGGGTATTAATTAATTAAATTAATTGGGATAAGTCCATATTGCTCCCGATTTCGGATAATGCGGTCAGTGGGGTGGATTGTGGAGGATATGATCAAATGAGAGTGTTAAAATCAGGGGACAGCTTTAAATATTTGGGGGTAGAAGTTATGAAGGACATTAATGATTTCCACGAAAGAAATACCTTTAGGGTGCGTTCACACCTACAGGATCTGCAGCAGATTTGATGCTCTGTTCAGTTATCTGCTGCAGAAAATCAGCTGCAGATCCTGTAGGTGTGAACGCACCATTAAGGTTATGAGAGAGATAGACAAGAAGGTGGATGTATGGTTAAATCTGATACGGTCCAAAGCGGACAGAATCATGCTTGTCAGCACAATAATCTTGCCAAAATTATTATACATCTTTGTGCTACACCCATTTGGATAGATGACAGTACATTTAAGAGGGTGGAATCATCCATAAATAAGTTGATATGGGTACGGAAACGAGTGAGGCTGAGACAATCGGTCCTATGCCTTCCAAAGGGGAAAGGGGGAGTGGGTCTCCCGGATATGAAATCTTATTTTCTGGAGTCTCAGCTGTACCACCTATGGAATTGTGATAATGTTATGTTATATAAATTTTTGGAAAATAAATGGAGCGATTCCTGTGTTGGTATGGTTGAGATCCTAGAATCGGGGGTTCTAAAGGATAGGGAATGGGAGGGCTTTCCCACAGTGGGTATGTTGATTAAGACTTGGGAGAGGTGTAAGAGATGGTGTAATGTATGTAACTCGACTGAATGGATGCCCCTCTGGAGGAACCCCAGATTGACTGAAATCTATAAAGCTGGGACATTGGTAAACCTTAAAAGGGTGGGCATAGTGAGAGTGTGCGACGCCTTTAGAGAGGGGAACCTGAGGTCCTGGAACTCATTGAAGGAGGAATATAGATTGGAAGGAAAAGAATGGTATGAATACGCTCAACTGAGACATGCCTTTATGAGTTCTAAGGATAAAAGTCCTTTCTTAGTTGACCCTACGCCTGGTATACTAACACAAATTTACAATGGACAGCCGCAAAAGAAAGGGTTATCCAAGATATATAAAAAACTGAGGGAAGAAGTATATGAGGGGAAAGAACTAGGGTGTAGGGGGAGATGGGAAAAAGAAGTTGGTAATCTCTCGGAAAGGGCATGGGAGAGGATTTTGGGTAATACCAAGGATGTCTCGCTGAATCATAACCATCAACTAGTGCAGTTGAATATCTTGCACCGTCTCTACTATACCCGTCACTTCTTGAGGAAGATAGGGAAAAGAGGAGAAGCGGATTGTGCGAGGTGTGGGGAAATAGTAAAAGATTGGTTACACATATTTTGGTTATGTCCAGCTTTAGGTGAATTTTGGAAGGGGGTGGTGGAGCTAATAGAAAAAGAGCTGGAATTGGTAATAGAACCATATCCCTCTCTGATTGTCTTGGGCAACATTTTTTTTTATTTAGGTAGATTGGATTGGAAATGCAGCTTTTTTCCCATTAAAAAGGCATTCTGGTCACTGAAAAATCTGTGCTTCTCAAGGAACCAGCTCCAAAAGGTTAGATCAACTGTGAAGCATGGTGGTTAGAGCAGCATGGTTTGGGGCTACCTCGTGGACTGCATGGCTTGTGAACATCAATGGAATATAGAATTCAAAGGTGCATCAAAATGTATTAGGAGAATGTAAGGGCAGCAGTCCATGACCTCAAGGTGAAGTGCCATTGGCTGATCCAATATGACAATGACCCAAAGCACACAAGTAAAACAACTAAAGGACAGCTAAAAAAGAAGATCTGTATTTTAGAATAGCCAAGTCGGAGTCCTGACCTTAACCCTATAGAGATGTTGTGCTCATAAAGTATCCCAAGAAATGCTAAAACTGGAACAGGTTTACAGAGAGGAACAATCCAGAATAAGCCAAATTATTTGCAGCTACAGGAAATATATTTCTTATTTTTTTTTCTCCCTGCACTGTGGATGTATACTAAAAGGAGTAAAGAGGTAATTTTTTTCTTTCAAATCAACTTGATATTAGAAAGTTATATAGATTTGTAATTTACTTCTATTTACATAGTTACATAGTACGGTTAAAAAAAGACACATGTACATTAAGTTCAACCAATCTCAAATCTTCCAGTACTTATCAGCAGGTGTATGGCCTGCAAGAATTAGTGTTTTCTTTCCAGTCTGACACAGTGCTCTCTGCTGCCACCTCTGTCCATGTCAGGAACTGTCCAGAGCAGTAGCAAACCCTCCTAGAAAACCTCTCCTGCTGTGGACAGTTCCTGAAATGGACAGAGGTGGCAGCAGAGAGCACTGTGTCAGACTGGAAAAAATATACAATTTCCTGCAGGACATATAGCAGCTGATAAGTAAGGGAAGACTTGAGATTTTTAAATAGAAATACATAACAAATCTTTATAACTTGGTACGGCTTAATAAAGAGGCATCATAGCCTCGAAACGCGTTGACTATATGACGTATAAAAGCATCTTCATCTATCTTATGCCTGCTTAACCTTGGAAGTCTCCCTTGAGAAACCATGGGCCCGGGCCTCGGCCTGTGCTACTCTTCCACTGACGTGGGTGGCTCCTTGTCCGTGGCAATACGGAATGGCTGCATCGAGTGCCCTATATATAGTCCACGCTTATAGACATTGTGCTCTTAGCAGGCGGGTGCTTGACCCAGGGCAATGATTCACCCATGGAGCACCTCTTGTGTGTTTATTAGCTGACAATAGGGCTGTAAACAGCATCCATTTCACCATTGGAAAGTGGAAAAGGGGAGTCAGTACTGACTAGCTAGAGTATCAGGACTGGACTAGCTAAGTCATCTCATTTCCATCCTCAGCCACACATTGCTGGTGGCGATATGGAAGTGCCTAGCCCTGATAAATAGAGCTTGATTGCTTGGCCATATTACCTATCCCGGAGGCATACATATTCAAATGATTGTAATTGCTGCACAGTTGATATTCTAAGGAACTCTCTGGAACGCAGATGAGCGCACAGTGTAGATGACAGGGGGAGTCCTCGGGATATCATCTGCTTAGATCACACAGCGGAGGATTACACTGTCATGCATGGAAAATGCTTACAGGGAAATAATTAGTAATGGGAAAAAGGACTAGGAAGGATACAGAAAATTAGTTCATGCAAATGGAAGCAGTAAGGATAGGTTAAGCCAGCCCGAAAGGTCCCAGCATGATGCATAGCTATAGTAGATCTGCTACAAGCAGAATTCATACGTAAACAAAATGGCTACAGGAAAAAGGGTGATTTACTGTGTTATTTGAAGAGATGGGTGAAGCCATTCCTGACAAATGAAATTTACTCTGAATTTTCAAGTCAAAACTTTTAGCATTCGTTTTTAATAAATAACGTAGTGGAGCAGGGACTCCTATCAAAGATAGGTGTCCCTGCTCCTTTATATACAATGGCAAACAATACATTGCCATATATCAGACCGGGTGCTCTGTTGTGCACACTTACTGTGTTGTAGTATTAAACTTTGTTTTGTATGTGATGTTTGTTTGTTATGTTCACTTGCACCATACTCTCAAGGGGTTAATACAAAGCCAAGCTGTGACACAGGAAGCTTAGAACCTGGTAGTTTTCCATTGTTGCTGGGAGATAGTGTGCAGGGTTTTTGGAGGAACTTTTTTTGTAGGGGAATGTTGACCTTTTCAATATTGTTTAATGGTGCGTTCACACCTACAGGATCTGCAGCTGATTTTCTGCAGCAGATTTCATTTAAATAACTGAACACAGCATCAAATCTGCTGCAGATCTGCTGCAGATCCTGTAGGTGTGAACACACCCTAAGTCTAGAAAGAAACTGCTGTGTCACTCCCATAGACATGGAAACTCAATACAAGTCTATGGGAGACTAAAGTTGGGCCATATAAAAGGCACATGCCTCCTCTCCACCTTGCTGTGCCCCCCCCCCCCCCAATTAGGCGAGTAGAGTTTATGCCTTTATTTATGCCACAGAATAAACATAAATTGGTGCCTTTACCACGCCGTACGTCAGGGGCGCATAATATATGATAAATGTGCCCCATTGTGTTCATGTGTAATGGCCCAGAAAGATATTTATTGTCAGGCGTTTGGAGATGTATTGTTGCTATTGGCAACCTTAGACAGTCTGTATTAGGGCCTATGTATTTGCTGCTAACTCTCTTATGGAGATAGTGTTTTCTGTCATATATTTATTTAATCTGTTGTTATGTATTAATCGCTAACAATACAAGTGTTGAGCTTGATCAGTGCTCCTCCCCTGCAACCTATCACACTCTAGTGATTGGCCAGGGGAAAGCTAGCTCCGCCCACCTTTTACCCAGAAGGGCTGTGCGGTCTTGTCAGTGACAGTTGGTAGTCTGGCATTGCCAGAGTCACATCTAACCTCCCTACGTCACCTCAGTAATCCTGTCAGACTCCATCTTCAACCCCCTAACCTGTTTCCAGTCAGCTATAAAGACTAATACGTGTCTTCTAAGTCTCAGCAGGACATCCTCTGTATTTATTAGTGCCTGCTGTCGGATTGGTGAAGTGATAGAGGGTCTCCCATTCACCGCCCACATCTTCCTGGCTTCCAAGTCAGTGTGTCCATGCGTCTTCCTCCTACATGATAGCGAGTGTTGACAGCGTCAAGTCTTTTCAGTAACTTCAAGTACCTATTCACACGTACCTTACAAAGGCGGAAAGCTATAAAGTCTCTGGAACAGGTCTGTCTACTTTAAACCCTATTTATCCACCAAGTCTAAGCTATAGTAACCAAGGTAACCCTCCCCCTGAAGCTAAGGACTCTGATCAAGCGAACAGTTTGCCGTCATCAGATGCCCCTGTATTGGATTGTACATAGTTATCCTTCAAGTAAAGTCTTAATATACTTTCACCGCTATTGTGTGAAGACTTTTATTAAAAATTATATGTCCCTGTGTGTATGCTGAAGAAGACAAGGGTCCCAGCACCCTCGGACCCCACCGTGACAGGAAGGTTTCTAAAGGTGAGCCCTAAGGTTGCACTACAGCACCCAGCAACACAACCCCTCAGCATACCACAGCACAACACCAAAGGGACATTATACATGTAAATGCTAGTGATGAGCAAATACTGTTCCATCAAATAGATATTCGATTGAATAGTAAGGTATTCGATCTATCGAATATTATCGAATAGTTTGCCGAATATTCGATAAATATTCGATAAGCGGTCAAATCCCCCAGCTTCCCCTCCAAGTGGTCGAATAGATGTTTTTTTTAAATCAAATACTTGTTCCCATAGACTTTAATGGGATCGAATATTCAATTGAATATTCAAATATTCGGGAGATATTCTTACGAATATCGAATATTCAAATGTTTCACTATTCGCTCATCACTAGTAAATGCCACTATTGCTGCATTTAGGCTGCTGCTAGTAAACACTATAGATTATATAACAGGGATTCCCCATATAAGAGAACGTCTCTGCCAATCTCATACACATCATACAAATAATTGTAAACAGTGATACCAGGAATGAGTAAACGAGAGAACGCTCGGGTTTGTCTGAAACCAAGTGTGCAGCATTTGATTACCGGTGGCTGCCTGAAAAACATGGCTACAGCCTTTGGCCTATGGCTCTATCCATTTTTTTCCAGGACTCCCTAGGGTTACATCCAACTTCTTCAGCCACCAGTAATCAAATTCCAAAAACTTGGTTTCAGACAAACCCGAGTGTTCTCAAGTACAAATTATACCCATTGTATATCATTGTCTGCCTATGGCAGACTCTATGCGAAGATCGCTGAGCTGATTGCACTGGGGTAAAGGTTAGACCTCCAGCAGTCAGTTAAATTGATCGCAAGCCCCGCAGTCAAACTGCACAGTCACTCCTGTTACTGTCAGTTAAACGCAGCAATCGTAGTATTAAAGGGGTTAATGGCGGGGGTGGGGGGGTGGACGATTGCGGCGTACCATCATTAATGTGAGGACCTGGCTGCTTATAGCTTCCCCTCTATAAAGAGAGCCCACCTCCTGATCTCGCTTCATAGAGCCCCTGCTGCTGATGGTGTAAATGTATGCCATGCGTCGCTAAGGCGCAGACTCCACTGATATACATTTACATCACATGTCCTAAAGGGGTTAACCAACCACCCACTAATGACAATGAGTGACTCTTCTCATCCTGTCTATGTCTGTACAGCAAAGCTTACAAGCTGCAGAATACAGAAGCCATCAGCCTATTGTGTCTGCTCTAGTGCCAGTGATTAGATATGAGCAAAGCGAATCTGGCAAATCAAAATTCGCTGCGAATCGGGAAGTCAATTCGCTTCGTTCTGCAAAGCCAATTCCAACAAATTTGTAAACGAAATTAGCAAAAAAACAAAATGGCGGCCGCACATGCTGTCTGGAGTGGGCGAGAGAAAGGGATTAACCATAATCCCTAGCGCCAGTCCAATCAGCTGCAGTCCCCTCTGTGATGTCAGCACCTCCCCCTCTATATAAGCCAGTTTGGTAATGGAGGCGGCCAGTCAGCCGGAGGAGAGAGCAGGATGGCAGCAGGCAGTTACAGCAGAGCAGGTAGAGACTAACAGAGAGATATAGGGACAGAGAGGGATGGCGGAAATTGAATGAGTCACTGGCTAATTGGCATTTTTTTAAATTATTATTTTCAGATTTTTGACACTTTTACAACAACATAACAAATTTGTCCTTCTGTAACAGTCCCCAGTACTGTAGCTACTATAGTTCTGGCTGAAATTCGTTAAGATTCGATTTGTGAAATTTACGAGTTTGACTGAAATTTCGCGAAGGTCGCAAAATGAATTTCAGCCTGCTTCCCTTACCTCTACCAGTGATAACATGGCAACATTTTATTTCCTTATTTTTGTACAAGTGACTTTAAAAAAGGAAAAAAAACACAAATCCAAAGATATCTTCAGCTCAGCCATTTGAATAGGGTTGAGCCACAGTTGCAGTCACAGCCTATGGGCCAGGATGTCACTTTTTTGCAGATTTTTTTTTTCTAATCTGATACAAATGCTTAATGGCATCAGATTTTATAAGCGTGAAACAAAATTCTCATTATCATGCTCAAACTTCTAACCCATGGCCCAGATAGATAACCAGTGTAATTTTTTATATATACTGGTAAACCTACATCATTGATTTTTTTTGTCTCACAAGTCAAAGAACCAAAAGGCAAAAAAAAAAAAAGAAGCATAAATGATTAAAAAAATAAATGAATCCGTAGAGCAGCCCCTCCGCTTCCCCCCAATAATTACTGGCGGTGCTAATCTCTCGGCTGCACACATGGCATTGTACAATGGATTAGCATGTCCTTTGACTATCCCTTTAATACTATATAACTAGTGTCTTTTGTAGTGAAATTTCTACAAATTCTGTTCCCTGTGTGTTCGATGTTGGAGCATTTAGAACTGCAAGGCAAATGTCTCATCTGATTATCCTTCCTACAGAGCACAATTTATGCTCAGGGTAATGTGCAGTTTGCTTTCAGGGCTGTATACATCTTTCTAAATTAAATTCAGAGACTGTCAGGAGTTCTGTTCAAAAAAAAAAAGAGAGAGAACTCTATTACGTCGCACTCTCTAGATAACCGGAAATATACAGAAATGACCAGAGATGTTATTTTAGGCTTTTTTTTTAAAAAAATGATGATAATTTACCTGGAGAAAATATTCCATCCCCGCTTCCTCCGGGCCACCCAACAATTTCTCTCATTTTCTTTAAAGTGACATATTCTAATAATACAAATACCGGGGCGATCTCATAGGTGAACCTGGAAAAAAACAGAATGAAAACCAATTATATATAATATTATATAAATAATAAACAATATAACATATTAGAATTACATATTGGAACAAAAATTTTGGGAACAATTAATAATAGATTTGCATTTATTTTTTTTAAAAAAATTTAAATACTATTATTATTATTATTATTTTTACTATAGAACAGTATAGTAATGTACATATTTAATTCTTCAATACATGTCTGCTTTACAAAAAGCAGGGTCGGTGCTTGGTTTTGATAAAAAATGGTGCTGTTGATGGAAGGGCTAATCAGCCAATGAGATAGAAGTGCCAGGCCGGTCAGAGGCTATACTGGTGTTCCAGACTCTCCCAACAGGGGAGATTTAAAGGGGTATTGAGCTGAGACATAATTGTTCATATGGTGCTGACCCTAACAATTCCTTCCATACTTGTTATTATCTATTTAGTCTCCTTCCCCCAGTTCTGAGCTGCTGCTTTCTGCTGATGACACAAAAAACTTTGTACAAGTTTTTCCTCTCCGTCACCCCCTCCCCCCACCTCCCTTCTGAGAGGGCTGATGTGATCAAGTCCCTGTCAGGCTGTATCTGCAACTTTTTAGCTTCTCTGTAATACTGGGAGGGTTAATCTAACATCAAGTTGGTGAGAAACTCAATGTGATTATTCCTCCTGGTATTACAAAGTTGCAGATAGGGACTTGTTTACATCAGCTGTCTCGGAAGGGAGGGGGGGGGGGGGAATGCATCCTGAAGGAAATAATTCATTCTTTGTGTAGTGGCCCCACTGGGTTACTGCCTTCAGCTTCCATTGAAGTAAATGGTTGTTGAGCTGGTTGTTTGGTATATGACGATTGCATTTTCCAGGTTCTGCAGTATACTTTCTTTCTTTCTTTTTTTTTTTTATTATAATGGGTACGATACAATATCATATATACAATGTCATATACAATGCCAGTGTTAATACAGGCTATCTCTGCAGACTGTATTAAGCTATAAAAACACAGCAAGAGAGCCATATAGTAATGACTCTCTATAGGAGACAGCTCAGTCATGCATGTTAATCTCTGTAATATTCACCCTCATTACATAGATCTGATTCATTCATCATATTGGGTGTCAGATTATCCTAATGGACAGGATGAAGACGCTGTGTGAGGAGCCAGTACTAACATATAAATTATAAACTACATTATATCGATTCATCCCTATCTTATTAGATCATCGTTTTGCCATAATAATCATAAATCATCCAAAATGATGTTTAATACATCATTGTACAACAATCACCAATGTTCCATCAGAGTATAAGATCTATTAAGGGAGAACTTGCACACCACCCAATATGCATAAATGGCCTAGTTTTAGCCAATCACCACCCTGCTCCATATGGATGTTTACTTTGGATCGGCAGATTGTGGCTAATTTCCTCCACCACAGTGGCCACTAGTGGAGAAAAGTGGTATTTCAAGCAGCCATTCAAAGGAAATTTCTGTCTATGGCTATGTTCACATAACTTTTTTTTCAGCTCTGTTTAAAATGACGTCCGTAACGGACGTTAATTAGCTGTCTGGCCTTCCCTTAGTGCAATGACTGGTGTTTGTACATTATTCTAGTTTGGTTACTAATTGGCCTTTGGGTGCGGCTTAATAAAAAGTCCATTGAATTTAATAGTAAAAACAGAGAAAGAATAGTGGAAAAAGAAAAACTGCGTGTGAACAACTAATAAAAAACGTCCGCTGTTTGCAATAGACGTCCGAAAATAATGATCATGTTCCTTTTTTTGACGTCTGCGGTAAAAACTTCCGTTATTCAATGCATTGTGTGCATTGGACATCCGTCTTCCCTATGACTTCAATGCATTGCCAGTCAGTTAAAATATCAAAATCGGACGGCTTTTCTCTATTTTTGACGTTGTGCGAACATAGCCTATGTTTGGGTCCTCCAGAGTTAACAACTGTAACTAAATGATGGACTGCAAGGGAGGATATGCGCTAATGGTAAGGTTGTTAAGACTAGAAAAAACGTTTAATTTTATAAGTGAATACATAAAAGAAGGGGCCCATAGCACGGACCAAACCAGAACCCATTATGGTTCCCTTCAAGGCTCTAATACACAAACCGATTATCGGCCGTATTCAGCCGATATAGGCCGTTACGGCCGATAATCATCTCATGTAATAGAACACAGCCATCAGCCGACATGAACGATTTCGGCTGATCGTTGTGTGTCGTTGTCTTTCAACATGTTGAAAGACAAACAACTGATACAGCAGCGATCTGCTGCCATCACACCATGGAATAGGAGCGGGGGCAGCAGACTGCCGCTACCTTTAGAAAATGATAGATGACAGATATTATTGCAATAAAAATATTTAGTGTTGATTTCTGAAGCTTCAAGCTTGATAAATGACTCATTACACGGCCATTTGTCTTGTTCACGTGTTGCCGAGTGTTAGAAGAAGAACTTCTGCATTGTGTGCTACTATGTATCCTTTGTCCGCTGTAATGTCGGGGTCATTTAAAAGCTGAATTGTACCCATGTTCTAGCATAGTTGGATTAACATAATTGGATTTTTAGCTAATATCATACAGGGGAGCAAGCATCACCAATACTACCCTGATTGTTAGCACTTACCATCTGTGCATTTATGTAAGTTCTATGGAACTTTATGAACAGAATACAGATGTGTATGCCGCCAGGAGCTCATATGTTAGGCATTTGTAGGCACCATTATATAGGGACACTGATTGTTATGTAAGTGAAGCCCCTTTGAGTGTTATAATAGTATGTTGTAATGTTGTGTTGAATAGAATTCATGAGAAATTGGAGTCCTTAAAGAGGTATTCCAGGGAAAATGTAAGGGGACAAGTAAGAGATCACTGGGGGTCCAACCTGGGACCCCTGTCAAAGGCAAAGTCCCTGCTCTTGAACACTGAGAAATGAAGCATACACTGTTTGTCCTGCTGCCTAGTTGATATTTGCAAAGTGCTCGGCCCATTGAATGTAATAGAAGGTAAATTTCCACACTTTCTTTTCACTCCAGACAAAAGTTGGATTTGGATAAATCTGCCTTTTTTTTTTTTTTTTAAAGCAAATTTAGAGCAAATTTAATTAATGCTAGAGTCTGCTAGACTTTCTGAAGACACAATGGGGGAGATTTACTAAACATGGTGTAAAGTGAAACTGGCTCAGTTGCCCCTAGCGACCAATCAGATTCCACCTTTCATTTTCCAAAGAGTCTGTGAGGAATGAAAGGTGGAATCTGATTGGTTGCTAGGGGCAACTGAGCCAGTTTCACTTTACACCATGTTTAATAAATCTCCCCCAATAACACTAAATATCCAATATAGTGCTAATATTAGGAATGTTACATTCTAAAAGGTCTTCCTGTTTTCCTTTTTCCTTTTACTTTCCTGCTCTTATATTACTTCCTAGCTGTAATAGGTCAGTAATGATCTCCCATATGTAGAAGGCTCCAAGCTATATTTAACTCTTATTTAGGCCGAGACTATTCAGGACTTGTTCCCGGTCACTTATAACCAATAAATATTGATTTAGGGATGTTCTTGTATAGACTCTGGGTGGCGGACTCTATCCCACTCTGAAAACATCATGAAACAGACTTCAACTTCTCCGTGAATCACTTAGTCCATCAGTTTTGTTGTCTGCGTTATCAATACATGTAAAAATGTTCCAATGTGATCGAGTCAATAACGGACATATTTTTGATCATACAGCAGAATACATTAAGGGCATAGACTGCTCAGGCCTGTGCATTCCGTGTAGGGACCAAACATGATGGGATTACATTGAATTACATGGCATGTATAAAGACGCCAACAACTCTGGGCTTCCTCTATTGCAGTAACCTTTCCTGAACCCTAACCATGGCTTCCAGGACTCAGATACCTCTAGGACTGTCCCCTAGGACAGCAGACTGAGCTGCTAGAGGGTACCAGGTTGCTTCCCAAAAGTGATCCCAGTGTGGGTAGTGACTGACCCAGAAGGCCACAAGACATCAGTGTGAGGGGGCAGGTCATGGACAGGTGGCCCCAGCGTAGATCATGGACAGGTGGCAAGACAATGTAGTCAGGGACAGGTAGAATGGTGATGGAAGGAAGCAAAGGTTTAAGGTCGGCAGTGCAGGTCAAGCACAGGAGAGTCAATACAGTACAAGAGGATGAGGCTGAAACAGAGTCAGGAGGTCAGGCATGAATATGGAGAAAGCTTGTGCACTCTATGGACCAAACCAGGACCTGCAGGAGAGGTAGCGGCATGATGACAGTCGGAGAGTAAAAGCTGAGCCTGGCTTACGGTAAGATTCAGCAGCCCTAGTTTCTGGGCTGCACGTATACTCATTGGATTGTTTGTGTCATTCTTTGCTTTAGTCATATGTTGGCTGCACATCTCCTATTACACATGGAGCCGACAAAGTATGGTGTTGCCCTAATACACAGGGTAAAACAGACTGTGACAACATGAAAGAACACTATGGGGGACATTTACAAAGGGTCCTGCAGGGGCAGATGCCAGGGAGAAGGCACAGATACCCCTGCCGTATCCCCTCGATGGGCTGGCAGGGGGAGCTTGGGGGGGGGGAGCTTGTTCTTCTTCTCTCCTATCAACTCTCTCTTTACGTCATCTGTTTGCACTCTTCACCCACTCACAGCGCACTGTAGATGCCCTGGAGGAAGGAAGTCACATGGGTAGTGACATCTCACAGCGTGGGTGTCAGAAGGAAAACCTCAGCTTTCCATTCTCTAGGACGGTTCAGCCAAATCTAGTGGGCATAAGGTGGTGTGAAGGCTAATCAAAGGTCAATACACGGGCACAGGTGTTCTTCTTCTTTTTCTAAGCACTGTTTTACCTCATCCTCCAACATCCAGGCAGAGCACAGTACTACTTGGGTTGAGACTCTCACAACATCCTCCTCTCTGCTACTCTGCTTCTCTGTATCACACCACAAGCTACTCAGTCGGCGCCACTACATGTCACACTTCATTCCTATGGCAGATTCGATTGCTGTACGGTCCAGTATTTGTCAACAAGTGTTATCAAGTGTATTATCCAATGCTTTATCAAGAGAAACGCCATAATTGTGTAACCTGCTGCAAACACGTACTCATCAGTAAAAACAGCCTTATTTATGATAAAGAGACTCTGTGATCTTTCGCCTTATACTGACACAGTATACACCACAACCTTGGGACACTTCCCCTTTCTGTGGGTGGCAGTTCTGATAGTCCGGGAGGGTCACTACACCTCTCTGGCCATCCGTGACCCCGTAGCAACCTGGCAAGACAGTGACCACAGGGGACAAAGGTCCAACCGGCCTCCTCAAATAAAAGCAGACGTGCCATCACACCTATGTGCCTACCCGGCACAGGCGTCACAAATTAACACCGCTGTATCTCGGCCAACCACCACCAGCGTGGAGTGACACTTCACCATCAAGCAAGTGACTGGCCAATCCTCCGACATATTAACATCATCACTGGGGGCATACCAGTACACCATAGTTAGGCCAAAATAACCCGGTGTAATAGGGCCAGAACAAACACTTATTTATCAGCCGACCAAGTTGCAAAAAATCATTGACCATTGACTGTACTCACATATAATAGGGGGTAATTGCAGCACAATTTCTGTTTGTTGTCTGTCCTTTACCCAGGGTATACAGCCCTATATGAGTGGGAAATGTGTTTTTTTTTAAATGTTTCGTTAAAACGGTACTTCTCATTGACCGATGCAATCCTTCATTCTTAATGTTTCTTCTTTTTTATGCCCTGTAACCTTGGTTTCTTCTGGTTAGGTGTTGGTGTCAGATTCCATTTGGCCTTTCCTATATGAAAATCCATTTGCTTTTGTGTTGTTGTTTTTTTTAATCCGTACACTTATCTTCTTTCTTCTACCTTTACGTTTTATTTTTATTTTTTATTTTTTTAGATTTTCACCAAATCTTGTCAGGGGACAACCAACATCTTTTGTTAACCCTCTATGTTAAATTGAAGGAACTTTAAAATACTTTTCATTGTCACAACCAACATCTTTCTTGTTGGGGCAATGTTTTCTACTGACAGTTCTGTATGTAGGTATTTTCCCTTTTACCTGCAATACCATTTGCATATTTTGACTTTTACCAGGATTTGTTCAACAAACCACACACACATTACCAGGCAATGTCATCATTTCATAAATCTAATTGGATGTTGTGCTCACTGCTGCCACCTCTGTCAGGAAAGGAGAGTTTTGCTTCAGGGGTCTTCGCCTCTGGACAGTTTCTGACATGGACAGACCGGAGGGAGAACCATCTCAGACTGTAAACCTATCTATGCCTGTTAAGTAAGCTGCTGTGGCATCACCACTAGAGATGAGCAAACCTCGGCAGGCTCGCCTTCATCTGATCCCGAGCATGCGGCATTTGATTACCAGTGGCTGATGAAGTTGGATGCAGCCCTAAGACTGCCTGGAAAACATGGATACAGCTTATGACCTGGCTGTATCCATGTTTTCCAGGACTCCCTTGGACTGCACCCAACTTCTTCAGGCACCAATAATCCAATTCTGCATGCTTGGGTTCGGATGAACCCGAATGTGCTTGAGGTTGGCTCATCTCTAATCACCACTGTTTAAAGGGGTTGTCCAGCGAAAATCTTTTTCTTTCAAATTAACTGGTGCCAGAAAGTTATATAGATTTGTAATTTACTTCTATTAAAAAAATCTCAAGTCTTCCCATACGTATTAGCTGCTGTATGTCCTGCCGGAGATGTTGCTTTATTTTCAGTCTGACATAGTGCTCTCTGCTGCCATCTCTGTCCATGTCAGGAACCAGGGTCGGATTGGACCACCGGGAGGCCAGGGGATCCCCCGGTGGGCCCGCCCCCCTTTGAAGGGCCCTGTGCTGAAGGTGGGCCTCCTGTTCAGCCTCTCCTTATGATCAGGAGATCAGGGGGCCCTCAGCTGCCTTCCATGGTTCTTTTACTCCACCACTGTAAAGCCATGGGCCCCCCCTCCCCCTGCACTGTGGTACAGTCCGTCCTAATCAGCTCCTGATTGGCTCTCTTCCTGCCTGTCACTAGAGGCTCCCTCCTCCCTGCAGTAAACAAACCCTGGTGTGGCAGCAGGGACATGCTGAAAGCTGCACAGAGAAGCCACAGCAGCCCCCTCCATCCCCCCTCCCCCTGCAGTCATGTCTCCCCCCTCCTGCTGCTTTGTGCTGTCGGTGCGAGGAGAAGAGGGAGAGGCTGCACAGAAGAAGATGGTGGAGAGGGAGACTAATGGAGACCCTGGAGCTTCCTGCATAAAGCAGTCAGTGTGTCAGTAAGTGCATAAGTAGGTCAGCGTGTGTGAGTGTCTGTAAATATGTGTATCCTTGTCATCTGTGTGTGTGTGTGTAGTGTGGCTATCTGTGTGTGTAGTGTGGCTATCTGTGTGTGTGTGTCTGTGTAGTGTGGCTATATGTGTGTGTAGTGTGGCTATCTGTGTGTGTGTGTAGTGTGGCTATGTGTGTTTGTGTGTGGCTATCTGTGTGTGTGTGGCTATCTGTGTGTGTGTGTCTGTGTAGTGTGGCTATATATATGAGTAGTGTGGCTATATGTGTGTGTAGTGTGGCTATCTGTGTGTGTGTGTGTGTGTGTAGTGTGGCTATCTGTGTGTGTAGTGTGGCTATGTGTGTGTGTGTGTGTGTGGCTATCTGTGTGTGTGTGTCTGTGTAGTGTGGCTATATGTGTGTAGTGTGGCTATCTGTGTGTGTGTGTCTGTGTAGTGTGGCTATATGTGTGTCTGTGTAGTGTGGCTATATGTGTGTAGTGTGGCTATCTGTGTGTGTGTGTGTAGTGTGGCTATGTGTGTGTGTGTGGCTATCTGTGTGTGTGTGTGTGTGGCTATCTGTGTGTGTCTGTGTAGTGTGGCTATCTGTGTGTGTAGTGTGGCTATCTGTGTGTGTGTGTCTGTGTAGTGTGGCTATATGTGTGTGTGTGTGTGTGTGTGTGTGTGTGCACCTATTATGTATATAGGGGGACCTGGTGTAAAGTGAAACTGGCTCAGTCGCCCCCGGCAACCAATCAGATTCCACCTTTCATTTTCCAAAGAGTCTGTGAGGTGGAATCTGATTGGTTGCTAGGGGCGACTGAGCCAGTTTCACTTTACACCATGTTTGATAAATCTCCCCCATAGTGTATATTATATAATGTAGTTCTATGGATGTTTATAGAGAGACACTAATGGCCGGCAGCTCTCTAGAAGTTTCCTATAGATGTTATTATAGATGTATGCAGTGTGCATGAAGACTGTACAGATAAGCGTATAGACTGTATGTAGTAACACATAGTGATAGTGTATATACTCTCTATATACTTCTATGTAGGGTCTATACCTGCACACTGCATACATTTAATATAAACCAGAAACCTTCAGTGTAAATAGCATCGGTCTGCTGCTGCTCCTATTCCACGGGGCGACGGCTGCAGATCGCTGCTATATTTGTTATTTGTCAACATGTTGAAAGACAAACAACTGCAACCATCAGGTGACATGGTTCATGTCGGCTGATCGTAGTCTTCCATTACACAAGACCATTGTCGGCCGGAACGGCCGATATTGGACAAATACGGCCGATAATCGTTCTGTGCAATAGGGCCTTAAGAGCCGAGTAGTGCCCTTAAAGTATGTGTCTGTGTGTGTGATTAGATGTATGTATGGAAGGTGTGTGTGTGTGTGTACATCTGTGTATGATTAGATGTATGTATGTAAGGTGTGTGTGTGTGTGTGTGTATCTGTGTATGATTAGATGTATGTATGGAAGGTGTGTGTGTGTGTGTGTGTGTGTACATCTGTGTATGATTAGATGTATGTATGTAAGGTGTGTGTGTGTGTGTATCTGTGTATGATTAGATGTATGTATGTAAGGTGTGTGTGTGTATTTGTGTATGATTAGATGTATGTATGTAAGGTGTGTGTGTGTGTATCTGTGTATGATTAGATGTATGTATGTAAGGTGTGTGTGTGTGTGTGTGTGTGTATCTGTGTATGATTAGATGTATGTATGTAAGGTGTGTGTGTGTATTTGTGTATGATTAGATGTATGTATGTATGTAAGGTGTGTGTGTGTGTGTATCTGTGTATGATTAGATGTATGTATGTAAGGTGTGTGTGTGTGTGTGTATCTGTGTATGATTAGATGTATGTATGTAAGGTGTGTGTGTGTGTGTGTGTATCTGTGTATGATTAGATGTATGTATGTAAGGTGTGTGTGTGTATCTGTGTATGATTAGATGTATGTATGTAAGGTGTGTGTGTGTGTGTGTGTGTGTGTGTGTATCTGTGTATGATTAGATGTATGTATGTAAGGTGTGTGTGTATCTGTGTATGATTAGATGTATGTATGTAAGGTGCGTGTGTATCTGTGTGTATCTCAGTATATGTGCATGTGTACAATGTCAGATTATTCCTTAATCCAAATGTACTATCAGATTTATGTAAAAAAAGAATTAGCACACTGTACTAACATGAAAGGTTCAGTATATGTATGTAGGGTGGGCCCCTAGAATCAATTTCCCTGGTGGGCCCAGGGACCCCAGTCCAACACTGTCAGGAACTGTCCAGAGTAGGAGCAAATCCCCATAGAAAACCTCTCTGGACAGTTCCTGTCTCGGCCAGAGATGGCAGCAGAGAGACTGAAAATAAAGCAACATTTCCTGCAGGACATATAGTAGCTAATACGTATGGGAAGACTTGAGATTTTTTAATAGAAGTAAATTACAAATCTATATAACTTTCTGACACCAGTGGATTTAAAAAAAAATAGTTTTTGCTGGACAATCCCTTTAAGCTAGGTGAGCTTCCGTAACATCATGAGTGCGTAAAAATAAAGTAAACCTTGTGGCATCCCATTTCAGACAGGTGAAATGATGGGACATTACTACTTGTTACTACTTACATGTTGGTGTTGGCCGTTGAGGTCAGCCAGTCTGCTGCCAATCCAACCATGTCAAGACCAGTAGAGAGTTGATTGAAATATCTTGGATGTCCTGGAAAATAATGGAAAGTAATATTATTTTAGTGATGCAAAAAACTAAGGAAAAAACATCTGAACTGAAGTCTGTTTTCCTAAAAGTTCTTAGTATGAGATTGCATGTGATATTCAGATATAATATCCAGAAATAGAGGCTGGAAAAAGGGGCTATAACCCCCGTGCATCACATGGACTATCGTGGATGATTAAACTATATCCATTTTATGAATTCTAAGCACTAAACTCTATGTAAGGGCGCGTTCAGACTACAGAATCTGCAGGATGTTCTCCCTGTGGATTCCGTAGTATGAACACGCCCTATGTTAAGAAGTTACAGAGCTCATTGATCTACTAAGGCTGGGTTCACACTGTGTTTTTTTACACTCTGTTCAACATATCTGCTTTTTATTGGTTACTTTTAACAGACCGAAAAACGGACAGAAACACTAGTTTAAAAAAACGCATGTGTTTCAATCTGTTTTTTTTTTTTATAATGGAAGTCAATAGAAAAACGGATCCAAACGGATGACACACAATTGCATCCGTTTTTTCCACAAAACGTATACGTTTAAGGCTGGGTTCACACTACATTTTTTGCAATCCATTTTTTTTTGCAAAAGATGGATGAAAAACGAATGGAAAAAACGGATGCAACTGTGTGCATCCGTTTTTCTATTGACTTCCATTATAAAAGAAAAACTGATCCGTGGTCGACCACGTTTTTGTGTCCATCAAAAAAACGGATTTGTTTTGATCCCTTTTTTAATAATGGAAGTCAAGGGAAAAACGGATGCACACAGTTGCATCCGTTTTTTTGCAAAAAAAGGATTGCAAAAACGTAGTGTGAACCCAGCCTAACAGATTGCAACAACGCAGTGTGAACCAAGCCTAAATGTGCATTGAACGCTGGGAATACTCCATGGGTGTAACCAAACTGTTAAGTCTAACTATAGGAAATCAAAATTATTTGACCTATTCGAGCCATGATATGTACGATATGCAATCAATTCTACAGATGAAAATGAGAAAAAAATAATGAAGGTAAAATACAGAAGCATAAATTTACAAACCCAACCCTACGACCTGCTTTCCATATGCCTTAAAGTGACACTGTCACCCCCTTTTTGCATTCTTACTTCTCTACACAGGTATAAAGGTTAAATTTAGCCGTTTTCATACCTTTTTCTACATCATATATCATGGTACTTGTTCAAGTAAAAAGTGATCTTTTATCATCTGCAGATCGTGCTAAGTGAGCAGGGCTTCGCGGTAACAGTGCCACTTAGCCCCGTCCACTGTGCCACTGTATGCCCCGCCCCTCCACGACATCATTGTCACTTAGTCCCCACCACCATATAGATACTGCGGTTAGCACGACCGCAGCATCTATAGGGCTTCTTACAGAGAATTCTCCCTCTACAGAGGGAGAATTCTCTGTTCAGTGTCCATCGGGGCTCTGCGAAGTAATCGCAGAGCCCCGATGGACACGGAATCTGGTGGGGTTTGGGAGGACAGGCTGGGTGTGCAGGGAGCGTGCCTGTGAGCTCTGCCCCCTCCCATCTGTCCCCTGCCACTGTTACAAGATTGTAACAGCGGCATGGGACAGAGGAGAGGGGGCAGACATAGGGACATCAGCTTATGGGATCATTATGATCCCATAAGCTGATATCCTAAAACGACCTAGGCATTGAGGAATCAATGACCCCAGGTCGTGAAAGGGTTAAAGGACTAAATAAGGTTCAAAAGGGAAGAGTTTTAAATGAGAAACTGAAAACAAGAAGAAAGGGGGCACAATCTAAGGTTATTGGAGGGCAAGATCATAAGCAAAAATAAGAAAACATTACTTTACTGAAAGAGTAGTAGATGCTTGGAACAAACTTCCAGCAGATGTGGTTGGTAAATCCACAATAACAGAATGTAAACCTTTCTGGTAGATACAACTATGTATCATAAGATCATAAGAAGGGAAATACTAAAAGGGCGGACTAGATGGACCAGGTGGGCTTTTTCTTCCAACAAGCTTCTATGTTTCCACGTCCCGGATGTCCAGTAAAGGGATCACGCATGAAATCATTGCACCAATAAGTTAAATATCCCTGAATGTATAAAGAAAAAGAAATGACAAGCAATGCTTAAATTCTAGTATCTTAATACTACAACTTAATATATAACAAGCAGGAGTAGGAATAGACCACTAGCGGTTCCAGTTCTTATTGCATAGTTCTCGCTTCTCTTCGCCGTGGTTATACATGGGCTTTGTATAGCGACTGTTGACAATAATGTCTATGAATACGAGCCATGATGACAACCATGCATCCGCCACCCATCCAGATGACTTGTGTCCCTCGGAGGGCCGTAACTCCCCACTTCTTACACAAAAGACTATTATAAATAGCCGATTATTCTCCTCAATAAACACAGTTAATAATCAGCATTAATGTCATGCAAATGATGGATGATGGAACGTTTCCAACCCTATTTCATCCGGAAAGACTTTCTTTTTCGGAGACTTGACTTCCAGTTAGCAAAGTAACTGAAGGCAATTAAAGCTATGAATATAAATGGCTCATTATGAATGAGTCCCAAAGTGATATCTTATCTGCCGCCTGGGCTTCAATACAGCGAGGAGGGGGGGGGGGGGGGGGGGGGGGGCGCTATGTTGTTACACACACAAATCTGTTTATTTCCTCCAAAACCTATTTTGAGCCTATCCAGCAGTCTGGAGCTATAGCTGCTTTGTCCAAGGCAGATGAGACTCGGAAGCGAGATGAAATCTGAATGAACATCAATGTGGTCTATCAATTTCCGAGCTGACGTTGCTCTGTTATCATGTCCTTGCACATGTGGCGGGAGCTAAGCCTACGCTGGAGATGCAATTTTCCCTATCATTTAACAGAATTAGCCAGGGAGGGTTATGTCTCCTTTCACGAGAGACCGAAAATTACGTGTGCTTTCCCCCCCTCCTTTTGAAATGTTTGTTGTATCAAAACTATCTACAAAAAGGAATTGGGCGTCATTATTAATAACCATTTCTAGAATCTTTGGGTAGGATTGTGCTTTGTTAGTAACAAGGTGTTTATGTGTACAGCGTATGAGTGCGAAAGAACAAAGGAATGAGGCTGCTCAAAGGGAGTTAAAAAAAGGAGTTAAAATCCTAGTTCGTAAGGAAGATGGTTGTATCCAGCACACAAAACATCTAAAATTTTGTATAAAGGCAAAGAAGCTTTATTGGTTGCATAAAAAAAAAAAACCAACAAAAAAACTAAAACCAAACCAACAAAACAAAAAAAAAAAACTAAACGCAAACCAACAAAAAACAAAAGGCAAACCAACAAAACAAACAAAAAAATGGTTGAAATTCAAATTTAAATTTCAAACCCCTTCTTATTCATGTCTTGTCTTTGTGATTACATATCTTTACCGATAGGGGACTAGAGGGCATCACTGCATAGAAACATTAGAGAACCAATAAAAACGGATTTTTTTCAGCATGTTAACTCGGTTTATGTATCCTGGAAACCCCCTTTAAGGGTCTTGTCTCCTCATGGCGACCTCTTTTGATATTACTTATAAGTTGTGCTTATGTTATGCAGGTAGGCTATTCACTTTAGATGCCTCTCAATAGGGTGGTGGTGATGCTGGTGGGGTTCCTGCTCCTCTTTTGCTTAAGATGTCCTTCTATATGTGGAGGGGAGGGAGTCTAGCTCTAAAAGCTTCTGTATAATCTCCGGGGGGGATGGGATTCCTGCGGTAGCTGCTCCTTTATAAGCTAGAAGTTTCCTGGCTTATATTCTCTTCTATTCTTCTATAAACTTCATTAGATTAAATTACCAGCTTATTGAAATACTGTATCATCTATAAAGATTTTTTGTTTGCTGGGGGTCTCAGGAACCAGATTAGTGGCAAGCAGCTGAGCAATATGGCTGCTCTGTTATACAGGATATATATATATATATATATATATATATATGTGGGTTTGTAGCAATGATCCACGGCACTCCAAAAATCGTGAAAAAAGTAGTGATTTATTCAACCGAACATGTTACAAAGTGCAACACAGCAAAACTACACACAACATTTCGGCGCAACCGCTATTTTCAAGTGCAAGTGGATCATCGCTACAACTAACTACTTTGGTTCTGGTCCTTTGCTAGGACTTGTTGTGCTGTCCATTTCCTATATCGATAGATAGATAGATAGATAGATAGATAGATAGATAGATAGATAGATAGTAAGTCAAAATTCTCAGGACACCCTTTTATTGCATATCCGAATAACTTTACAAATAATGGGTGAGAAGCCTTCTTTTAGGCTATGGCCACCATCTTGAAAGCCGCCATATTGGATCAAAAGCAAGTTTTTCCAATGGGACACTGGTCATGTAGCATATCAGCGAAGACCATAATTCTCTTGATTGCTGTCATCAGATTTGCAAAATCACTTGTGGTTCAACAATTGTCAACACATAGGGGGGTATTTATAGATTGGCATACAAGTCCTAAATAAAGCACTGCTAATTTTCCGAAGAGGCTCACACCTCTTAGAGCAGCCGGCTGGTCCCACACCCAGTTTAGGCACTGTGCAAAAATCTACAACTGCTCTGAAGCAAGTGTAGATTTTTGTGTGGTTTACGCCTGTCTCCAGGCATAAACCTTCATAAATCTGGCACAGGAGGAGGCCACGCCTTCTCCCCACCTTGTAGTGCACCCCCTGACTGCTCATTTGGCAAGCAGGGGATATGGCAAGCATTTGCCACGGAAAAGGGCCAAATCTGCCCCTTTTTCATGGCATATGCCAGGGGCGCACGATGATAATTCCCCCCAATAAAGTTGCAACAACAACTGGGAATGTTCCAGTGTAGCACAGCTATTTGACGTGTTTACTGTGTTGTCCATGGTGCTGATCACAGAGCTGAAGGCGCTGGATCCCATCATTATAAGCATGACAATCCTTGCAAAAATCCTTGCAAATGCCTGCTGTACTAAGAGGAGTGTGCATTTCTTGGTAATTCCGGCCAGGAAAAGAGGGGAAGGGCTTTACTTTAGACTGGCATAAGTCTCGATAAATGTCCCTTATGTGTTGATAACTTTTGAACCACAAGAGATATTGCAAATATGGTTGCGGAAATCAACTTTTGAGACAATTCTGGTCTTTGCTGATATGCTACATGACCACCTTCCCATTGGAAAAACTTGCTCTTGATCCAATATGGATCACGGCCATGTTCTGGATATGCCCCCCCCCCCCCATGACTTGCTGGGATATAATTTTGGAGGCCTTGATATTTTTTTTATATAAGTAAATTACAAATCTGTGGCTATTTTGCACCAGTTTTTTTTTTTTATTATTGCTGGAGTACTCCTTTAACATTGGCCTGAGATTGTTTTATCATATACCGACCATCAGCTGTTCTGATGAAACTCTGATCCTGCTTATTTTCACCACTGACTATATGGAAATTGATTTTTATACCAGACGTATACTGGAATATGAGCATTTCAGACAATAAGGTGCAGTACAAATTCTTTATCTTCTTAACCTTGAGATGGATAAATTTGTAACCTTGTGAGCAAACTCCATTAAACTCCAATGATACTTCAACCATAAATGGTTTATCCTTCTGCAACAGAATATACAGTACTTTTCCCAAAGGCCAGCCATCATAAAGGAAAGAGATCATCTCATAGAGATGATCAATGAGCCTTTGTTGATAAAAAACTATGACAGGGAGCTTCTTCCACACTGCCTAGACACTAGACATTGCCACATATTATATGCCCACTAGAGATGAGCGAACCGGGTTCGGGTTCGAGTCCATTCGAACTCGAACGATCGACATTTGATTAGCGGTGGCTGCTGAACTTGGATAAAGCTCTAAGGCTGTCTGGGAAACATGGATACAGCCATTGACTATATCCATGTTTTCCACATAGCCTTAGGGCTTTATCCAAGTTCAGCAGCCACCGCTAATCAAATACCGAAAATTCGGGTTCGGATGGACATGTTCGCTCATCTCTAATGGCCACCCATTCACTTATACGGTTAGGTGTAATATCTGATCACAGTTGTCCATTTAAATATACAAACCATATAGTTCTTATACAAGATGTCCTTTCCACTATCAATAGTCCAATGATACAATTCCAGTTGCCCACGATCACCATTAAGGGGTGGGGGTGGGGGGCCTACAGGTAAATGAATACTGTTTATACATTGGACTCAATAGTAAAACAATATGTAGTGAGTTCGTAAAGAGATTTGTTAGAAAATCAATTTTCTTCAATCTGATGTCCACTGCCTGTTGTTAGAGGAAATCTGTCTCTAGTAACCACTAGATCAGGACAAATTATGGGAAGTATGAGCAGGGTTTAGCTTGTGCTATGTGCAGGAGAAATAGAGGAAGAGAGTCTGAGAAAGACTGGACAGTGTCCCTGTAAACTGGGCTTGTCTGCCTGGGGGAGATGTTCTCCAATGTTCCTCAAAGGTAAATCAAAGCTTCCTTGTTATCTCAGACCACCCATAAAGCTCAAAGTATGAAGTGTTATCACCCTTTTTCCTTTAGCTTTTCAGCAGTGACTAAGGGCCCTATTCCACGGGATGATTATCGTTCGCATAATCGTTAACGATAAACGATCCAAACAACCGCTATTGCGAAAGACCTGAAATGGTTCACCCATTTACATGGAATGATAATTGTTACTTATGATCGTTCTTGCGGTCGTCTTGTCATCGCTATTGCGTTCGTCACTACTGCGAACAACCAAACGACATCTTATTCAATGCGAACGATTTGCGAATGAGCAACGATAAAAATAGGTCCAGGTCTTATTAAACGATCAATGATTTCTTGTTCAATCGTTAATCGTTAACTGCTATTCAAACGACCGATTATCATTTAGATTTGAACGATTTAACGATAATCTGAACGATAAACGTCCCGTGGAATAGGGCCTTAAGTGTTCCTTGTAGCAGCTTGCAAACTTGGTGCTTCAGTAACCCCTTCTCCCTTCACATGTCATGTACTGTGCTAATCATCGGCTCACCAAAATAACAGCCTGTTTAGTCCTCTCTAGCACTATATTGTGGCATGGAACTCTCTGCCACATGATGGTGTCATGGCTGATTCACTAAATAAGTTAAAGGGAGTTTTTTCTTGATAAATATAATGTTACAAGTTATAGGCACTAGATTACATATGCTAGAACAATGATCCGGGGATTTAACCTGATTGCCATAGTGGCGTCAGGAAATAATTTTTCTCCCTGTGATGGGGCAATTGGTATCTGCCTCATGGGTTTTATTTTGCCTTCCTCTGGATCAACAAAGTGGGGTTTATGTAGGTTGAACTTGATGGACTCTTTTTTCACATATGTAACTATAGTATAGAGTAGTATGTGTGTTCATTGAACAGAGAAGTAAGGGAAAGAAAATCCTGTGTGTGTACTACTGCTAATGTTATCTTATAATACTCCGGGCCACTACATTAGTTTTAATAAGCTAATGTTCTAATTGCTGTATGTACAGGAGTAGGATGAGTAGGATGATCTTACTATGGTTGGAGGGTTAATAACAGCTCTGTTGTACTGCTGTATGTTACAGGATCTGGTATATAGAGATAAGGCTATGTATGCATGTCTCTAGGTCCCTATCTAGGTCTCTAGGGAAGGAGGTTGCTCCTCATCACTTATTGGAGACTGTGAGATTTTACTCCCAGAGATTTAAGTTACCAAAAAGATGCATGACTTATACAGGCTATACATGTTATACACTGTGGGTGACATTTATCAAGAGTGTTGGGGGCATTTTTTGGTAAGTATATAGTTTTTACATCCATATTTCCAACTTAGCTCTATTTAAATATATGAACCAGTATTAGATGGGTGAATATTTTTTAGATGGAATTTTTTTTTCTAATCTCCCTGTTTTGAGTATTCACCCCCCCCCCCTAAAAAAAAAATAAATAAAAAAAAATCACATAATGCAGAATTTGCATCCAATATATCATTTACAGTTACAAAAAAAGCACAGACTGGTGCATGCCTTCATCCTGGTCAGTGGCAGGTGTTTTTTTTTTTTTTCAAATTTTTTCGTGATTAGTTTTGTTTAGAAATGTATAAATATTAGTTAAATTAGTCCTATTCGACTATACTTTCCTTCTAGTTTAGACTGTATGTGGTCTAATTTTGATCAATTAATTTTGAACCTAGGCAGAGGAATTGTGCGAGAAAAAGTTTGCAATATACATTCATTATTTTTTTTTCTGTTATCATGGAAAACACGGCACTTCCTGTGTTTTCCCAAAGAGTCAGAAAACAGGAAGTCCCGTGTATCCCAGGCTATCTGAGCGCTCACAGAGAGATGGCAGTCATGTGATTGATGGACACACTGAGCCGTTACTCTGTACTGGCCGGAATTCCTCTGTTTAGTCTGTTTTTTACAACCACCACAAGTCAGAAAATCTGCCTTCAGGAGACTGGACCTGGATTTCTGGTAAGTACAGATTTGTTTTACAGCATGATAAGAACAACAAAAAAATAATGAATGTATATTGCAAACTTTCTTTATATCACATTTGCTGTTGATTTAGATTTTGAAAGTTATAACGACAGGTACACTTTAAATTATTATAGCAGAACCCACTAAACTGCCAGTGCTCTTCTTGTACCATCACAAAAGTTTTCTCCATCATAGAGACAAGACCTTGGAAAGATGATTGGAAAGTTTTTGATCTTAGAGATGTTCATTGTTTTTTAGGTTCTTGCTAATTGTAGAGGAACAGGTTAATGTCTTCCACTTCCCATTCAATAAGAGTTTCCATTCTTATCAGGTTCCAAAAGGGCATTTAAAGGGGAACCAATCTAACCTGCCTATAGCTTCCTATTTACACGGGACACGGCTAAGGATGCAGGTATGTCTCTTTTCTTCATCCTCTGCGCCGTCCCTGTGCAGTTTTAATGTAGTCCTCTGTCATGTTAGGCCATATAAAGCACTGCCCCGCCCCCAGAGTGTCAATCCACCCCTGGACAGCCCACCCCATCTAATGATTATCAGTGGAGTGGGACGGCCCAGAGACGGTTCTATGTGGCAGTACTCCGAATGGCCTTACCGGACAGAGGGTTAAATTAAAACTGCACAGGAGCAGCGCCGAGGATGAAGGTAAGAGACTTAGCCTTATCCTCAGCATTCCATTCACAATAGGAGTCTATCATCAGGTTAGATTCGTCTAACCTGCTCATAGTTCCCCTTTAAGAAATGAGCTGTAACCTAATTGTTTGTTATGGGAAACTATTTTACTTTTCCATTGCATTTGTTTTACTGATTCTCCTCTAATACGTGTGGGTAGCCCAAGGTCACGACTTTTGATTTTATATGAAAAATAACCATAAGAAGAGATAAAATCAGTGGTTCACTATCCAGCATTACAGAACAGGTAGATATCTCTTCTCAGCTGTGCTATAGGAAAGTACCATCAATTCTCCCCACTACCAGTACTTTGGGGTTTTGCTGGTAGAACACTATAAGCATTGTAATTGAAGTTTCAGTGTAACTTGAAGAAAAAAGAATATTTAATTTGTGCCTTATACTGGCGGGTATCTCTTGGCGGCACACTGACAAAGCTGCTTAGGATAATACATAGCTCTAATGAGTAGAACATTCCCACCCCTTGGCGGTCCTGTTCTAATTCTCAATACCAGGTAGCTGCAATGTAATCCTTACTCTAAGATGTATACAGAATACAGTGTAATGTATATAGAATACAGTGTAATGTATACAGAATACATTGTAATGTATATAGAATACAGTGTAATGTATACAGAATAGAGTGTATACAGAATACAGTGTAATGTATACAGAATAGAGTGTATACAGATTACAGTGTAATGTATACAGAATACAGTGTAATGTATACAGAATACAGTGTGATGTATACAGAATAGAGTGTATACAGAATATAGTGTAATGTTTACAGAATACAGTGTAATGTATACAGAATACAGTGTGATGTATACAGAATAGAGTGTATACAGATTACAGTGTAATGTATACAGAATACAGTGTAATGTATACAGAATAGAGTGTATACAGAATACAGTGTAATGTATACAGAATATAGTGTAATGTTTACAGAATATAGTGTAATGTATACAGAATACAGTGTAATGTATACAGAATAGAGTGTATACAGAATACAGCGTAATGTATACAGAATATAGTGTAATGTTTACAGAATATAGTGTAATGTATACAGAATACAGTGTAATGTATACAGAATACAGTGTAATGTATACAGAATGTAGTGTAATGTATACAGAATACAGTGTAATGTATACAGAATACAGTGTGATGTATACAGAATACAGTGTGATGTATACAGAATAGAGTGTATACAGATTACAGTGTAATGTATACAGAATACAGTGTAATGTATACAGAATAGAGTGTATACAGAATACAGTGTAATGTATACAGAATATAGTGTAATGTTTACAGAATAGAGTGTATACAGAATACAGTGTAATGTATACAGAATATAGTGTAATGTTTACAGAATAGAGTGTATACAGAATACAGTGTAATGTATACAGAATAGAGTGTATACAGAATACAGTGTAATGTATACAGAATATAGTGTAATGTTTACAGAATATAGTGTGATGTATACAGAATACAGTGTGATGTATACAGAATACAGTGTAATGTATACAGAATAGAGTGTATACAGAATACAGCGTAATGTATACAGAATATAGTGTAATGTTTACAGAATATAGTGTAATGTATACAGAATGTAGTGTAATGTATATAGAATGCAGTGTAATGTTTACAGAATACAGTGTAATGTATACAGAATAGAGTGTATACAGAGTACAGTGTAATGTATACAGAATACAGTGTAATGTATACAGAATACAGTGTATACAGAGTACAGTGTAATGTATACAGAATATAGTGTAATGTATACAGAGTACAGTGTAATGTATACAGAATACAGTGTAATGTATACAGAATATAGTGTAATGTTTACAGAATATAGTGTAATGTATACAGAATACAGTGTAATGTATACAGAATGTAGTGTAATGTATACAGAATATAGTGTAATGTATACAGAATATAGTGTAATGTATACAGAATACAGTGTAATGTATACAGAATACAGTGTAATGTATACAGAATGTAGTGTAATGTATATAGAATGCAGTGTAATGTATACAGAATGTAGTGTAACAGGTTGATTTCTTTTTATAGGAAATATACGGTGATGGATTATATGTGATTGATATTTTTTTTTTTCTATCCTAATAACCAGCACACTAGGGGCTAAGTGATTCTCTAGTAGGTCTATCCCTCCAAATAAAATGTCCCTTAAAGGGGTTATCCAGGTAACAAAAACAACATTCTAAACCCCCTTCCCAATACCACTCTATGTCTAATATATATGTATAACCTATCTAGCACCCTTTCCCTGTTTTTTTTCTCACATTTACCCGCTCTGGATGTCTAAATTTATCTTCTCTGTGTCCTCTCTGACCACGCTCAGCTCCCTCTTCCCCCCTCCCTTTGTAGTCACAGGACATGTGATCTTCTCTCTGGGGGCAAGGTTAGCTGTTTATTGACTTGGTAACCCGACCCCTAGGAGACATCATCTGCATCATCTCCATGCACCTGTGCTGCTTCCATAGACTTACATGTGTCCCTGAGCCTAGGTTTCTGTAATATGATACATTATAATTCTATGTCTGCTTGCTGTCAGTGAATGAAGACAAACGTACCTGTCTTTGTACCCCCTTCACCCCCGGTAAACAGATGCCCGTTATACAGCACATAGGTAAACCATCTGCGTGTCAGCTCTGCGACACCATCAGCTAGTATGGAATACATACTGGGGTGATGTGATGCAAAATCAGTAAAAAAAAAAAGTCCTGTGTTTACTGTGCAATAGTAATGACAGCAGTGAGCAAGAGAGAAAGCTAGGGGGGTAAGTATACAAACAAACCAATCAGGGAGATGCATGACGGGAAATGTAGTTTCCTGTCCCGCCCCATCTTGGATATAGATCGGCTTTTATAAAAACTTGTAACTCAGGAATGGCAGCAGCTAGTAAGACAAGAGATGGCTCAAAATACTCAGGGGGACTTGGTGAGTAAGACCAGCTAGCATTTCATTTTTTAGCTGTTAAGTAGATAACCCTTTTAAGGCTTGTGACCATACTAGCCCTTCCTACCAGTCATGGGCCTTCTGTAGAGCCTGCTTGCTATCGTCCAATTATCTTCCCTTATTAGCAGATTATTCTGACTTCCTAATTTGTAAAGGGAGGTGCAGAGGATGGCCACAGGAGTCTGAGGGAACCCTTATAGGAAGGGCAGTATTATAAATGAAGCATTATAGTTGAGGGCGCTGTGATTTTATACGAGGGACCATTGGCTTCCAGTTGGCTTCTGGTGAAGAGTGACAACCGCCTGATCTGTTTGCCAGCGGTTGTAACTGGATTCAGCTAATTAGGTAGGGTGGTCCAATAGGGGAGAGGGAGAGAACAGCTATCCATCTACAGAAAAGGTCAATATAACAGACTTGTCTAGGCAGTGACAGCCCGTTCAGCCAATGACTGCCTGAGATGGGACACCAGTGATTGGCTGAGGGGGCTGTCACTGCCGAAATGAGTCTGTATCGGAAATGGAGGCAGGATCGTTCAGCGATGGCCTGAGGATGCCATCAGAGGACATCGGGGGACTGCAGAGAGGTAAGAAGAGCCACCCCTCCCCCTCCTTTCTCTTACATGGACCAGCATTGATCATCAAAAAAGGAGACATGGAATTGGAGGAACGTTGCTAGAATAGATATTTCACCTTTACAATTAGCATTTAATGAGAAATGTATATAGAGACCAATCAACATTGGAATCAACCTTGGAAACCTTTCATTCTATCTTGTCCTATAGACTTAACATCCAAGTCTTTTCCACCTCCAGACACCTCAATAAAAAAACATTTCTCAACAGAAATTTCTATTCTAACCCCCACCCATGGTTCCTTTGTTTCTTTGATTCCTCTTCTTCCTTTGCCCTCTGTCAGCCCTCCATTATCTTCCTTCTCACCAGTAAATTAACAATGACATTCCAGGCTGTCATTGTCTGCTCCCCTCCATACATCTATTCTAATCTCTTGACATACCCTCTTACTTAAAGGGGTAGTCCGCTCAAATAAAACTATCAATATGCTACTGCCCTTGGCGAGAACAAATTGTGTCAAATTGGCGTAGTATAGAGTACCCATGCCCTAGAATTGCGACACCCCTCCGGCCCTCCTCTCCGCCCTCCTCATTATTAGGAACGCCCCTGGAACATTTTCTCCTATTCATCACCTGGGTGAACACTGCACATGAGCTGGATCGTTAAGGCACCTGTGCAGTGTTCAGACAGGTGATGAATAGGAAAAATGGTGAAGAGGGTGGGGAGGAGGGACAGAGGGGCGCCGCAATCCTATGACACAGAAACTCTAGGCCACGCCAATTTGACTCAGGGCTGCAAGTTTAAAAGTTGTTTTTTAGGACAAAAACTGCATCACCTGCCGAACGGACCCCAGGACAGATCTTGGGTTAAAAGCAGCTATCCAAAGGTACAAGTGGTTTGGGGGGGGGGGTCAGATTGTGAGTACAGAGTCGCTTTAAGTTGAGCAGAATACCCCTTTAATCTCCAGTCTTCACTCCTTACTCTTTACATGATCGGCAAGATTTTGCTTCTGTACGCCCCATACTCTGATATACACTTCCTCAACACATTAGACTCTCACCTGCCATGAAAACCTTCAAAAGCAATATGAAAACCCATCTATCCAGAAAGGCCTGCAGCCAATGCACTGCTATATGAACTGTTCCACCTAGGCTGCTGTCTCCTTCTTCTACCTGGTAAATTGTTTGGCTGGTAGGGTACTCTCTCTTTCTTACTCTCTCTTTCTCTCTCTCTCTCTCTCTCTGGACTTGCTTCCCATCGGTCAGGAAAGGGATATATTAGGCTGCAATTGACCAGTCAGTTCCTTCAAGGGGTACTCCAGTGAAAAGCTTTTTACCCAGTAATTGAAACACATACAAAGTTATATAACTTTGTAATATGCTTCAATCACCTATCTGCCCCCTTCCCTATCTTTTCCCCCACAATCCCCCACCAGGAAGTGAAGTAAACTCATTCCTACCTAATGACTGTTGACCCCAGGCTGCTCTGTGGCAGCCACTTTGTGACAGTGACATCATCAAGAGGGAGACGGGTCTAAGCCCTGTTAGGCCAGCCTCTCTTTGTCAGATGGCACAGGTTACTCAGCTCTGATTGGCGGAGCAGGATGTAAGCCATCTAACAGTTTTACAGAGTCAGTTAGACATCACAGGAGACAAACTGCATCATGGGAAAGCCCAAACCAGGAAGTGAAGAAAAAATGAAGCCACCAACTGGAGCTTCAGGGACCTGCAAACAGGAGACAGACTCAGGTAAGATGGTAAGTGGGAAAACTATGTTTATGATTATTAAGTTTTTTTTAATCAGCGCCGGAGTACCCCTTTAAGTTGATGGGTTGGAACCAGAAAAAATGGTCAATGGTTAGAATCTAAGAATGTTAGATAACAGCAAAATAGTGATGTCTATGGTGACTTGGTAGAAGCATCTCCAAAATTGTGATGTTGTGAGGTGTTCCTGTTATGCAGTGGTAAGTAGCTATCAAAAGATCCTAGGAAGGATGGACCAGTGACATGGCCACAGATAGCCAGGCTTATTGATTTGTATATTGGAAGGGAACGTAGTCCAATCCTGAAAAAGGGCTACAGTAGCCCAAAATACTGAAAGAAATAACAGCTGACTAAAGTAGAAAGATGTCACACAAGGTGAGGTAGCCTGCTGTGTATGGGGCTGTGTGGCCAAAGACTGACGCCTGTTCATTGCTTAAAGTGGTACTACAGTGAAAAAATATTTTTTCTTCTTTAAATCAACTGGTAACAGAAAGTTATACAGATTTGTAAATTATTTCTATTTACAAATCTCCAGTCTTCCAGTACTTATTGGTTGCTGTATGTCCTGCAGAAAGTGGTGTACTCTTTTCAGTGGGCCACAGTGTTCTCTGCTGCCACCTCTGTCCATGACAGAAACTGTCTAGAAAAGTAGCAAAGAAAAACCTCTGGACAATTCCTGTCATGGACAGAGGTGGCAGCAGAGAGCACTGTGTAAGACTGGAAAGAATACACCACTTCCTGCAGGACATACAGCAGCTCATAACTACTGGAAGACTTGAAATTCTTAAATAGAAATAATTTACAAATCTATATAACTTTCTGACACCAGTTGATTTGAAAAAAGAAAATAAAATAAAAAATAAATAAAAATAATGTTTAGCTTAGAGTACCCCTTTAAGTGACAATAATAAGCTTATATGGGCATAAAAGAAGGCAGCCTGCTCTAATAAAACACATTTTTTTGCATCATATGGACGACCAGGTGCATCTGCATCACTTACACAGGGAGGAGATGGCACCAGAACGCACTATGAGAAGAAGACACAATGGTGGAGGCAGCATGATGCTATGTGCAATGCTCTGCTGGGAAATCTTGGGTCTTGGCTTTCATGTGGCTGCTATCTAACCATTACATAGACCAAGTCCTCCCCTCATGGCAATGGTCTCTATCATCAGGATAATTCCCTGGCCGCAATCACACGACAAGTTTAATAACAGCGTTCCCCAAATTCCCCAGATCTCAATCGGATCGATCATCTAGGAGGCCGAATCTTGGACGTCACACCTTACAACCTACAGGGCATATAGGGGTTCTCCGGTGAAAAAATAGTTTTTCATTACTGGTGTCAGAAAGTTACACAGATTTCTAAATCACTTCTATTTAAAAGTCTAACGTCTTCCAGTACTTATCAGTTGCTGTAAATCCTGCAGGAAGTGGTGTATTCTTTCCAGTCTGCCACAGCGCTCTCTGCTGCCACCTCTGTCCATGTCAAGAACTGTCCAGAGCAGGAGAGGTTTTCTATGGGGATTTGCTGCTGCTCTGGACAGTTCCTGACACAGATAGAGGTGGCAGTAGAAAACACTGTGTCAGACTGGAAAGAATACACCACTTCCTGCAGGACATACGGCAGCTGATAAGTACTATTTTTTTTAAATATAATTAATTTACAAATCTATATAACTGATTTAAAAAAAAGTACTTTTCACCGGAGCACCCCTTTAACTTCTTAGTGCCAGACACCACAGGACGCCTTCAAAGGTCTTTAGGAGTCCAGATTTTAATGCATCAGAGCGACCTACACAGCATTAGGCAGGTGGTCTTAATATTATGGTTGATCGGGGGTTATAGCGCAAGAAATTAACTTTGCATATCTGCCGTAATATAAATCAGCATTAAACCAGAAATGTACCGGTACTCACTACAACAATCCACCATCTCTCATAACACCAGCTAGAAGACAAAGCCAATTTTCCTTGCTGGAAGCCATTTTGTCCTCGCTCCCATATTCACAGACACAGAGAGATGTTACATTTTGCAATGTTACATCATATCCCAGCTAGAAAATGGCTGCAATAGCTGCCAGGTGCCGGAGTAAAACCTTCAGCGCTATGTCAGTCAGGACGGCACAACCTTCAGCAGTAACCTGGCCGGCCATTACAATGATGAGGGGAGATTTGGGGCTGAAATTATGGAACGTACCATAATAAAGACTGGTAAATAAAAAAAACAAAAAAAAAAACAGCCCTGGCAGTTACACACGGGTGAGTAAATGGGTCACAGATGACAGCTCCAATCCCAGGGAAAAAATTAACAATGGACATAGTCATACAGACGACCGAAGAAGACACATAGGTAACTAAATTCTGATATAAAGAAGTAGAAAGGTTTGAAAAAAAAATCTTGAAACAAATAATTTATAAATGTAGAATTGCACAGAAAAATAGAAAGGTTTTGTAGTATAGAATTAAAAAAAAAAACATATTCAGAAAATAAAATTATTGTATGATCACCTTGAATTTAAGTCTAATCAATAAAAACAATGATATTTTATTGAAATAAAATAATAATAATAATAATAATAATAATAATATCAAGTGGTGTTCAGGAAATAGACATATATAGGTGAATACGAGGATAAAAAATATGTGACATAATAAGTAATAATATAAAATTTATTTTGCGTCTAAAAATTACGCTTTAGCAAATAAACAAACAGTAGTTTCCAGGGATTAGAATAAAGGTGATACGTAATAATTTGTTTGAATGTGTGTATTGCAAATGAATATTAATTTTAAGGATTATATATTAATGTAGATATAAAAAAAAAAAAAAAGAAAGAACAAAACAAAACAAAAAAAAATATATATAGGAAAATAGTAGGGAGAGATGCAACTTGATAATAAATTTTAAAAGAATAGATAACAAGTAATAAAAAATACATAGCTGATGTGTATATATATATATATATATATATATATATATATATTAAACAAAGTAATAAACATATATATGTGTGTGCGTGTGTATATATACATAGACAACAAAAAAAAATATATATATATACACACACATGCACATACACACATATATACACACATACATATTAAACTAAGTAATAAAGACACACATATATATATATATATATATATATATATATATATATATATATATATTATAAATTTAAGAGGACAAAAAAAACACAAGTAAATGAAGAAAACAAATAATTACAAATATTCCATGTATATATTTTGAGCTTCTACCATAGGGTGCATATAAAATACAAATACACACCAGCACATGTAGCAATATAACAGTACCACTATGGTCTATTCGTTAAACTATCAATATGTTCAACTATCAACATAGAATTTATTATTTTTTTTTTCAAATTTCAACTAAAATCTTCCAAACATGACTTTCTTCCTCAATGTGAAGAGCAATAAGCATTTGCCAATCCCCAGTAAACCTAAATGACGGCGGATAATGAGTTCACCAGACTGAAACATTGCTGTCTTTTTGATCTGTGCATCGCTGTGTACTTGAGAAGAAGAGCCCTTTGGTGAAAATAATCTGCAATCTCATAAATCATACCGAGGACGTTGAAATTTTGCTCCACCAAACGCAATGCCAGAAACACAAATTTAACTCTTTCATTAACAGGAAACCTCTGTTATGTTTAAAACATATCGTATTTTCCCATTACCATAGTAAAAAAAAAATTTTTTTTTTCAATATGAAAAAAAATAAATTCTTTTTTGGCAAATTATGATGAAATCATTATAGAATTAAAGTGTCCATGCAAAGAAGCGGACGTGTTACCTGTCTTAATGGCATATTTTAAGGCAGTCTTGCAGTTAAGTAGGACCGAATCCAAATTCTGCGGTTGGTCTGGCAGATCCCAGTTATATTCCTGAAGAAGCTCATTTGGATAGTGAAAATCAATCACTTTGTTAGACCTGTCAAACGTATTGACGACGTATTGCAATAAAATGTCTATAACTTCTTGAAGGAAACGCATTGTTTCTGGCTCTCCGTTTTTTGTAGGTAAAAGATCTGGTAATTTGAGAGAGAACGAATTTAGAACCAATCCATTCTTCATGTTATTGGATAATTCATATAAAATTACATGAAATTACAACATCGCTATTTGTTCTGTGAAAACCTAAGATAGATAGATAGATAGATAGATAGGAGATAGATAGATAGATAGATAGATAGGAGATAGATAGATAGATAGATAGATAGATAGATAGGAGATAGATAGATAGATAGGAAATAGATAGATAGATAGATAGATAGGAAATAGATAGATAGATAGATAGATAGATAGATAGATAGATAGATAGATAGGAGATAGATAGATAGGAGATAGATAGATAGATAGATAGATAGAAGATAGATAGATAGATAGGAGATAGATAGATAGGAGATAGATAGATAGATAGATAGATAGATAGATAGATAGATAGATAGATAGATAGGAGATAGATAGATAGATAGATAGATAGATAGGAGATAGATAGATAGGAGATAGATAGATAGATAGATAGATAGATAGATAGGAGATAGATAGATAGATAGATAGGAGATAGATAGATAGATAGATAGATAGATAGATAGATAGATAGGAGATAGATAGATAGATAGATAGGAGATAGATAGATAGATAGATAGATAGATAGATAGATAGATAGATAGATAATATATTTCTTACATTTTGCATATATGGTTTATGTTCATGTTAAAATGTAACATATTGAATAATGGCTAAATAGTAGAATAATAGTTGAAAATAGAATTATGTAAAACATTTGCATTAAGAATTGATAAAAATATAATCTGTTCATTGAAAAATTCAAACTCACTATTTATGTGTATTGTATCCCAGTATCTATCTATCTATCTCCTATCTATCTATCTCCTATCTATCTATCTATCTATCTATCTATCTATCTATCTATCTATCTATCTATCTCCTATCTATCTATCTCCTATCTATCTATCTATCTATCTATCTATCTATCTATCAATCTATATATCTATCTATCTATCTATCTATCTATCTCCTATCTATCTATCTATCTATCTATATTGAAATACTATTTATAAAAACAAAAGCCATCTTAAACCTATAACGGGACATGGTATGTGACATAATAAAGGCAGAATACAATACCTGTTGCATACAATAAGGAGAAGTTCAGTTCTCCCTTCTCATTCTTCTCATAGTTGGAAGCATTCCCTTTGTCACCAGGACACATTTCATCTTTGTTGGATGGATCTGCTGGTCTTTCTCCTTCTCCATAAAGTAAAGCTGGACAAAGAAGATCAAACTTTGGTCAAAAAGGTAAAAGGCAATGAATTATGTCAATGTGTCTTTGAAGATGAATAAAAAATACTGTGAATATCAGAGGACACTTGTGTACTCACCACATAATTTTGAGCTGATTCCTCCTGTAAATTTTTGAGCAACTTGGCACCAGGCTTTTGCTAAAAAAAATAATAATAATTTATATTTGTTATTTAAAATGTTTCTTTCCTGATTTTTTCCTTTCCTTCTTCCCTTTCCTCAACTTCAATTCCCTTCCTTCCTTCCTTCCTTCCTTCCTTCCTTCCTTCCTCCCTTCCTTCCTCCCTTCCTTCCTTCCTACCTTCCTTCCTTCCTTTCCTTCCTCCCTTCCTTCCTTCCTTCCTTCCTTCCTTCCTTCCTTCCTTCCTCCCTTCCTTCCTTTCCTTCCTCCCTTCCTTCCTTCCTTCCTACCTTCCTTCCCTTCCCTTCCTTCCTTCCTTCCTTCCTTCCTTCCTTCCTTCCTCCCTCCCTTCCTTCCTACCTTCCTTCCTTTCCTTCCTTCCTTCCTTTCTTTCCTTCCTTCCTTCCTTCCTTCTTTCCTTCCTTCATTCCATCCTTCTTTCCTTCCTTCCTTCCTTCTTTCCTTCCTTCCTTCTTTCCTTCCTTCCCCTCTCTCCTTCTTTCCTACTGTTTATTTTCCTTTTCTCAACCCCTTTCATCTTCTTCTCCCTCTTTTCCTCCCATACAACAATTAGATTATTTTATTTCTTTTTCTTTCCATCCTCTTTGCTTTCCTCTTTCCTCCCTTTCCCTCTCTCCTTTTTTCCAATTTTTTTTTCCTTTTCTCAATCCCTTTCATCCTCTTCTCCTTCCTTCCCTCCCATACAATAATCTTTCTCTCTCTCTTTCTTTCTTTCTTTCTTTCTTTCTTTCTTTCTTTCTTTCTTTCTTTCTTTCTTTCTTTCTTTCTTTCTCTTTCTTTCTTTCTTTCTTCCTTCCTCTTTCTTTCTCTCTTTCTTTCTTTCTCTCTTTCTTCCTTCCTCTTTCTATCTCTCTTTCTTTCTCTCTTTCTCTCTTTCTCCTTCTTCCTTCCTCTTTCCTTTTTTCCTATTTTATCTTCCTTATCCCCATTCCTCCATCCTTCCCTTTTAGGCTGGGTTCACGCTGAGTTTTTGCAATCCGTTTTTTCATCGTTTTTTTGCAAAAAACAGATGAAAAACTAATGAAATAAAAATGGATGCATTTGTGTGCATCCGTTTTGATCCGTTTTTCCATTGACTTCCATTGTAAAAAAAAACGGATCAGTTTTTTTTTACGGACACAAAAATAGTGTCAGCTATCCAGTTTTTTTTTTACAATGTAAGTCAACGGAAAAAAGGATCAAAACCGATGCACACAAATGCATCCGTTTTTTTTCATCCTTTTTTTTGCAAAAAGCGGATGAAAAAAACGGATTGCAAAAACGCAGTGTGAACCCAGCCTTACACAATAATAAGATAAATATTTACAATAACTCTATTCTTTATTTATTAAATATTCCCTCTTCTCTATACAGTCACCCCTCTCTATCCTCAGTTCTGGGCACAGACAGGTATAGCAGGGAGCCACTACATCCATCTCTTACCTGTTCCTGGGTTATCAGCTTCACTATTCCCTTCTTCTGCCCCAAAAGACCAAAACCCCGAGCCGGGAGACGCCATCCCGAGCCCCGAAATCACCGGCGAATGTGGTCAGCCAGCTGCTGGGGGTGCTGCTTGTGGAGAGCCTGTGCAGGAGCATAGAAAGTAACAGAGAAAGTAGAGCTGGGGGTCTGTGGGAGGATAGAAGTCCCGGTAATGGAGGTGCAGGGAAGAAAGCTGCAGGTGTGGAGGAGACACACAGGACAGGTCTGTACAGAGCCCTAGAGCTGTCCGCGGTGCTGATCCTGGCAGAGCTATGTGGAGCTGCTGTCCATGGTGCTGCTGATCCTGACTGCACAGCACTGAGTGCACCGCCTGCTCCGCAACCTGCAACTCACCAAGTGACTGAGAAGCGTCAGCACCAGCCCCCCCTCCCCCCTGTGCACAGCCCCCCCTCCCCTACCTCAGCACTGTCAGGGGAGGGGGGGGGGAACAGCCTATTGGGGAACAGCACTGGCTCTTTTGTGCTCAATGATTTGGGACAAATGGCAGGAAAAGCTGAACAGCTATAAAGTGACACTGCAGGACGTCATAGTGACGTCGTTCTCCAGACTGGCAATAAAAGCAACAGAATAAAGCTTTATGATGATGTCTTGTGCAATAAACACAAACACATCTATATATCATCTATCTATCTATCTATCTCCTATCTATCTATCTATCTATCTATCTATCTATTAGAGATAAGCGAATAGTCAAATATTCAATAATTCGAAATTCGATTCAAATAGCTCCCGATATTCATATATTCGTACGAATATCGAATCCCATTATAGTCTATGGGAGAAAAATACTTGGGACCTGGAAATCAATATTCGACCACTTGGATGTCACTAAGTCCACAGTGACACCTCAGGAAATGATGCACACACCTCTGGGACAGCAGGGGAAGCATGCCTGGCTGCATCTAACACTAGTAATGAGCCAACATCCCAATTTTCGGTTCAGATCCTGAACACAGGAAAAAAAAAAAAAAAGATTGTGATCAGTTTGTGATCGTGTTCACCAAACATTCACGAACAAATTACAAACGTACAGTAGAAGTCTACGTTTTGGTCTAGCAGTACACACTTGCGTACGTTACAGGTCAGGTGCAGTGTAAAATACGTAATAACAAACATTAACGATAACTACAAATCAGAAGTAGCAAGATAACAGGTATTATCTCACACTATACAGCCGTATACCGGGTATATAATTGTTTTTTACAATAATAAAATGAAGGAGCCGTTTAACTTCTTTACAGGACGCAGACTGCGCAAATCAGTAGTAGCAAGAAAACAGCTATTATCCCGCAATCACAGTATACAGCCGTATACACTATCAGTCTGAACACACTGCCTTTCTTACAACAGCTTCTAAATCTCTGGTTTTTATACTTTTAGCCCTAACAAGAGCTTTTGGGGGTCCCTCCCTACCTAACTTCACCTAAAAGCTTTCTCTCCCTGGGGTACAGTCTGTCCCTCTCTAGCTCCAACCAGCAAGTGACACAAATCTGAAATCACCTATTCGTATATTCAGGAGGTAACGTAGTTTAGCCAACCAATCACATTTAGAGTTTATTTTAAAGTCCTGTCTATTCCTAGTGACTGTCCCTACCCCCTGCATGTTTATTGGCTGGAAAAAAACGCCAGAGGGGTGGGAGGGAGAATGTAATTTTTACTGCGAATATTCGAACGCAATTGAATAGCGTGAAAAGCATATCTATCTATCTATCTCCTATCTATCTATCTATCTATCTATCTATCTATCTATCGATCTCCTATCTATCTATCTATCTCCTATCTATCTATCTATCTTCTATCTATCTATCTATCTATCTCCTATCTATCTATCTATCTATCTATCTATCTCCTATCTATCTATCTATCTATCTATCTATCTATCTATCTATCTATCTATCTCTCTATCTCCTATCTATCTATCTATCTATCTATCTCCTATCTATCTCCTATCTACTATCTATCTATCTATCTATCTCCTATCTATCTATCTATCTATCTATCTATCTCCTATCTATCTATCTATCTATCTCCTATCTATCTATCTATCTATCTATCTATCTGGTTGAGGTAAATGACTGTGGCACTGGTTTATTTTTCCCACAGGTGCGACGGTTTCACTCCAAACATATATAGGTGTAGTATGAGATGTTGTGAGATGGCTTCACTGACATCGGAGGTACAGGTATTAGGAGAATAGATGTAGCTGGCAAACCGAGCGGATGATGGGTGTGCATAGCAGGCAGGTCTCGTGGAGTAGTATGCATATTGGGGAATGTTAACCCCTTCACTACGGACTCATTTTTGACACCACTACACAAGCATATCAGGTCAATCACAGTACGTAAGTCTAAGAGTCGGCCATATCCAGCATGGAGCTATGCCTAGTACAGGGCACTTATGGTCACTGTACAAACACCCAAAGGGTGTGTTTATGACCTTAGGTTTCCCTACCTGCAGTCCTGTAGGTGTATCGGGTGAATTATGCAATAACAGATCCACATCATTACCGCTGTGAAACCGCATCGGTGCCGCAGACAAAATCTTACCATGTGAATACTGGTAAAGCATTCAAAACTGGATGATGTGCAAGGGAAAAGGAGCCTTCGCCATATTCAGGGTGGATATCCAGCTGCTTCCAACAGATGCTAGAGTATCTACAAACAAAATAAGATTACTTAATGTCAATATATACAATGAATTGAAAGTCCAGAAGATAGTCCAGAAGAGGTCTTGGACCATGATCTATCAAGGCCAAAGGGTCCTATTGGCTAAAACGTGTAGTAATTTAAGTGAGTCAACATTCAGACCATTAGGTTTGAGTGTGTTTAAAGTGCGGATCCAAAAAAGTTCTCTTCTCTTAAGGATCACATGGCAGTCCCCTCCTCTGGGTGGAAATGGTATGTGTTCAACAATCATGGCTTTAAGGTCATTTTCGAAGTATTACGAATATTTCTTGCCCTCTTGTAGGATACCAATGGTCTGTTGATAAATTCTGGGATATGTGGAAAACTCTTTCCCAGAATATGCCAGTGTTTAGAAATAATATTATTAATTTGTCCGCTCAAACCACAAAACTGTGTGACAAATGGGATTCGTGATAATGTACCAGTTTTTTGTTGTTTTTTTCAATAGCTCTTCACGATTCAGTCCCAAAACGTCAGACTTGTGTTTCTCAATCAGTGCTTTTGGATATCCTCGCTTGCAGAAATCATTGGAAACCGAGGTAAGTGTTGACTGTAATGTTTGTTCGTCAGTCACTTTTCTTTTTATTCTAAGAAACTAACTTTTGGCTAGTGGTCGGTTGGCATTAGAGGGTTGATGTGACTCATACCTAAGGAGTGTGTTCTTATCAGTTTCCTTTTTGTACAGCTTGGCACTGAATTTGGTGTTATCCCTGTACACAAGTGTATCTAGAAATTGAACCTGTTCAGGTGAAGGTGTGAAATTAAAGGGGCACTCCGGCGTGGGGGCTATTTTTTGATCTGGCCAGGGAGGAGGTGGCTGAGAGAAAAGACGTCCACTCACCTCCCCGGTTCCAGCGGTGGGTCCCGTATCACGGTGCTCCGGTCCCCAGTTCCCGGCCGCTTCCTGGTGTCTGACGCAGGCCCGAGACGTGACGTCTCAGGTCCGCTCAGCCTGTCAGTAACAGAGGCGGGATCCGTTTCAAGTCCGCTCAGATCCCACCTCTGTCACTGACTGGCTGAGCGGGCTTGAGATAGATAGATAGATAGATAGAAAATGGTGGCGTGAGGCCACAGAAACGTTGCCTCTCCTTGATTGCTGTGCTGTTATACCTTTTTGGACACTGGAATAAAACACCAATTTTGCATCTTATCTTTGGGAGTGCCATTGAATTTACTAAGAATATATAAGGAAGTCCGTGGTTGAGACTACAATAGGCACCCGTCTACACTGCTTTCTAGTGCTGCTGAACTACTTACATATCTATCTATCTATCTATCTATCTATCTATCTATCTATCTATTATCTATCTATCTATCTATCTATCTATCTATCTATCTCCTATCTATCTATCTATCTATCTATCTATCTATCATTATCTATCTATCTATCTATCTATCTATCTCCTATCTATCTCCTATCTATCTATCTATCTATCTATCTATCTATCTATCTATCTATCTATCTATCTAACTAACAAAACACAACAATCACTGAACTCAGGGAGAACAGTAAAAAATTCCAATGGAGTACTCATGTACGAGTCTCCATTGATTGTCCCATACAAAATTTGAATATGCAAAAAAGGAGTCCGTGGAGCCTCAGTTACGAGTCTCAAAACACGGGAATAGCCAGACATCCCTCTCTCCAGAGAAGGAAGCCCATTGCCAAGGGGGGCCTCCTAGTGGGGAGAGCACTAAACCACCCTGATACGTAGTCCCTCAGGTCCTCACTCTGCTTTGGGACCTAAATAGGGAAACACCAGGGTGGCCCCTGTAAGTCAAAGTCTAACTCTGTGGCGAGTATAATGACATAAGACAAGGGCCACCAAGGCTAGGCATCCATCCACAGACTGCAGTTTCAGGGTATTTGCCCCTCGTCAGTGTGGAGCAGGATTCTGGCTACTGGGGCAATGATAAATAGACCAACAAAACACAACAATCACTGAACTCAGGGAGAACAGTGAAAATATCTATCTATCTATCTATCTATCTATCTATCTATCTATCTATCTATCTATCATTATCTATCTATCTATCTATCTATCTATCTATCTATCTATCTATCTCCTATCTATCTATCTATCTATCTATCTATCTATCTATCTATCTATCTATCTATCTATCTAAAACATGGTGAGAAAGAAGGGACCACTCAGATGTCACTCTACATTTTCAGCGATGCCATTGGCCTACAGTAGTTTTTAATCATCCTTTTTTCTGAGTGCAAGCTGGATTGACGCGCTCCCCGGTTGAAGCCCAGACCTGGATAGTGGACGTTACGAGTGACCCAGCAGTGGATAATAAGCTGATCGCTTGGGAGACACAATCATCGCCACAATAAATGGAGTGCTCACCACGTCTGTGCTGACACTGTGGCCTGCACTCCATACTCCATGGCTACTACATTACCTGATGAGCCCTTCCTTCCTTCATTGGCTCTTTCAAATTGGTGGGAAGAGACTTACACAGTTGCGTACATCACAAGATAACCGTTCACATGTTCGAATATATTCTAAAAGGATCGTTGCAACCATTCCGATCATGGAACAAATTGTTTGTGATCGGCGAACACAAACAATTAGCGCCATGTTAGTTCACAACAATGAACAAGTTCGCTCATCACTGGTCCCCATTAGCATTAGGTGATAAGAACCTTTGCAGGAAATATCGTATTTGCGTTATTATTAGAGATGAGCGCACCGGGTTTGGGTTCGAGTCCATCCGAAGCCGAACGATCGGCATTTGATTAGCGGTGGCTGCTGAACTTGGATAAAGCTCTAAGGTTGTCTGGAAAACATGGATACAGCCAATGACTATATCCATGTTTTCCACATAACCTTAGGGCTTTATCCAACTTCAGCAGCCACCGCTAATCAAATGCCGAAAGTTCGGGTTCGGATCGACTCGAGCATGCTCCAGGTTCGCTCATCTCTACTTATTATAAAGCAAAGGGGATGGGGAACTGGACCAGGAGTCATGGAAAAGGTACGGACCACAAACACTTTGCACCATAATATGGGGAATTTAAGTGTTTATTTTTAAAATACATTAAGAAAGATGTATAACTTCCACAAAGAAAACATTTGACCGTATCTTTATCCAAGTATGTGCCGCTGTCGTGCAGTCCCCTTTAAGAAAGTGTCTGTTTACTACTATTCTGCTTAGCACTGAATTCTCTTTCGTAGCTCCCCAGCTTTTTGTGCTCTAGAAATATTTTGGAATATCACCCCCCTCCTATTATCTTGAGCCCAGAAGCTGAAATGCCACAGTTGAGCTTAGTCATCATTAGGATTGTCACATAGTGATCCTTTGTGAAAATTCCAGCTAGGTGACCAATGAAGCATGAGATTCAAGGCTGAAACAGATTTATACCCTCACATCTAGATGGGACCCTGCAGGCAACGCTGCCATTTCCCTGCCCCACTGGCTTCACACAACTCAACCGATAGGAGACCGAGGAGGAGGCGAAAGCCTCATACAAGAGAAGAGGATGCAAAAATAAATAAATAAATATATATATAAAGACATAAATAAAATAAATAAATATACAAATAAAAACAATAAATAAGTAAAAGTAAATATATAATAATAAATATGTACATAAATTAAAAAAAGTAAATAAGTGTATAAATGCATAAATAATTAAAATAAATAAATATATAAATCAATTAAAAAAGTTAATATTTAAATGTTATTATAAATAAGTACAAAAATATATAAATAAAAAGTTAATAAATATAGAAATACTTAAATAAATATATAAATTAATAAAAAAATAAGTTAATATATATGTACTAAATAAGTACATAAATATATAAATACATAAAATTATAAACACAAATAAAAATAAATAAGTCAATAAGTAACAAAGTAATGCAACTCCTCCCCCCCCCAAACTGATTTTTTTTTTCTGTTTTCCGCATGTTTTTACACTATATTTTGAGCAACCCATTTAATATCAGTTATTTGAGTTACACAGCATCCGTCTGGCACTGATTTATGGTTGTAAACATGTTATCAGAAAGTTTTTAGCAGATAATGATAGCGATGATGAAGGATGTAGTAATAAAAGCCAAAATAAGCCTTAACTTTTAAATATTTTGCTTAAAAAAAATAAAAATAAAATATGTGTTTAAAGGGAATCTATCAATAAAAAAATACCTTTTGTGAAAAAAAAAAAAAGTGGGGAAAAAACACGGAGGGCAATTTATTGTGCAACAATTTGCACTGAGCAATGGGTGTGAAGGGGACGCACTGTGCCATATTTACTGCATGCATATTGCAATATTACATACCTTGCTTTCCAGCTGCTGCAAAAATACAACTATAGGCCGGTTTCACACGTAGTAACAGTGCGGGCGTTAAAATTTCTGTCCCGTACATCTCCGGGTGGTCTGGCGGCTGTATTTGAAAACCACTTACGGTCTTATCGTAAGAGTCCGGCCGTAGTGTCATGATGTGTCTTGGCTTGTTTGGCCCCGCTCAAAAGCATGTATTTGATTCATGAATCTGCCCCCGGGCCAAATAAGCACACCCACATCCCTATAAAATCTCCGCCCACTCGCGAAGTACGCCCATATGCTTGTAGTGTTTTGAATGCCAAAAAAATAAAAAAAAAGATGTCTGATGGCGCTAATAATGCGCCCTATGGGCCAGCCCGGCGTATGAGGCTGCGCCGCAAGCACCAGCTCGTGGTGCTTTCGATCCTGTGGAAGATGCGTAATTATTACCAGCGTTTGTGTGTAAGTCTCTATATATTTTTTTTTTTTTTTTTTTTTTTTTTTTTTTTTAAAGCTTTATGTAACTTATTTCAAACTAGCCTTACAAACTGTTTAGGCTTATAATCCGTAAAACATTGATTTAAATGTATTGTTTATGCAAGCTCCCTTAAGTACTGTTGACCAAAGGTCCTTAAATGCAACTGTGTAATAATTTTGTGACTAATTGAGATGTCTTAAAAATAATAAATTTAATTTTTTAAAAATTCTTCTCAGAGGCAAAAAGACGCAGAGCAGCGCCGTCTGCAGGAGGTGGGACGGCGATATTGGGTCCACCCCATCAATGTTCGGAGGGAGACCCGGGGCCACATTGGTTGCCTGTATGATGATTTGCGACGGTATGTCGATTTGAATACATCAAAGTCGTCAAATCTTTGAATGTAATATTGCAAATGTAAAGGTTACTGTCCACAAATGTTTACCCCAAAGTCCATAATTTTATTATGTTTTTTGTTTATCCTTACAACGTTTGATGTTAATTTCAACATTTGTAAACCGTATGACATCTTCCTATGATGTGTGTTTGTGTGTAATATTAGTGATCAATATTTTTCTTAATTTGTTGCAGACATCCTGACAAGTTCCAGGACTTCGTGCGCCTGCCTATGGAGGCCTTTGATAATTTACTTTCCATTTTGACCCCACATCTCCAGAGACAGGACACCTACATGCGGAAATCCATCCCTCCTGTGGGACGTCTGCTCATAACGTTAAGGTGAAGATGCTTTATTTTAATGCGAACTATTTGTTCATGTAATTGTAGTGAAATCTAATATAGTGTTAAAATATGTAATAATTTAATATGTAGCTGAATGTGAAATAGAATCATAAAATACTATTTTTCATTTTTTCACAGATTCTTGGCGACAGGGGAGAGTTATGTCTCGTTGCACCTCCAATTCAGGGTTGGTACGTCCACCATCTCTGGAATTGTGAGGTGCACGTGCGCCCTGATCTGGGAGCATTTGCAGCCCATCGTGATGCCCAGTCCGACCCGGGAGATTTGGTTGCAGTCAGCAGCAGGCTTTCAGTCTGTGGCCAATTTCCCCAACTGTATAGGGGCGGTTGATGGTAAGCACATACGTGTGAAGCAACCACCGCGATCAGGATCACAGTATTTCAATTATAAGAAATTTTTTTCTGTGGTCCTGATCGCGGTTGTTGATTCCACGTATCGTTTCCTTGCCATCGACGTCGGCTCCTATGGCAGTACTGGGGACTCCCGGGCGCTACTGAGATCAGAGTTTGGGCGGCGCATACTCTTAGATCACGTGACTCTACCTCCTCCCACTCCTCTTCCGGGTACCACGCATCCCGCTCCATTCGTCATGGTAGGGGATCAAGCCTTCCCTTTACTCAACAACCTGCTGCGCCCTTACCCACGGAGAGGGCTGGATGAACGGGGGAGACTATTTAACCGGAGGCTGAGCCGGGCACGTAACTTCGTGGAGTGCGCCTTCGGGATCATGACTAGTCAGTGGAGAGTGTTTACCACTGCCCTGCAGTTGAAATTGGCCACAGTTGACATGGTCATTAAAGCTGCCTGTGTTCTCCACAACTACCTTCGGGACTATGCTCCCACCCCGGAGGTGAACGTGGAGACACTGCCAGCTTTTAGTGCCCCTATCAACTATGGCCAAGGGAGACAACTCAACCGCGGGATAGTGGTCAGGAACCTCTTTGCTGACTACTTCATGACTCCTGAAGGCGCCGTGCCCGTGCCCCTTTCACAGCCTCCCTTATGAGCCACGGCCACAGGACTGATGTTTTCCCGCATGTATGTCACCTGTCTCTGGGATGTGTGTTTTTTTATTTTCTTTTGTTGTTTGAACCCGATGTATTGGTTGATATTTAATTTTCATTCTCTTTTTACTAAAACAAAAAATATATTTTCTTATTCGACTAAACAATGTGTCTGCCTTTTCAATGTATGTAAAACATGTTGTGTGTTCCCACATAGTAGTGTTCGAAAATACACATTACCTCACTCGATATACTACTGGCCAGTAATTATCGAGCATGGTCACATCATGCTAATGTTAATTGTATAGTCCTTTGAACCTAGTGTGCTGAAAGATTGATGTGATCAAAACATGTGCATTTCCTATGGAGTGACCAGCAGGGTGCGCACTATATGTCTAACTTTCTAGTGTGGGATATGTAACAGGATCTGATATCTTCTAGTGCCACAGTCCATCTCACTTCTTAACAATCACTATTAACACACCACATATATCCCTCCACACATCACCCAGGTGCGCCAGCTGGATGTGGTCTACTTAGGTTGCGGTTCAAAAATATTATTTTATCATCCATTTTTTTTCTGTAAAACACAGAAGAGTGTATTCAAAGATTAGAAATCTCGCTCTTTACTTGATCACCTGTTCCTTGTCTACAGTCATCTCCTGGATTTCTTATCCAAAATCCATCACATCAATCTGCCAGTGTAAACGCTACATTATGTAGTTTATTGTGTGTACGTTTATATATCCTCCACTTTGTACATAATGACCACATGCTGGATGTCCTGCAGGAGGAGATTTCTACTACCATCGGACATAGAGCTCTATGTGGAAATGATAGTGTCATGATAATAACATTAATGTCCCAAAATATGTTAGTGCTCATCACAAGCCTCTCCTGCTCTGCCCACTTCCTGCCTTGGCTACAGATGTCAGCATAGAGCAGGCTCAGACCTCAAAAAGAAGGAATCGCAGCATTCACTACATCTTCGCTAGTGGCTTCACAATACGTGTATTTCACTCAGTATAGCTAACAAAAACAGCAGTGGATTCTAAACACCCAAAGGATCTCGACACAATGTTGTAATGTTGTGGATGTGCGCCATTAAAACACTAAATAAGGACATTTCCAAATAACATCCATTCTTAGAAAAAAACTTAGCAATATTTCACTTTAAATGGCGCACAGCCACTCTATTTCTACATTGTGTGAACACAGCCTTTGTGTTTTTAAGCCACTACTGGTTTTGTTAACAATACTGACCAAAATATACTGACTCAAATACACGTATTGTGAACCTACTACGAACATGTAGTGAATGTTGCGATTCCTTGTTTGTCATGTATGACAGTGCTCTCTGCTGCCATCTGTGGCCAAGGCAGGAAGTGGCCACAGCAGGAGAGTGTTGGCCTGATAAATGAAATACTTAACTACATTATAATATTTCCTATCATGACACATTCATTTTAACACATACAGCAATGTCTCACATATGATTAGAAATATTCTCCTGAAGGACATCCAGCATGTGTTCATTTTCTACTAACGTAAAGCATACAACAAAATTTTATAAGACACAATAGCAACATTCAATACAGCTTTCTATGCAAACAAAGTCCACTAAGTATTTTGAAGCGTATTTCGTAGTTCCTTAGTGGCAGTCAATAATCATTTGTTTTTTTAACCCTTAAACACTAAAACATAAACAAGTAAAAAATAAGATTTCGGGAAACAACAAGATATGTCGCAATGGATTTATTACATGTCAAAAAATAAAACATTCACATGATAGTGTGTGTGGGTGGATGTGGGCGAGGGTGTGTGGAGACTACTTTGGACCATGTTGACAGAAGTTAGAATAGTGTGCAGAGGCAATAGTGTGGGCAATATGTGAAGGACACAGCCAGCCTGACTGTATTCTGGCACCACAAAAATAAAAGGGACATCCCAATCCCCCCAAGCTGTTATTGTCATCCCTAGCTAATGTGATGCCAGACCTTCTAAACAGTGTGTTATTGATGTGGTCCTGGTGCACACAAATGTTAGGAAATTATTAATGCTAGTAAGGCGCGGTTGGCACTAAGGCCCTACAGTGTAGCAGACAAGGGGTGGTGTTGGTGTAGCTGAGGAGAGGGAGTGCGGAACAAACACAAATGTTGTTGGACGGTCAAGGCACATGTCACTCTCTCTCGCCAGGCTCCACAGGACCCTCTTGACATCTTGGTGGTGGAGTCCTGGCCAACCCCTCTGCCAGATTAGGTTCTTCATTCTCTTCATCCGATGAGGCCTCTGCTGGTTGCTGAACTACTTGTGGTCTGAGGAGAAAACAACACTGGTCACTATCTAAGATGGCACTTTTGTTTAAGGACATATTTAGCCAGATAACTAAAATGGAGGCATCCAATGCAGGATTACACTCTGCCTGCTTTCACACTATTTTCTATGTACGAGGTGCCACACTAGAACTTTTTACAATATATTCACACACTGTTGACCCAAAATGTGGGTCTTCACAAGGCCACCCGAGTGGAACATTAGTTTACTCTATGGACACATTGCGTACATTGTTTAAACATTATGAAGACAGTCCACGCTATTGGCATAACTGCCATTTCATGTTCTGGATTAGATCCTGGAGGGATCAAAAGCTGTTCCCAAAGCGGTTAGGCCAGGCTGCATTTGTTAGTTATCTGGTGTCCAGCAGGGGGCGCATCATCTTCCCGAAATCGAGATTACTCTAAAGTGTTCACTAAATATACTGCTCCCCCTGCTGGAGCCTCGATGTATACAATCTATATAAATCTAACACATGTCTATGTCTGCACACATAAGACACTGAGCTACTTCCATCATCATCTGCTACTACCATGGACACATGCAATTAACACACACACTTACCTGCGGCGTCTGGGGGAATTCAAAATGAAACGCAGCATTGGGGCAAAACGCAAAGCGGCCAGTTCTTCTTGGGCGGCCCCACGCCTGATCAGCTGCCGTCGCTGCCTGATGAATCGGTCCCTCACACTGGACCACCTGGTCTCCACATAGTTAGCTTCAAGCAAAAGCATCCACACATTAGGAATATATCAGCGTCAGGTGACCATAACACTCGAGTTAATGGTTTGCCACAGTGGCTAAACAACTTACCAATTATCCATTGCTGTAATCTAGTATGCTGGTCCCAATCTGGGTATACAATCCGGGCAACCTCCCTCCATGCGGCACTCCGTGTTAGCCGGCTTCTGTACCCAGGCGCAGGGCCGTCCCATAGCACTGGCCGAGCATGGACCTGAAAATCCAAAATAATTACAGTAACGTCTTAGAAATTATTAGTCAATAAGGTCATAGCTACTACACCCATGTCACATGCTACACGCCATGTTTGATTGTAAATAGTACGTCACTTATGTGGGTGGGGTCTCCAGCTTCACCTGCAGCCAACTCCCTCCCTCCATGATGTTTGCTGGCGCCACATATCATATACACAGTACACTACTACTCACATCATGTCCTCATAGTATTTGCCCTAAATATATGTGCTTACTACTAGGGAATGGAAGGCCACAATCCGGCGCGGGGGTCTGGGATCGGATAGCGACACGGGGGGACACGCCTCCTCTCTGTAGTCTCGCCACCTCAGCACTGGGCGTAGCGGGGGTGGGGGGGGGTTAACTATTGCGTGTCGTGTGCTCGGCGAATTGCTATGTGACACCATGTAACGATGCTCAGCTTACCCATTTCTGTCCGGCATTGTCACGTCGTAAGCCGCTGCACTACAAGTGCCATAATGGTCGGCCACGCCTCTTTGAACGTGGCTGCTGCGGATTGTGTGTGCTTCCGACGTTACAACGCCTGACAAAGTACAAAGCAGAGCAGCGCTAAAAGCCAAAATACTCATTAGCCGAGCAGTGAACAGAATTAGCACAGCACACCAAACACTCCGGCTAAACAACAACCCCGCTACGCACACTGATGACGTGCATGTACTACAGAGAGGGGGCGTGTCCACGCTGTGTCGCTAGCCTATAGCATCATCAGCCTGCGCCGGATCTTGTGCGTGATTTGCGTACTATTTAAGCGACCTCCTTATGATGACACTATCAGCACATTATATGGTAGGATTTCTACTATGTATGTGCCGCCAACAACCATCATGGAGGGAGGAGGGAGGAGGGAGGAGGGAGGAGGGAGGAGGGAGGAGGGAGAAGGGAGAGAGTTCGCTGCACGGCCATCTCGCTAAGAGCAATCCTAAGTCACGCCCTGTTTGCCCAACAACATGTGCTATTACAAGGACAATTCCTCGACCAGCCATTACTTACAAATCTCGCCTAAAATACGATGTGCGTTACATGGTCCGAAAGAGCTAACACATTCACAGATTTGGAGGAGACACACACATCTGAAAAGACTCATGCAGTCATTGCTGGATTTCAAGCGCCCCCTGATGGCAAACACATAGGAATTACACACAATCGTACTTACATAAACTACTCGGAGCGATGTATCGTGCCACTAAATGACTATAGACAATCGTACACATAAAATAAATATTATCTAGCATCTATTGATCATTACATAATCGATTTGTTTTCACTAAATTATTTACCACTTAAACAGGATGCAATTACAGATGTGACTTTTGGACATCACAAAAAGCGATATAAAAGACAAGACTTGTAAATTACATGTATGTAAATGTGACTCACACAACAAATGACAGTCATACATTAAGTCACGGCCACACAACTATCTTCTCCGAGTCCAAAGGACGATCGAAATCTTTCTATCGATGATCTTATCTATGTATAAAGCACTCCCAACAGCTCCAGAAAATACTTACTTCACTGATCAGCTGGCCGACGGCTATAACAGACCGATCAGGATACATCTCGGGCTCCATGAATCACTCCGGCTTTGTTGTCCAAATCACTTCTTCTTCCAGCGACGGTTTTCAAAGTGCAGATTCTTACAATGCAGACACATCCTAAATAACCTTGCCTTCTGCCCATAGGAACTCAAAATGATACATTTGTTATCTCCATCCAGTCACGGACACGGCCTAGGTGAAGCCTGGACACAAACAGTTGTTACATTCATCCCTGTATTTTGAGTTATATTTAAAAATATACAAGGACAATTACAAAATAAGACCGTGAGAAATGTGTGGCAAACAATATTTCTCTCATGGCTAAGCTTCAAATAAATAATTCCTTTCTTCTATCATCCTATGTCAAGGCCAAATGGCAATCCTGCTCTCATCACACAGGTGCAACTAGCCACAGTGCAGGGTGGCACTCAGATACATGCACTAACAATGCTATATAACATTTGGCCACTTCTCCAAGAAATGGACCACAAACACAACATTCCTTTCCCTTCCGGCCCAAAAGGCACCTGCAAAGGTCCAGGACACATGTCCACTCTCTGACAAGGCCGAGAGCACACCTGTACCAACGATACCTCATACCCAGCCCTCAGGCCAGGCACTCACTGGTCGTCAGTTAACTGCAAACTAAGGTGTAATCTCCAGAAGGAGAAAACTGGTGCTCAGCCATGAAATGACCACAGAACAACACGTTTGTTATTCCTAGATTCATTCCTTACACCCCTTTGTTTGCACCATGTCGTACCTGCTTGCCGCTTGGGCCCCACGATTTCTGTGATCCATTCTATATTGGAGCTACCGAACCGGTGGATCAGCCCAGCCACTATCTCCATATGTGAGCGAACACACTCATTTACATATGCAAATAACCAGCCCTTGGCGGCAAAGGCCACTGTTGACTAGAAATCAACGTTAGTTTTCACTTTGGTTACTGACAGGGTTACGAAATTTTGAATTACCATATGAAATAGAGGCTTTGTATTCAGACTGATAAAGTGTTGCCATCTGTATACATGGCTAAAATAGGCATGTCGCATTAATGCAAATCATTACGCGAAACAAAGTGCACAACCAGCTAAGCTTTTTCTGGGAGAGGTGAAAAAATGAGAGATTATATAAATACACAAGGAATTTTATTCAAAAACATTCTCAGACTTGCCAAGCAATATGATGTCACAATAGTAAAGTCAAAGTTAGATTAGGACAGAGGGGGAAGGGCGCATGAAGCTGCAGCTTACTGCAGACAGATCATTGCATTCTGCTGCAGGCTCCCAAAGGCCGATCTCGTGGGCCAGTCTAGGAGCAGACTATCAGATATTCATCCAGCACACACTGAGTCAATGATTAGCGTAGTGACACAACATGTTAATAAAAGCCTGAGACTTGTGGGAAATGTTACATATATATCGTCAACACATCCATTAACTGCACTATGTGCAAAGGCCAAACCAATACAAACATAATAATGGTTAATTTTTAGCTTTTTAAACTGAAAACATGTGAATAGATCCTTGATGTATCCTTGGCAAGGCTTTAGGCCTCTCCATGTGTGAAAATGTGGATTTTATTCTAGGATACAGTACATTGTGTAAGCGCGCGGTACTTTAGTAACCTTGAGCCAAATCACTACATTACACCTCCCAATCGAGAGAGAACAACGCAGATGTGTGTGGAAGAATGTCAACTATTCGACTTACACACACACACAATGTAGCATTGTTTTCTCCAGGCCAAATGTAGTTTGGATTTTATTGTTGATCATTAAAATACTTATAATGTTGAATTAAATATTATATCTAAAATAATTTTACACCAAACTCTGCATGTTCTGTATGAAATATCACATTAAACCCATTATTGTGTATAAAGGTTAACAAAAAGGATACATTTCACAAATCAACCTTCTGTGCAAGATGCTGAGTCAAACATAGGCAACAAAAGTCAGTAATGGATGTAAAAACCGGACACATCAGACACTTGCATTTAGTAACTCATCTATTTGTATGACAGTCCTTTTTTTTCCTTATTGACGTTTAAATGTAGTGACATATTGGTTCTGCTAACAAGGGCCCCTACACACAAGAACCATTCGCCCTGGAGATAGCTAAAGGAAAGACATTATGATTTTACTTTTTTCTATAGAATCTTTTAAATGAGGATCTTAGCAAACTGTTTTTTCAAACAGAGTGTACCATGTCACCCCGGTAAGGTGTCCTCAGGGACATGGACCCTACTCTACCCTAACACAAAATGACCTCTCTGGGCCTGAAAAAGGAGACCACTTGCCATAAACCAAAAAAAAAAAAAAAAAAAAAAAAAAAAAAAAAAAAAAAAAAGAAAAATTAAACCAAAAAAATATAATAATATTATGATGTATTGCCTCATACATCACATAGTAGAAATCATAAACGTCGTGGGTAACGAGATGTCCGAGAGCGCCGTCCACGCCGTGGCTGGCGCCTAGGAACGGCCCTAGTACCCTCAGATGGAGGGGGCATGGCACCAGGTGGCTCTCGGGACAATGCTGGGGGGACAAGGGGGGAGAGAGGTGGGGGCACAGGTGGGGGCGCAGTGGTCTCGGGGAAAAGAAAGCCCTCCGGCGGGATATGTGGCCTCCGTGAGTGTAACCCATACACAGATTGTAGGAGGACGCCCACATAGCAAGGGTCGGGGAAAGTATCGGGGTCAATCTGCTCGTGACACGACAGCAGCACTTCTGTAACCATCCGCGCACTACGTGCCAGATTAGTAGGGAGATTCCGTAAACGGACTCCCAGATAGTAGCAGAAGAAATCATTCTGATCATCTCCTCCATCAAACCGCCTGACAAAGTTGACGACAGATTGATCCAACTCACTCAGTGCTGAATGAGCTTCTTCTTGCTCCCGACGCCTCCTGGTGGTGGTAGTAGTGGGCCTCGTGAGTGGCTGACGTGGCCGAGCTGCCAGGGGCACACCACTAGGACCTGCACCAGATGTTGATGGTGCTGCAGCCTCCTCCTCTTCGTGCATGGAAGTCGAGCCAGAAGGTCCTGGCATCGGCTCCGTGCCCTCAGAAAGAGTAGGACTGCCAGGCTCCTGTGATGGCGGTGGCGTGGCACTATCCCCCTCCTGCTGGGATGCTGCAACATCAGAACCAGCAGCATCCTGTCCTCCCGGTGGGTCTGAGAAATTGCCACTGGTTCTGTGGAGAGACAGAAAGGTTAGCTAATATGGACACATTCATAAAGGTACTTCATATATCGAATGTTTAAGTTTTGATAACATACAGTATGTCGAAATGTGTGTTTTGGTAACACGAAGACATTATGTAGTACTATGCGCATCCTATGTTAGGACATACAACTATTTATATTAACTCATTCACATTAGTGTTTTCTAATAAACTTAAACAAAAAAACATTAGCCAAAAATGTTCCCCGTTCTGAGTGTGGAAACAATGCTCTCATCTTCAGGGCATGTTGTGGGCATGGAACCATTCTGGTGACAACACAACAACAAGTGTTTTTTAATGTGGCCCAGCAGGGAGAGGAGCCTGAGTTAGTCATGTGACCAGATACACAAGCGGCCAGTAAGAGGCCTGTGTACCTGTCATAGATCCCCGCAGGCCACACTGAGACAGTGACAGAGCAGCAGGCCGCCCAGCATTGAGTATAAAGGAAGTGAATAGTGTGGGCCGGAGAACAGCTCTCGGACTGCTTAGTACTGTAGGACACTAAATATAAAACATTATCCGCTGCATAGAAACAGCCATTTCATTCACCATGCTTACTGGCTCTGCCACCTACAGCACACGCTAAACAACTGAGGGAGTGACCGTGATCTGCAAAAATCACGAGATGTTGTTCTAGCGCCATGACAGAAACTAACATATTTTAGAGAAATGACAGGATGTTGAAGCACGAGTCAGAGTGGTGTGTAAGCATTTGTTTGAGTGTGAGCAAAGGGGACTATTGTGATTGGTCAGGATACATTAACCCTCTCTGGACAGTCACATACACCAGCATGAAGGCTAACAAACATGACACAACTAGGGCCTTATAAAGAATGGCAATAGTGTATGTAGTCAAATTATCGGGATACATTAAAGATAATTGTCTGCACATTCCTATAAAACATATACATAAAGAGGCAGATTGGTGAAATCGGATGAGATTATCTGCTAGTGAGTATGGACCAGGTTCTGCTGAACAACCAAAGGCAGAATTAAAATTCATTACTCCCATATAACATTTTATCTCATGTATTACATATTGTACACTATATGATACTATATACATTATGGAATAAGAAAAATATACTTACTGCCGTTGACTGCGGCTCGGGATAAAATCCAACAAAGGCGCATAGCGCATGGAGATCGGCTCCCCACCCCTCTCCTCCGTGCGTATCGCCCGTTGGTACTGGTCCCTGACACTAGACCAGCGTGTCTCCACTGCTCGGACTGACAAAAGCAAAGATTTATTAGAAATAGATAGATTTTAATAATTGATAGATATTTCGAGGTCTTGGTAGAAATATCGGACATTGTTCTCACAATTTTATGTCATACATTATTTGACAACACGACATACCCATCCGCAGCTGCTCGCTGTCCGTCACATCGCCCCACTGTGGGACTACCACAGCCGCTATCGTCTCCCACGTCTCGCGACGCAGGACGCGGTCGTGGTAGCCACGCACAGTCAAGTCCCACAAATGGGGACGGGACCGCACCTGAAAAATTATATAGAAAGACAGAAATCACTAGACATCTCCATCTGACTTCACCTCTCTGTGTGTCTACATCGATTAGAATAAGAACATGTTTTCCATTATGACATTACATAGAGTGGTGTTGGGATTCCAACAGACCACCTGTGTCATCTAAGGAACACAACCTAATAACCACTGAGCCAAGACTCACTAAACCAAGGAATGCCAGAACTCTTTGAACACACTTCTGAAAACATACCAAGATTGGTGTCTAATGATTGAATTTAGGAAAGGCTTTGTATCTTAACTAGCACTAATTAGTAGGCCACAAGACCAGATCAATGCCAGCTTTGCATTCACACCTGATGAAAGAGAAAATCAACATTGTTTCGAAAATACATGAACACATGTGCAAACGAGTGAAGCTAACTATTTCACTGCTGCGGTGTTTGTTCTGGTGTGTGTGTGGTGTTTTGTTATCTTAGTGTGTGGATAAAACATGTCACAACGACTATGGTTAGAGATCTCGACATTTTGTAATAACTATGGTCAACATTTATGTATTAAACAGTCGCTGATATAGAGTGACAAATATATTTTAATAATTAAATACATGTAAGGTTAGGTATAGCATTAGGTCGAACATTCGAGGAGGAGCACACAATAACATGAAACTACGTGCAAAAACGAGCTACATGAAAAACGCATCCAAAACGCAACCTTGCTCGACTCGATTTGCAAAAGATTCCACAAACATTACTTGACTATACTGTGTACGGTGTAGTGCGCACGCTTACTCAGATTCACATGCACTATATCACACAAAAAACGCATCCAAAACGCACTATACTGATTTGTGCAGAAAAATTGTCTACATTTGTACACATGTCACTGTTATTAAATACAATTGATACATGTAAGAAATCAAACAACCCTACACTCAATAGGGATACTAAATTCGACATATGTAAGTAGTGGTTTTATATGGGAACTGCACTAGAAATTAATACTATAGCAGATAAGGAAACACATGACGATACTTTGTGGTTTTTTGCAGGCCACATTCCCACGCCCGTGTCGCATGACTAAAACGATTATATTTAAGACCACTAACAGTGTTGACATTCATATGTGTGTTACATGTGGCTTAGGTGCGTTTTGGTTGGCCGAGACGACCATGTGCATTTCTAAGTCCAAGTAAAACATTTTAACACATCACATAAATATATTAACAGAGATATGTATTTGGGTTCGCATACATTACATATTATTAGACATATATTTACATAGATATATAGATAGAGAGAGGGATAAATAGATACACAGAAAGAGACTACACATCCTATTTTCCAAGTAAAACCATTCTAGAAAGATGAGTGTAATTCTTCGATCAAACTTACCTCTGCGATCAGGCGTGGAACATCAATGTCCCGCTGCCAGGAACCACGTCGCCCACGACCAGCACCACCATGCTCCGCTCGCCGTGCCATCGCTCCAGATCGGGACACCTAAAAGGATGGTCACCTATTGAAGCCCATTCACTTGGGCCTTTTAAACTGAAGGGGCGTTACGCATTGATGAATTATTCTAATGAGAATCCAGATTGATCCGGCAGTAATCAGAGGTTCCGCCAGGCCCGAATGTTACTTCCTACGGTCGACTTGGACCATTTCGGCCCGGAAATAATGGTCTTGCTCATTTTTTACGGACCCGGATACAATCAGGCCAGAAACTCATACGGAGTGTGCACTGTGCAGCCGCATATCCTATACTTCCCAGCATACACACGAAACATCAAATATACGGCCTCACTATTACATCCGTACATACGGACGCACTATTACTACGTGTGAATCGAGCCCCCATCCTCAAACAGTAAATAGCTGTCCAGGCATGCTGGAAGTCATAGTTTCACAACAGCTAGAGATCACTGATCAACATCATTGTGACAGCATTTGTCTCCAGTACTGCATGGAATTGTATATGTTTCACGTAGAATGTTTCACGACGATACAATTTGTGGCCCTGCAGCTGCAACTACAAATCTCAGCATGCCAAGGCAGCTATAGGCTGTCCAGACATGACTGACATTGTGGGGTTCTAACATAAAGTCATGCCTATAACCTTGACATACTGTATATCATAAGATGAAACGCCAGCCTCCATATACAGTACACATATCTCATATGTGTATTTCTTGACCCTACTCCTGACCTAGTGACTGGACGTGGACCGTCTGCTGTGATGTCTCCATGGCTCAGTGCTCTCTCCTATCGCCTATTGAAAGGAAAATGGGCGTCCAAACCTTTCATACAAACCATCAAAGGGAATTAGGTGAAGCCACTGCAATTTTCTTCCTGTATAAGAGGCATCAGCCTTTTCACCGTCCCTGCTCAATGCTATTCATCTCCATCAATGGGGTCATTATAGACATTAGATTCTTAGGAAGTGTTTCCATTTAATGCTTTTGATTTTAGGACTTCTCGGATGACATAAAAACCAAAGAACATAAAATCGAGGATAATGCATGGTTATAAGTGTTTATCTTCTTCTCTGTGTAGATAGATTCGTCTTTCCTCTTAAAACTGAGGTGTAAGCTGGTTCCTGTATGTAAGACCACGTACACACCTGGCACTCAGCTGCACTGCGAGCACTGGTGAAACTGCAGCAAACACCATAGTAAAATCATATTTTAGTACAGTGGTGGCTTGGATTACGAGCATAATTCGTTCCGGGACCGCGCTTGTAATCCAAATCCACTCTTAAACCAAAGCAAATTTTCCCATAAGAAATTTTAGAAATGCAGACAATTGGTTCCACACCCCAAAAATAATGATTTATTATTCTGAATAACATGTAAAACAGATGAAACAAACAGAATTCAGAAACAGCAGAATATGTGATATTATAAGTTACTGTACAGTAATGGAGAGGATGGGAAACACAAGGGCTGACAGACTACAGGGAGCATGAAGGAATGAGCAGGGAAGATGTGCGCACATACATGCAGCGCTCTCTGTCCGGGGAGAGAGGGGTTACAGCTATGGAGAGATTACCTCCACAGTCCTGTCCCCTGATGTAAGCCCCAGCCTGAAGTGGATCTGCTATGATTTGGAAGGTGAGGGAGACTTCCTGGGTCAGAGTACAGGGCTGTAGACCCCGCTATGCAGACCATGTCCCTCCTCCACTCCCCCTCCGACCCAGTACAGGGAGCTCTTAAACCAAAGCAATGCTCTTACACCAAGTCACAGTTTCAAAAAACGGAGCTCTTAAACCAAAACGCTTTTAAACCAAGTTACTCTTAAACCAAGGTACCACTGTATATGCCTTTTTTATGCTTTTGTTGCTATTGAGGTTTTTCTGTGCTGTTATTTTTTTCAGATGAATCATTGTCCTTTTATTCCATGGATGGTCCAAGTCCTCTGGGAGTTTTTTCAGAAGGGCTTTTGTGGTTCATAGAGAAGGGTCCTGTTAGGTTGGGACTGAAGGATACAAGACAGGTGAGGCAGGGTCCGTCCCACTGTCCCTAGGCAGCAGGGGGTAACTAACCTAGATGGGTGCAACACAGAGACAAAGACAAACAAACACAATGGACCAGATTTATCAAACATGGTGTAAAGTAGAAGTGTCTCAGTTGCCCCTAGCAACCAATCAGATTCCACCTTTCTTTCCTCAAGGTGGAATCTGGTTGCTAGGGGCAACTGAGACAATTCTACTTTACACCAGTTTAATAAATCTCCCCCAATATACTTGGAGTCGTCTAGCCGGGTCAGAAACAAATGGTCAAATGGACAAAATCGTCAGGAAGTCAAGCCAAAGTCAGGGAAACCATGTACTATGGTACTAAGGAAACTACGTAACCAGGATATAAACTGTAGCTTAGTGACACTGAGGAATGAGGCTCTATAACAGGCAGAGAGACACAGAGAGAAGTATGCTTATGGAGACTGGAGTCCCAGCCCCAGATTTCATACAAAAGCTGACTGGCAGTGCCGTCCGTCCAGTCAGTTAATATCAATATAGCACACCTGAGCCGATCGGCCAGGGCGGTGAAGCCCTGGCCACTGCAAGATCAAGGAACACTTGGTGCACCCCCAGAAACCAGCCGGACCAGTTGCCTTTCCTCAAACAGGAGCTGAGCTGCAGTTACACCTCGCCATCGCTATACAGTGAACAAAGTGCAGGTGCAGAACAGCTGATCTGAGGGGGTATCGGATGTCAGTGCATATTGCCTGGAAAATCCCTTTAAGATTCATTAAAAAAAAAAAAAACTAAACAAAAAAACTTTTTAGAACTGTCACAGGGACATGTCAAAAGTTTTAATCGGCGGTGGTCTCACTGCTGTGACCTCCATTGATCAGGAGAATGAAGCAAGGGAAACACGCAGTAGTGCATTTCACCCACCAGCTTGCAGCAATCTCCATCCAGATGGCTCCTTTATTAGTGTGTGGGTCCACTGGACAAAGATGATGGACAGCATTAAAGTGAAACGGGCTGCCACATACTACTCTCTGCTTGGTCTCCAGATCGATTCCACATGTATAAGGTAATGACAGTTATAATTTATAATCTACCTTATACCTAATAACCCTGTCTCTTATAATCTACCTTATACCTAATAACCCTGCCCCTTGTAATCTACCTTATACCTTTTAACCCCGCCCCTTATAATCTACCTTATACCTAATAACACTGCCCTTTATAATCTACCTTATACCTTATAACCCTGCCCCTTATAATCTACTTTATACCTAATAACCGTGCCCCCTATAATCTACCTTATACCTAATAACGCTGCCCTTATAATCTACCTTATATCTAATAACGCTGCCCTTATAATCTACCTTATATCTAATAACCGTGACTCTTATAATCTACCTTATACCTAATATCCCTTCCCCTTATAATCTACCTTATACTTAGTAACCCTGCCCCTTATAATATACCTTATACCTAATAACCCCACCCCTTATAATCTACCTTATACCTAATAACCCTGACTCTTATAATCTACCTTATACCTTATAACCCTGCCCCTTATAATCTACCTTATACCTAATAACCCCGCCCCTTATTATCTACCTTATACCTAATAACCATGACTCTTATAATTTACCTTATACCTTATAACCCTCCCCCCTATAATCTACCTTATACCTAATAACCCTGCCCCTAATAATATACCTTATACCTAATAACGATGCCCCTAATAATATACCTTATACCTAAAATCCCTGCTTCTTATAATATACCTTATACCTAATAAGCCTGCACTTTATAATCTACTTTATACCTAATAACCTGCCCCTTATAATCTACCTTATACCTAATAACCCTGTCTCTTATAATATACCTTATACCTAATAAGCCTGCCCCTTACAATATACCTTATACCTAGTAACCATGTCCCTTATAATATACCTTATATCTAATAACCCTGCCCCTTATAATATACCTTATACCTAATAACCCTGCCTCTTATAATATACCTTATACCTAATAAGCCTGCCCCTTATAATATACTTTATACCTAGTAACCATGTCCCTTATAATATACCTTATACCTAATAAGCCTGCCCCTTATAATATACTTTATACCTAGTAACCATGTCCCTTATAATATACCTTATATCTAATAACCCTGCCCCTTATAATATACCTTATACCTAATAACCCTGCCTCTTATAATATACCTTATACCTAATAAGCCTGCCCCTGATAATATACCTTATACCTAATAACCCTGCCCCTTATAATATACCTTATACCTAATAACCCTGCCCCTTATAATGTACCTTATACCTAATAACCCTGCCCCTTATAACCTACCTTATACCTAACAACCCTTCCCCATATAATATACCTTATACGTAATAATACTGCCCCTTATAATATACCTTATAACACTGAATTGCAGTGCAGCTCTGACTTGAAGCACATTTTCTAAGCAGACCAAAGGGATCAGGTAAGAGCAATATTTATTGAACAATCTCCAATACAATGCACAAGAAAAGGAGAGAGTGTACCTTGTAGAAAAAAAAAACATTCCAAGAACTAGTACCAAGAAGACACATTTTGTACATCAACCTACTGGGTGTGTACAAATATAAAAATACAGGCTGTAAATCTGTTTTCGAATGCATCACACGTCTACATTAGCGCATTACTTCTGATGTTCTTTTGCTGAAATAGGAAATTATTTGTCAACGGTGTTTCTGGGAGAAAGACGCAGAACTCAATGGAATAGGTGTACTGAAACAAGTCTGCAATTACTTTATAGCAATTTGTAAAGACAATATTTCACTTAGCAGACCAAGAAATAGTAAGTGTGTGCAGAGGTGTATGCGGCAGGGACGGAAACTGAGACATCCCTCGATTTAAAACCTAAGTGTACTTAAAGTGTCACTGTCATTAAATTTTTTTTGCAGAAATCAATAGTACAGGCGATTTTAAGAAACTTTGTAATTGGATTTATTAGCCTAAACATGCATTTTTATTATGAAAAAGCAGTTGAAGCTCTCCCCCCTGTCTTCATGGTTCTCTTATGGAGAGGGGAGGGGTTGAGGGAGATGAGGCACCAAAACAGGACAACAAAGAGTTAATTTACAGCAACATCACCGGGATATCTACTCTGAAGTCAGCATTGACCTCTCTGAATACTGGCTTTCACACAGGTCTCGCTGTGTAATCCTTTGTTCTCTGCTCTCTGCCCATTTATAAAGGCTACTATGCCTCCAATAGTGATGATTTACATTGATGCACAGAATTTTCTTATTGATCAGCTTACCATGGATCAAGACGATAAAAAAACCCCTGCAAAACACCTATAAAACGTAGGGATTATATATATATATTTTACTTTTACCATTTTTAAATTTGTAGGGGAAGTAAAGGTTGACTTAGGGCACCGCAATGGGCACAGGGCTTGACCCATGTTTTGCTATAGGGCGCCTTATACATTAGAAGAAGTTGACTGAGTCTGCAAATTTCAGTTGGACGGGCAAACTAGGGATAGGGAGCTTTCATTTAGCACTGGCAAATGGAGGTGGCTGGACTGCTGCGTGAGTCTAACGGCAATATGGAAAAGGATTGTGTGACTGAGCTTCTGATACATTGTGAACCATTTCTAATGTGTATGGGGTCCTCCTGATTCTTTCTGACAGATGATATTAGAGGAAAGAGTGATCAGGCATTAGAGGAGGTAGAGGAGTAGAGATGAGTGAACCTTTCAAAAGTTTGGTCCGGCAGGTTCGCTGAACTTTGAAGTAAAGTTTGGGCTTGTCTGGACCGCACCTTAAATGAACTGCACTAAAACAGTTAAATTATTAGGTGTTGCAAGTTTGCTCATCAATACTTACCTGTCTGCGCTCCCCCAATGTCCTCCTTCTCTGGTCTCTGTTGTCCCCTGCAGCTGCCAAAAGCCTGCTCAGCGAATCATTGACTGAGGCAGCCTGCTCAGTCAATCACTACCCGTGGCGCTGTCCCGTCTCAGCCAGTGATTGGATGAGCAGGCTGGAGGTGGCAGGGGACAGGTACAGGTAAGTATACCTTTTTTTTTTTTTTTTTGCTTTTTATGTGTATCAAACTGTGAAGTCGCCATCTTTACAAACTCGGTCTGAACTTTGGCAAAGTTCATAACAAATCTTGGTTCGCTGATCTCTAACTGTGAGGTATACTACAAGTGTTTAGCCACCTTTTAGTCTGCGATCCTCCTCACAGTCACATGGCTGGTTTCCTCTTTCAGCCATTATTTTTCACCTTTATCGGCTTATTACAGACACTTAATTCTCAGTAATTACATTTAAGTTTTATTTACTCAGCTTACTTAGCAGCGTCCGGCATACACCGGTGCACACACGGTATTATGCCCGGTATCCTAGCAACCTTGCCTCAGCTTGCTTGTTACAATATTGTTTTTGCACATGGTCATTAAGTTATTACATTCTAATTATTTTCTCCATACATAGATGTACAGCTATTCCATTGAGTTTTGCTTTTGTTCTGTAGGCTAATTTCCAGATAAAGTAACAGCAGAACCAGCGAATTAATGCACGAATGTACATTGTACAACGGCCGTGATTATTACAAAAATATACATGCCTTTGCTGCCTATGGGATCCCGGCCGGAGCGTATACACACATAGTATACGCTCCAGCCGGGATCCCTCGCGGTGCCGCAAACAACTGACATGTCAGTTTTCTGCGGCCACTATTCATTGAATAGCGGCCGCAGAAGACCCTGACAGTGCGCACAGTGGAGCGAGCGGCTCCGGCCACTCGCTCCATAGTGTACAGTGGGGAGTTCTGATGCGGGCGCGCACGGATGCCGCGATTTGCAGTCAAAGGGAAGATGGACGTGCAATGCACACAAAGGGGGAGATTTATCAAACATGGTGTAAAGTGAAACTGGCTCAGTTGCCCCTAGCAACCAATCAGATTCCACCTTTCATTCCTCACAGACTCTTTAAAAAATGAAAGGTGGAATCTGATTGGTTGCTAGGGGCAACTGAGCCAGTTTCACTTTACACCATGTTTGATAAATCTCCTCCACAGTATTAAATAACGAACGTTTTTTTTTTACCGTGGACGTCAAAACAATGAACCTGATCATTATTTTCTGAAGTCTTTTGCAAACAGCTGACTTTTTAAATTAGTTTTTCACACACAGTTTTTCATTTGTCACCGTTCTTTCTCCGTTTTTACTATTAAATTCAATGGACTTTTCAATTAAAGCCAATTAATAACCCCAAACAAGGATAATGTCATTGCACTAAGGGGAGGCCAGACAGCTAAATAACATCCGTTATTTTGGACTCAAAATGACGGACGTCATTTTAAACGGAGCTGAAAAAACAGTGTGTGAACATAGCCTAACGGGGTAACAACAGCAAAACTACGACTATAACAACGACAACAAGTACTATTGCTACTAATCATAATAATAGCAGCGATAACAATAACTACTACTACTACTAATAATAATAATAATATTAATAATAATAATAATAATAATAATAATAATAGCAGAAATAATGTTTATAGCCATTACTAGTTTTTATAGCTATTCTATTTTACCAGCCGATGAATCAGTTGTCTCTATGGGCCGAACATTCGCTGCATTTCCTCTCTTTACTGTACAAGCTGAACACAAATGCAGTGTCGTACCGCGCACAGATGAGACAAAGCAGCAGAGCTGAGTTAGTCATTGCCACAACCTATCATTACATGTCTTTTATACAAAGGAAGGTAGATACAAGAGTGAAGGGGACTGGGGTCAGAAATGAGGGGACGTTTTACGTCTATACAAAACCTAATGCTCGGCTGTACAGTCCTCCCCCTCCCCGGAGTAGATTTTAATAAAAGTGTTGATTTTCAGACAGTTGCGTCTCTAGCAGCCGGGGAGCTCCGCAACAAAGCAGCCCCAAGGAGGTAATTATAGGAATTAATTCATAATGGATTCTCTGCAGATGGTAAAGGAGTTCGGAGTGAAGCTGTGTCAAACCGTTCAGCAGATATCACTCGCTTATTTTCCAACACTTTCTCAGAATGCTAATGGACTTGATTTAACCCGGTGTCTTCTCCCTTCTATTCTAGTGACCCCATGGCTACAGCAGATCACCTATAGAGTCCATGTGCATACAGAGTAGAATAGAGCCGTGGTTAAATACGTGACGTTTAGGTATATTGAAAATTGTGGACTGTCCCTTTAAGAATAAACATACTTGAAATAGAAGCTACCCCTAAATAGTTAATTCTGTGCCTTTTCCCATCAATTGCAGATTCTAGATGCCTAATGCAGTAAATGAGCGCTCTCATGCCAGTCCTAGTAAGTGCTTTCATATTAAACTGAGCCCATTTACCTGCTGGATGTAAAAAAAAAAAAAAAAAAAAAAAAAAAAAGAAAAGAAAAGAAAAGGAAGCTACTTAGTGCCGCGGTATAGAAAGGGTATAGGCAAATATAGAGCATGGTGGGGCTGAGCATCTGTCATGTTTGGTTGGCACAATATAAAGACCTAATCATTAAGACTATGGCAAGAAGATTATAGGAAGGGTTGTGCTCCAGGAAAACTATGACTTATTATATATATATTGTGCTATATGCAATAATAATAGTCATCTTTATTGCTATAGTGATGTGCATTCTGCAGAACCTTACAGGAAAAAATCATATGCTAAATATAACAAACCAATCAACAATTTAAACGTACAATCTATGAGGAGGTAGGGAGGACAAAGAGGAATGAGGACCCTAATCACAAGGGCTTACAATCTATGAGGAGGTACAGTAGGGAGCACACAAGAGGAGTGAAGACCCTGATTATGTGGTGTCCCACTAGGCGTGTTACTATTATCCACACCCTTCATAAAATCCTGTACTTTTTGTAGTCCTATTGCAGCTTAAGTGTTACTAGAGATGACCACTAGATGTTGCTGTATTGTATAGCTGAAGTGTGGAAGCTGCACAGCTGAAGTGTCTTAAAGGGTTATTGTGTTTGTGTATACCAGATTCTGTGAACTAGTAGGATGTCTGTTTTTTTCTATCCTATCACCTCTTCCCTTTCTGTTCTTCTATTGCACTCTTTCCACCCAACTACAGCGCGTCTCACGCACTGGTTAGGAAGTTAGTCCCTTGGGTGAGGGAGGAGTCTTAGTTGAGATTCTGTGGAGAAAGTATGCAGCTCAGATAGCTCTCCACAGTGGTTTTGCCTGGGCCCTGGCACTCTTCCTTAGACTTAGTACCCTGCATGGGTAGTACACAGGACACTGCCTGGTTACCAACTTCTTTCTTGAAGCACCAACACGTTGTGTGATGCAGTGCTACACCCTTAAGGAGAGGACTAGCCAATAGATGATCTCAACCCACGCCGAGGACTAGGAGTAACTACAGGGCAGGACAGTATCCGCAAAAGAGCCAGAGAGCTAGGAACTGATCCTGGTGGAGCAAAGTTACGTAAAGTCTATGAACTCCATCTCGCAGCGCAGGTGTAACAGAAAATCCTGAACATTCCGCTCATCCCAGGTAACGAGGTCTGGGGCCTGTGTCACCCATTAGTACGGTTCCACCAAATCTAGTGATCATAAGGTGGTGTGAAGACTATAGGAAAAGGTCAATACATGGGCACAGGTTGTTTCTTCTTCTTCTACAGTTATCCTTCTACACACTCCAACATCCCGGCAGAGCACATTACTACTTGGGTTCAGACTCTCACGACACCCTCCTCTCTACTATGCTACCTCAGTACAACCTTATCAACTTTACTACATCCTACCCAGCACTTATCCAGGGCCGGCCTTAGGGTAGATGGCGCCCTGTGCAGAATACTCTTTTGGCGCCCCCCCCCCCCCCCCCCCCCCCCGGCTGATTGTAGCCCATCCCAAGCCTATCTCTTGGAGACACGCACTGTATATACTGCTTACACGGACAGATACAGTCACATATACACATACAGACGCACGTGGGAGGTTCATCAAACATGGTGTAAAGTGAAACTGGCTCAGTTGCCCCTAGCAACCAATCAGATTCCACCTTTCATTCCTCACAGACTCTTTGGTTGCTAGGGACAACTGAGCCAGTTTCACTTTACACCATGTTTGATGAACCTCTCCCACAGTGTATATACTGCTTACACAGACACATACAGACGCACAGTATATATATCCTGCAAACACAGACACACATACAGTCACATATACACATACACACCACACATACCCACCACTGGGAGTTGTTGTTATCCTACCACACAGAGCCACACAGGAGCATGCTGGGAGTTGTTGTCCTACCACACAGGGGCATGCTGGAAGATGTCCTACCACACAGGAGTATGCTGGGAGTTGTTGTCCCACCACAGAGAGCCACATAGGAGTATGCTGGGAGTTGTTGTCCCACCACACAGAGCCACACAGGAGTATGCTGGGAGTTGTTGTCCCACCACACAGAGCCACATAGGAGTATGCTGGGAGTTGTCCCACCACACAGAGCCACACAGGAGTATGCTGGGAGTTGTTGTCCCACCACACAGAGCCACATAAGGAGTATGCTGGGAGTTTTTGTCCTACCACACAGGGGCATGCTGGGAGATGTCCTACCACTCAGAGCCACACAGGAGTATGCTGGGAGTTGTTGTCCTACCACACAGAGCCACACAGGAGTATGCTGGGAGTTGTTGTCCTACCACACAGAGCTACATAAGAGTATTCTGGGAGTTGTTGTCCTACCACACAGAGCCACACAGGAGTATGCTGGGAGTTGTTGTCCTACCACACAGAGCCACATAGGAGTATGCTGGGAGTTGTTGTCCTACCACACAGAGCCACATAAGAGTATGCTGGGAGTTGTTGTCCCACCACACAGAGCCACACAGGAGTATGCTGGGAGTTGTTGTCCTACCACACAGAGCCACATAGGAGTATGCTGGGAGTTGTTGTCCTACCACACAGAGCCACACAGGAGTATGCTGGGAGTTGTTGTCCTACCACACAGAGCCACACAGGGGCATGCTGGGAGATTTCCTACCACTCAGAGCCACACAGGAGTATGCTGGGAGTTGTTGTCCCACCACACAGAGCCACATAGGAGTATGCTGGGAGTTGTTGTCCTACCACACAGGGGCATGCTGGGAGATGTCCTACCACTCAGAGCCACACAGGAGTATGCTGGGAGTTGTTGTCCTACCACACAGAGCCACACAGGAGTATGCTGGGAGTTGTTGTCCTACCACACAGAGCTACATAAGAGTATTCTGGGAGTTGTTGTCCTACCACACAGAGCCACACAGGAGTATGCTGGGAGTTGTTGTCCTACCACACAGAGCCACATAGGAGTATGCTGGGAGTTGTTGTCCTACCACACAGAGCCACATAAGAGTATGCTGGGAGTTGTTGTCCTACCACACAGAGCCACACAGGAGTATGCTGGGAGTTGTTGTCCTACCACACAGAGCCACATAGGAGTATGCTGGGAGTTGTTGTCCTACCACACAGAGCCACACAGGAGTATGCTGGGAGTTGTTGTCCCACCACACAGAGCCACATAGGAGTATGCTGGGAGTTGTTGTCCCACCACACAGAGCCACACAGGAGCATGCTGGGAGTTGTTGTCCTACCACACAGAGCCACACAGGGGCATGCTGGGAGATTTCCTACCACTCAGAGCCACACAGGAGTATGCTGGGAGTTGTTGTCCTACCACACAGGGGCATGCTGGGAGATTTCCTACCACTCAGAGCCACATAGGAGTATGCTGGGAGTTGTTGTCCTACCACACAGAGCCACATAGGAGTATGCTGGGAGTTGTTGTCTCACCACAGAGAGCCACATAGGAGTATGCTGGGAGTTGTTGTCCTACCACACAGGGGCATGCTGGGAGATGTTGTCCTACCACACAGAGCACTAACACACACAGAGCACACACAAACTCCACTAACACACACAGACAGAGATAGATATACTCACAGTCACACTGCAGTAGTGGAGGATGTCTCTGCCCATGAGGAGAAGCAGGTAGAGCCGAGGATCACACTGCTGATGTCTCCGTCGGGGGAGGGGGCGGGGTTATGGGCCTCTGTGAGCTGGGGGACGCTGTGGGGGGCGGGGGATGGGGGCCAGGCTGCAGTCACATGTCCGGGGAGAAGAGCTTCCTCGGCTGCTGTGCAGAGGCAGGGGACGGATATATGGCCTCAGGGATGCAGGTGGCGCCCCCTTCCTGCCGGGAGTGCACAGCGCCCTGTGCGGCTGCACTGCTCGCACACCCCTAAGGCCGGCCCTGCACTTATCACACAGATCTGGTTGTTCTATGTTCGAGTATTTATTGGAACTGTATAAAAATATAAGTGTATGTCAAGATCCGTTGTGTTATCTGCTGCACATTAACAAGTAGTAAATCAAGTCAACGTTGTCAACTGAGTCTGTGATTATTCACTACCACCTGCACAGCACTTACACCGCAACCTTGGAACATTTCCCCTTTCTGTGGGTGGGGGGGGCCTACCATTATTTGGGAAGGTCATTACATCGCTCTGACCACCTGTGACTACACTATCCCAAGGGACCCTGCAGCAACCCGATAGGTTACCGTCCACAGGGGAAAAGGGTACACCCGGCCTTACACTCGAAAAGCAGGCGTGCCATCACACCTGTGTGCCCACCAGGCACTGGCATCACGTAGGTATGTCTTCTTCTCTGTGTCGTTCCGGTGCTGTTAGCTGTAATCCTCTGTCCGGAGCACCGTTAGGAGCACTGCCCCAACACATCAGGACAGTGCTCCTAATGGTGCTCCAGACTGAGGAATAGACTGCTACCAACATGGGAATGTTGACGAGGATTAAGGTAAGAGATATACCTGCCCCATGCACAATAGGGGGCTATCAGCAGGTCACATTCGTCTAATGGCCCTATTCCACGGGTCGTCATAGAGGAGCAAACGAGCACTGTCAGAGCTCGTTTGCTCCTTGTTTCCCGCTCGCTGCCGCCGCTATTCAACGCAGCAGCGAGCGGGTGAGTGCAGGAGGGGCGGCTGGGAGCTGCGGGGGGGGGGCTGCACGGGTGATCGCTGATCGCGGAGCGACGGAAGCAGATCGCTGCTATATCAGTCGCTTGTTTTTCAACATGTTGACACCAGCTGGAGAGCCACAGGTTGGGGAACGCTGCCTTAAACAAAGACCCTTGAAGCCGGAATTGTTATGCATAATAATCTATATGCAGATTGGAAAATTTATGCCATTTTTCTTCTGATTCACTTGAACTTTTTTCTTTTCCCTTCTTTATTCACCCCCCCCCCCCCCCCCATCTGACTGAATGACTGGCAGCTTCATTTTATCTGACAACTAACAATTTATTCCAGAGAGGATCTGCCTTGACATTTTAATCCACTGTCAGATTCGTGCGTTTTTTAGATGTAAATATATGTTGTAATATTCCATTCAACCATCTATAAGAGAAAAGCAATTTTCGGCTGATACTAGAAGGGTTTCAGTTCTGTACGGTAATTGTTTTTTCTGGAGGGTTCGATAAGAGGGAAATCTAGAATGTGTCTTTTCATGCTTTACTTATATGAGATATTGATCAAATGCACATAATGTGTATGATGCCATCCCCCTCTATAACAAATGTCTTGTGCCCCTTTACAGGTTGTCCAGGATAAGACATGTGCGGCTGCTTCCTTCCCAAGAGTTTTGTAGCGTATGCCTGGTTGCACATGAACATATTACATGTGCACTATTGGGTGCATATTACAGACTGGTGGCATGACTGTGGGTCTGAATACCCAAACTAATGGCTGTTAGTTCAGGTCATCGTATAAGTAATCAGGCCAGAATGCTCATGTTTGTCTGATCCTGAAACTACCAATAATTAAAGGGAACCAATCACGCCGAAAATTGCTCTAATGATAAGGAAATGTGCTGGCACATCACCCAGAACGCTTCCCAAACATCCCCTTGTACCCTCCGTGCCCCCCTCTATTAGACCGTATTCTTACTTTTTGGGCGTATCTAGTCACGGTCTTGGGCGGTTGGAATCGCTGTAATCACACCCAGAGGGGCGTGATTGAAAGACCTGCGTTCCGCTGACGTCACCCGGGGCCTGCGTTCCACGATGGCAGCATGCCGACGTCTTCAGGACGCTGCGCATGCGCAGTACGTCAGCGTCTTCTCCCGCCATACAGCGCATGCTAAAGACGTCGCCGCTTCGCCGACGGGGAATGCAGGCCCCGAGTGATGTCAGCAGGTCTTTCAATCACACCGCTCTGGGCATGATAACAACGATTCCCACCGCCCAGGACCGCGACTAGATACGCTCAGGACCGTGACTAGTGTAACGCCTGGAGTAGTGGATCCAATGGACCGTCACCAGCGATGGCACTAACCTCACCAGGGAGCGGAGTCTAAGGGGCTGCTGGTTTTCACCAGAGCCCGCCGCAAGGCGGGATGGACTTGCTGCGGCAGGCGACCCCCAGGTCGCTACCCCTGGCTTGGTTGCTGGTGACGGCAGACGAGGCGTGGCAGGAGCAGTAGGCAGGAGATGGTACTGGCAGAGGTCTATAGGCGTGACCGCAGGTGACAGGCTGAACACAGGAACTAAAGTGTAACGGGGAAGCAGGAACCAGGAACAAGGACTAGGGACCAGGTAGCGGACAGGAATCAGGAACAACAGGGAGCTGGGCCAAACGCTATGGGAAGCATGTAGAGGCTCCAACACAAGGGACAGGGCATGCTGGGATTTATAGGGAGTGATTGTGTGCAAGACCAATTAGGAGCGCACTGCCCCTTTAAATCTGAGACAGCCGGCGCGTGCGCGCCCTAGGAGGCGGGGACGCGCGCGCCGGCCGGCACAGCGACGGACAGGAGCGTGGAGAGGTGAGGCGCCCCCCGGGGCCGAAGTAACAGCAGCGCCGGGTCCCTGCCTATGGACACCGGCTGCTGTATGGGGAAGAGAGGAGTCGCGGCGGCGGCCCGGAGCACGGGACGGCCGCCGCGGCCGTGACAACTAGATACGCCCACCGTGACTACTTGCCCGCAAATTACATACAGCGAGGGACTTCATAAAAGTAAGAATGCGGTCTAATAGAGGGGGGCACGGAGGGTACAAGGGGATGTTTGGGAAGTGTGCTGGGTGATGTGCCAGCACGTTTCCTTATCATTAGGGCGATTTTCGGCGTGATTGGTTCCCTTTAATTAGTTTTGGGGGTCATAGTTCTGTATTTCATGGTTGTACTTCCTGGATGAGCAGTTGCTAAGCACTACAAGTCCCAGAATACTTTGCTTTCCCTCAGCTGTTTATCTCAGTCCTCCCACCCTTCCTACACCCCTCCCCCAGCACGTCTACCAATTCCCTGCCCAAAGCTTTTGCAGAACATCTCATTTTACTCAGTGAGTTTGCAGCACCTGCTGCATCATTCAGCACAAGTCACTCACAGCAGATCTGAACGTCTCGGCGCTACAAAGCATGAACTTGCATGCCCCTTGACACTGTGGAGTCACCGCACCTACAGACAAAAAAGCCCTCGGTGTCGCACACCAGCGTAAAGAGTTTATTTAGTCTGTAACTTGAGAAAAAGAAAGAACTGTGGCACTCACCGGATCTGGCTTGCAAAAGATGAAAAAGCTTTTATTACATAAAAGACAGGGCCTCGGATGCTGACAAGAGAGTAGGCAACAGCTGCTTGGCACGCATGCACAGTGAACTTCCTCTCAATCTATTGTGCGCATGTGCAAGAAACGGGTGTTGCCTATTCACTTATCAGCCACTAAAACCCTGTCTTTTATGGAATAAAAGTTTTTTTTTATCTTTTGCAAGCCAGATTGGGTGAGTGCCACAGTTCTTTATTGCATCATGTTGTTTTCACACCTCACTGTCCCTTAGGGCCCGTTCACACTAAGGAAATGGCGCAGAGATTCTGCTCAGAACCCCCGCCCGCAGACTTCGAGCCAAATCCCTCCTGCTATCTCTTTTCAATGTGAGGCCTTGCACGCCTCTGCTCTCCTCTCAAAGAATTGACATGTCAAGTCCTGCCACTGAAAAGAGATAGCAGGCGCGGAGTCTGTCGGCAGGGGTTCCGAGCGGAATCTCCGTGCTGATTCCATAGTGTGTACGAACCCTTAGAATGTGTTCACACATGGGGTTTTTGTTTATGTGATTTTCCAGCTGTTATGCTCCAGCCAAGACTCCTTGTCTCAGGAATGGGGGAGGAGTTGGGGAGCTGGAGACAATACACATTGTGTAGTTCTTCTATTTTCCATTTCCTGTCAGTTGTGAAGTACACAAAAGCCACTGAAACCAATACTATTAGCCATAACACTATATGAATAAGCTATATGTCTTGGGGTTTTATTTTATTGTAATTTTCTTATACCGATGGTGGTGAGTGAGTCTATGTTAAAACACCACACACAGCCTGTAGACAAATGTGGCACTGTTTTGTATTCCCATAGCAGTGCCACGCCTGACAATGAACTGGGTGGGCCATTTCAGCTCTTCTCCATAAAGATGACTCTGACTGAGCTGCAATACCTCCCACAGCCTGATCAGGTATTAAAAGTGGAGACAAAATCATAAAAAAATAACTTGCTGAAACTTTTTTTTTATTATTTGGTATCACATGCTGTATAAGTGTTTATATTATATTTGGCATTTCTATAGTTTTAACAAGACACCGCATCAATCTACTTATGGAAAGGAAGAACAGTGGTATAGCATAGAGCTTTGTACAGGATAGTACTTTTATTTATAGCAATGGCTCAAAAAAGGCACGGATGGAACAAATTCCTTTTTTTTTTATCACTTGGGAGAACAAAAACATTGGGCTTTGAAAATGAATGTCTCCCTATTCCTCCTGCCAGGAAGTCCCTATAAACATGGTGTATAGATACTCGTCCAGACTTCTAGTTTATAGACAGATGGTGAGCAGGTCCTGCAGAAACCAGTGGGTTTGGCTGACACATGTATGGAGGGACTCTCTCTACTACAGATCATGTTCCAAACTGCGGACGCTGTAAGGACTGTGAGGGAGATTTATCAAACATGGTGTAAAGTGAAACTGGCTCAGTTGCCCCTAGCAACCAATCAGATTCCACCTTTCATTTTCCAATGGAGTCCGTGAGGAATGAAAAGTGGAATCTGATTGGTTGCTAGGGGCAACTGAGCCAGTTTCACTTTACACCATGTTTGATAAGTCTCCCCCTGTTTTTCCAAATCTCACACCTGCACACAATTTGTATGTACGGTGCAGGAATGAGATTTAGAAACAGGGTTTGGCTTCCAGTTCACTGTCAATCGAGCAGGGACCTTAGCAATTCAGCAGCTTGGGAACGCCTCTTTGACTTGGCACCAGAGAATAAAAAATATATTTTTTATATCATGGAAGCACAGACAGATGTATAAAAGGTACCATGTGTCTCCTTGTCCTAACAGCTAGTTGTGTCAGCAACGTGAATTATAACTGAGAGAGAAAGTCGCTTTTAGGGTGAGGTGGTGTCAAGCAGCTCCTGGAAAATGTCTAAATGTTATTGTGGTTATGGAGTCTCCCTTTCACCATGTATGTCATGTAGATACTTATATAAGACTTTTTGTTTGATCTTCAGGCCCTTCTGTTAAAGGGGTTATCCTTTGAAATGGGAAAAAATAGAGCTCTGGAGTAATACAGTACACCCCACTATTCTATGTAATTCAATGTGATTTCTCCCTTTATTAGCCTTTTTTCTCTCCACTCTGCAGTTCTGGTCCTTTTCACTTTTGTAGTTGGGCATCAGTATGAACTAGTAACACAGAGGCAGACAAAGCAACTGCTTCAGGGCCCACGCGGCACAGTGTGATGTGCCTCCATGGAACAGCTCACACCAGCATCTACCGCACAAAAGCCAATAGTAGTTTCCCCCGCCCCCCTCCTGGCATCCGTTGGCAGCTCATCCCACCTGGGCAACAACTGGCAATGCCCCCACTCCCCCCCCAGACCATCCATGTACATGCTAACCTGAAGTGCTCCTAGTCCTCTGACGTTTGTTCTCCTGGGTCCCCAGCGCATGAGTGACATCACTCGTGTGCTGGGGAGAAATAGGAGAACAAAGTAACACTGGGGGATTTCGGCGGGGCTGGGTAAGTATATGTGTATGGGGGAGCGGGGCATACAGGGTTCATGAGGTCATTTGCAATGAGGCACCATGAATCTTAGATATGCCCCTTGTATGAACATGTGATCAGGAAGCAGCTGTTGTAGTCTGGTTTTTGGTAGCTCTTTCTCACTAGTCACCAGAGCTTATTTACCCTGTCTCCCTCCACTGACCCACAATGAAAGAAATCCCTCATACACAGCTCTAGAGAGCTCACTAATAAATAGTGTTATAGGGGCATATTTATTAATGTGCGCCCCGGCATATGCCACAGAAAAGGGGCACATTCACTTTTTTTCCGTGGTGTGTATCAGTCACCTGATGGGCATGCAAGAGGGGTGTGTGGAAAGGCAGGGAGGAGGCGTGGTGCTACCACTTACATCACCCCCCCCAGTGTGACAATTTCTCCTCCCCTGGGTTATTTGGCTCCATTAGAAACAACAGGGCCATGTCATGCGGGGGTGGGGGGTTTATTGCTATTGTCACACTGGGGGGTGCTCTAAGCCGGGCTGGTGCTCAAGGCAAAAATGGCACAGAGTGTGTGAACTGGGTGGTGTTTTGAAAAAAGGGTAACTGGGTAAAAATAATTGATGTACCTAATGCTAAATTTGCTTTAATGGAGAAGCACGGTGAAAATTTTTATTAAAGCATTGTATTGCCCCCCAAAAGTTATACAAATCCCCAATATACACTTATTACAGTTTTTCCTTGCACTTACTACTGCATCAAGGCTTCACTTCCTGGATAAAATGGTGATGTCACTTCCTGGATAACATGGTGATGTCACTTCCTGGATAAAATGGTGATGTTACGACCCGACTCCCAGAGCTGTGCGGCTGTGTCTGCTGGAGAGGATGATGGCAGGGGGATGCTCAGTGTCCCTCCAGTGCCCTGTGTCCCTCAGTGTCCCCCTGCCATCATCCTCTTCAGCAGCCACAGCCCGCACAGCTCTGGGAGTCGGGTTATGACATCACCATGTTATCCAGGAAGTGACATCACCATTTTATCCAGGAAGTGACATCACCATGTTATCCAGGAAGTGACATCACCATGTTATCCAGGAAGTGACATCACCATGTTATCCAGGAAGTGAAGCCTTGATGCAGTAGTAAGTGCAGGGAAAAAAGCACTTTATAAGCATTTCTTGTAATAAGTGTATATTGGTGATTTGTATAACTTTTGGGGGGCAATACAATACTTTAATAAAAATTTCGCCAGACTTCTCCTTTAAGATCTATTAACAGGAACCTTTTTTTAAATCAATTTCTATAGATAACATGTCTATGTACAAACAAACATACATACATACATACATACACATACTGTGCCTACTGAGATAACCCCTTTAATGTCCAGTAAGAGAGGTAATGTACATGTTTCACTGGGGTGGCTTCCTTTGATCTGCCCATGCCAAATTCATTACACATATTCAGCCACTGTGCATAAATCTGTAATACAAAACCTATGGCATAAAGGGATGGGGAACTACAATTCCCATCATTCCTGGACAACCAAAACCATGATGGGAATTGTAATTTTGCAAAAGCTGGAGGACTGAAGGTTCCCTTTCCCTGGCATAAGGGGAAAGAGCACCAAACCAATAAAATACGATTGGAAAAACGTGTTTAGAAAGCACAATATAAACAAAAAAGCATAGGTTTTTTTATGAAAAGAGCTACGAACAATGGAAGAAAGATCCATCTAAGTACGCAAGTGTCTGTAATAATAATAAATTATAAATGATATCAAAAATTAATGTAAAAGGCGATCCCGCTGGGAGGTTTTGCGGAGCAGCTTCCTGTAGTCATACGGGTTGTCGTCCGTTGGGTTTTCTTGCTCTGCTGCTGAAGATCTGGAGAAGGAGGACAGAGATCTCTGATTAGACGGGTCTTACTATCTTTTTCACTTCAGTAAAATAAAAATATCACAGGAAAGCAGCTTAGCAAAGTTCTAGGCATCTACCGGAAATGCGCTATTCCTTAATCCTATATATAAAGTAGAGATGGGCAAAACATTGAAGAATTCCGTTTGCAACGTTCACCAATTTTTACAGAAAAATTTGCGAACTTCATGAACCAAACTTAACGAATCTATGCATACCTGTCCGCGCTCCCCTTTGTCTCCTTCTGTGTCTTCAGCCACCTCCAGCCCGCTCAGGCAATCCCTAACTGAGGGACAGCGCTATTGCCAGTGATTGGCTGAGCGGGCTGTTACTTTGGAGCTACAAAAGTGACAGTCCGCTCAGCCAATCACTAGCTATGGCACTGTCTCTTCTCTATCAGTCAATGATTGGCTGAGTGGGCTGTCAGTGTCCGTTCAGCCAATCACTGACTGACTGAGAATGGACAGCGCCGCAGCCCGTGATTGGCTGAGCAGGCTGTCACTCTTGTGTCTCGAGAGTGACAGTCCGCTCAGCCAATCACTGGCCGCTGCTCTGTCCCTCAGTTAGGGATTGCCTGAGCATGAGACGGCTAAAGACACCACAGAAGAGGACACAGGGGGAGTGCGGACAAGTGAATAAACTTTTTTTATTCACAAATTTTATTAACAAATTTAGCAAAAATTTGCTTCATCTGCTAAATGAATTTTTGCTAAATTCGCTGCGGATCCATCTTCACTGGGTTCACTCATCTCTAATACAAAAATATACTATTTACAATGCGCAAATGCAAGCATTCCTGTAAGAGTCTATACATATTATGGAACACTTTAAGCTATGTTTGCTTGCAGATTAGTTAAAGTAGCACTCCGACAATACCCATAATGCATTGCTTTTCCTCAGCTCTTCATCCCAGCACTCTGCCTATTCTGCTCCTAGTTTAATTTAATAAAACAATGGACTATTGCACAATCAATGAGGTTGCAGCACCTGCTGTTCTCACTCCATGTCTGCTCCTTTGTCTGTGGCATCATTCATAACATGGCAGCATGCTCTAAACACATCTCACTCTCCTCTAAATATTCATAAAGAGACTATGTTCACACAAAAATTTTCAATGTTATTAGCGGCCGTCATTTTAAGTACCAAATAACGGCCGTTGTTTAACATACTTTGGCTCATTGCAATGACGATACATTATTTAAGTTTAGGTTGAATGATGAATGACCTTTTGGGTGTGGTTATTATTAAAGGTCCATTGAATTTTTTTTTTAAAGAGCTGTGTGTGAACAACTTAAAATAATGGCCATATATATATGACAGGGTGACATCACTCAGTGGGGGTGCAGGTTGAGTTTAGAGAGATACCAAGCCTTCTGGCTCCTTCCAATATTTTGATCTTCCCCTATCCTGAGAGGGCTGCTTATTGATAAGAAGGAACCCAAAAAAAAAAAAGTCTGCCACAATATCAACCAAAGAAAAAATTGCAGAACTAATACTTGAATAAAATATATTTATTGTCACGGCCGCGGCGGCGTCCCGTGTTCCGGGCCGCCGCCGCGACCTCCTCCTGCCCCATGCAGCCGCCGGGGTCCTTGTGCAGGGACCCGGCGCTGCTGCTAGTTCGGCCCCTGGGGGCGCCTCACCTCTCCTCCGCTCCTGTCTCAGTCTGTGCCGGCCGGCGCGCGTGTCCCCGCCTCCTAGGGCGGGCGCGCGCCGGCTGTCTCAGATTTAAAGGGACAGTCCGCCCCTAATTGGTGTTGCACACAATCACTCCCTATAAATTCCAACCCTGCCCCACTACAGGTGTTGGAGCCTCTACATGCTTCCCATAGCGTTTGGCCCAGCTCCCTGTTGTTCCTGATTCCTATCCGCTACCTGGTCCCTAGTCCTTGTTCCTGGTTGCTGCTCCCCTGTCATACCATTGCTCCTGTGTTCAGCCTGTCACCTGCGGTTACACCTACAGGCCTCTGCCAGCACCATCTCCTGCCTACTGCTCCTGCCACGCCTCGCCTGCCGTCACTAGCAACCAAGCCAGGGGTAGCGACCTGGGGGTCGCCTGCCGCAGCAAGTCCATCCCGCCTTGCGGCGGGCTCTGGTGAAAACCAGCGGCCCCTTAGACTCCGCTCCCTGGTGAGGTTAGTGCTATCGCTAGTGACGGTCCAGTGGATCCACTACTCCAGGCGTTACATTTATATAATAAAACTTATTTAAATCAATAATAAATTACATAATTATCACCATGAGATACACAGAAGTACAAAGCTGGAGAGGGGAATAGATGTCAGTGGGGTATATGTGACTAAGGACAAATAATAAGTAAACAGTATAAAGGGGAACACCCCGTGTAAGGCACAGCTATATATATAGATTAAATGACCTCCGGTATGTGCAGGGCCAACACACAGGGCAAACACAAGTGTGTATAGTGGAACAAGGTAACCCCACTAATCTGCCCAGCAAACAATAAGTACAAATTATAGACAGAAGGAACAGAAAGGAAAGCACCAGCTACCACACTGACATCTTACCACTCTCCAGCACAGACAGCCCGACGTACGTTTCTCTCACTTCATCAGGAGGAGATTTAAATAAAGAAATATGTTTTATTCATGTATTAGTTCTGCTTATTGATAAGCGTATTCAATTCTACGCCATACTGTAGATAAGGGAAAACTCAATTATCGTTGCAGAATGATTTCATTGCTTTTACAATAGAAATGGCTGGTGTTTGAGAAATTATTTCAAGAAATGTTTTGGGGAAGAAAAAATGTATATGAAAATGTATATTGTTAAAGGAGAACACTTTAAAAAAAATAAATAAATAAATATATATATATGGCCAGGGAGGGGGTGAGTAAAAGAAGAACGATCACTTACCTCCCCCAGCTTCAATGCTGATGGTTGCATACTGACGCTCTGGCCACAGCCGTTTCCTGAGATAGGACTTGTGACGTGACGGGGCAGGCCTGCTCAGGCACTCAGCGGCAGAGGCAGGACACCGCTACAGTCGCTGACTGGCTGAGCAGGACTGCCCGTCACGTCCAGGGTTCCTTTTCAACCCCACAAAGAACCCAGGGATTTGTGTCAAATTGACGTGGTGTAGAGTGATTCTGTGACACCCCTCTGTCGTTCCATCCCACCCTCTTCTCTATTAGGGATGCCCCTGGGCAGGATTTCTCCTAATCATCACTTGTCTGAACACCACAAGTGTTGGATCATTAAGGCACATGTGCAGAGTTCAGATAAATGATTAATAGGAGAAATCTAATAATAATCATGATTTTTTTTTTTTAGTGGCCGTCTATATGATGAGACGGCCACCTTTGTCTGATATGTTCTGGAAGTGGGCACACAGCCTAAAGCTCAGTGAACATTGATAATATTTACTATTGTGATTGTTAAATTGAGCTTTAAATTGGACCCCCCCATTAAGATGTGCATTGCTCACATATGATTATACGCGCTAGCACTAGCATATAACATGGCACCCAAACAGAGGGGGCCCCGTCTGCCGTTTGCAGAGATGGTTCTCTCCTCCACACACAACCACAGATTTTGTAAAAAATGGACAAAATTGGTTTGAGGGCCATGAAATCCTATTCCTGTAAGATGGAACAGAAGAGGCAGACATATGCGATCTCCTTATTCAAAACAGATTAGTGACTTTTGCCAGATTTAAAGGGAACCAATCACCCCGAAAATCGATGTAAAGACAAGGATATGTGCTGATAGATCACCCAGCACACTTCCCAAATATGCCCCTGTAACCTCTGTGCCCCCCTCAATGAGACAGTAATCTTACTTTCTTCTTGTCACGCGCTGTATGTAAATTTTTGCTAACTAGTCCGGGTGGGCGTATGTAGTCCTGGTGGGCGTATGTAGTCACGGTCCATGGGCGTATCTACTCACGGTCCGGGGGCGTATGTAGTCGCGGTCTTCGGCTGTAATCACGCCCAGAGGGGCGTGATTCGGCGGCTTGCGGTCCAGTGACGTCATCCGGCGGCTTGCGTTCCGCGTCGCGGCCGCGCCGACGTGTTCGGGAACCCGCGCATGCGCAGTACGTCAGCGTCGTCTCCCGCCGTACTGCGCATGCGCGGGTTCCCGAACACGTCAGCGCGGCCGCGACGCGGAACGCAAGCCGCCGGATGACGTCACTGGACCGCAAGCCGCCGAATCACGCCCCTCTGGGCGTGATTACAGCCGAAGACCGCGACTACATACGCCCCCGGACCGTGAGTAGATACGCCCACGGACCGTGACTACATACGCCCACCAGGACTACATACGCCCACCCGGACTAGTTAGCAAAAATTTACATACAGCGCGTGACAAGAAGAAAGTAAGATTACTGTCTCATTGAGGGGGGCACAGAGGTTACAGGGGCATATTTGGGAAGTGTGCTGGGTGATCTATCAGCACATATCCTTGTCTTTACATCGATTTTCGGGGTGATTGGTTCCCTTTAAATATTTTATAAATACCATATATCCAGAAGAAAATATAGATATGGCACTCACCCTTACGAAGACTTTGTAAGGGTGAGTGCCATGTCTATATTTTCTTCTGGATATATAATTTGACTGGACTGTCTTCACATAGAGCACCACCCCGAAAGAGTTTACGATTTTTTATATGCCTATCAACAGTGTGCATTTAGTCCTCCTTTGGATGGTGTGTAGTGCCGTATTCAGACTCTCTTGTATGCTGGACTATTTTATAAATATCAACTACAGTCTAATGGATGACATGAAAATAGAGGAAAAACATAAGCATGGAAGTTATGTGATTCACTTTTAGGCTCACCTGTAAGAACGTCTATTGTCATTTTTAAGTTTACATTATTAAAAAAAAATTAAGCAACATTTATAATAGAATAGAAAATAGAAATGAGGAGTGAATTAAAAAAAGTGTTTAAGGTTTCCCACTGCACTCATTTTATCAATCCAATACATTTAAGGTGAAAAAAAAGTCAGACTACAGAGGGATGTTTGTAGTCTGTTACCATGGAGATACTGGACTCCATAGAAACTGTAAATCTATCTATCTATCTATTTATTTATTTTTACTTTTTTTTTTATTAATAATCATTTTTCACCTATATGTATTCCTGCATGATTATTAGATAAGCAGAGCTGGATGTTAAAACGATCAAATGTTTTTTATTAAATTTATATGGTTACAAAACAACATAACTTTCTAACATATAAATAGATGAGTTTGATGCCAATCTTGAGTTATGGCATACAGCCTAACACAGAGCTGCATCTGATTGCTACAATTGTGTGAAAACTTTGCTGAGTTTTTATTATGCAGAGCTCTGTGATGCTTTACATTCTGGAGTCTTTCCTAAGTCTGCGTTCACATCACTATTGTGTCCTCTGTTGCATGCCTGCATCAAAATAGATTGCTGACGTGAACGAGCACGGACAGGCACGGGCCCCATTGACTTCAATAGCCGGAACATTGTCAGCTAGGGCCTGCACCGACTTTAGCAACATTTAGAAGCCCGATAGTGAAAGATTGGAGTGCTGGCCTCATATGTGAGCTGCCGTACCATTCATTCGTGGACAATTGACCTCTATTCTCAGGATCAGTGGTGACGGCAGCAGTCAGACCCCCCACCACTTACAGAACATTCTGGTATGTTTGAATCTAAACAATCTGCATTTGACTCCTGGTGGCTGGAGAAGTTGGAGTCCTGGAAAACATGGATACAACCATAGGCCCTAGTCTGTATTCATGTTTTTCTGGCAGCCCTGGGGTTGCACCCAACTTCTCCAGCCACCGGGAGTAAAATGCCAAGCAGTCGGGGAACGAGGAGCAAGCGACCGCTGACCAGACAGGTCAGCGCTAGAGATGATCGAACAGCTGAAAATCTTAGGTTTGATCGAACTCGAACCTTGCCAAACCTTCCACATTTGATTCCTGATGCCTTCCCGATCCGTGGGGAAGGAGAAGACAGCCCGGGTACTGCCAGGAGTTCCGGGGTACAGCGTATTATCTAGGCTGAATTCCGCAATTCCAGGTGGTACCCTGGCTGTCTCTTCCTTCCCCACGGACCGGGAAGGCATCAGGAATCAAATGCGGAAAGTTTGGCAAGGTTCGAGTTCGATCAAACCTAAGATTTTCGGCAGTTCGATCATCTGTAGTCAGCGCTCGCTTGCTCACAGAGATCGCTCATGTAATAGAACCTTAACTGTAGGTTTAGGATAACCTGCCGTTTTGTCTTTTACTACTGGTTCATGGACTACCATCCGGATAAGTGCTTCTATTTCATCTCTGCAAATCTCCAGTCTGAATGTAACAAGGATGTGTACAAGAGGTCTTATCCAATACAGGATATTTATGAATGCACTAAAATGGCACCTACTGCGTATTACCTTTCTCTATGGCCTTGTCAAAAGGAACATAAACTCTAAACCCAGCTCTGCTTCACCTTCATGGCTACTTAAAACTAGCAAATGGGCAATTTCTAGGCAATGAGGGTTTAGACATAGACTATTCACCCATAGCTTCACCACCACGTTAGTCCAGTAATTTGATGTTTATAGTGAATTTCGGAGTGATAAAAAAACACAAAACAAAATTTTTTAATATACAGCATATAAAATATACTGTAAATGACATAAACATGTCTCACTGTATAGGGTTCCTACCACCTAGAAACAGCCAATTGCCGATAACACAAGTCAGCCCTAAGACTCATCCATTCTAACCAGTTGTAGGGGTCTCCACTTTATTCCAACCTGGTTAGGATGTATGAGAAGCAGCAGTCACCCGTATGAGCAGCTCACTTTGCTTTAGCAAGAAAAAGCATTCGTTACCTCTCACTTGGGTTTAGGAGGGAAAATTCCATGGCGGAAAAGCCATCATGTGTTTTGGGATTAGTTATTGACACTGAATGATTGCAATAAATCTCTCTATAATAATCTTCTGATTCCAAAACTTTGCCTTGACTGCGAGGAAAAAAAAAAAAAAAGAACATTTCCTTTGTCCATTTTATTGAGCGTTCTGGGGAGTCAGAGTTTACAGGTTAAACACTTGAGAGCAGTAATACATGCAGGTTAGGATTTTGGATTGAAATTGAATGCCTACAAAAAACTTTTTTTGGCGCTAATAATCAAATAAATTGTTTTTTGCCGGTTATTTTATTGGAAGGTGGTATATAGAGGGGGGAGAAACTGAGCTCAGGAGCAGAGAGGAGGGGATTTATCACAAATGGTGTTTCATATGGAGCTGTTATATAAAATCCTGCCTGTGAGACACACCTCTGAGTAAACCTGAGGCCACGCCTCCCTTTACACATGCCCCCCCCCTTCCTGTCCAATTGGTGAGCAGGATGAAGACTGGTGGAAAGTCATAATATTTTTGTGACAAAAACATGTGACTTTTCAGCTGTTTGTTTTCAAAGCTTCATGATTTGTGCAGCCTGTTAGCCCCGCCCACGCGGAGCAATCAACAGCTTTATATGTATACAATCTCATACAAGGAGCTCTGTCAATTACTGTGTGTCGGCAGGGGAGGCAGGGCTTTCTTTATAAGTCCAGGGAGAATTAAACAGAAATCTGTCAGCTGCAATCCAAGTTTTTGTTAGGTCAAAGAAACCCATGGTAACTTTCATACATCCCTCTGTGCCGCTAATCATTGAATAGCGGTCACAGAAAACTTGTCAGTGCACACAATGGAGCATATGGCTCTGGCAGCAGTGAAGATGATCTTCTCTAAAACAGGACGTTCTGTGACACGGCCGGGTCACAGAACGGCCGGCGTCTTACGCTGTGCGAACAAAATGGTGCATTTCGAGGATAAAACCTATTTTAGAGTAAATGTCTACCCTAGAAAACATTTTTAAGTCCAAATAGATTTCATAATTCTGTGCTGATTATAGTGGTATTCCAGTGAGGAAAAATATTAAAAAGGATTGAGGGTGCTTTAAAAATAAAATGAAAGCATACACAACTGCCCTGATTCCTTTACAGCTGATATTCTGAAGGCTCCCAACTTCCTTTCACATGTCAACCTTTCAAGCTCAACTGATCATTGGTTTCAATGGTGACCCACCTCAGCCAATGATTGGTTGATTTCCTGCAAGTGTGACACATCATTGTGGGAGGTGTCAGAAAGCAGCGAGGACTGGGAGCAGGGGAAGGGTGAGCACTCACAATTCTTTAAAAAAAAAAATCTTGCTGAAATACTCTTTAATTTATATATTTTATAGATGTTGGAACTTAGTTGCTGTTTGATAAAGAGCTTCAGATCCCCTGCATATGAATCAGTTGACATCATGAGTCCTAGCAGACCTTGCTGTGGTGATCACAGATTATAATTCTAATAGGGACTTAGAAGAGAACAAAGCTCCATCTGTAAAGCCAGAAGCAGAAATCAAAGATGGCTCCCGGTTGGGGGGCCAAATGCTTAAACAAGGGGATGGAATACAGATAAGTAGTCGCCTTATGGTAATGTTCATAGAGCTCTGTTCTGATAGTAAGGGCAGTGTTTGTGAGAGTATTAGACCCCCACATATAGTTATATTTAGTCAATACAATTGATGAAACCTATTAATTACAGACAATTATTAACAGTAATCAACCAGGTGAGTTATATTTCCAAACAAAACCCTATATAGGGGAAGATTTATCAAACATGGTGTAAAGTGAAACTGGCTCAGTCGCCCCTAGAAACCAATCAGATTCCGCCTTTCATTTTCCAAAGAGTCTGTGAGGAATTAAAGAAGGAATCTGATTGGTTGCTAGGGGCAACTGAGCCAGTTTCACTTTACGCCATGTTTGATAAATCTCCTGCCATATTTATCTGTATTAGAATACATACAGTACTGTACAATTGTATCCGTCCATGACAGAACTCACCCATCTTTCCTTGGTTTCCGCTTTTCATCTTTATATGGCAACTAAAAAATATAGATAAATGTGTTATATTTCTAGCAGTTTCTAGTCTTGTCACAGAAGTTACATTCAAAATTTGCAGGAAGTTAAGCATATTATAAAGATTAGCATATTCTGCTACATTGGCTGCTGTAAACTGCCACACACTGCACAGCGGTAAACACAGGAGCTTCCTAGCCGAGGGATGCTTCAGCGGATTCAGCAATACTTAGGTATCTGGTTCACAGATCGATATGCAAAAGAAGGGTCCGTGGAGTCTCAGTTACGAGTCTCAAAACATGGGAATAGCCAGATATCCCTCCAGGGGAGGGAAGCCTATTGCCAAGGGGGTGCCTCCCAGTGGGGAGAACACCAAACCACCCTGATACGTAGCCCCTTTAGTCCCACTCTGTTGCGAGTATTGGAACATAAATAGGGAAATACCAGGGTGGCCCCTTTTGCGTCAAAGTCTAACTCCGTGGCAAGTATTGCAACATGACAAGGGTTTACCAAGGCAGTCATCCATCCACAGACGATCGTTTCAGGGTAGTTGCCCCTCGTCAGTGTGGAGTAGGATTCTGGCTAGCAGGGGCAATGAAATATAGACCAACAAAACACAGCAATCGCTAAGCTCAAGGAGACCAGAGACAAAAAAAAAATCAAATGGAGTACTCACTGAAGAGTCTCCACTGATGCATTGCCCCCTATAAATTTAAATATGCAAAAGAGGGGTCTGTGGAGTCTCAGTTACGAGTCTCAAAACACGGGAATAGCCAGATATCCCTCCAGGGGAGGGAAGCCTATTGCCAATGGAGTGCCTCCCAGTGGAGAGAACACCAAACCACCCTGATACGTCCACTCGGTAGTCGAGTATTGGAACATAAATAGGGAAATACCAGGGTGGCCCCTTTTGCGTCAAAGTCTAACTCTGTGGCAAGTATTGCGACATGACAAGGGTTTACCAAGGCAGGCATCCATCCACAGACGATCATTTTGGGGTAGTTGCCCCTCATCAGTGTGGAGTAGGATTCTGGCTAACAGGGGCAATGAAAAATGGATCAACAAAACACAGCAATCGCTAAGCTCAGGGAGACCATCGACAAAAAAATCAATCCGTCAAATCCGTCCTGCCTTGTGGTGGGCACTGGTGAAGATCTATCTATCTATCTATCTATCTATCTATCTATCTATCTATCTATCTATCTATCTATCTTCAGAGGTCTAGTGTATCCTATATAATCCTGAAAATATAAATCAAACAGTATGTTATCTTTACCTGGTTACCCAATGAAATACATGCAGTGCCCTATAGTCCTACAGTGTGACAGAGCGACTACAAGCCAATAAATGTCACCATGCACTCTAAGGAGTTTGATGTTACCCTGCACTAAACACACAGCGTCCACCAAGTATGACACGGAGCGGGTTGAATAAGGCAATAACAAGATGTGTTTTCATGGAATATATTTTTAGCTTGGTACATTAAATGAGATGGAAAGTGCATTTAGCTTGCCTGTCACAAAACTTTCTGAATTCCAATGTTTATGACGAATGTGATGTATTAAGGAACGGCAGAATTGAGAAGCAAAGAGTAGAAGAATGATTGCATATGTCTTTTAACTGGAATAACCTACAAGAAAGTTATTGGTAACCAAGGATACAGCTGAAAAACATTTGATTGGTATGAAGATGTGTAAAATAACTACAACTCCAAGCATGACCTGACATCTACTATTTACTGTTGCATTAGATTTATTCGAGACACAATGGAACCTGTTTTGTCCAATGAGTCCCACTTAAAGGGGTACTATGAGGAAAAATGTATGCAAATCAACTGGTGCCAGAAAGTTATACAGTTTTCTAAATTACATTTATTTAAATAAAATAAAAAATCTCAAGTCTTGCAGCACCTATCAACTGCTGTATGTCGTGCAGGAAGTGGTGTATTCTTTCCAGTCTGACACAGTGCTCTCTGCTGGTCCATGTCAGGAACTGTCCAGTGCAGGAGAGGTTTTCTATGGGGATTTGCTCCTGCTCTGGACAGTTCCTGACATGGACAGAGGTGGCAACAGAGAGCACTGTGTCAGACTGGAAAGAATACACCACTTCCTGCAGGACATACAGCAGCTCATAAGTACTTGAAGTCTTTTTTTCTCTCTTTTTTTATAGAAGTAGTTTACAAACCTGTATAACCTTCTTGCACCAGTTGATTTTAATTTATTTCCCCCCAGAAATGTTTCCCCTTTAAGAAGGGGCTATAGAGGACAGAGATAAAACAAAAAAGAATCTTCAGGACCTGAATTTTATAAATTTCCATTTTGAAATTAAATGATATCAATATTTTCAAAACGAGAAGATAAACCAATCCCATGGACTTACATGTAGGAGATTGTAGTAGGTGGATTCCTCCGGGCTGGTTAACGTCTTTGGTTTCTGTCTTCTTGGACCCCTCTGGGGCTTAACCACTTCTGATTGGGAACAATCCAATTAATTCAACAATAACAAAAAGGAAAAAAAAAAAGAAGGTAATACAAGGTTTCAGTAAACAATGGCCAAAACTGGTAAAAAGAAGGCAACCATAGGGGGCAAAGAGGCTCCAGGTGTGACTATAGTCTTTCCACCCCCTACAGTTACACCCTATGGGGGAGATTTATCCAACATGGTGTAAAGTGAGACTGGCTCAGTTGCCCCTAGCAACCAATCAGATTCCACCTTTCATTCCTCACAGACTCTTTGGAAAATGAAAGGTGGAATCTGATTGGTTGCTAGGGGCAACGGAGCCAGTTTCACTTTACACCATGTTTGGTTAATCTTCCCCTATAAGTGAAGGATTGGGATCACTGCAGGTAGCCGTCACTTGTCACTCAGGCTCTGCAGATTAGAACACAAAGGCAAGCATCTCCCGATACTGCTATGGGCCACATCACATTTCCCTTAGTGTCAGTGCTTTAAATGTTTTGAGTTTACTCTGTAGATCGTTCTCCAGATTTTGGCAGCCTATTAATTAAATGGTTTACTTCATTAAAAGATTAGATTCCCCACCCACCCGGTCAGAAGTAAGTATTTATCATGGGAGCCATGGTGAACCTCGCTGACGGAATAGCTCTTAATATCGGATCAGGACTAGAAATACAGAACATACAGTAGAGGATTCCTTTGTGTGATATTTAAAGGGTTTATCCCAAGATTACAAACTGTCCACAAGATAACAGATAACTAGATCATTGGAGATGATCCGATTACTGGGATCCTTATGATCAAAAGAACAAAAGGTAAATTGCCCCTTGAGGGAATGGGGTCACAGCGCACATACTTAGCAGGAAAGACTTCCAAACATTGCTCTAAGGGGCCTATTCCATGGAGCGATAATCGGACGATTATCGCTCCGTGGAATAGAGGCAATGATCAGCCGATGAAGCTGCTGCTGCGTGTGGGACCGGGAGGAAGAAGGAGTGCAGGAGAAGCCCTGTAAATGCTAGGTAATGTATGGTGTTTACACGGGCTGCTAGGACATCGGTACCAACGTCCCCGCAGCCCTTGCTAAACAATTATCGGGCCCAATAATAGGCCCAGTAAACGAGCACGGATCTAGCAGATCCGCGCTCGTTTACATTATTTATCGGGCCCCCATCGGCCCGTGGAATAGGACCCTGAGGCTCTGGGGGAGGGTAGTGCACCTAACGGTCTCACCGGACCATGGACACACGACTAACTGTGCAAAAAAGGGGTCCCGTGGAGCTCAGGCTGAGGCTCCACGGGACCGCTTTTTTGCATATTTAAATTTTGTATGGGACAATCAATGGAGACTCGTAAATGAGTACTCCATTGGAATTTTTCACTGTTCTCCCTGAGTTCAGTGATTGTTGTGTTTTGTTGGTCTATTTATCAGTGCCCCAGTAGCCAGAATCCTGCTCCACACTGATGAGGGGCAAATACCCCGAAACTGCAGTCTGTGGATGGATACCTAGCCTTGGTAACCCTTGTCTTATGTCGTTATACTCGCCACAGAGTTAGACTTTGACTTACAGGGGCCACCCTGGTGTTTCCCTATTTAGGTCCCAAAGCTCGCAACAGAGTGAGGACCTGAGGGACTACGTATCAGGGTGGTTTGGTGCTCTCCCCACTAGGAAGCACCCCTTGGCAATGGGCTTCCTTCTCTGGAGAGAGGGATATCTGGCTATTCCCGTGTTTGGAGACTCGTAAATGAGTACTCCTGTCAGGGCCCCCAGGAACAAAGACACACAGGACAAGTGGGCCCTATAGATAAGAACCCCCCACATTCTCCCTACCTACTTGCAGTGCAGGTCCTAAACAACCAGTCCGCAACTGGGCGACGATCCCTGCACTCAAATAAGTGTGAACACAGACAAGACACAGGACAGACAAACAAGGTACAATGACAGCAGACAAGGCAAAGTCACAAAGACACACAGAAGGACAGGACCAAGAAAGCAGCAAGGAACAGAGGACCAAACGAACGGAGGACGAAAGCCAGAGATGCAACCAGGTAACAGTGAAGCCAAAGCCAGAACAGTGGAGCCAAAGCCAGAGATGAAGCAAAAAGAACTGAGCACTAAGCAAGGTAAACTGAGGACTAAGAAGAACACTGAACCAAAAGACAAAGAAGCTAATAAACAAGCAAGGGATCAGGAACTAGGAATAGAGACAAAATCACAAAGGCAGGATCTAGCAGACAGACAAGCTGCAAAACTATCAAGAGCCCTGAGTGAAGGGAGGGCAGTAGTGGATTATAACAGGGGCGTTCCGGGCGGCAGCCCGGGGCCCTGAGCTCCTGGGGGGCCCATGACCACCCAAAAAGACTTATCCTTTCAGTGGTGTACTGTCTCCTGGCTACACTTCTGCCATGATTTGCAAAAAATCACTGTTTTTTTTATGGCAATTTTGCACAAATCAGGACATCATGACATTATCTATACTGTACTATGAACACCAGGCTAGTGTCGCCATAGTTACAGTGGGGTGGGGGGGCCCAGGCTTGGTGAACAGCCCGGGGCCTATGGTAAAGTTAATTCGCCCCTGAGGGAGGGAGAAGCTTATAAGGGAACAGAAGTCCCGGACTCCAAGCGGATAGGTTGAGCAGGAGAAACACACAAGAAATCACAGAAAGCCAGAGGTGAGGAGACCTGTCCATCACAACACAGCAGACAACAATCAGAGAACAGACCACAGCAAGGAAAGTGCAGGGAGCACTAAGAAAACATGGACCGGAACACAGAAGACACAAGTAGAGAGCACAGTAAAACAAGAAACGGATCATGGCCAAAAGCGCAGTCTTTGGCGCAGAGGTCGAAACTTCGCAGCAGAGGGTGACACTGATGCCTTTTCAGGCGCGATCATGACAACTCCATTGGAATTTTTCACTGTTCTCCCTGAGTTCAGTGATTGTTGTGTTTTGTTGGTCACACGACTAACTGCACCAGAACGGCACCAAGGAGGAAGGTAAGCGACTTATCTTCATCCTCGGTGTCTCCTGTCCAATAAGGACAGATATGTCTAACCTGCTGATAGTTCCCCTTTAAGGGAGATTATAGTTTAATGTTAATTGGACACTAATTGGAAGTAATGGCAGGGTGACGCTTATCTCAGGCTGCCCTCACCTATTCATACAGCCAGTGCCTCAGCTCCAAGCTACAGGAAGTCTGCAACTGCAAGTAAAGGTCCCCATACACCTTATACTTTTGTTGGCCATACTCTCAACTTGTGGTGGGTTCAGCCATCAGTATAAGCTTCATAGCGCTCTCCTGACCCACCACTGACAGGTGATGTTCGTGGAGATAAGGGCTGGGCATGACAGAAAATAACTGCCTGACCCTTTGTCCTGGGAGAGGTAAGCCTCAGCCAGAGCTCTCTCTATTGGAACATGGAATAACGTTTTTGTGAGACATAAAGGTGACACATTTATTAGCTAAAAAAATGTGAGCATTTATAATGCAAACCTGCTATGATGGTAGTTGTATCAAATATATAATCATCTATTTTTCCCTTGTCATTACATTGACTTATAGGGCCACTTAATATGGTGATTTTGGTGGTTTCCTAACAGGAGCTGCCCCTTGGCTGGGTCCTCCCCGGAGGGATATCTGGCTAGTCCTGTGTTTTGAGACTCTTTAATGAGGTTCCATGGGCTCGTCTTTTGCATATTCATGTTTCCCAGGGAGCAATGCACCTAGGACTTCACTGCATTGAGCGCTTTCACTAGCAGCTGGCAGTGTTGTCGTTTGGCTGGTCTCCCTGAGTTCAGCGATCTGTTTCTCTTATGGCTTTACTAGGCATTGCTTCCACCTAGCCAGAATTCTGCTCCACACTGATGAGGGGCAACACCCTGAAACAGCTGTATGTGGATGTTTATCTAGCCTTGGTTTATCCCTTGTCATTACATTGACTTATAGGGCCACTTAATATGGTGGTTTCCTAACAGGAGCTGCCCCTTGGTTGGGTCCTTCCCGGAGGGATATCTGGCTAGTCCTGTGTTTTGAGACTCTTCAATGAGGCTCCATGGGCTCCTCTTTTGCATATTCATGTTTCCCAGGGGGCAATGCACCTAGGACTTCACTGCATTGAGCGCTTTCACTAGCAGCCGGCAGTGTTGTCGTTTGGCTGGTCTCCCTGAGTTCAGCAATCTGTTTCTCTTATGGCTCTACTAGGCATTGCTCCCACCTAGCCAGAATCCTGCTCCACACTGATGAGGGGCAACACCCCGAAACAGCTGTATGTGGATGGTTACCTAGCCTTGGTTTATCCCTTGTCATTACATTGACTTATAGGGCCACTTAATATGGTGGTTTTGGTGGTTTCCTAACAGGAGCTGCCCCTTGGCTGGGTCCTTCCCGGAGGGCTAGTCCTGTGTTTTGAGACTCTTCAATGAGGCTCCATTTTTGCATCTATTTAAAAGTTATCTCAAACTTAATAATAATGTAATCCGAAATAGAGTAACAGACAGCAAAGGTTCTTTCTAGGAAAAGACTCTTCACAAGCATGTGAAGACTAATACTGGATATGCAGTCAGGTGAAACATTCTTCAAATTGCAAGAGGTGTGCTCAGCTTAATGAAACCAGTCCGGTTACCCAGCGCTCAATAAGAAGACATGCGGCACTCACCACATTTAATTGAGAAAAACATGCTACTTTTATTCCATAAAAGCAGAGGTACAGCAGGTAATGCATGAAATGTCTGAAAAACACTGGCATCTAACCTGCTGTAACTCTATTTTATGGAATAACAGGAGCATGTTTTCTCAAATAAATGTGGTGAGTGCCGAATGTTTTCTTATTGAGCATGTAATAATAATTTAAATCCAGCAAATTTCATGTTATTATATTTATTATACTATATTACCTTATACATGAAGAAACACTAAAACTTTACAGAAAAATAATTCCCATTATAAACCCGAAATACAATGACATCCAAGTTTTCCATCCACCGTATAGCTTGAAATGTCAGCGGGAGTTGATGCCGCTGGGCATTCTGAGTCCTGCTGCTTTCTAACATGTTCTCTCATGTATAAGTAACGCTTGCTCTGTCATGAGTTAACTTAGAATTTCAATCCTACCTCAAATGTAACATAATGCATCATCAACTATACCAAGTGTTATCTCAAAGGCAAAAAAAAAAAAATGACCTGTAGGCATTGTTATACCTATTAGTGTAAGGGTCCATGCACACAGCAAAGTCATGGAGCAATGCTAGGGGAGAAGGCATCTGTGATGCTGCATGGGTTTGAGTGAGATATCATTTTTCTTTGCATAAAATCTATATGAATCCAATAAACCAGCTTCTGTGTTCCTCCTCATGGAATCGACAAGCTGTGGGCACTATAGTACTGATCTGTACAGCTAGGGACTGCAATAGTCTTAAAAATAAAAGAGATTCAGTACATTTACTTTAGCACAATATAGGTGTATATGCAGTACTAGGCTATATTCACACAACATATATTTTCATAAAAGTACGTCCGTTGTTGCCTATTGCAACAATGGCCGTGATTAATATGAAAATATATGTTACCTGGCCTCTATGGAATCCTGGCCTGAGCGTATATACATAATATACGCTCCGTCTGGGATCTCTCGCGGTGCCGTAGAAAACTGACATGTCAGTTTTCTGTGGCCGCTATTCATTGAATAGCGTCCGCAAAAAACCCTGTCAGTGCAAACTATCGAGCGAGCAGCTTTGGCCGCACGCTCCATAGTGTGCTGTGGGGAGTTCTGATGCGGGCGCACACAGATGCACCCACATCAGAACTCTACGGCCCTAAAGATCATCCGCCCAGTACTGCAGTACTGATCTTTAATGAGACCGTCCGTTCCGTGAACCGGTTGGGTCACGGAATGGCCGGTCTCATACTGTGTATGAACATAACCTTAGGCAGTACCGACCAGATGATCTTTAGCGCCGCAGAGTTCTGATCTGGGTGCATCCATGCGCGCCCGCATCAGAACTCCCCACAAATTACAGGAAGTGTGGGCGGGGCTTAGCATGTGCAGAAGAGAGGGGGAGTGAACCTAAGAAACTCCGGACTTTGTACCTGCAAGCTATGCCCATCTGCCTGCTGAAGATCTGAGGTCTGAGCAGCTGTCCATTTTTGTCAAAATTACCTCTCTGAAGGGTTAAAAAAAGTTTTTTTTTTAATGAGGTTTTGCTACTGCTCTGTATAGTTCCTGACATGGACAGAGGAGGCAGCAGAGAGCACTGTGTCAGACTGGAAATACACCAGATCCTGCAGGACATAGAGCAGCTGATAAGTACTGGAAGGCTTAAAATTTTTAAATAGAAGTGATTTACAAATCTGTATAATTTTCTGACACCGGTTGATTTATAAAAAAAAAAAAAAAAAAAAAAAAAAAGGGAACCTGTCACCCCCCATGCAGAGGGGCAGAGCCCAGCCGACCCCCGGGTGCAGTCCCAGTCCCGGAGCCCATCCCGCTGCAGAGAAATCCCTGTCTGAAGTCGCGGCTCCAGTCATTCTCTATGGACCCATCTCTGGGGAGCGCGTGCGCGGCTTTGGATGGGGATTTCACGGCGGCGGGATGCGGTAACTATATGGGTCTGCATCGGAGGGGGGGGGGGGGGGTCGGATGTTCTCTGCGCCGGCACAGGGGGTAACAGGTTCTCTTTAAGACATTGGCAGGCGGAATTGATCTCTTTTTCTGCCATCACGATTCACGATTTCCGTGGCTGCATTTCCCCAGTGTATGCAGAGGCATTCCAAGCTGATCAGTCTCATCCTAAGCAGAAGTATCTTATTATCATCGAGCACCCTGACAGGCTGTAATTATGCGGAACATAGACATGTTAGTTGTAGTTCATTTAATAAAAAAAAAAAAGTTTGAGAGTTGAGAATAATTTCGGTGTACGGGAGGTGATTCATCCATCACGAGGCACAAGCCAGATGACTAACACCATCTATGACTACCCGGCGGAACCTTCCAACCCCCTCAGACTACAATTAGTGGAGCGAGCGGCTCCCTCCGTTGGTTGAGATAACATCACAGCAATTTCTTTAACTCCTCTTACAGTTCACTTGCTGGCAGATGGCCGGACGTTTCACTGACATCAGCAATGGAAATATCCAGAGAGCGATGGACGCGGCCGGAGAAAGGCACAGAAGACGCTCAGCGGGGAGCTGGGTTTATGCAACGACAGCAAAGTCAGAGTAATGGATTTTTTACAGTATAGTCCGCCAATTCTCTAGGTTTGTACGCTCACTACTCACCATGCCGGGGCTGTCACGCAGAGATAGCAGAGCTCAATGTGTCCTTTATCTGTTTCTTTTATAAATTGTGGTAAATCAGTGAGAGGGGTTATATCTATAGTCCTTAGTAAAAGAAAAGATGCATCACAGTATCAGGCTGAGAGGGACTAACTTGAAGGGATTTATCAAGACTAATGTATCTGAATGCCGGTCTTAAAGGGGTTCTCCAGCGCTACAAAAACATGGCCACTTTCTTCCAGAGACAGCACCACACCTTTTTCCAGTTTGGGTGCAAGTTTTGCAACTTATTTCCATTGAAGTGAATGGAGCTTAATTGCAAACCACACCTGAACTGGAGACAAGAGTGATGCTGTTTATGGAAGTAAGTAACCCCTTTAGTAAACCCCTTTAACTAAGGGCCATATGACACAGCCTGATCTCTAATGTAAGCGAGCACTGATCTTTTAGATCAGCGCTTGCTTACTGAGCCTATTGCAATAATCAAGCAAGGGCTGTATGGACATCATTAGCGATGTCTGTGCAGCCCTTGCTGTATATAGTAAAAACTGAAGCATATACAGTACATTACCTCTCCATGCTCACAAGGCTCTTGTTGCTTCTCACCGCAGCCACAGCTGGGATTTCAGAGCTGGTCTCTGAAGTGACAGGGTGCTTAGCAAATCACTTGCCGAGACAGACAGTGCTGCAGCCAGTGATTGGCTGAGCGACCTGTAACTCCAAAGGCCGGTGTAGAAGCTTCAGCAGTGGCAGTGGGGAGGGGGCAGAAGCGAGAAGAACACTGGGGAGCAGGAAAAGGTAAGTATGAAGTTTTTTTTTTTTTTAACACAGTCATCAGCTGTCGGCCGTGTATCGTCATTACACGTAGCAATGCTTTTTAGGCAGGACAAAAAGACATGATCAGCCAATGAACACTGTCATTGGCTGATCGTTGTTTTTGTTACACAGAGCGATAATCTGCCAAATTGACTAGAAAGATTAATTGAACGGCCGATTCATTTGTCTCCCTTACTTTATTTATTGAGCATTTAGTGAGAAAGGAAAAATGTTGTCTCTCCTGACCTGTCTTTAATAGTAAATGCTTGTAATTCCCATTATATAACAATTATAACACGTTTATTTAGAGCTCTGTGTTGTGCTGTTCCTTTAATATTCTCCTAGAAATGTAGGAATATCTTGCCGACTAAAAAATTTGAATATGCAAAAATAGGGTCCGTGGAGCCTCAGTCATGAGTCTTAAAACACAGGAGTAGCCAGATATCCCTCCTAGGAAGGAAACCCATTGCTAAAGGGTGAATCCCAGTGGGGAGATCACCAAAACCACCTTGATATATAGCCCCTTAGGTCCCACTCTCTTGTGAGTATCAGAACACAAATAGGGAAATACCAGAGTGGCCCTTTTAGCGTCAAAGTCTAACTCAGTTCCGTGTATTGCAACATGCCAAGGGAAAACCAAAGCCAGGCATCAATTCACAGACAGCTGTTTCGGGGTATTGCCCCTCAACATTGTGGAGTAGGATTCTGGGTATAGGGGGCAATGAATATATTGCAGATTGGATATGGCCAGTTGGGGGTTTGTCCTTACGTACTATGACATTGACCAATCATTGATGACAGTATCACATGTTTAGTGTTACAACCCTTTGTTAAGTAGAAATGCATCAATGTATTCATAAATTCCTGGTAGAAATCAAAGCTGTTTCAGGCTATTGCCCCTCATCAGTGTGGAATAGGATGATTCTGGGTATGGGGGGCAATTAATATATTGCCGTTTGGGTATGAGGCAAAGAACAGTAGAACAACAAAACACAGCAATCACTGAGCTCAAGGAGATCAACAAAAAGAAACTCCCATAGAGTACTTAATCGAGAATCTCCACTGATATATTGCCCCCTAAAATATTGAATATGTAAAAACAGGATCCATGAAGTCTCAGTTACGAGTCTCAAACCACAGGAATAGCCAGATATCCCTCCCTGCAGTGAGAAGCTTAAATGGAATGGCCTTCAAGCATGCATGATTCATTCCTAGTTTTTGGGACTGCAAGAGCCAAAAATGTGGGGTTCCCAGTAGTATCCACACATCAGTTTTTCTGTGAAGTGTTCTTAGGGGGAAATCCCCTTTAATAAGCCATCACAAGGGTTGCAGTGTACTGTACAACTTGAAAAGGACACGCTACAGATATGTAGTTCTCGGTGCTATCAGGCTTCTTTCATACAAAATATAATTGGGGTAAAGGTAATGATCTCCATTGTGGTTCTCTATTTATAAACCAAACTTGGTTCCAGTGCCATTTTCATGTACTGTGCTTGGTTCCGTTACTGTATGCATGAATTAATCTTTGTTCCGAACTTCTCATACAGCATTAATGTACTGTTGAGAGTTTTAGCCAGGAATGGAGCATACGTAGAGGAAAGACTGAGACTTCTTAAACCCATTCTTGGCTTTGGGTTTAAAAACTGCATCTAACAACTTGGACGTGTGAACATACCCCAAAGTAATTTCATAGTAAATTAGGTAAAACTACTCTCTCAGATTAAAGTCCCTAGAATTTTGAATACAATGCCAAAAAATATTCTTCAGAGGATTTCTGTTGAGGACGTCTGGCTGTAAAATGACGTTGCCTTTGGTTATCCTGTACATGTCTAGCACGTAAACAAAACAACAACCTGCACAACAATCATATAATATGGATGAGAGAACATATCATATCATTTTTTTCTTCATCATAATAACATCATTCGCTTTTCCTGCAATCTGATATATAAATGGCAAAAAAAAAACAAGGAACGAAATAGCTTCATTGCATCAGCCGAAAAAGTTCTCAGGTAGCAATTTCTGCCTCAAAACATTTGCGATAATGGAATGTGACAGAAGACAGCAAAAAACTAAATGAACCTGTAAATACCCTTAGATATCGCCTCGACATGGTGGCAGCGCACAAGTGGAGCTCCAGAGTAGAGACGGTGTGAAGCTTCCTGAAAATGTTAATTTGTTTTCGGAAGCCGAGCAGGTGACATATTTGCAATAATACAGGGTATTTTGCATTAAATTATGTGGAAGGAGATGCAACGTGATGGCTGTACAAAGCAATGAGCTCGTACCCTCATGCATGGCAAATACATTTATATTATGGATTCCATCCTAGGCTGTAGATTATATAGTATGCACATAGAAAATACTCATACCAGCCCATAGTTATCACTTTTACATGTGGCAGGTGAGTCTCCTGAAATTCTATCAACCATAAACAAGTATAGAAAAGCATAAAGAGAGGATTGAGACAGCAATAGACAGAAAGATGCTGCGGCACTCACCCGAAGTGTGCAAAAGTTTTATTCCAAACGCATGGTCGTGGATACGAATATAGCAAGGCAACGGTCGTTTCGTGCTGGTATGCATTTCCTCTTGGTCCATACGCCTACCAGCCTGGAACAATCGTTGCCTTGCAATGTAAGTTTTCATGGCCATGTGATTGGAATATAACTGGCATACTTTGGGTGAGTGCCAATGAATTTCTACTGATGACACTGCCCATTGTGTGAAGCACCACCCTGTATTAGGAGTCAGAGTGGATGTTTTATATGCATCCCCAGCAGTACCGCTCGAGTATTGGATAGTGCCGAGGTACTGTATATAACTTCTTGTACCTAATTGAAATAAAAGTAATGCCCCTGTTATAAGCCATCAGGTATAGAGGGTAAGTCTCAGGGCACCCTTTCATTTCAGAAATCAACTGGAAAATTACATATCTGAATAGCCCAGCAAGTAATGGGTGAGGGGCCCTATCTTTTATGCTATGTCCAGATCATAGCCACTATGTTGGATATGGGGCACTTTTTTCAGTATCTGCACAGTTACATAGGGATATAAAGGGGGCATAACAAAGGTGTCTGGACATCCTTGCTTTCTTTTTTGCAGTATACTATGGTATGAATTGGCATAGTTGACTACTATTCCACTTATTGAATTCAGTAGACTGGGTGCCCCATAGCTGCTTAGTATCTATACTGTGTATGAGCAGGGACACCTCTCTTTTACAGGAGTCCCTGTTTCTGTACATACTTGGCTATGGCATTCATAGGGCAACTCAGACACTTTTGAATCCAAAATGAATCTGACAATCAGATTTGGCAAATCACATTGAAACAAATCTGAGGAGATTCGCTCATCTCTAGCTTACAGCTTTTCAGGCATTCATGCTAAGTGAAGAGTTAAAATTTGATTGACAATATAGCTTGTTCTAATCTCATTATTTTTCCTGGAAGCATTGGTATTACCATTACAATGACTGTGCCCGGCAAATTTATGGAACATAATTTGAAATATCTATAAGATTCTAATGCAAATTCTCGGCTAACTCTAAGTATGAGCGATAAGAGAGGGCAAACACTGATTTGTAAGTGCCCTCATCCCATCTCATCTCACTCCTCAGTCTTCACCCATTAGTAAGGATGACATGGCTGACACTTCCATACAGTGGACAGTTACCCCCTTACCTGTCTTATTTTGATGGAAATCATTCTCTGTCATTTTCTTCACTCTCATTAGCTCTGCCGTGATTTCGGGATTCAGCTGATTAGACAGAATCATATCGTTCAGCCTTTGTTGCAGAACTAAATAGTTTTCTGACAACCTGGAGATCTGAAATGATATAAAGCAGTGACTCCAACTAACAGGGGTAACAATTTCACAGTAGGGCAGATGTATCTCTAATAATCTCCAATAAAGAAGAACCATAGTTCCGGAATGAGTCAATAAAGATGAGTGGATCTCCATGTTTTCCAGGCAGTCCTAAGACTGCATCCAACTGCATTAGCTACGGAAATCAAATGCAGAGGCTTCTGGGTTTGGATGCACTTAGGCATGCTAGAGATCTGCTCATCTCTATGAGTCAACTCAAAGAATATCATAGCTATAGTCATTGGTACGGATTAGACGTGGGGAAACTTACAGTAAGTTTGGGTTTGGACAAAGCCAAAGGTTCAGTATTTGAATCATGGTGGCTGGAGGAAATGGATGTAGCCCCAGGGCTGCCTGAAAAACAGGCAGCGTTCAGGTCCGTGCAAACCTGAACTTATTGTTTGTCCATGTGCTACATCAGTGTCGGCTTGTAAAATCCTCCTGACCTTAAAGGGGTACTCCAGTTAAAAGCTTTTTCCCGGTAATTGGAACACATCACAAAGGTATATAACTTTGTAATATGCTTCAATCAACTATCTGCCCCCTTTGCCTATGTTTCCCCCCCCCCTCAATCCCCCACCAGGAAGTAAAGTAAACTCATTCTTACCTAATGACTGTTGACCCCAGGCTGCTCTGTGGCAGCCATTTTGTGACAACGACATCATCAAAAGGGAGGCGGGTCTAAGCCCTGTTAGGCCAGCCTCCCTTTGTCAGATGACTCAGGCTACTCAGCTCTGATTGGCTGAACAAGCTGTAAGCCATCTAACAGTTTTACAGAGTCAGTTAGACATCACTGGAGATAAAGTGCATTATGGGAAAGCCCAAACCAGGAAGTAAAGAAAAAATGAAGATACCAACTGGAGCTTCAGGGACCTGCAAACAGCCGGAAATTCAAACGGAGACAGACTCAGGAGGGATGGTAAGTGGGAAAACTATATTAATGATTGATTTATTTTTTTTATCAGCACCGGAGTACCCCTTTAAGTGTGTTACCAGTGTAAGTTTGCTCATCTCTACTACAGATCTTATAAGTTTTATGCCTTGGGAACCAGATCAACCTGTGTCTACTTAGACATTATTATTTTTTTATTTTGTACCTAGTATATTCCCAACCAATAACTTTATCGTGACCCTTTGTAGCACTTTATTAGACTGGTTCTTACCTGTTCTGTGAAGAACGCCAGATCTTCCATTTCCTTTATTATACTGGTTGTTCCATTACTTGTGTGATTAGGTTCCACTGCGCTGTTTTTGTTGGGAATTTTTCCTTCTTTCTTCAGTCTCTCTCTTTCTCTTGAACCCCGGTAGTTACTTTGTATAACAACGGCTGCTTTCTCTTTTTCTTCAGGAGATTTGGCATCTCCATTGCTATGTATATGGGAATCTACATAATCCTCAGAATTTTCACCCTCAGCAATAGGATGGTCATCTTTTTGGGTTTCCCCATTGGAGATGTTGGGCGATGATTCTGTTTTTATATCTTTCTGTCTCTCCTTAAACTTCTCCCTTTCTCTGTAACCCCGATAGTTGCTTTGGATGACTATGGCAGCTTTATCCATTTCTTCACCATTGTTATCAGTCTCGCATTGGTATTTTTCTATTTCCATATCTGTTTCTGTTTGATTGTCTTCAGACGGCTTGGTATTATCTTCATTTTGTGTTTTTAGTCTTTCTTCTTTCATGTGCTTCCTTTGTTGGTGTCCCCGATAATGACTCTGTATTACAACGGCTGCTTCTTCTTTACTTTTACCTTCATTAGGTTTGTTATCTTCTATTGTTTCCTCTTTTTCATCGTTCTTCGTCACTTCATCATTTTTTGGACATTGTTTTCTCTTCAATGAGTCCCTGTAAAAATATTATTGCATTGGTATTTTTATCTGGATTAAAGGAAGTTTTGCAAAACATAGATATTATAGGGGAAATAAATAAATAAATAAATAAATAAATAACAAGGACTGGTTAATTGATATATGGATGCCCCAGATCAGCAAAAAAATCACTGTTTATGAAGTCCATATTCCCTTAAAGGAGTGCAAATAGATGTTTTCCCTAGTACATAGAAAAGTTAAGGTGTTGTCTATTAAAGCACACTTACCTCCCAGGCTCCAATGCTGCCTCCGTTATCTTACCACTCTGTCCCCTGTGCAGCCACCTTGACAAGCAGTGGCTGCAGCAGTGCCGCACCTCAGTCCCTGGATGGCTGGGCAGCCCTGCAATGTCACAGCCTCAGGACTTGGAAGCAGCCACACAGCGGGACAAAGCGGTGGTATACCAGTGGCGGTGAAGGAGGTAAGTGTGCATTATTATTATTTTCAAACATCCAAAGTGCGCAATAGGGCTGATATTCTTGGAGGTGTCAGTAATATGGAAAATTATATTTTTTTTAAATCAGGTAGTTTTTTATTAACACGTTCATTGCAGTACAGTCACGCAGTAAAGACATAGCTGGTACATATTTTAGGCCAACACAATGGAAAATTATTTAGCATTCCAAGTCGTCCAAACAATGGAAACTGCAGTTCAATGTTTCAAAATGTAAAATAATGCACTTGGGGAGGAGGAATCCTCTATCAGAGTATCATATCTGCAGTTTTGTGTTGGTAAAGACTTCAGAAGAGTAGGATTTAAAGGGTAGCGATTTCTGATAGCCTTCAAATGAGTCACCAGTGCAACCAGGCGGTAGGGAAAGAAAATCATATGATAGGCTGTATATAAAAATGGTATGCTGGGCTATATATATATATATATATATATATATATATATATATATATATATATATTCATATGCTGGTCTGTATATATATATAAGCTGGGCTGTTTAACCCTTAGACGACCCAGGGCGTATAGTTACGCCATGGAAGTCTGTCCCCAGCGGAGCGGAGCGCGCTTCATAGCAGGTGGGGGCCGGCTGCAATCAGCAGCCGGGACCTCACCGGTAATGACAGGCTGCAGCGATCGCGTGTCATTAACTCCTTAAACGCTGCGATTGCGGCGCGACCGCGGCGTTTAAGTGTAAGTGACAGGGGGAGTCCCCTGTCACTTACCGACCGGGACCCCCGCAGTCACACTGCGGGGGTCCCGGTCGGTAAGTGACAGGGGACTCCTGATCGGTAAAACGGACTGCAGGAGGTCTCTTACCTGCCTCCGTGCGGTCCGATCGGCGATCTGCTGCACTAAGCCTGCACAGGCAGGCTCAATGAGCAGATCGCCGATAACACTGATCAATGCTATGCCTATGGCATAGCAATGATCAGTGTAAAAATCCAAGTACTGTATGTACAAGTCCCCCAAAGGGACTTCAAATGTGTAAAAAAAAAAAAGTTAAAAACACTAACACACTACCCCAAAACCCCTCCCCCAATAAAAGTTAAAAATCACCTCCCTTTCCCATTATATAAATAAAACATATAAAAATAAATAAACAAATAAACATATAATACCGTAGCGTGCGTAATTGTCCAATCTATTAAAGTATAACAAGCGTCATTGCGAACGGTAAACGGCGTACACGAAAAGAGGGAAAAAAGTGCGCGGATTACCGATTTTATGTTACATTATATATAAAAAAATTAATAAAAAGTGATCAAAACGTCCGATCTTCACAAATATGGTATTAATAAAAACTAGAGATCATGGCGGAAAAAATGACACCCCATACAGCCCCGTAGGTGAAAAAATAAAACTGTTATAAGCGTCACAATAGGCCCATTTTATTTATAATTAATTGCCAAAAAAAAGGATTTCATTTAAAGAAAATATATAACATTAGAGAATCTGTGTAACCTGCATATGGTTGTGTTCGGACTGACCTATAGAGTAATGGTATCATGTCGCTTTTACCATATAGTGCATTACGTAGACACAGGAATCTCCCAAACGTTACCATATTGCATTCTTTTTTACGATTTCACCTATTTATATCTTCATAAATAATATATTTGGAATTCCATCATACATGTAATGGTAAAATGAAAGATGCCATTACAAAGTACAACTATTCCTGTAAAAAACAAGCACTTACATGGCTTGTAGATAGAAAACTGAAAGTGCTAGAGCTCTTAGAAGGGGAGGAGGGAAAAACAAAAACACTAAGATCAAAATGTGCGCGGTCCACTGGGTCATTTTGGGCCTGATCCTCAAAGGGTTAATATATATATATATATATATGTATGCTGGGCTGTATATATAATGGTATGCTGGGCTGTATATATATAATGGTATGCTGGGCTGTATGTATAATGGTATGCTGGGCTGTATATATATAATGGTATGCTGGGCTGTATGTATAATGGTATGCTGGGCTGTATATATATAATGGTATGCTGGGCTGTATATATATAATAGTATGCTGGGCAGTATGTATAATGGTATGCTGGGCTGTATATATATAATGGTATGCTGGGCTGTATATATATAATGGTATGCTGGGCTGTATGTATAATGGTATGCTGGGCTGTATATATAATGGTGTGCTGGGCTGTATAGCTAGAGGTATAACCAGTAGGAATAGGGAGATTGTGATCCAGCTGTATAGAGATCTAGTGACATCACATCTTGAGTACTGTGTCCAATTCTAGAGCCCTCACCTACAAAGACATATTGATGTAATAGAACAGGTCCAAAGCCCAGAACGGCTACAGAAATGGTAGATGGTGTGAGGCATAAAACATATCAAGAAAGGACATGAAGCTGTATAGTCTAGAGGAAAGAAGACATGGAAGGGGGGGGGGGAGGGGGGCACGATCAGTTTTTAATAAAAAAAAAACTGAACTCAAAAACAAGAGGACACAATCTGAGATTAGTTGGGAGGAAAGATCAGAAGCAAAGTGAGAAAATATTAACTGAATGTAAACCTGCCTGGGATAAACCTATATCTATCCTAAGATAATAAGGAAGGAAATACTAAAAGGGGAGACTAGATGGATTTTTTACTTAAAAGCTGGATCCAGTCCTGGGCTGGACTGGAAAATATAGCTCTATATAGCATGTTCCAATATAAGCCAACCAAATTTCTTACTTTTTTCTTTCAAAACTCTTTCGTTCTTTAAACCCGCGATAGTGAGACTGGATGGTAGTTGCCGCCTCAGTCTCTTTTTTTAACTTGAGATTCCTCCTGACCAAGTATCCTCTGGCACCTGGAACATATTACAGAGAAAGGATGAGGAAAAAATGAAAATGCTCCTATAAAAGCCGAGGATTTGTATAATGAGATTGATATGCATACGTACGCGCTTGGAATTTAATAATGACGTTTCCCGACTTCTCCGATTTTGCATGAATCTCTTTTCGTACAGCATGTCCTCTGTAAGCTGTAAAACACGTAGAAATATACAGTAACATTACAGCCGACATGTTTTAGATGAATACAGAATATTGATTGTGATATAATGTATAGGTATGATCATCTGACCTAACATAATGTTTTTGTAGTGTAAGCAAAGAAAATGCGTTGTTGACTATAGTAATACCAAAATTACTGAAAACTACATTTTCACTAGAAGGCCATGTTCATACGACGTATATTTTTGTAAAAGTATGGCCTTTGTTGCCGAGTGCAACAACGGCCATGAATAATACGAAAATATACGTTACCTGGCCTCTATGGAATCCCGGCCGGATTGTATACGCTCCCGCCAGGATCTCTTGTGGCGCCGTAGAAAACTGACATATTCAGTGAATAGCAACCGCAGAAACCCTTTCGTTCAGTATTGTTGTCAATATTTTTTAAACCAAAACCAGGAGTGGGGTAAAAACACAGAGGTAGCGAAGAATGACGAAGAGGCGGTCACTCACTATTCAAGTGCTGCGTTTTTTCAAATAGCTCCAGCATAGGTTCACAGGCAGATTGGCAGAATGCGTCCCATTGAGGCTACAGCCGTTTGGTGTTTACACGCTTCCACTGGCCTCGTAGGCTATGTTCCCACTATGTCTTTTTTTGTCATTTTATTACCTTCTTTTTGGACGGCTGTACTTTTGAGGCCGAATAACGTCGGTATTCTTCAAATAACAGGCATTATTTGCAGAATATGTTTGTTACTTACACTCAAAGGGGGAGATTTATCAAAGGGTAAAAAAATAGACTTACAGTATGTAAACTGCCCACAGCAACCAATCACAGCTCAGCTCTCAGCTCTGGTAAAATGAAAGAGGAGCTGTGATTGGTTGCTGTGGGCAGTTTACACCAGTCTATATTTCAAACCGTTTGATAAATCTGGGACAAAATGACGGCCCTCCAAAAAGACAGCCATAAAACGGGCAAAAAAAGACACAGTGGGAACGTAGCCAAAAAGAGCAAATATCTATATTCTATTTTCTTTTTTTTTTCTGACTGAAATACTATGTGTGAACACAGCCTTAGGCTGTGTTCAGACACTGTAACAGACCGTCCGTTCCGTGACCCGGCCGGTCTTAGAAAAGATAACCCCAGCCAGTACTGTAGTACCAGCTGGATGATCTTTAGCGGCGCTGAGTTCTGATGCGGACACATCCGTGCTCATCCGCATGAAAACTCTCCACGGCACACAATGGAGGGAGCAGCTGTAGTCGCTAGCTCCACTGTGTGCACTGACAAGGTTTTCTGCGGCCGCTATTCATTGAATAGCGGCCGCAGAAAACTGACATGTCAGTTTCTCATGGCGCTGCTAGGGATCCCAGCCGGAGTGTATACTATGTGTATACACTCTGGCCTGGATTCCTTCAGCCTGCAGCACAACATAAGAACCGCAGAAATCATGGCCGTTGTAACAACGGGCGTAAATTCTGCGGAACTTACGTAGTGTGAACATAGCCTAAGGGTATGTTCATATGGGCAAAATAAATGCTGGTTAATATGGGGAAAACAACCCGCTTCCTCTGTATCATTGCCCAAAAAAACTGCTCCCATTGACTTTTCAGTGCAGTTCGGCACAAAAGCTCCAATTATAATCAATGGGAGCTTCAGGGCAAATGTTTTTTGGTGACACATGACCAATAGTGCCCAGTATAGGACAGACTGACCCGTTACTATATGTCATTTCTGCAAGCTATTTGCAGTATAATGCACAGACCCTAGGTAATAGAATTACAGACTTTTCCATTCCTCACTCGTCCCTCTAATAGGTAAAGTTTTGTTGCACACCATACATCATCCTAGAGATCTGTTTACTGCGTGCTGGAAAGCATCAAATTTTTTCATCGATTTTAACCTTATTTTTAAAAATGGTCCCATTGATCAATATTTGAGTCTTGCAGCAAGATCGGTCTGTGTGTGACATAAGAGAATATTTCTTCTATGTCTTACATGACCCACAGCACACATCTTTCTTATCTTTCTTTCTCTTATACTGCTCTTCTAGCAGTGCAAAGCATTGTCAAGTGAAAGTGAATGGGCACAAATCTTAGCGGAGGTCTGACCATTAGTTTTAGTGATCATGGGGGTTCTAAGGACCCGGACCTCCACCAATTACAACTTGTCCCATGTCTCTTTAATATGTTTTTGAAAGTTTTTGAAAGTAATAGTTACCCTTTTAAAGACATATAAGAATAGTGGACCTAGTTCAGAATAGCCCCATCCCATCATGGTTTGCCACATAGCATCACAGACTATATTCAGTGGTTCCTTGGTTTAAGAGTAACTTGGTTTAAGAGCGTTTTGGTTTAGTTTTTCAAAATTGTGACTTGGATTAAGAGCATTGCTTTGGTTTAAGAGCTCCCTGTACTGGGTGGGAGGGGAGTGGGGGAGGGGCAGGGTCTGCATAACGTGGTCTACAGCACTGTACTCTGACCCAGGAAGTCTCCCTCACCTTCCAAATCATAGCAGACCCACTTCAGGCTGGGGCTTACATCAGGGGACAGGACTGTGGAGGTAATCTCTCCATAGCTGTAACCCCTCTCTCCCAGGACAGAGAGTGCTGCATGTATGTGCCCACATCTGCCTGCTTATTCCTTCATGCTCCCTGCAGTCTCTGTCAGCCCTTGTGTTTCCCATCCTCTCCATTACTGTACAGTAACTTATAATATAACATATTCTGCTGTTTCTAAATGTTTGCTTCATTATTTTTACATTTTTTTCAGAATAATAAATCATTATTTTTGGGGTGTGGAACCAATTGTCTGCATTTCTATAATTTCTTATGGGAAATTTTGCTTTGGTTTAAGAGTGGATTTGGATTACAAGCATGGACCCGGAACAAATTATGCTCGTAATCCAAGGCACCATTGTATTACGTTTTCCCCCTTAGCCATCAATTTTTCTGTCAAAGACTGAAATCATCCTTGAATAAGTATAAACCTTTAGTATCTGCTCTATATTCAGCATATATGTGTAGTGTCCTGGAAACAACGAGCCCCTACCGTGTCCTAGTCTATTCTAGTTGGCGCTGAAGGTAGTTGCTAGAAGGTTCCTTGTGCTCCATAACACCACTGTGCTGGTATTTTCTATATTATATGCTCAGACCTGTAGCTTTCACTTTTGGCCACAAGATGCAGCCACTGAGTATTGTTTATTCTTTTACAGCACATTGAAGGTCTATGGGGTTAATGCATTGTTGATATTATATGATGTTTTACCTGTGTAAGAGTGTGATTGCCTGTCAAATCCCAATGCCTAGCTTGTACTGGGCTTATTCTAGAAAGTTCCCACCAATGGGATGTCGAGTCACCTCACAGTTCCTCCACCAATCGGAGATTAGCCAAGGTCTGGACCTTATATAGGAAGTTTGGTCAAGCCTAGGGGGTTCTAGTTGGTGATCAGTCAGCTGTTTCAGAGATAGCTGGCCAGGGGGCCTTGCCCTTGTGGGTAGGTGCCTGCACCTGCCAGATACTGTACCTTCTTATTCAGTTTGTACATGTGCAAGCCATAGCAGTGTCCATTGCTAAAACCCTACAAGGGGAAACTACCACCAAGGGGATCTAACCTGTCTACGTCTGGGGTAACCACATGCAACAAAGGTTGTCTTCAGGACTTTCTTCAACTATTCCCACTATCCCCAGTGTTGGCAAAGCGCAGTTAAAGCCGAAGTACCCCACTGAACCATTGCATAGATAGGAGATTATATTTATTTATTTATTTAGAGTTTAAAATCACACAACTAAGTTGAAATGAAAGTTATTTGATCACTGGACATAGAGTATATTACCTGATTGGATTTTTACAGCACTTTCCTCTCGTTTCTGCCTCAGTTTTTGGTATCTTTTGGCCCCCAACCATCCTTTGACACAGGCTTGAAAAAGAACAATTCTATTGACTATGGTCTTTATCATACGATCCAGCTGTTCCACATGGTAATATTTGAGGAAGACCTAAATAATAGAGAAGCAAAAAGTAGAGAAATTACTGTATATCAGAGAGGTAATAAAACTATATATTCTGATACATTGATAAAATTGGGAAGGTTCAAAACTAGGGACTGGCTACCATTAGGACAACATTAGAATTGATTTCAGAATTTTTTTTTTTTTTTAAAAAGGGGAACTATCAGACAAATCTAACTTGCCGTTAGCCCCTTATTGCACATGGGGTGCCGAGGAGGAAGGTATGTTTCTTACCTTCATCCTCGGTGCACTTCCAGTGCAGTTAGCAGTGTTATCCTAGTTGCCATGTAACATTGCACACACTTTCTCATAACACCCCCCCCCCCCTTGCTTGCGGGCACAGTGAAGAGTAGTTGCCAATACCTCTGGGACAAGGACTTGCAGTTGTACTGAGCATGTGTGACCACCTTTGTGGATTTCATAAGGTATTGAAAGATAACAGGTTATCAAACCAAACAGGGACATGCGGAATTAGTAAGTGTCTCAAATTAGTATTATGATTAGTATATCTCTAAAAAAAAAATGCAATTCACTTACTTTCACATTTAGCATCAGTTAAGACCTAGTATCTCCATGGGTAACCCCTTTAAGCCATTGGCTTATATACATAGGAAGCAAGAAGGGTTAGGGCCCTATTACACGGAAAGATCCTTATATATCGTTAGAATTTAATCGATTATCTTTCCGTGTGTATGCAGGCAACGATAAAACGACCAAGGAAAATTCAACCGTATGACGTTGATCGCATCTTTTTGAGGTGACCATAAAATCATCGCTAATTGTTCGTAAATCTTTCGTACACATCGTTCATTCGTTATTGCAATCGTTCATAGACTACAGTATACAAATGATGATAATTGCAATTGTTAATCGGATTAAATGAAAAATTGCTTCATCTAATAGGACCCTTACGTTACTTCTCCATCCAAACCCGCAGAATTGATGGCAGACCTGTACTCATAAATACCTTTGTTTTTCCTAATACCCAGTGGTGTAAGTTTGCCTTTTCCAGTATGGAAGCACAGCATTCAGGGCTGACCGGGGTATCTTCAAAGGACTGAAAGCAAATCAGGTAATATCTGAAAGGAGCCAGAGATGATTCACGATGATGATGAGTAATAATATCAATATGCAGCAATAACACACCACATGCAGTAAAGATACATTACAACCATCACGTATAAATTCTAAGTTTCAAAAATGTAACTCTTAAAGGGGTTGTCCCAGGAGCGTTCAGGTTTAGAGATTGTTGTTGGACCCGGACAGTTTGGCAAGTACTCTACACTACCTGTTAGCTTCAGTCGTTTCTTATTCCAGGACAACCCCTTTAAGAGTGCATTCACGTGTACAGGATCCGCAGCAGATTTGATGGAGCAGATTTAAAGCAAAGCAAATCTGGCTCATCACACTATGTTCACACTATGTACAGTAAGTTCAGCAGAAATCACGGCCATTGTTACAATGGCTGTGATTTCTGCGGTATTTACTTAGTGCTGCAGGCTGAGGGAATCCTGGCCCGGAGTGTATACACATAGTATATATTGTGTGCTGTGAGAAGTTCTGATGCGGGCGCCAACTAATTGCAGTACCGGCCGGTAGTGATGAGCGAATACTGTTCGATCGAATAGATATTCTATTGAATAGTAAGGTATTCGATCTATCAAATATTATCGAATAGTTCGCCGAATATTCGATAAATATTCGATAAGCGTTCGAATCCCCCAGCTTCCGTTTTTTTCTGAAACAGGCAGTTCCATGACCCGACCAGGTCACAGAACGGTCGGTCTCATGCTATGTGTGATCATAGCCTTTATGTGCTGGAACACATATTTGAAGCATAGAATTAAGCGGGGGCGAGCTGCGGAATCTGCGGCGGGTGATCCGCCAGGATTCTGTTTTGTGGACATACCATTATAGCTCTTTAAGTTTCAATGAAATGTCTTAGTAACTACTTAAAGGAGTACTCCAGTGATTTTTTTTCCCTTTCAAATCAACTGTTGCCAGAAAGTGACAGAGATTTGTAATTTTCCTACATTAAAAAAATCTCCAGTCTTCCGGCCCTTATCAGCTGCTGTATGTCCTGCAGGAAGTGATGCATTGGAAAGCGGTCTGACACAGTGCTCTCTGCTGCCACCTCTGTCAGTTACAGGAACTGTCCAGAGCAGTAGCAAGTCCCCATAGAAAACCTCTCCTGCTCTCCAGACTGGAAAGAATACACCACTTCCTGCAGGATATAAAGCAACTGATAAGTACTGGAAGACTGGAGATTTTTTATAATAGATGTAAATTACAAATCTTTCTGGCACCAGTTGATTTGAAATCATTTTTTTTTTTTTTTTTGCTGGAGTACCCCTTTAAGCTTATGTAAAGAGCTACATGTACATAGAAATTAACACTAATATTCTAATAAGCTTCATTCAACCTTTTTGTTTTGTCAGCTTTTTAATATCCATGAGTACTGTATACAGGAGGAGAATAATTCCCAAGACAGCTGATCCCACTCGCTCTTACCTCTTTATAAAGTTGGCAAATAAAATCCGATGTGAGTATCCCAGCTGGCGTATTCTTGCCGTCTCCAGAATTCCTGTGTACCTTAGTTGCACCAATACTTTTTCCCGGTCAAATTTACTTGGTAGGCGATCATTATTGGGTTTGATGCATCGCACAAAGTGCGGCTGTCCAGCCACCATTTTTGACAATAAATCCATCAGGGAATACTGCGACAGAAATAGGAAGTCTATATACATACGTAGTCCAGTGTATGTATGTACTTTATGTAATTATGGTGGTTATTATTCTAAATGCCAGGGCTACTTCTACAGCTATGCAGACTTTATATGTGTATACAGTGTAATATTCATTTTGATAGTATATTTATAGTATATTTACAATTAAAGGGGATGTTCACTAATAATTTTTTTTTTTTTTTTTTCAAATCAACTCGTGTCAGAGAGTGCCATAGATTCGTTTTACATATTTTACAGTGCCAGAGATTACGTTAAAACATATCACGTCTTCCAGTACTGGAAGACATAACATGTTTTAATAGAAGTAAATTACAAATATCTTGCACCGGTTGATGTGAAAGAAAATTTTTTGTGAACAGCCCTTTCTGTCATTTCAAGTAACTTTTGATATGTCCTCAGAAATGTCAAAGTTATTTATGGTACCTGGTCTCACTGCTGAGACCCACTGTGATCCTGAGATTCCACTATGGGAAGTATGTAGCGAGGCAGTGCACCCAACACCCAGCTGGCAGGGACATCTGAGTTGTTTGCTCCATAGCCTCTAATGGAATGAACAGGTTGGTTTTGATTAGCACCCTGGGAGTAAAGGGGGATACCGCATACTCCCCCAATTGTATTTTGGGATTACAGCAGGTCTTAAGAACGAGACCCGGTGTAACCAGTAACACTTGAAATGATAATAACACTTCAAGGCTATGTTTACACAATGTTTGTTTTCGGACGTAAATTTGGACATCTTATTGAGGCAAAAATACAGCTATATTATGACATAATGATCAAATATGGACATATTTTCACCTCAAAATGATGGATGTCCAAAACATTTTTTGAGGTAATAATATAGTCATAATTTGATAATTACAGAAAAAAAAAAATATTATTAAAATAAGCCTGCAAAAAAAACATTTCCTTATGCTACAGTAAAGTCAAAATGTCAGTGCGTTCTCATATTTATTTACAATGTGTGCACGGACAGCTGTTTTCCATAGACATGTAGCACATTATAAGCTTACAAATATGGCTGCATTTTATGCCTATTTTACAGCTTTATTTTGCTTTTATTTTCCTGTGTGTGAACCTAGCCTTAGGCTAGGTTCACACGCTGTAATACAACAGCTGTTTTTTTTAAACTATGGCCGTTGTATTACAACGCAGGGATTGCCCGGCATGTGGCATGTTCCTATGGTCAATAATGCCTATAATATTAATATGAGCATTCGGCTCTGCCATTTACATAAACACAAGCTGAAAAATGTTACCCTAAAATATGACGCGACTGTTTGAGTCTTCATGTTGGTTGTCTCTCGAGGGTGACGGGCATCACCGAACTCGCTCTGTGGAATAATGCAAAGAAATCTTATCGAGACGCTGATATCAGCTCTTAAGCACAAAAATAAGATTTAATTAAAAATACACATAAAATAAATAAATTTATGGAAATTCTTTCCTTCTGATCCCATTGTATCTTATATTGCAGTTAAAACTGTGAAGATATAGTGGGAGATTTATCAAACATGGTGTAAAGTGAAACTAGCTCAGTTGCCCCTAGCAACCAATCAGATTCCACCTTTCATTTTCCAAAGGGTCTGTGAGGAATGAAAAGTGGAATCTGATTGGTTTCTAGGGGCGACTGAGCCAGTTTCATTTTACATTGCTAGTAATTGCCCCTAGCAACCAATCAGATTCCACTTTTCATTCCTCACAGACACTTTGGAAAATGAAAGGTGGAATCTGATTGGTTGCTAGGGGCAACTGAGCCATTTTCACTTTACACCATGTTTGATAAATCTCCCACATATTATAGTCAACCATTTCTCCACTTTTTTTTAGTCAAATCCGTGACTAACTGTAGGGCACAGGTGTCAAACTTAGGCCCTCCAGCTGTTACAAAACTACAATTCCCATCATGCCTGGACAGCCAAAGCTAAAGCTTTGGCTGTCCAAACATGATGTGAATTGTAGTTTTGCAACAGCTGGAGGGCCTGAGTTTGATATCTTTGCTGTACATACTATAACTACTGAATAGTTTAACTCATTGCTCTGTATCGCCAGGCCCCGCCTTATTTGCTAAGCCCCACCCCCTTGTCTATTTCATACAAAAACTGTAGCAATCAGGATTAAAAATTAACAAGATATCTATAGGTATAAGGAGACATCAAGGGCAGGTTTCTCCTGTATCGTTCATTCCCGGGTGTAATGTTCCTTTAAGCAGTGAGTGGTATAGGCTACACTAAATAATTTCACACCGCCACATATACATTTCAGTAAGGTGATACATAGGAGACTCATCTAGGCTGACATCTGTTATTCTACAAAGCCGACAGACAGAGGACACAGAAATGTGTTTACCTCACAGGCGTAACAAGTATTGTACAATATTAAGATATCCAGCTTGATAGATGGATGGAAAGCAAATAAACCAAGAGGATGTTACATGTCAATAGCATTGCCTTGTGGGAAGAAACAGTAAGTTCTAGAACAAAGAATTCTTTTTACCTTGCTGCGGCTGGCTGTTTTTGGCATTATAAGCGTTTGCGAATTTATTCTTGCTTTTGTTTTAGTGTGAGCGAGGTTGCCTGGATGAACAAAAAAGGCAATTTACTTACAGGATTTAAAGGGATAGTCCATGCAAAACAGATACTGTGTGTATATGTAAGAGCTTCGGGTGTTCCTTGTCTACATTTTCACCCAAAATTGATGTTAAAGGGGTACTCTAGCAAACAAAATGGTCTTTCAAATCAACTGGGGTCAGATCTGTAATTTACTTCTATTTAAAAATCCAGTACTTATCAGCTGCTGCATGTTCTGGATCTGAACAGGCACGGGGGAGAGGTGAGTAGTGGTGGTTATTATGTTCCCCCCTGCCTCTGCAGTATCAGACTTCTCCTTTAAAGTTGAGTAACATAAAATATTCCTTTCATGACTTTTTATCATTTTTTTTTTTAATGAAACTAAACATTAAAGGGGAACTCCAGGGGTCCTCTTGTGACGTCTTTGAGTCCCCTGCCGTAAGCTGTGGCTGCTACTTCCAAGACTGAATTGTCTCAGCTGTTACAGCCCACTCGGCCAATCACTGCCACTGCCACTGCCTTGCCGCCTTGCCGCTGTCCTACTTCAGTCGGTGATTGAGTCTGTCACTGCTGAGAGAAGTACGTTTCGGAAGTAGGGGAAAAACTCAGTAGTGTGATTTTAGCAGTCATGCCATCAAATATACTAGTAAAATGTGGAATAGCAGATGGCCCCTGGGAACACCAGACAGAAAAGAGATGCCCCAAAACCTCTCTCCTGAGGAATACAGATGATTATATGTTGGTGGAGGAGATAGTCCATAGAATCATGGCTAGAAGGAATGAAGCATAGTAGTCATGGGGCCTAAAAATTATTTTTATTTTATAGACCAAATGGTCTGAGAGGAGACTGATCCTGGAGTCTTGAATAAGAAGTCAACTAGGAAGGCTCAAATGATGGTTGAAAATCAGTCAGGTGGTTTAAAATGACTACTATGGATAGGGAAGACTAAGAGAAAAAATGTAAAAAAGTGTAGAAAAAAACAAAAGTGGAGAAGAGTCACAAAATCAGGGAAGTCTTATGTATACTAAGCTAAAACGGATTGGTTCAGTCAAGAAGCGATATAAACTTGTAGGTGGAGTTGACATTTTGGCTCGAAATTCACCTCCTAGCCGCACCTGCTATACCTGTGGTCTCCTATGTCCCCAAATAACATGAGGAAGAAATAATATTCACTAGCAATGGAGGAATTCCACTATGGGCATCATAGGACACATGCAGTCTAGACTCTTTTTTTAGTTATTTAAAGTGAACCTGTCCCCACTTCCATGCTGCCTGAACTAAGAGTCATTGGGGTGGTCCCATCTCCCCAGCATTGATTTATAGATTTTTCCATATCACCAAACAGAAAGAGATTTATCAATGAAGACTGATGGGATAAGGAGAAGCTACCGGAGATGGCCCCAATGAGTCAGGGTTCAAGCAGCATGAAAAAGATGGCAGCTTCCCTTTTAAGTCTCTTTGCCCACATCTTAGTCATCAGTAAGATAAAAATAGAAGGGACCAGGAGGAAAGTTAGATTTCTGCTTGTTTTTTTTTTCTTTTCCCTTTTATAATGAATTTTTAAGATTACTGCTACCTTAAAGGGGGTTTTCCAGAGATTTTTTTTCTTTCAAATCAACTGGTGTCAGAAAGTACATAAATTTGTACTTCACTTCTATTTAAAAACCTCAAGTCCTCCAGTACTCACAGCTGCTGTATGTCCTGCAGGAAGTGGTGTATTCTTTCCAGCCTGACACAGTAGTCTCTGCTGCCACCTCTGTCCATGTTAGGAACTGTCCAGAGCAGGAGAGGTTTTGCTACTGCTCTGGACAGTTCCTGACATGGACAGAGGTGGCAGCAGAGAGCACTAATTTCTCTCTGCAGTACCCCTTCAAACTTAAAAAAAATTTTATTTACCTGTTTTAGTTAGTGGATTAGTCACCAATATACGAATGAGATTATTTTCGGAGGACCGGAGGAGAAGCACAATGTCAGCTGGCAACGTGTCTCTGTTCTTCTCGAGGAAGCCAGCTGCATTGTAGAGAACCTTAAGATAAAGCAAACTGGTAAAAGCTTGGAGTAAAACATCTGATCAGTGTATCTCAATGTGACTGAAGACATTTCAATTCCTTTAAGCAATTTGCGGCAGCAATGGAGAGTTATTGAGGGAAAGCACAGCTTTATTAACAGCTTTCCCTCATCTGATTTATGGCTGGAGACGTAGTTAAAGCAAAAGTGTTTGACATTGAATAAAATGGGTAATGACATTTATAGCTTCCACTGCGGCCACAAGACTCGGCAGCTGAGTGTTATGGTGAAATCCCATCAGGTAGTTCTGGGAATGTCAGGATTAGCCGTCATTAGGATTTAAGGATTAGGTGAACAGTACTGTGAGCGAGTGAATTTCCTTCCTCGTAATGTAAATGGTGGTATAAGTAGTAAAATAACGGGAAAACACTAAAGTTATTCGATCATTTAGAACAGTAGATTTTGAAAATTCTACCTTCTATATAACTATGATGTCATTTATACATTGAGGGGAAGAAGGATCCCATATTTTCATTTTTCTCTTCTTCATGGGTGATAAGAGTACGGGGACTTCTGTGATGGAGAAGCCAGTTGAGTATGAACACTATGTCAACATTCATCGACAATTGGAGCTGTTGGAGATAGTTAAAGGGTATGAGATTTTCTGCCCTGATTGGCTTCTGCCGCCAGAAGTAAGGGTAGCTATGGATATGACCATCCAGGGTTGGTGCCCTATAAAATAAAAATAGGGCTTGTGCACGGAACCCAGTGTAATCGCATTCATAGTTACCCAAACTTCCAATGGCAGGAGCAACTGATTGGGGCAGGAAGCATTATGATAGGTACCATCTAAGTACTGGGCTCAATTATCTTCAACAGATCCTGTAAACAATAAATGGAGCGTGCATTCTTGACTGGCTGCTCCATTCAGATGGGAAACCAATGGAGGTCTCAGTGATCAGAAACCACCTGTGATCAAATACTTATGCCCCCTTTCTGTGGAATGGCCATGTGTTATAGACCAGAATAGCCATTTAAGAGCCTCAAATCCATTTACATGGCACAAGCCTTCTGCTCCCCCGGACAAACTTCCTGACTTTCCACAACTTGCACCCCGGGACCGAACATGACGGGGTGAAGTTTATGATGCCGGAGGTTTGAGGTGGGTGGCGGCTGGTAGAGATTCTAATGGAGCCGTGTCACAGAGGAAAGGGGGTTTCCTCCCACTGGGGGCAGGCCGGCTCGCTTCCAGTGCTTCAGACTGGGCCGGTGACGGGAATGGACCAACACCGGTCACAGGAACTGGGCCACGATTGAAAAAAAGGACCGTAGCATCGGCATTCCCATGCCGGCACCACTCTATTGATGTTAAAATCTTACAGCGATGTACCTGTTGGTACTGCACATTTGCTTTAAGCAGCCTTGTTAATGTATTGCTCAAGAGATGTTTACAGTCATAGACAAGAAATGCTAAAAAACTACACATTCAATAGTCACATAGTGTTACGGATTGCTATGACATTTTACCTTTCCTGCATAATGGTGAATTCCAAATGTTAGGTCTACTCTCTTTGGTCTCCAAAAATACTTTGACTTTAGGTTGTCTTCAAATTTTTCTGTGAATTATATTCAGGTGAATAAACATTAGTGAGACAATTTAGGAAAGCTATATCCAATTTTGGCAAGGATTAAACATGGAAACCAGAAGTAGAGGAACTTGTATTATAAAACCGTGTTGATACATTGGACCTCTTTAAGCAGGGATCATCTTTTTGCACAGAATAAGTATTATATAACAACTAAACTCCTTAACTCCCCAAAGGTGCAACTAAGGAATGGAAGGTTTTCCAACTATGGTTAGGATTTAAATGCACATATTACATATACAGCAATCTGTATTTCCCCCTATCTCATAGATTTTATGATATATGTAGAATATACAATATTATTATATACAGCGAATCTTTGGATAACGAGCATAATTCATTCCGGGAACGTAATTGTTATCTAAATTACTCATATATAAAAGCAGATTTTCACATAAGAAATAATTAAAACACAGATTATTTATTCCACAACCCAAAAATGAGGTGGGTAAGGTGTTCTGGATCAATAAAGAACACTGTATCAGTAAAGAAGGGGTTAATAAATTAACTACCTCTCCCCACACAAATCCCCAGGTGGCTGCAAACCTGTGGTGCTGGTACCTGCTCTTACTAGTGCCGGCTGCCTGGAGCAGCTATCGATGAAGGGGTTAATTCAGGGGTCAGAGGGAAGTAGAGGGCCTACACCATCCCATGCCATGTGTATGCAAGATGGCAGCAACATGGTAGCACAGAAGTGGAGGGACATGTCCAGACAAGCCCTCACTGCTTGGGTTATGTCTGTGCATGCAGGATCTAGGCTGCATGAGCACTGAAGTAGGAGGACACCGCAACTACACTCACACTCAGTCCTCCGGCAGCAAGGAGAGGAGATAAGGCTGAGCTGCTCGCTTCCACAGGAGGTCTCCATAGTTCTACAGAGCCCTGACACGCGCGGCCACCAGAGGAGATCCTGAAGATGTCCAATCACTGTCAGTACATCAGGTAGCAGTGGGTTAACATGAGAAGGATTTCCACCTAGTACAGTATCAGGATGGGGCACAGGGTTCTCGTATCACTAAATCTTGCTTGTTTACCGACAATTTTATAAAATCGTTGGCTTGTCTTTCAAAACGCTCTCCAACCAAGTTACCAGGTTTCACTATATCTGGCATACATATTGCTGATATCCACACATCTGATGTACACTACATTAACATGCTATTACTGTGATACTACGTACCTACAAGGGTTTGATCGGTTGCCCTAGGAAATTTAATTTCCTCATCGAGAAGAGAAAGCAGACCCATCGGTTTCTGCAGGAACATGTCCAGTAGCGGACGGTTATCTTCATACTCAATGACTCTCGCATCCACATCTTCATTTAAATATTCATTCTTAGAAATAATAACATGAATGTATATGTAATATTTCCGTAATATCATGTAACTCTAAGAACCAAGCAATCTAGGAGAAGAATAAGTCTTGGTTTTATAGCTTCATAGACAACAATATGACAGGTCGTAAAATTGATTACAATTCCTATTATAATCCGAGCGGCGTACACAGCTTGTTTAATGTCTTCTTTCATTAGTAGAGAAGCAGACGCACGTAAATGAATGAGGTTAGTCATCTAAGCGATGACAGTGTGGAAATCAAGGGTATTTTCTGGTTTAAAAGGGTTGGAATGGGTACCTGGTTATTAGTCACTTATTATGTATTGTAAGAGGGATTAGCTTGGGGGTCTGCCGTCTCCTGGGTTAGACATGCTCACGGCGCCAGACGTAACCAAGAATCGGGGGAATTTCAATTAAAATGGCATCAACCAAGCTTTATTTTTAGAGATGAGCGAACCGGGTTCGAGTCGATCCGAACCCAAACAATTGGCATTTGATTAGCGGGGGCTGCTGAACTTGGATAAAGCTCTAAGGTTGTCTGGAAAACATGGATACAGCCAATGACTATATCCATGTTTTCCACATAGCCTTAGGGCTTTATCCAACTTCAGCAGCCACCGCTAATCAAATGCCGAAAGTTCGGGTTTGGATGGACTCGAGCATGCTCCAGGTTCGCTCATCTCTATTTATTTTCCTTTCGCCCAAAGTAATCACATCAATAGCGCAAAGAAAATGGAAGGCTGTCTGGTCACTTATTGTACATCATTGCTTCCCTAGCTGTCAGGGTGAAGACTGACTCCCGTAGGTTGTCTCCAGGCTAAAGGCCCTATTCCACGGAACGATTATCGGGCTGCCCGGACGATCAGCGATCCCCCGGGCAGCCCCCCCGCAGCTCCCCGCCGCCCCTCCCGCACTCACCCGCTCGCTGCAGCCGCGTTGAATAGCGGCGGCAGCGAGCGGCGAACGAGGAGCAAACGAGCGCTAATAGCGCTCGTTTGCTCCTCTAAAACGACCCGTGGAATAGGGCCATAAGAACCTTCTTATCTTGCACATGTAGAGGATCATTAACCAGTCCAAACCCTGGACTTTCATAAAGGAACCGTATCCTGTTATCCCACTGTTACATATTGTATCCACAACCTGTGTGCATTGACATAGCTATGACCACTTTAAACTGTCCACCAGTTAAAACTATTGCAGCGATCTCCAGTTTGACAAAAGCCATATAATGAACCATGTGTCCGGCATCCTAACATTTTTCCTTTCCATTACAGGAGGTAGAGGGCATGATTTCTATGCAATGACAAGGAGCTCACAATCTTTAAAGGGGTATTCCAAGAAAATTTTTACTTGTCCCCTATCCACAGAATAGGGGCCAAGTAAGAAATCGCAGGGGGTCTGACCTCCGAAGCCCCCGGAGATCTCCGTATTGGCCCCTGGCTTCTGTGTTATGAATAGAGCCGCTGGTACAGCACAAGACCCGCGTCTCTATTCATTCCCATGGAGGTACACGAGAGAGCCAAGTACATCGCTCTTCCGGCTTACTCCATATGAATGAATAGAGTTGTGGGTCTCAAGCCGTGCCAGCGGCTCTATTCATAACACAGAAGCTGGGGGCAGATGCGTAAATCAACTGAGGGTTCTGTGAATAGGGGACAAGTTAACTTTTCTTGGAATACCCCTTTACCTTATGACTATGAAATAAGTTTTATTTAATTCCCTTTAAATATTGCTTTATCAGAAATTTTAACTTGTGTTGAGCGAGCATGCTCTATCGCTCTTAGCATCGGGGTGCTCAATTGTGCGCTATGCTCCACTGAGAACCGTGTGGTGCTTGGGTTACTGGGGTAAAAGTCGTAACAGGAAAAGGAAACATTTTTATAAAGATTTTAGAACCAATGAAATTACAAGTTGGTTCCAGACCTTACATGAAGTGGGATCAATGTCCAATGTTATGGATTCTAGAATCTACTTAAAGTCTAACTACTAATTAAAAAACTTCTGACACGTCATAGCGACATGTCAGAAGTGTATTTTGGTCGGGGTCCGGCTGTTTTGAACCCTGCTGATAGCTAGAATGAAGGGCTCGTATTAGCAGTAGAATTCAGCTCCCTGAAGCAGAGATAAGGGGGCATAGAGCGTGTGCCCACACATGGCAGCCCCTTCGTTCTAGCTATCAGCAGGGTTCTCAGCAGCCGGACCCCAACCGATATACACTATGACATGTCAGTTTTTTAAAATGGTAGTTACACTTTACAGATGTGCTCTTTCTTTCAGGGTTTTCTGGGTTTTCCAGTTGATCTGTTGTCTAGAATCAATTTGCAGTTTGGTTCTAGAATCCATTTACAACGTATTTTTTGGGTTGCTATGAGAGCCTGACGAAGGGTACTATTACACGAAGCGATTTTTTGACGATCAACGATAAACGAACTCAAATGACTGCTTTAACGAACGACCTGAAATCGTTCACCCAATTACATGGAACGATGATTGTTACCTATGATCGTTATTGTGTTCGTCCTGTCGTCGCCACTGCGTTCGCAACTACTGCGAATGACCATACGACGTCCTATTATATGCGAACGATTTGCAAACGATCAACGATAAAAAAAGGTCCAAATTCTATTAAACGACTAACGATTTCTCGCTGGTCGTTTAATCGTTGTCTGCTATTACACGAAACGATTATCGTTCAAATCCGAACGATTTTTCGAACAATAATCGTTACGTGTAATACCATTCATCTTGAGTGATGATACATGGTGATACCATGGTGACCTAAAGACACGATCAGCCGATGATCGTTGTCATTGGCTAGTCGATGTCTCTGTTACATGGAATGATAATTGGCCGAATCGGCCTGATTCAGCCGATTATGGCTACATGTAATAGAGCCCTAAGGGTCCTCCATATACTCCATGTACCGGGACGTAAAATTAGCAACTATTCTAATTTGCTTTGTAGGCTCCTACAAACCCCTATCTTCCCAACACTAACAAAATACACTACAAATAATTATAGTAAAAATTACAATTATTAATTTGCAAAGTGATTATTTGTCGAGCTGAAAGATGATTACATCAGTGATTCATCCATCAATTTGCATGTACGCAGAGCAAACCTATTCCTCTAATCGACCTATGGAGAGCGAATCCAAAGGTCACGTCAATTACATATACAGTAGCTTCCTGCATTAGAAATGCAAATTCCTAAATGGGGATTTGCATTGTAAATTCTCTTACTGTGCACACATAGAGCGGTGGCATCCAGCGCCGTATTTGTCCACATACTGTACATGGGAGATAGGAGGTTTCACAGTACATTAGGTATGAAATTGTTCATGTCCGAGCTTCTGGAGCCCATTTGCAAGCTGTTGGTGCTTAAAACAATACAATCTGTTCTGGGCTTGAATTGTATAATTGTGGTATAAATATCCTGATTAATCCTGGTTGGGATTCATTTCATTCTTTTTATTGAAAACAATTGGGTGAATAATACCGTACGGCTCTGTTCACATCTGCATCTGACCTCTGTTTCTGCTGGATTCATGAAGGATCTTTTTTTTATCTTATTAAAGTGGACTTGTTAGCAGTAAACAGGGGTGTATATAAGCCCATGGCTAGATAAGGCCAGTCCTCATTATTCCCGGCATACCCTTATGACTTATTAGTCCATTTCAGAGATGGAAGCCTTTTTGTTATTATGTAAGCAAAACCCAAAAGCCCAGGGGGTGTTCCTAAGCATGGCAGGAGCCCAGGTAAGTCCAGACTATTAGCTTCTGATTAGGGGCCCTATTACGCCAAGCGAATAGCGGCCGCATTTGGCCGATTATTGGCTGTTCTGGCCAATAACCGTTTGGTTTATTAGGTCATGCTAGAAAGGTAACGATCAGCCGACATGCATGTTGGCTGATCGTTGTTTTTCAGCATGTTGAATGTAAACGATCTCGACAGCAACAGTTTGCAGCCAGTCGCTTCGGGCACCCACTCATGCTCTGGGCAGCCCCTCCTGCACCTCCATGCACACAGACAGAGAGCAGAGAACGAGAAGGAAGCGAGTGCTGACTTGACAGGTTAGCGTGTGCTTCTTCCTCTTAATTGTGCCGTGTAATATGGCCGTTAGATGCCGTCTGTCGAATAGGATATGTGGGTGCGATCTTGCACAGAGGCAGAAAACATGGCTAGACGTATCTGGAATCTTGCTGTGCTGGGGAACGCCCCCTGGACACTTGATCCTCATTTACATATTAACACAAAGGCTTATATATTGGAACAGAAAGGGACTATGACATAGCAGCAGGAGCTGTGTGGTTTAAGTAACTCGGAAAGATACAAAAAGAACTCCAGTTTACTGGGCTCCACCATTTGCCTAACCCCCATTAATGTCAATAGAAGTTGTTTTTGACCTCCAACCATCTCCAGGGGACACTGGAAGGCTGTAAATGGTTGGAGAGTTATTTTTTTTATACATCTAGAGAACAAGTAAACAGCAGTGCTTTACTTTTAACTAGTTTGGATGCTTTTCATGTATTCTTCCCATCAAAACTTATGGAGTGTGTAACGGAGACGATGTGAACAGAGCCTTTTCTATGTTATTTAGATAAAAATCTTAATGTTATATGTATTATGACCCCATATATTACCTGAAAACAGTGTCATGATACTATACAGTGTATCTGTTTAAAGCAAATCTGTCATCCTTAAAGCAACTCTGGACCCACAATCTGCCCCCCCCCCCCCCCAACCATCTGTACTTTTAATAGTTGATTTTAATCCAAGATCTGTCCTGGGGTCCGTTCGGCAGGGGATGCAGTTATTGTCCTAAAAAAACAACTTTTAATCTTGCAGCCCTATGTCAAATTGGCGTGGCCTAGAGTGTCTGTCCCCTATTCCTGTGACACTCCTATTTTCCCCCTCCCCACCCTCTTCATCATAAGGAATTCCCCCAGGATTTCTCCTATTCATCACTTGTCTGAACACTGCACATGTGCCTTAATGATCCAGCACATGTGCACTGTTCAGACAAGTGATGATTAGGGGCATCCCTAATGGTAAAGAGGGTGGAGAGGAGGGATGAAGGGGTGTCGCAGGCCTAGGGCACAGACACTCTAGGCCACGCCAATTTGACACAGGGCTGCAAGTGGTTGGGGGGGGGGGGGGTACAAAGTCGCCTTGAAAGGGTCATTGAACTGCCAGCACTGTAGTCAATACAAAGTTTTTATTGCAATGCATTTCACAGTGCCAGATGCTCAGTCACCATTTTGAAGGTGACATTAATTTAAGCTAAACATTATAATAATTAAAAAAACAAAAGAAAAACAAAACACAACAGGACATTCCCAAAAACATACGTCTGGGCTAGTCTAAAAAAATGTGCTAATGGGTTAATGCATAAATGATGCATTTCCATAAAATCTCCTTACCTGTTCCCATGCAAATATATGTTGGTTGAAGTAGAATTGTATTTGTTCATTCGCAATGTTAATGCACAGTTGTTCAAAGGAATTCTTTTTGAAATTCTCAAAGCCAAAGATATCAAGAATCCCGATACTGTAGCCGGCTTCCTCCTCACTGAAAGATCAAACACGTCTGTATAATTGTATTCCGTCCATGGCTATCCTCTATTTGTAGGATTAATCTTTTAAATTGAACACGTTTCATGTATTATGTTTGGATCATTCATGAAACGATCTTAATCGGGTTTGAAAATTGAGCCGGAGCGACAAAAGTAAGATGAGAGGATGGGTATGTGAGAGGTGTGGACTAGCGGGGGGTGGATGAGGCCTTCCGGGGACCCTCCTGATGACTTGTGTTACAGGGAAGCATGAAAGTGAGGGCAGGTTTCCATTAAAGGGGTAATTCCCATGCGGACAAGTTACACCCTATCCACAGTATCCATGTGATAAGGCAAAATCAAGAGATTGCTGGGGCTCCAACAGATGGGGTCTCCACTATCTCAAGTACGGGGATCCCAAAATCCCAGTAGCGTGATGTGCATGTGTGCTGCTGCTCCATTCATTCTCTATGGAGCTATCGAAGCTGCATTTTTCTCCAGAGCCTTCATAAAGAATGAATGGAGCGGTGGCGTATGTGCAGACTTCAGCTCCATCCTGCAGGGATTTCAAAGTCTCTGCATTCAAGATTGTAGGGGGGCCTCAGTAGATGGACCCCCCTGCATTCTCTTAAAGGAGTGGCGTCATGAAGCAAAGAAGGTATAATCAGATGTGTACCACATACATTTATGTAAAGGAGAAAAAAATGTGATGTTTTTAGTAAGGTAACTTTACTGTTCCGCCCCCCAATGGATCTATTTACTTCCTGGTTTCCTCTCTCAGCTGTGACCCTGATGTTGCTGTGCAAAGCCCCATTAACATTACGGAATCAGCGCCGAGATTCTGTGCGGAACCCCCCTGCGCAGACTCGGTGCCCAATACTGCCTTCAATCTCTTTAAACAGGAGGGCTTGCGCGCCTCCGCTCTTTGTGTCTCTCCACTCAAAGAATTGACATGAAGTGTGCGAGCCCTCCCGTTCAAAGTGATAGAAGGCAGTATTTAGTGCCGAGTCCACGCGGAGGGTTTGCGCACGTAATATTCTGTAGTAAGAATGGAGCCCAGAAGTGCAGACACTTTCCCACAATTCCCCTTGTTGCATTTGAAGTAAAAACCAACTTACAGTACTAAAGAGACAGATCAGGTGACTGGGATTGAACTGAGCATGTGCACACAACTTCATGGATGCTTGGCGAGCCTTAACCAGGGCAACAGGATAATAAACAAAGCAGCACATGGGGCATTAGTGAGTCTATAACTCCCAAACGATACATTTTAAGAAATGCTTGTACATTTAAAATATGTTCCATTTAACATAATGCCTCAGTATAGACCTTGTTTTGTTACCGACACAACCGCTTTAATTATTCCCTCTTCAATTGATACTGTGGATAGGGCATGACTTGACCTTTAAGTGGAACATAAACATAATGGGTTCAGTCTTTCTTGAAGCTTGATGGTTACTCTCACACATTGTGGGTAAATAGACTTGTACAAATGAACAGAAGAGCAGCAGTGTAAAGCACAGCTCTATCAATTTCTGGGCAGCAGGATATAGTTGTAAATTTCCAGGTACCTTTGACAAAATGTCCATAGTGGGCAGCTAAAGTGGATTCGCTAACAGTGCTCGCAATGCAAGTCTATGTTCCTTCCAGCAAATCGTAGAAACCTCGCTTTAGCATCAGGCAACAGACTTGTGGATAAAGTCTTTGGTTAAAGCTTGGTAGTTGGACTGCACCCCTATGAGACTAAAGGCTTTTATACAAGCCCATATGTGGAAGAGTCTAAGGAGGGTAACGCCCAACTATAGCATACCTGCCGAACACTCGTTCATTGAGTGATTGGGTCATTTTTGCCATCATTAGGTGATTAGGCCATTTTGACCCCCTAAAAGATGATTGGCCTCACATCTCCCTATGTAATAGGGATGTGCCAATGACAGCCCACTTTAACGATCCAACAATCATTCATGGAACCCAGCTACCCAACTTTCGAAGGCTCAATTCTCCTGACACCTAGGAATGCATATTCACAGTTCGGGATCCCACCATATAATGTGAAACTAGAACATACAGTATAACAACAATGGTCTCACCTTAATTCACTACTTGGTTTCAGCAAAGCGTTAATTCGGTTTACAATCCAGCTAAAGAGTCTCCCATACAACGCTTTGGACATGGCATCTCTGACGTCGGCTGCCTTCTCCACAGTGTTCTGCCGAATGATGGTTTCTCCACGTGTGACCACACAATGAGAGGTGAGTGCATCCTGCAGTTCATCAGGTTGTATACAGAGTAAGGAGGCAGCTAAGAGACAAGATACAAAGTCATATTTACAGAATTATATTTTAGAAAACTATGCCTAAGATTGTCATTTAGGATATACGCCATGGCCAAGTGTTTTCGTGTTATGGACCAGCCTGCTGGGCACCATTTGTAATAGTAAGACATCAAGCAATATCAACTGGTAGACCAAGCTATTCTTTACAAAGGTATATAGTAAAGAAAAACTGGTGGGAGTCCACTTTAATGTATCCCATTGTATGGCTATAGAATGTCCCAGCCTTCTATTGGAGGAATACGTGGGACATACTCCCCACCATATGCTGAACACACCTCCATTTTACCAACTTCCTTTGCCTTTAGACCAGATTAATCTTCCAGATCAGTGATGGGGACCTTCACCTAAAGGGTTCCCCATCCCTGTTCTAGCTCATAAAGAAATTTCTTGAGTTGGAGAAACCCCCCCCCCCCTTTATGATTTCTATAAGCTCGTAAAGGACAGCATATAGGCAAGGGTAGGGGTAGTCTCCTTTAAGACAACAGCGACAGATAGTAGTCATTTTGGCAAATTACCCTTGGTTTTTTAGGTACTAGCTTTTAAGTAGTAGCATGCTTCACATGTTCTATCTCGAATATTAAAGAAGTAACATAAGGCTAGGTTCAGAATATGGGTACGGTCACGATCATTATTTGCCGCTGTAATTTCACGTAAAAGTCCTGTAGTGGGAACATAGCCTATAGAAGAATTCATTGTGTTACTAGAGAACTGCTGGGCTGGATTTACTATGGTTTTCACACAGTCACTAGCGGGCTATTGAACCATTGAGCCCAAATGGGTGACAACGCTATACATATACAGTACACCACCATACCACTCTGTCTATGCTCAACCATGTACCCCTATCATGGGTTACTTATCAGATGGGAATCAGTCTAAATCCTAGTTACAATATTGAATACTTTGCTTATAGGCTATGTTCCCACTATGTCTTTTCCACTATGGGATTTTATCGGGCAAAGGAGGCTATCTATTCATAAAGACGGCTGCAAATAATGATTATGATCAATATTTTTGGCTGTTATTATCAACAGATGGCCACCTTTCCCCGATAAACAATGGGCCGTTCCCGTAGTGGACACATAGCCTTGGGCCGTTTTACAGCCGTCTTTTAGGACTGACATAATTTTTAAGCCAAGTAAGCAAGAATTGTCCGCCACGGAATGCCGTTAGCCTCCCTCTCATAATGTGAGTCTATGAGAGGCGCCTCCCATAGACTCCCATTATGAGAGGGAGGCTGACGGCAATTCCGCTAGTTTTGCTCAGTGTGAATGCGGCCTAACAGCCATTATTTCCACAATAACAGACGTTATTTGAACTCACAATTACAACCGTCCTAAAAGACAGCCATGAAATGGGCAAAAAAGACATAGCGGGAACATAGCCATAACATGGAATCATTCTATATGAATCTTACAGGAGGATTTTTTTTCCCATAAAACCAATATTTCCTGAATGTTTCCAACCATTTACTATGCAGTTACAGGACCAATCAATCAAAAGATCTTAAATAGCTTATGAAAAATTAACCTAATCATGTCAAATGAGTAATGATGGAACCCTTTACATAGGCTGGGCTCTGCCTAGAAGCTATTTGTGCTGAGACTTGCCGTGTACGTACACGATAGGCTATAGGCTGTTATATCATGATGTGCAGAGACATTTTTAGCTGATCACTCAAAATGCACCATCACAATCCTTTATGCTAATGGGACTTAAACCTCCGGAGCTGGAGCACAGCTGTTGTTTATGGCATATTTTATATTTTTCACTAAGTTTGCTAAAAAGTCTTTGCCAAGTCTTCAAATAGAAAAAAAAAAAGTATTTTCTTCTGTTTTATGTCTCTTTCAAAGCAGTCGGTTATAAAAGGAGCTAGAGGATAAAAACAGCAACTGCCTTCAAAATATTTACTAAAATAGAAGTTAAAAGTAAGCATTTAGGCCCCATTCAGACTATAGTGATGGCTTCCATCTTAAAATGGGTCTTCTGTTACTTATCAGCTGCTGTATGCCCTGCAGGAAGTGGTGTATTCTTTCCATTCTGACACAGCGCTCTCTGCTGCCACATCTGTCCATGTCAGGAACTGTCCAGAGCAGGAAAGGTTTTTATGGCCTCCTTAGCCTGCATCATTTGCATCAACGAGTAGTTGAGCGAGCCTCCCGGGTGCTGCAAATGTCTCTTTAACTGCAAGTGCTCCTGACAAGCACTTGCAGTTAAATCCGGGGGAGGGGGGTATCTACAGCAAGCAATTAGGCAGACTGGCAGGGAAAGGGTGGGGATTGGGTACATGGGGGACACTACCTGTACAGAGAGACATAGCTGTAAATTTATAGATGCACAGAGAGGCTTAAAGTGACACTGTCACCCCCTTTTTGCATTCTGACATCTCTACACAGGTGTAAAGGGTAAATTTAGTGGTTTTCATACCTTATTTTATATCATACGTCATGGTGCTTGTTCAAGTAAAAAGTCATCTTTTATCAGCTTATCCTCGCGGCAACAGCACCACTTAGCCCCGCCCACAACGCCACTGTTGGCACCGCCCCCCTCACCAGCCATTGGAACAGGCTGGCCTAAAGGTCTAGGCCCCACCCCCTCTAGGTCGGCCCACCAATGGCTTCCAAGGGGGCGAGGTCCCGCCCACTTGACACAATCTGCATTTCATAAAAGATCACTTTTTACTTGAACAAGCACCATGATGTATGATATAAAATGAGGTATGAAAACTGCTAAATTTACCCTTTACACTTGTGTAGAGATGTCAGAATGCAAAAGGGGGTGACAGTGTCACTTTAACTACTATCCTTGGAAGAGAGGGGCCTAACTACTATATGGAGACAAAGAGGCCTAATTACTATATGTGGGGTGGAGGATGACGATGTTGCATGACGGAGGAGTCTAAAATGTTTGTCTGACAGATGACCTCATAATGGAAAAGAAAAGGAAAAGTGATTGACTCCAATGAGACTAGAAGACCCCTGAGATTTACTCAAAGAAGATGTCTCCTATGAGTCACTGGATGTAACTGCACTGTATGAGGTGATATTTGTGGCATAATGGTATAATGGTGGCGTTAGTCAATATGCGGTGATATAAGTAATCATATTGTGGTAATATTTATCTCTTTGTCTTTCTTTTGGTATTAATAGTCTAAGGGTACTATTACACCAAGCAATCTTTCGACGACTAACGATTAACGATCTTAAACGACCGCTAAGGCAAACGAACCGAAATCGTACGCCCAATTACACGGAACGATGATCGTTACTTATGATCGTTCTTGCGGTCGTTTGCGTACGTTTCAGCTGCGAATTGTTATTCCACCGAACGATGTGCGAACGATGTGCGAACGATCAAACGATAAAAATAGGTCTGGATCCCATTAAACGATCAACAAGTTCTCGTTGGTCGTTTAATCTTTGCCTGCTATTACATGAAACGATTATCGTTCAAATCCGAACAGTTTAACGATTTTTTGAACGATAATCGCTCCGTGTAATACCACCCTTAGTATACTTATTTGGTCAGTAACAGTATGGTGGTACTATATACTGATATCATTGTTCTTCGTGTCTAGGATTTGGTTAGAAAAAGTATGGCGGTAATATATATGGTCACAATATTTGATTTATTTAGTAGCTGATTGACTAATGTATTTACGTATACAATGTTATTATGCACAAGAAAATGTCTTTTATATGTGGATAAGGGTTCTATTAAACGGCACCATATTTCGGGTGGGGGTGCTGTGGGGCCCAGCAATTTCTAATTACACCTCTGCTGGACAGTTCCTTTCAGGGACAGAGGTGGCAGCAGAGAGCACCAGGCTGGAAAGAATACACCACTTCCTCTTTTTGGAGCAGAATAAGAAATAAAAGCCGCACTGTGATAAGTAGATGATCTTCAGAAAAGAGGTGGAATGTGTTGAGCATTAGACATAGGGGGAGATTTATCAAACATGGTGTAAAGTGAAACTGGCTCAGTTGCCCCTAGCAACCAATCAGATTCCACCTTACATTTTCCAAAGAGTCTGTGAGGAATGAAAGGTGGAATCTGATTGGTTGCTAGGGGCGACTGAGCCAGTTTCACTTTACACCATGTTTGATAAATCTTCTCCATAGTGTATTATAACAGGAGACCACTTTAGGATCTTGATCTTGCAGTGGAGAAGATCAAGAAAAAAATGCCATGATATGCAAATATATTTAGATATTCTTATTTATTCCCCCATTACAATGTGACATTTTGACTGAACGGATCTTTATCGAGGTTTATAAATTGAAACAGTCCATGCTAATGGGAGGATGAATATGAAGATGTATGTATACAGACCAATGCACAGTATCACAAATACAGAGTATTTCTTTGGTTTGCAGTGATATAGGCTGAACATGATGGAATCTTACAGTTTTCCAGCACTGATGGGTTGGAGATGTTGCTTTTATCGATCTGATGTTCTGATGCCACGGATGTGAAGTTTATATTTCCCACATTCAAAATGGCAGCAAGGATACTGTACACACTTCCCAGTTCCTTTAAGTAAAGGGGACACATGTAAGCTAGTTCCTCAATGCAGATAATAAACAAATGCAGAGACCAGCCGCTCCGTGACCCAGCCGGGTCACGGAGCAGCCGGTACAATACGCCGTGTGAACATGGCCTAAAGAAGCTTTTCTGCCATGTATTTCAGAGACTGATCTTTCCCTGATAAACAGTACAGAAAGCTATTTGCATCGGTTGCTCATCAGTGGCCAGAAGATTACTATAGGGAGACCCGGCTGTGCGGAAAGGGACTGAGCATGTGTGTCCTCCAGTTTCAGCTCATCTGGTGGACATGTACATCGATATATACGCCGAACACCAGGTGGTGCCATACTATGGAAGTAAATGTCATGACTCAATTTAACCGCTTGTAAATAACAATCCCTTTTTATGACATATACAATAAATATAATATTTATTGGTATGGCAACCCCTTCAAAGCGAATGTACCAGTGGTACATCGCTTTTCTTATTTTACCATGAATAGAACAGCATCGGTATAGGGATGCCGATGCCGCGTTCCATTTTTTGAACCGCAGCCCAGTTCCCGCACACAACGTTGTTCTATTGCCAAGCACTGACCCGTGCTGAAGCACAGGAGGTGGGCCAGTCTGCTCCCAGTGGGAGGAAACTACTCCCCTCACCGGGTCGGTGCTCAGTAATATACTGGCACCATGCGTGGGAAATGGACTGCGCCTCAAAAAAAGGACCACGGTACCGCGCTGTTCTATTCGTGGTAAGAACAGAAAAGCAAACAGCAAACAGTTCTGTTCTTCTTCTTTTCCTGCCACAGAGGATCTTTCCTGTCGCAGAGTTCTGATGTGGGCGCACCAGAACCCATAGCAGGCTATGAACTGAGCGGCTTCGGCCGCTTCATAGTGTGCACTTGGTTTCACTGAATAGTGGCCGCAGAAAACTGACATGTTAGTTCTTTGCAGCGCCGTGAGGGGTCCTGGCTGGAGCATATACTATGTGTGCCGGGATCCCATAGAAGAACATGCAGCGTAGTTGCCGATTGCACTTTGCACTTGTACTTTTACGCTGTGTGAACATAGCCTCAGAATGTATATTGGGTATCTGTCTTATAGATTGTAAGCCCTGGTGGGCAGGGTCCTCTTCCCCATGTATCAGTCTGCCATCTGCCTTCATGTAATGTGTTTTGATCTTGTAATGTTCTTGTTTGTTACCCCTGTTACCTGTATAGCGCTCTGGAATTAAGTGCGCTCTATAAATAAATAATAATAATAATAATAATAATAATAATAATCTGTCAGCAATGTCGGCACTATGCAGAGAACTCAGGAGGAGGAGGAAAGCTCAGTGCAAAGCTAAACCACCCAGTCTCCTCTGTCCATATATGGATTATGACATCATCAGAGCTTCTCCAGGGCCTCCCTTCTGGGAGAGGGCAACATACAGTAAAACACTAGGGGGAAGATTTATCAAACATGGTGTAAAGTGAAACTGGCTCAGTTGCCCCCGGCAACCAATCAGATTCCACCTTTCATTTTCCAAAGAGTCTATGAGGAATGAAAGGTGGAATCTGATTGGTTGCTAGGGGCAACTGAGCCAGTTTCACTTTACACTATGTTTGATAAATCTCCCCCTAAAAGCCTATACATTGGGACATGTTACAAGCCTCTAAGGGTATGTGCGCACTATGGAATTCATGCAAATTTTGCAAGGAATTGAAGAAGTTTTCTGATTGAAATTCCCCGCCTATTCATCTCTAGCAGAATTAGAGCAGAATTTGAGTGGAATGCGAGTGAAATTAAAGTAGAATTCAAGCCCCATTGACTTCTTTAGGATTCCTTTAGCGGAATCCGCCCTGGCGAAACGCAGATCCACAATGGAATTTCCAGGTGGAAAATTCTGCCATGTGCACTAATGCGCGGAAAGCCAACAGAAACCTATGGGAGCCAAGGTTACTAATTTTTCACTGGATTTAATCGGATCCCGTGCGCATTTTGATGCGGAATCTGCTCAAAATTCTGTGAGAACTGCTCAGTGTGCATATACCCTGACTTATGCAGGGGCTCTCCAGACACATGGGACGAAGACACCATGGGAAACCATCCTAACTTTTGTTTGAAATGTATAAATTATTCATTGTAACAAGTATGTGGCAATTCAAGCCGTCACAATGGAAGGAAACATATACTTTTTCCTGGTTCAAACACATTGTATATTGAACAATCATTACAATGTCCTTAAAGTGTAAAAACACAAACGCAACTCACCCAAGCGTCGCTAGTCTTGGGAATACAGTATGACTATGAACAATACAATACAATACAATGGACACAAGAGATGCAATCACTCACCTCCATTGTAAAACCGATTACTTTGAAACATTGTTCAATTAAGTCAAACTGGGTTTTATAGAAGGCGTTGTTCATAAAGTCTTGTACCATCTTAATGTGCTCGTTCTGTAGGTATCTGCAAATGGAGAGATAAATGATCAGCGCTTCAATGAGAGCGGAATAGAAATCACATCGCTGGGGAACACGTCTAATCTATGGCATTACCTGGGAGGCTTGTTTTCTGGCAATTTATAATGTGCGAGTTTCTTCTTCTCCGACAATCCGGCGTAAATGTAATAGAAAATGTGGAAATTTTTTTCTCCTCTGAAGAGAGCAAAACATTTAAAAAAAAAAGTGAAAATGTGAGTTTTTAAAGGGAATGTGTATGGATATATCTATCCCTGTAGCAGTTGCGTGGTCTGCCTCCATGCTAGCTACACCACTGCATGTGTCTTTGACATGTCAAACTTTGTTGTTGTTTTTTTTTTGTTTGTTTGTTTGCTGACTCCACGATTATTCTGATGACAAAGTCTCCTTGGGTGGGATAGTACTGTGGTCATCAGAAACTGTGGTCATCAGAAAAATTCCCTATGAGGCTATTTGTAATTTCAGCTCCTGTCAACACGATACAATGAGGATCAAAAATATAGCCTGAGGGGATGAATGAACAGGTTATTGTCAGCTCGGCACCACTCAAGGTTACGTCTACATTTGATAGTGACAAGATGTGGCTGTTTAGAGCCAGATATATAGAAGCATGGTGGTAGCTTGTAGATATTTATGACCTTCCAGTTCTGTAGTCTCATGGGTGTCATTACACATCAAGCTGAGCGGCACATAGTCCGTAGCTTATGCACTATAAAGAGTTACCGTGAGATTATCACAAATGCCTAGTCCACATGTCTTCCTTGTTGGATATTTCTATGGACAAACACATGGATCAATGATTATCTCCGGTAATCCCTTAATTGGAACATTCTAATAATGACTCCTGATTATTACTGCGTGTCTGTGTCATTTCTTTGCAGCTCACACTTTGCATAATAAAAAAGGACTGTCGCAAAAAAATGCAGGCAGTTCCGTCACCACAGACAATTTCAGAGACCATTAAAGTGAATGCAGCCATACATACAATCCATGGTGCGACCCCCAAAATTGGACATGTCCTAGTGCAGATCGCGGCACGGACGGTCCCGCTGATTATGCGCTTCTGTCATCTCTGCTGCTGGGGAGGCTGCACTGCTGGAGGATCTGTGCCGCGATCCTCCTCCGAATCACGGCACGGCCCTTGCTGCCCCATTATTGGGCAGTTTATGGGCTCAGTAACTGATTGCCGATCTAGGAGATCAGCGCTCGCATACAGAGATTCATCAGTCCATGTAATAGGGCCCTTACCCTAATTGGGGCAGTATGCCTGTAGTGGTCCGCCATTATCCAGCGTGTTGTAATACTACATCAGGCTTTTCTATAACTATGAACTTACATGGCCTGGTGGACAACTCTGGATTTTTCCAAAAGGTATTCAGAAATCTGGGCTCCTACAACTGTTCCATTGTTGGTGAATTTCATTTCTAAGTATTTCCCAAAGCGACTTGAATTTTCATTAATGATAGTGCATGCATTTCCGAAAGCTTCCACCAGGTTATTCACCTGCAAGATCTTCTCCTGCAAGGTCCTGTTGTTTGCCTAGAGAGGATACAATTGGTTTACTAGAATCTGCTCATACATGCTGCCGGTATAGCACTTGGTAATGGTTCTTATAATGTTACCAGTACAAAGGTGCCAATTTATATGGCACCCCTTGACTTTAACAGATCAAACATAATTTACTAGTGACTACGTTTCTGAACTTTTATGCAGTAGACTATTGCATGTCCGTCCATTAAAGTGGACCTGTCATTACTCCTGACCTGTCCATTTTAGCAAATACCTGCAATACCCATGAAATATGAATCTTGGAACATCTACTCTTATATCTCTGCCATGTGCCGTTCCCCTGTTATTCCTACTAGTAATGTATGACTTTATAACTAACTGACTGTTACCATTAGGGGGCGTGTCTTTACTCTGTTTGACACTATCCAATCAGAGAAAACAGTGCCAGACTGTAGGGATATGCCCCCAACTGATAACACCCAGTTTGTTAATACATTTAAAGGAGAAATTCGGCCAAAAGTATTTTTTTATATGTTATTACTTATGGAAAGTTAGACAAATTCCTAATGTACATTGGAAATGCACATATACTGCTATTTCCCTTAATTTAGTAGATCATGTAAACTTCAAATTCTCTCAAAAACCATGACGTCACGAATCAGTTGAGCAGATGATGGGAGGAATAATACAGTGTATATGTGTGCATACATAGACGTGTGTTACATAGACATCCATTGAATTCATATAGTGTCCAGCAGGGGGCGCACTTTATATAGAAGTCAATGGTACTCATTGACTTCTATATATAGTGCACCCCCTGCTGGACACTCCATAGGAATTACAACTGATTCGTGACGTCACAGTTTTTGAGAGAATTTGACGATTCCATGATCTACTAAATTAAAGAAGTCCAGCGGAAGGGGGGCATTATTGTGGGCTGGGGGAACATAATAAAGAAGTTATATTTACCTGTCCCAATGCACCCACAGTGCCATGCCCCGCTCTTGGACCCCAGCCAGCAGTCTTCCTAGCTCCCTTGCAGCTGTGTCATGAGACCTGGCTAACGGATGCCCAGCTCAACCAGTTGGTGACTGGGATAGGACACCGCTGTCCTATCTGGACACTAGCCAGAAACCTACTCCACACTGATGAGGGGCAAAACCCCCGAAACAGCTGTCTGTAGATGGATACCTTGCTGAGGTGGTTTCCTTGACTGCAGAACGCCTTTGCCTTGGTTGTTCCTTCCCGGAGGGAAGGTCTGGTTAGTTCACTGACGTTGAGACATGTGATGGTGTCTCTGCAGTGTTCTTTTGCATATTTGATTTCCCAGGGGGCAATGTTCTAGAATACACTTACGTTGAGACACGTGATGGTGTCTCTGCGGGGTTTTGGTTGATCTCCCTGAGGTCAACCAGCGTCCTTTTGCAGGACACCGCTGTAGTCACTGATTGGCTGTGGAAGCTAAATCCCACCACTTTGTCACATGTCAGCCGAGTCGTGACATACCCCGAAGATGGGAGAGGACGACATTCACAGGGTACGGGAGCCTGGTGATGCCAAGCAGTGCGGGTACGCGGGCTGGTAAGCATACTGGGGGAGATTTATCAAACATGGTGTAAAGTGAAACTGGCTCAGTTGCCCCTAGCAACCAATCAGATTCCCCCTTTCATTTTCCAAAGAGTCTGTGAGGAATGAAAGGTGGAATCTGATTGGTTGCTAGGGGCGACTGAGACAGTTTCACTTTACACCATGTTTGATAAATCTCCTCCCATTGTCTTTGTTCCCTCTACAGGCAATGCTTTTTTTCCCCCATGTCTGGACTTTAAAGTAAGAATAGTAGAGGAATGGTACATAACAGAGCTGTAAGAAAAGATGTTCTGAAATTATTTCAGGGGGAATACGAGTATTAACTAAAACAGGAGAGGTGACAGGTTAACTTTAAAGTCAACAGATGGCTTTCTGCCAATAGCCCCATGTATACCTTGCTGATCATAACCTAAAGAATTCCCAATATTTTTATACAAATCAAGTTTTTCCTAAAATGTCCCTTGAAGCACCAGCACATAGTAGAGTCGATAACATTTGTATTGTTCTATGAATAATTTCCTCCATTCCTTTCTATAATGACTTCTCTGATTTCCTTATAGGATAATTCTCTCCCATCAATTATACTATTTGGATGGATTCCATTCTGATGAGATCACCGACCAATCACATTCCATTTTGCGATGGAAGAATTCTGGCTTCGTTACAAGTTTTCGGGAATCCAAACAAACATCATCGCCCACCCCTTTATGAGCTTAGCTAGACAAATATCATTTATTTGGTGCAAGTTACGCAAGGCTGTTCTGCAATGGAAATTCCCATAGAGGAGCTGAGTAAATTTCAGGCTTTGTTTGTGTTGGTTTTTACGCAATTGATTCTGTACTGAGTTTCCCCATAGGAACATGTGTTTAAACAGCGATTTACAATATCCAATTAATTACATTTTCCAATAAATTATACTATTTCTTTTAGACACCAGGTTCGGAAAAATGAATTCCAACTTACGTGAGACTAAAACAAATGCATGGAGAATACATTATAAATATACTGTACATACTCAATAGCATGTCTATTCTCTTTTATATAATATGTCATAATTTCTTAATTTAAAGGGTTGTCCAGAATTAGAAGGACATAGCGTCTTTCTCCCAGAAACAACAAAACACCTGTCCTCAGTTTGAGTGTGGTACTGTAGCCTGGTTCCATTGAAATGAATGAAGCCAAATTGTAATACCGCACACAACCTGAGGAAGTGGTGGTGTTTTTGGAAGAAAGCAGCTTTGTTTTTTTTTTTTTAATCATGGATATCTCCTCCACGACCCATCAGGAGAACTAGCGAGGAAGGAGAGAGGCACATTGTAGTCTAAGTGAGTGAGACAGTCCCATAGACTTTCATTGTGCACTTCTCCTGGCTCGTAGTTCTGATCGGTCAAGGTCGGAGTGTTCAGGCCATGACTAATATGTCTCTTTGACACGTCAACATTTTTTTTGTGATACTGCCCATTTAAGAATACTGGGTAAGTGAATGGGGGAAGGAGAGAGGGTGCAAACTGGGGACTAGTGTTGAGGGGACTTGAGGAAACTGTCCGGGTTAGGCAACTTCTTCAAACCTGAACGCTCAGCATTTGATTCTTGGAATCTGAGGATGTTTGATGCCACGCTAGGGAGTCCTGAGAAACATGGATACAGCCTATGGCTATGTTCACACTACGTAAAAGTAAGGCCATGGGCAACAACGGGCGTACTTTATGCAGTGTGGAACATTGCCTACATTTCTATGGGATCCTGGCCGGAGCGTATACACATTGTATACGCTCCGGCCGGGATCCAAATAAACACACATAAAGATCATCTACAAGACTACAGTACTGGCCGGGATGATCCGGGCAGAGACCGGCTGTCACAGAACCGGGTCACGGAACGGCCGGTCTCTTACCCCGTCTAAACATAGCTTAAGGCCATGTTCACACTACGCAAGAGACCGGCCGTTCCGTGAGCCGGTTCTGTGACAGCCGGTCTCTGCCCGGATCATCCAGTACTGTAGTCTTGTAGATGATCTTTCTGGCCGTAGGGTTCTGATGCGGGCGCATCAGCGCGCGTCCACATCAGAATTTGCCACTGCACACAATGAAGCAAGCGGCTTGAGACGCTCTCTTCATTGTGTGAACTGACAGGGTTTCTACGGCCACAATTCACTGAATTCGGGCCGCAGAAAACTGACATGTCTGTTAGTTGCGGCACCGCACGGGATCCCGGACGGAGCGTATACCATGTGTATACGCTCCGGCCGGGATCCCATTGAAGTAAAGGCAGTGTTCACAGGCGCAAAAAGTACGGCCGTTGTTGCCGATGGCTACTTTTACGTAGTGTGAACATAGCCTATATCCTATTTCCTAGGGTGGCATCCAACTTCTCCAGGCGCCGGAAGTCAAATTCTGAGCGTTCAGGTTTGGAGAAGTTGCTGAACCCAGACAGTTCCCTCAAGTTTGCTCAACACTACTGAAGACCAAAAATGAGATGGAGATCCATGCTAGATTCAAGAAAGAAATAGGGAGCCATGCTGAGGACAAGGAAAGAGATAGGAAGCTATGCCGGGGTTCAGGACTAAGGTGAGGTTCAATGCTTGGGACCAGAACTGAGATGGAAAGCCATGCTCGGGACCACAACCAAGATAGGAAGCCATGCGTGGAGAGAATTATGAGACATGGAGACATGCTGGGGACCTGGAATTAGACAGAACATAATGATAGGGACCAGGAATGAGAAGGGGGATTAAGCTTCAAACCATGAGTAAGATGTGAAGCCATGTGTGGAAACAGGAATGAGAGATTCTGGGGACCAGAAACAAAAGGGGAGCCATGCTAGGAAAAGGGTTGAGATAGGGAGTTATGTTGTGGACTAGGAATAGGATGGGGAGCCATGCTGGGAACTAGGAATGAGATGGGGAGCCATGCTGGGGACTAGGAATAAGATGGGGAGCCATGTTGGAGACTAGGAATAAAATGAGGAGCCATGCTGGGGACTAGGAATAAGATGGGGAGCCATGCTGGGGACTAGGAATAAGATGGGGAGCCATGCTGGGGACTAGGAATAAGATGGGGAGCCATGCTGGGGACTAGGAATAGGATGGGGAGCCATGCTGGGGACCAGGAATAAGATGGGGAGCCATGTTGGAGACTAGGAATGAGATGGGGAGCCATGTTGGAGACTAGGAATGAGATTGCGGTAGGCTAATGTTTTCATTGCTTAACACAATGTAATTTGTGGTCTTAAACACTATTTCACCTTTCCAAGGACTGTGAGTTGTTGGACCAGAAGATGAGCCCCTTCTGTCTTTCCGGCACCACTTTCACCAGATATAACAATGCACTAGAATTGGAAGAACAAATTATTACCTGCATGTTTTCTTCAGCCTTTCAGAACTTCTGCAAATAAGTATATAGTATCATTATCCCCCACAACGTTTGACAATCTAGGTAAGGTTACGTTGGTCAAGGTTGGTGGAGGTCCATGGGCAAAAAATTAGTGCTGCTACCCTCCTCATATGTCAGATCTGCCAATTTAATGTGTATGTGACACGTCTGATGCTGGAGAAAACTAGGATAGGGAACATGGTAATTTTACATGCTTGGCAAGTGAGAAATCTCCTGGTTAAAGATGAGTGAACTTGCCGAAAGTTCAAGTTCACACAAACCCAAACAATTGGCATTTGAATACCACTGCCAGGAGAACTGTATATACACCTCCTGTGTACTGTATTTAAAGGGGACCTGCCACCCCGGCTGCCGGAGTGAAGCACGCCCGACCCCCCCGGTGGAGCCACCTTATACTTATCCCCCTCTCGAAGTCCCGGTCCCGGACCCTGTCCCGCCACCGCCGGAGGCCATGCATGGACTCACCAGAGATGCAGTCATTCTCTATGGGCGTCGGACTCATCTCTGGTGAGCGCACGCACATCTTCTGGTGGGGATTTCTCTGTGGCGGGACAGGGTCCTGGACCGGGACTTCGAGGAAGGGGTAAATATAAGGGGCTCCACCAGGGGGACGGGCGGGCTTCACCCCGGCAGCCGGAGTGACAGGCTTCCTTTAAGAATATACAGTACATGGGTGAAATGGGACCCTGCTCTGTATGGCGATACAACATTGGAACTGGGATTGGGAACTGAAAGAGAGTAGCCCTGCAGTACCTAACACAAACACTGGTGGCAGCAGAGGAGGCTGTGTCGCTTCTATGGGCCGGCTCACACCGAGCAAACACGGCGCAATTCCGCGGCGGAGCTCTCCGCCGCGGAATCCCGCCATGCTCAGTATCCTGCTGTTAAGTGAATGGAGAGGGCGCGCGCTCGTCCGCTGCCGCCACTCTCCGCTCAAAGAATGAGCATGTTCATTCTTTGAGCGGAGAGGAGAGGGAGCGGACAGGCGCGCGCTCTCCTATTCGCTCAAAGCAGCACACTGAGCATGGCGGGAATTGCGCCGTGTTTGCTCAGTGTGAACCGGCCCTTACTGCTGACTAATCAGAAGTATAATTTTTTTTATAATGGAAGTCAATGGAAAAATGGATCAAAACGAATGCACACAAAAATTAATAATAATTATAATAATAATAAAAAAAACTGATTGCAAAAACACAGTATGAACCCAGCCTAAGCAAGAAAAAAAAATATCTATCTTTAGGAGAAGTTCACACAACATAAAAATTCATTAAACAACAGCCGTAGTTGTAGTTTTGCCGATAATGGAATCTCGGCTGCAGTGTATACACACTGTATTCACTCCGGCTGGGATTCCTTGCAGCTGCACAAAAAAATGACATGTCAGTTTTGTGCGGCCACTATTCATTGAATAGCGGCCACCTAAGACTGACAGAGCAGACAATGTAAAGTGTGACTACGGCTGCACTTTACATTGTCTGCAATGGGTAACTGGAATGCGGGCACACCTGAATGCGCTCGCATTCCAATTAAAAAGAAATTAAGTTCATGCAGCCGGTACTGCAGTATCTGCCGGGATGAACTTCACAGACAGAGGCAGTTCTGTGACACGGCCGTGTCACAGAACGGCCGCTGTCATACACTGTGTGAACCCAGCCTTAAATCTCTGGAGCAACCCTTTAACAAGGACAAAAGTCTACACAAAAAAAGAGCAAAAGAAATTACCTGATCTGAGTTATAAGTAACCATAGACTGGTAAGCTATATCAGCAACAGCAAATATATGTGGTGGGTAAGATGTCCGCTTTACGCTGCTGTATGTTTCTGAATGCTGAGAAAACAGAGTTAAACATTGAATTAAGCAGAACAGGGAACACTTTGCACAGGGGAATAAAAACCATTTTCTATGTTAAGGAAGCCCAAACGGATATATGACAGGTACCATGTGTCTCCTTGACCTAACACTTATCTAACAGAACCTGCAGTTTGAAATGTGAATTGCAGCTGATTCACTTTAAAGGTTCTGTATATATTATAATTTAAACATTCTATTACTGCTCAACATTTAATATAGGTGAAAACTTTTTACTGAATCCAAGAAATTTTGCAATCAAAAACCTAAAGGGGTACTCCGGGGAAAACAATTTTCTTTCAAATCACCTGGTGGTATAAAGTTTTATAGATTTGTAATTTACTTTTATTTAAAATATCAATCCTTCCAGTACTTATCAGCTGCTGTATGTCCTGCCGGGACAGAACAGGAGGAGGGACATGTTTTAAGCGGCTAAATCATATTTTTCAACGGAAAGTGCCCATTTGCGAATAATTTTATTCGCAAATGGCCGTTTTGCGAATAAAATATTTGCAAATGGGCACTTTCCTCCCGGTACACCAGGGGGCGGGGAGGGGGCGGTACGGGGGGCGCGGACTCAGAGTCCGTGCTATTCATCTTTAGATTCGCCAAAAAATAAGCAGGAAACCTACTCCAGCTCTCAGCTGGCGTAGGTGTCCTGCCGTGCGCACCGGCGCGCACAGGATTTATGTAGAGGCAGTCCGGCGCAGAAAACGCCGAACTTAATAAATGTCCCCCGAGATGTTTTCTATAGGGATTTGCTGCTGCTATGGACAGTTCCTGTCTTGGACAGAGGTGGCAGCAGAGAGCACTGTGTCAGACTGGAAAGAATACGCCCCTTCCTGAAGGACATACAGCAGCTGATAAGGACCTAAAAAGTAATTTAAATCTATATTAGGGTATGTGCACACTGAGCAATTCTCGAGGAATTGAAGCAGAAATTTTTCAGGCAGAATTCAAGCAGAATTTAAGCCCCCCATTGACTTCTATAGGATTCCTCTAGCAGATCTGCGGCAGAAAATTCTGCTCTGAAATTCTGCAGTGTGAACAACAGAGCAGAAAACCCATTGAACACAATGGGACTTTGCTCTGTACATTTTTTACGGGAGGAATTTCAAGCTGAATTCCTCCCCTTTTCCTCAGTGTGCACATAGCCTTACTTTCTGACACCAGTTTAAAAAAAATGGTGTGGGTACCCTTTATAGAGGAATATTGAACATGATCAGACCTGTGATGAATAGAGATCCAAACTCCGGAATGGATTGACAGCAATAAGGATATCCCCCACATAGGTGTATATCTGATCCCTGTTGTAACGTTTCTGGAGCTGATCTGTCACAGTATTCTGTAACAAGCAATGAACACCATGCAAACGACAAGTTATAATATTAAAGGTAGAATACGGACATGGAGAGAAAGGAGCTGCTGCGCCTAACACCTGTGGGGTGCAGCAGCTCCTTTCTCTCCATGTCCGTATCTTAAAGGTACAGTAGTGTAGATTTTATTTACAGACAACATTCAGCCTTAACATTCATCAAATCTTGTCTGAATTTAACAGTAAGCTTTACCCAATAGGTTTAAATGGAAACTTTAGCAGGGTTTTTTTTTTTTTTTTTTTTCTTTCTTTGAAATACACCAGTGTCAGAAAGTTATATAACTTTGTAATTTACTTTGATTAAAAAATTTCAAGCCTTTCAGCTGCTGTATGTCATGCAGGAAGTGGTGTATTCTCCCCAGTCTGACACAATGCTCTCTGCTGCCACCTCTCTATGTGAGGAACTGTCCAGTGAAGGAGAGATTTTCTATGGGGATTTGCTGCTTCTCTGGACAGTTCCTGACATGGACAGAGGTGGCGGCAGAGAGCACTGTGTCAGACTGGAGAGAATACACCACTTCATGCAGGACATACAGCAGCTAATAAGTACTGGAAGACTGGATATTTTTAAATAGAAGTAAATTACAAATCAATATACAGTAACTTTCTGACACCAGTTGATTTGTAGGATTTTTTGCCGAAATACCCCTTCAACCTGATGCTGCATTCAGACGTTCAGTGACTTTTAAGGTCCGTGAATGATGTCCGCTATCTACGTCCGTGATTCGTGGAAAAACATCCACGATTGCATCTGTTTTGCATCCATGTCCGTGTTTTTTAAGGATCTCTTCAAAGTTTTTTTTAAATTACACTGATTACATCACATCCGTGTTTTTCATGGACTACACGGATGTTTTTCCATGGATCTCATAGACTTCTATGGGTGAATCCGTGCCATGATCTTGTCCTAATGTATTTTTTCACAAACAGATTGCAGATCCATGGAAAAAAAACAAAAAAACAAAACGGAACATGTGACTAGCCCAATAGAAAGCAATGAGCTATAAAATTGTCCATGATCACAGAAAACTTCAAGGAATGAGTGAATACAGCCTAAAAGTCATAGAGTTCCATCTAAAGTATACAGTATGTAACCACAAAATCAGGAAACTGCAAATAAGGTGGGAAATTTATCAAACATGGTGTAAAGTGAAACTGGCTCAGTCGCCCCTAGCAACCAATCAGATCCCACCTTTCATTTTCCAAAGAGTCTGCGAGGAAAAAGGAATCTGATTGGTTGCTAGGGGCAACAGAGTCAGCTTAATTTCACACCATGGGGGAGATTTATCAAACATGGTGTAAAGTGAAACTGGCCCAGTTGCCCCTAGCAACCAATCAGATTCAACCTTTTATCCCTCACAGACTCTTTGGAAAATGGAAGGTGGAATCTGATTGGTTGCTAGGGGCAACTGAGCCAGTTTCACTTTACACCATGTTTGATAAATCTCCCCCATTTAAAGGTCTAAAATTCCCGGGCAGCAGCCTACCTCATCCAGGACTTCTAAGGTGGCCAGGTCATCCACATCGTTCTGGTTGGTGGTCATAGACTCTCTGAAGATGCCCTTCTTGGTATGAATCCTCTCATGCCTAAACACCAAAACCCAAGTCAATCAAAGAAGTCTTCAAAGTAACCGTCTACAACGTGAATCGGCAGGCGATAAGTACGGACGACTGGCAAAGAACCTTACGAGTTTTACATTCACCGTGTAAGCTACTTTGACTGTGAAATAAATAGAAGATGCTGCTTGAGTTGTTTTCTGGTACACAAGAGAGCGGCAAGGAACGAGTCCAATGTAAAATAGCCTCATTGGGAGTCAAATGATATACTCAGCAGAATACAGCGCAGGTGCTGGCGCCAGGTGCTGTCTGCTAACTGGATGTGCTTTGAATAAATACAAACTCTCATAGAATAAATATGATGGACTGTGATAGAGACTATTGGGGGATTCAATGTAAGGCCGTGTTCACACAATGTTCTTTGAATAAATAACGACTGCAAATAATGTGCAAGCATGGCCAATAGAGATGAGCGAACCTGTGTGTACAGCACACACATCTGCATATTCTGGATTCTAATCCCATATTTCACCTACTGTAGTTTGCTGTAATAAAAGATGTAGTTGTAAGGCCGATTCACTCCTCCTCAATCTTAAAAGAAAAGTCTGGTGAAAATTTTTATTAAAGTACTGTATTGCCCCCCAAAAGTTATACAAATCACCAATATACACTTATTATGGAAATTGCACGTAAAGTGCTTTTTACCCTGCACTTACTACTGCATCAAGGCTTCACTTCCTGGATAACATCGTGATGTCACTTCCTGGATAACATGGTGATGTCACGACCCGACTCCCAGAGCTGTGCGGGCTGTGGCTGCTGGAGAGGATGATGGCAGGGGGATGCTCAGTGTCCCTCCAGTGCCCTGTGTCCCACAGTGACCCCCTGCCATCATCCTCTCCAGCAGCCACAGCCCGCACAGCTCTGGGAGTCGGGTCGTGACATCACCATGTTATTCATGAAGTGACATCACAATGTTATCCAGGAAGTGACATCACCATGTTATCCAGGAAGTGACATCACAATGTTATCCAGGAAGTGAAGCCTGTATGCAGTAGTAAGTGCAGGGAAAAAGCACTTTATAAGCATTTCCCGTAATAAGTGTATATTGGAGATTTGTATAACTTTTGGGGGGGCAATACAATACTTTAATAAAAATTTTTGCCGGACTTCTTCTTTAGGGTACTGTTACACAAAGCAATTATTGGTCGTACTACTGTTACAGCCGATAACAGTTTTGTGTAATAGGTCATGTTTTAAATTAATGATCAGCTGGCATACATGATGTTGGCTGATCGTTGATTTAAATCATGACCAAAAATCCCGAAAAATAATGATATTGATGGTCTGCTGGCGTCGCTTCATGTAATAGAAGTGGTGGCAGCAGACCACCACTCTCTCCTATGGGCACCTCGGATAATGTAATCTGGATGAGCAGGAGGCACCTAGTTAAAGGACAAGTGCCATGAAAAACTTTTTCCCAGTAATTGAAGCACATTACAAAGTTATATAACTGTGTAATATGCTTCAATCACCTATCTGCCTCCCTTCCCTGTCTTTTCCCCCCTCCACCCCCCACCAGGAAGTGTCCTAACTCACACAGACCGTCACCAAGCTCTTCTCTCAGCTCCTTCTCCTGTTACACCAGCCTCCCCCCTCCCCTGCCTTGTCAGGTAACAGGCTTGCTCAGCTCCCATTGGCTGAACAACTGCAAGCCATCACTTGGACTGGGGAGGGGGAGGCTGGTGTAACAGGACCTAGAGCAGCCCTCCTGCTGATGACTCATCCTCACAAGAAGGAGCTGCCTGGTGATGGTGACGACAGTCATTAGGTCTGTGTGAGTCAGGACACTTCCTGGTGGGGGGTGGAGGGGGGAAAAGACAGGGAAGGGAGGCAGATAGGTGATTGAAGCATATTACACAGTAATATAACTTTGTAATGTGCTTCAATTACTGGGAAAAAGTTTTTCATGGCACTCGTCCTTTAAATGCTCGAGTCTCCCATTGATTTCAATGGGGTTCGTTACTCAAGACAAACACTCGAACATTGAAAAATGCTCAACTGGAGAAATGAGCATTTAAGCATTTAAGGGCTTGCTCAACACTATTGAAAGCTCATTTTCTAGGTTACCAACCACCACTCTGCTGTAAGAGCAGAGGTCTAGATGGTGTATATGTAGCTATAATATATATATATATATATATATATATATATATATTATACAGGAATTGCGCCTGCTGGTTGATCTCTGCCATGATCCCCATAGGCGTAATCCTATGGACATTTGTTACTGCTCTGGACAGTTCCTGACATGGACAGAGGTGGCAGCAGAGAGCAATGTGTGAGACTGGAAAGAAAACACCACTTCCTGCAGGACATACAGCACCTGATAAGTACTGGAAGACTTTAGTTTTTTAAATAGAATTAATATACAAATCTGACACTAATTGATTTTAAAAAAAAATCTCTCTGGAGTACCCCTTTAAGACTATAATTTGTTCCACTTATTCAGAGCGAGAAATCTAACAAGCTAAGTAACAAACTTTTCCTTTAGATTATCCCTTCTTATTACTCTGATATAAAACGCAACTATACTTCCACATCTGGTTTATTATAGTTTGTTTCAATTGTAAATTAGTCAGAAAGACGAATCTAAGTGAAACTCCATTTAGTGCAGCATGCGGTGATTAAACCGGACGGCTGGGCTTCCTGTGCGCGCCATTCGCAGCCCATTCATTGATGTTAACCCAATTAAGCAGATCTGAGTTGTTTACCTCTTCTTCTCCATTATGCCCATTTGCTGGTGGATATCTATGAATTCCATTAGCTGCTTTTGAAGTGCTCTTTCATTATGTCTAATTTGCCTAATAAAAGGATGCTCCAAAAGATCACAGACCATGGGGCGCTTCTCAAAATCTTTGGTAAGGCACCTGAAATGCAGAAAAGGAAGGATGAAATATAGAGTTTTACCTTAAAATTTTAACTAGCATAGTCCATATAAATGTCCAGCACAGTATATGAGAGCATGGAGACAATCAGGAGGCTGCAGCACTCGACTGCCATAGTCCATTCTAAGGGCAGGTTTATACTGAGGAATAGGCGAGAAATTGAAGAGGAAAGTTTTCTGCTTGAAATTTCCTCTTCTTCAGTTCTGGATGATTTGGTGCGGAACTCAAGTGGAATTCCATCAGAATTTGAACAGAATGCGAGCGGAAATACAAAGCCCCAATGACTTCTATGGCATTTCTGTAGTGGAATCCGCCCAAAGAATTGACGTGTCAATCCTTCGGGCAGAACATTCCATTCCATGCGCAATTTCTGCAGTGTGAACAACAGAGCGGAAATCCCATTGAACACAATGGGACATTGCTCTGTAGATATTGTACAGGCGGAATTTCAAGCATAATACGTGTAAAATTAAGCACGGATTCCACTTGAAATTCTGATTTTTTACGGGTTTTTAATTCTAAAAATCATCTAGTGTGGCAGGATGGACGGGTTTTAGTTACAAATAACAACATAGTGGCTTATCATCGATGCATTGTTAGTAAATGAGGCCCATAGTGTTTTGAATAAGGGACGTTATTTGCGCGGACGTCAATTTAATGTTGGTGACAATTATTCGTGGACATTATTATGCAAAAATCAGTTTTTCACACATGTATATTTTTTCTTCCACCGTCTTTTCACCATATTTAATACTAAATTCAATGAACCTGCAAAAAAAAAAAAAAAAAGGAACCAAACCCAAAAGGGCCTGAACTGAAATAATGTACCCACACCTGTCATCGTAATGACGGACACCCAAAACGCCAAATGAATGGCGTCATGTTGAGGGGGGGGGGGGGGGGGGGATTTCGAACAGGCAGAAAAAAGTCATGTGAACATAGTCATATAAATATATTTTCACTCAGAAGCAGAAATACAGAGGGAGCTGGGCACTTTGCATACAGCAACAATAGGTATACAGTTACAATATAGCCCTATAATATACATTATACATATGCATAAAAACAATATGCAAAAATCTAAATGCCAAATATACGTGCATAAGCACAAACTCAAACCACCGTCACAAGGTCAGTAGACTGTATAAGTGACGTCTGAAGAGCAGTCCGGATTGGAAATAAACAAGAAACTACTACTTTGAATAGCACTATTTGGATGTGTCCTCAATTCTATTTTGCTTGCAGTAAAACAAAATAGAAAAGTATTGGTCAGGTTTGCATTTGGCCATTTGCATCAGTGCAATAAATATGCAGAACAAACATCAGAATCTGCCGAGTTACCTGAAGAAGAACACTGCAATAATACAACATACAGAGACCATAACTCCATAAAGTAATCAAATGCACTCCAATACAAGGTCTAAGGGTGTGTGCACACTGAGGAATCTGCACGCATGCTATGGTCAGGTGGATTCCACTGTCTACCCAAAGAATGGACATGTCAATCCTTTGGGCAGATGGCGGAATCTGCCTGACCATAGAATGGTGTCTATGAGACAGGACATGAAACAGGTCATGTTTTGAGGATCTCCCATACAAAGAACACCTGTGATAATACCTGTTGGTGGCCATGAGGACCGGAATTGAGAAGCACTGGTCTTAATAGTACTGCCTTAACCTCCACCCAAAATTAATTTGACCCCTATCAACAAGTTTCTCTCCGGCGGATCCATAGGAATGAATAGAGCCGCAGTCAAGTGCCGTACCCACAGCTGTATTCACAAAAAAGAAGCCGGAGCCTGATATGGTGATTGGCCAGGAGGACACAAGTCGGAACCCCTCTGCGATCTCTTACTTGTCAACTATCCTGTGGATAGAGGACTAGTTATATTTGGGTAGACAATCTCTTTAAGGCTGGGTTCACACGTTGCAGTTTTTCTGAGGCTTTTTCCACGATTTTGCAAAACTGGGGAAAAGGTGATCCAGGCTGTCATTACCCAAACTGTGGTTACTACAGAGGTAGATTTTCTAGAATATTTAATTGTCCTAGGCTTGTGAAATCAAAAAGCACCAAATGTTAGGGAATTGCAACATATACAATATGTGTGTAATATATCCAGTTGTAGACACCAGTGTTAGGCAAACCAACCTAACAGACCTGGATTTGGTGTAAACTTTGCAAAACAATAAAATTAGCATGATCCTAAATCTCAAGAAATTTATTTTGGCTGCACTTGCTCATACAGTAAGCTAGGGATGCTTTATGCATCCCTAGCTTACTGTAATAGATTCCCTGAAAATATTTGTCCCTTGCACTACATAACAAGCCAACAGTGCTGATTTGCAGTATTGGTATGCTGCTAAGTGCCATGGGATTTCCTGGGAAGAAATCTTTTGAGACACGATACACCAAAAATGTTCCAGCTCTGGCCAGGAAACCCCATGGCAGTCAGCACATGGCAACGGGCAAAAACTGCATACAATTCCCAGGGTCAGGAAAGTAATATAACAAGAAATGTTTAGTGTATTCTTATGTTTTTATGTTCATACTCACTTGCTAATAAAGTTATTAAACTCTGGTGACCACAGTTCCGGCTGACGCAAAGTCGGAGGTGGGTTCCTGAAAAACAAAAAATGTATGCCGGAACATGTACTGTATATAGTAGGTATTTATCAATACAGTATGTCCCTTCCATTTTGCCCTAATCTGCCAACAAGCTTACATGCAAAGCAATGACTGCAGACATCATGGCGGTAACAGCATGGGTGGCTGCAATAGTAAGAAAACATAAACCATTCAGCTACAGCTGGGGAAGCTGCTAGGTACAGTATGTCCGATCGTTCGTCATTGGAATACCGGTCACTAAAGAAGTTGGATGCAGCCCTAGGGAGTCCTGGATATTATGGATATAGCCTATGGATTGTGGTTGTATACAAGTTTTCAAGGACTCCCTAGGGCTGCATCCAACTTCTTCAGCCACTGGTATTCCAATGACGAATGATCGGACTCAAGCATACTCAGGTTGCGCTCATGTCTGTTCCTTAGTAAATTCAACTTTGATAGAAATTGCTGTAGTAATGGGCACAGTACCTTGGTATTTTAAACAGGGCTCTCATTGGATGTAAGTCAGCAAGAGGAGGATCGCCATCTCCAAGTTCTATGGCTGTAATACCCAAAGACCAGACATCACATCTTGCATCATACGTTGTATCCACTTGCTGTTCACATGCTATGACCTACCAAAAGAACAAAGAAATTCTATTGTCTTTCAATCATGAAAAATACCTTCTGAATCCCCATTGATCGTTCATGTGTGATGACACCTTTGAAGGTTTCTAAACATTTCCATAATTTCAATATGATCAGAGCATCTTAGCAAGTTACGTCCTCCTATCCGCAGTATTCACAGGATAGGGTAGGCGACTGAAGATGGCCGAAGCTTTCTGCAATATCGAGAATGGGGATCCGACAATCCGAGTGGCTGGCCACCCATGCATGCTGCTCCATTCATTCTTAATGGAGCCAACAAAGATAGCCAAAAGCTGCATTAGTCTATCTTAGGATTTGCCATAGTGAATGAATGGAGCAGCAGTGCACAAGAGTGGTCTGCAGCTCTATCCAGCAGGGTCTCGATACTCAAGATCTTGCGTGTCAGACCCACCATGATCTCTATTTCATGGATACTAAGGATAGGGCATAACTTGTCACTGTTCTGGAGATATGCATTAAAAACTTTTTATGCAAACTGGTTCATATAGAAGGGGGTCCCACTGTCACTGCTGCACGCTTTTCTTGGGTTCAGTCTCCTTTCCCCAGTTCTGAGCTGCGGCTTTCTGCTGAAGACTCAAAAAAACTTGTGTGAGATTTTCTCTCTGTCCCCCCTCCCTTCTGAGACAGCTGATGTAAACAGGCAGGCAGTATCTGCAACTCTGTAGTTTCTTTGTAATGCTGGAAGGGTTAATATGAGGTCAAGTTGCTGATGAACTCACTGTGATTATCCCTCCCAGGATTATAAAGAAGCTACAGTGTTGCAGATAAAGCGTGCAAGGGACTTGTTTACATGAGCTGTCTCAGAAGGGAGGGGGGAGGAGGGGGAGACAGAGATAAAAGGTCACACACAAATTTTTGTGTTTTCAGCAGAAAGCAGCAGTTGAGAACTGGGGGAAGGAGACTGAATAGATAATAACAAATATGGAAGGAATTGTTAGTTTCACCATGGGCGGCAACATATCAAAAGTTATGTTTGAGCAGAAAACCCTTTTAAGGGTACGTTCACATGTACCGAATCCGCAGGGGATTTCACGCTGCAAGTTTGCAGCAAAATCTGCTGCGAATTCAGTACTGTGAAGCTAAATGGATCCCATACACGCAGAGGATCCGCTGCATGTATGGGACCCCTTCAGCTTCACAGTACTAAATCTGCAGCGGATTTCACCCCATAAGGGTGCATTCACACGTACAGACTCGCAGCGGATTTGATGGCCCAGATTAGATTTAATGCAAATCTGCAACTTCAAATCGGCTGCAGATCTTCTGCGGATCCTGTACGTGTGAACATACCCTAAATTGCGCGGCTGCCATCTTTACAAGTTCATAATGAATCTCGGTTTGTGAAGTTTGGTTCGCTCATCTCTAGTTATAGCTATTAAACTAACATATGGTAACAATCACTAAAATGTGTCTGGACCAGAGTACCATGGACTTGACCCCCTTCATCCAGATATATTGAGTAGGGATGGTCCGAAACTGCTGAGGTTTGGGTTCGTATGAACCCGAACGCTCGGCATCAGATTCCTGCTGTCTGCCCGCTCCGTGAAGCTGGTGGATACAGCGGGAGGACCGCCTGGAAAACTGGGATACAGCCATAGCCATAGGCTGTATCCCAGTTTTCCAGGCGGTCCTCCCGCTGTATCCACCCTCTCCACGGAGCGGGCAGACAGCGGGAATCATTGCCGTACCGGGTTGGTACGAACCCGAACCGAACTCGGTTCGGACCATAACTAATATTGAGTATTTACTATAAAAGAGAAGCAAGTAATACAATAGAACACACCAGCTGCCACTATGTCCATTGTATCCGGTTATAAAGAAGAAAAATAAAAAAATAAAAGAAATCATTTCCAGTCAGTGGGATGTGCTCCAAAGTGCAATAGGGTTTCTTTTCAAGTCAAGAAAAGGAAACTATTAAAAAAAAGGTCTTAACTCGAAAGACTATGGGGGAGATTTATCAAACATGGAGTAAAGTGAAACTGTCTCAGTTGCCCCTAGCAACCAATCAGATTCCACCTTTCATTTTCCAAAGAGTCTGTGAGGGATGAAAGATGGAATCTGGTTGCTAGGGGCAACTGAGCCAGTTTCACTTTACACCATGTTTGATAACTCTCCCCCTTTGTTCTTTTTAGAAAGGACGTAAGAACAAGCATTGCTCTAGATCTGTCAATAACGTTACCTACAATGAAATCAATTGATAAAAAATTGTGACCAACCTCTGGGGCCATCCAGAAGGGGGTCCCCACTGACGTATTCCTATGGAGACGAGTGTTAGTTAGCTGTGCTGATACACCTGCAGGAATTGTTCAATGTTAATATCCATGATACAGGTCTATAAGCTAAGAAACTAGCTACTACATAAAAGAGTAAAAATAATAATAATAATAATAATAATAATAATAATAAATAACTGACATGTCAGTTTTCTGCGGCCGGAATTCAGTGAATTCTGGCCGCAGAAAGACCTGTCAGTTCACACAGTGAAGCGAGCGGCTCCGGCGGCTCGCTTCACTGTGCGCTATGGGAAGCTCTGATGCGGGCGCGCACTGATGTGCACGCATCAGAGCTCTGCGGCCGGACAGATCATTTGGCCGGTACTTAAGTACCGGCCACGATGATCCGGGCACAGACCGGCCGTTCCGTGACCTGGCCGGGGTCACGGAACGGCCGGTCTGATACGTTGTGTGAACATAGCTTTAAAGTGTAGCTGTCGCTTTAACATAAACCTCTGACACGTTGTAAATATATTCTGTATACCCCTGACACATTCTAGATATATTCTGTATACCCCTGAGACGTTGTAGAAATATTCTGTATACTTGTGACATATTGTAGACATATTCTGTATACCCCTGACACATTGTAGACATATTAATGGGGGAGTTTTATCAAAGATGGTGTACAGTGAAACTGGCTCAGTTGCCCCTAGCAACCAATCAGATTCCACCTTTCATTCCTCACAGACTCTTTGGAAAATGAAAGGTGGGATCTGATTGGTTGCTAGGGGCAACTGAGCCAGTTTCACTTTACACCATGTTTGATAAATCTCCCCCATTCTGTATACCCCTGACATGGTTCATCCTTAAATATGTTTTATTTTGGGTGAAGTTTTAACAATAATTCGCACACTTACCAAAATCCACCAGTTTGACCCCTCCCTCTGTAGTCAGCAGGATATTGTTTCCCTTCACATCCCGGTGAATTGTCTTATGGCTATGTAAATGATGAAGGCCCTTTTAGAAAATAATAATTTCAAACAACAGGAGAATCAGTAGAGTAACATACAACTTTGTCTACCCATATATACTATACAAGACATTGTTTCTTTACATACACTGTGCTCTTCACAGGAGAGGTGGAAGGATCTATAGGAAAGGGCAATGGGCTCCTCTCCCTGGTTATGCATATTGCAATGTTCTGTTTCCATTTGCAAAAGGCAGCCAAAGCTATGAAGCCATACACTACTTAAAGGGTATATATCACCTCAAATGCACCCGCCATTACCGGAAGGCGGCAGTCCTGAAAGACAACTATCCTTTTAACGGTGTGGGTGCATATCCTTTACAGTAGCCTCCTTCTTATCATCATAAATAATATATCATATCATATAATATAGATAGTAAAGTTGAAACTTAAAGTGACTCTGTACCCACCAACTGCCCTTCCAAACCATTTGTAAAGTCGGATAGCTGCTTTTAGGATTTCTCCCATTCATCACTTGTCTGAACACTGCACATGGGCCTTAATAATGCAGCACGTGTGCAGTGTTCAGACAAGTGATGAACAGGAGAAATCCTTTTAGAGGCATTACTAATGATGAAGAGGGCGGGAAGCAAGAAAAGAAAGGCAGTGCAGGCCTAGGCCACGCCAATTTGATACAGGGCTGCAAGTTTTTTTTAGAAAAACAACTGCATCACCTGTCAAACGGACCCCAGGACAGATCTTAGATTAAAAGCAGTGATCCAATGGTACAAGCGGTGTGTGTGTGTGCCTTTAAAAAATATCTTTAAAACTTTCGCGTACAACTTTGAAATAAGCAATGTGACATTTTCTGGTGACACATTCCCTTTAAGTTATAGTCTACTTCACAAACAGCAGTGCACAGTATATACTATATAGTATCTCTCTCTCTCTCTTCTGTAGACCTAGCCAGAATGATAAAATTATTTCCTTTCCAATATACACATAAACTCATAGGATAATGCGATCGCTATCCTGCTGCTACGTACTCCATCTAGCCTTATAACAGAGCTCTATATAAATGAATATTACACCTCTCACCATAAGAGCTTCATGCAGAATATAAGCAATGATGGCTTCATTCATTCTTTCTCCTCTCTTCAAAAGACCTTTGGCTAAATCGGTTACAGATCCTCCAGTACACAACTGCAAAGATAGAATCATGATTTAAAGGGACTGTACAGTCAAGAGCTCAAACATTATATACTGTATATATAAGTACTTAGAGGATATTGTTATGTGTTCTTTATTTCCCTTACATCTTGCCGCTTGGCTGCTTTTTAGTTCAGTTATATTAGGGAAGAGCTGTGACCTGTGACTACTGCTCAGCTACAGTGCACACAGGGGTTTGGGCTAGTCTATGACACACCCCCTGTCTTCTTATTGGTTTAGGCTGCTTCTTTCTCCCGCCCCTACAGCTCTGTGTATAACATAGGTATGTCACATGCTCACCAGTAAGTCCCCAGACTGGACATGGCATGATGACGTGTACAAAACGGCATCAGTGGTTTGGGGGTGAGTACTCGCTGGTACAGATTCGCTTTAAGTAGGATCTTTGGAAACTTGCTTGTAGGAACTAGAAGCTGAAAATGAACTTGGCCTAAGACTAGTACAGGACCTAACAGGAGAAAGCTGTAGATGCACTCGTTACCCTAGTCGAGCCAGGACTAACTAGAAACTTCCAGCTCTCTGAGGAGAGAGGGTCGGACTTGGGATTGGTTCTAATGTGGAAAGGGGTTAAACATGGTAGAGTTCTCCCTCAGACCGCACTTCATATTGATACTGCTTGTACGAAGGTCATGTGACCAAACTCCTTATATCCTTGACATGTGACCACCAGTTGTGGTAAATATAAAGTACCATTAGGCTGGGTTCACACTACGTATATTTCAGTCAGTATTGTGGTCCTCATATTGCAACCAATTGGATTGGTTTTGGTTGCAATATGAGGACCACAATACTGACTGAAATATACGTAGTCTGAACCCAGCCTCAATATGGGAGGAGTGAGAAAGAATTGTAATCATTGTAAAAAGTTTCTCTCAGCTTGTAATACCCAAAGCAGACAACAGGTTAGCATGAGCCTAAAGCACAAGGGACAAGGTTTAATATAGTATAAAAAAAACTGATTACAAACCTCCAAGACTAGCCAGAGCTGATCCCCGGTCTTAGAGTCTTTCTTGAAATACATTCCATAGAACTTGACAACATTTGCATGGTCAGATAAAGCCTTTAGGATGTTGTATTCTGCTTCAATCTCCTCATCAATATCCTCCTGAAATGACGTAAAAAGAGTCAAATATTGCTCTCAAACAGCTCAAACACAGATTTCTTTGTCTTCAGTACAAAGCAGTAGGATCAGAACTGGGAGAAGGACACTGACTGGATAATAACAAGTATAGAAGGAATTGTTAGTCTCACCATAGGCAGCAACATATAAAAAGTTATGTTTGACAGGAACACCCCTTTAAAGTCAGCTGACCAGATCCCTGACACTGGGTGAATGAGCATTAACCAATCAGGGTCAAACTTATTATGCCACGCCCCCACCTGCTCAACACAAGCTACAGGGGAGGAAGGAGGGGTTAGAGGATGCACAGTAGGAGACACTGAATATGGGGGATGGAGGGTACTTGGGCAGCTACAGAGGGGGGAGGGAGGTATACAGTATAGGGACTACCTGCAGAGGAAGATGCATATGTGGTGTCCCACCACTGGTGCTGTATAGAGCACCTGAGTAAGTCACTCTTTCAGGTTCACCAGTGGTAGTACTGTGTTTTATCCGCTAACTGTTGAACAGCTGAAGTCACAAAGGCTTAACTGTTTATGTCATGTGTTGTATTGCTGACTAGTCAGAGGTGCTTCTTTTCTTTGTACTTACCTTACGGGCCTACTACTGTTCCGGCTCCCACAGAGGTTCCCTTTGGTCCGCCAAGAAGCCCAGATCACCCTACATATCTCCATGTACCGGCGGACATTCCCCAACCTGACTCTGGGATCTCCTAAGAAGATGGAATTCTTCGAAGATCCACCAGATCCAACAAAGGTAAACCACTTGAGCACTACCGAGACCTGGATTTTGATTAGTTGCCCCTCGATTTAGGCCCCTTGAAATGTTTCCTGTTCTTTGATTGCAGTGTACATAGATAAGTTAGTTTAGTTTAGGTGTTGATATAAGCCATGGACTTATGGACTTCTACATTGTATATATGTTGCCCTCAGAGACTTCTGATGACCAGTTCCAGTTGTTTACAAAGTTTATACACTATGCACAATCTCACCATTGCCTTCTGCACTGTTCCAGAGTTATTTATATTGTTATATATACTGTATATCTATTTATATTAATATATTGCTTTGTTTAACCGATGCTGTGCTCACCTTGTCTCATGACTTCCTCTCGGTTCAAGAGGGGGAGTATGTGCTTTCGCCAGTAGAGCACCAGAGTAAGTCACTCTTTCAGGTTCACCAGTGGGATATGTATTACTGTGTTGTCCCCCACTAGGTGTTTCTACTGTTTGGTTTTACCTGTTGCACAACTGAAGTCACAAAGGGTTAAGTGTTTATGTCACGTGTTGTATTGCTGACCAGTCAGAGGTGCTTATTTTCTCTTATCCTATCCTATCCTATCTCTTCTCTCTCACACACACTGAGCCCCACCACTCACAGGAGGGTTCAGTTTTAGCCCCTGTAGGAGAAGTTATTTCCTGGTAGAAGGAAGTTGGGAGTAAGTAGTTGGAGGTCTAAGCGGACGGATGTGTGAGAGACTAGCTTCTTACAAAGTTTTCCTGCTAGACACTAAAGTAACTATGCAGTGTTAAGCTAAACTTAGAGGAGAGAATCCACCTTGTAAAACCTTTGTCCACAGCAGGAACCTCTCTAAAAAGTGCAGGGCAGTATCCTGAAGCAAGAGGAACTGACCCCAGTAGGACAAAGCTACCATGCAAAGGTCTACGTATCCTACTACACAGTACAGGGCGACTGGGAAACCTTGCATGTCTGCTAAACCCAGATAACCAACGACTGGGGCTCGCATTACCCACCTAGGACAGGTATCTCGCACTTAGGGAGCATAAGGAGGTTCAGAGCCACTCCTCTCCTCTTCTTCTCTGTACTACAAAGCACTTTCTACTTCCACAAGCACTGGTTACTTCTGTGTCAGAACCAACGTTTCAACGTTTCAAGATTTGCACTACTGTATCACGTGTACTGTTAAACACACGTCTTACAGTAAGGAGTTATATTTTATAACTAACCGCATAGGACTCTGGTCAAATCTGTCAGCACCTGCACCCACACACCACCGTATACTTTGCTTTTACCCCTTTCTGTGAGTAGCGGTACCAACAACCCGGGTCGGTCTTCTACCACTCCAGGCTACCGTGACAAGTGCCCAAGTGACCCTAAACACTCCTTGAAGCTGTGATAAAGACGGAAACGTTGAAACGCGTTGCTGTGCACGCTCTACTTTTATGTGGATTTATTCATGCTTGCTATTAATAAAGGATCGTCATTTTGGGAAATGGAGTGCCATGAACTTTTTATCTTGGAACTCCTGGAAGTTACCGACCATTGGGGATAGTATACTGGCCAAAGCAGGTTACCGCATCATAACACTGCGACAGCGACCCATCCATCCACCAAATATCCAATCACATATACAGAATGGGGGAAGAACTACAGGGGGAGGAAGATATACAGTATAAGGGAAGAACTACAGAGGGGGGGGGGTGTATAGAGTATGGAGGAGGAACTACAGAGGGGGGTGTATACAGTATGGGACTTACTTGAAGGGGGGGGGGGGGGTATACAGTATGGGGACTACCTGTAGAGGAGTATGTATATAGTACGGGGGAACAACTACAGAGGGGGGAAGGAGGTATAAAGAATGAGGGAAGAAATATAGAGGGGAAGGGAGGCATACAGTATGGGGACTGCCAGTATAAAGGGCATGTATACAGTATGGGAGGTGCTTACTGCAAAGGGGAAAAGTATACAGTATGGGGGAGCCTTATTGCAGTGGGGGGGGGGGGGAGTATAGAGTATGGGAGGCCTAACTACAAGGGAACATACAGCCACTGTACATGATGTATATGTGCACTGTATAGTAGTAGTTAGTAGCCGCTATATATGTTATTATGTCCTTTATAGTAGTAGTTAGTTGCTGCTATATATGTTATGTCCTGTATAGTAGTAGTTAGTAGCCACTATATATGTTATTATGTCCTGTATAGTAGTAGTTAGTTGCTGCTATATATGTTATTATGTCCTGTATAGTAGTAGTTAGTAGCTGATATATATGTTATTATGTCCTGTATAGTAGAAGTTAGTAGCCACTATATATGTTATTATGTCCTGTATAGTAGTAGTTAGTTGCTGCTATATATGTTATGTCCTGTATAGTAGTAGTTAGTAGCCACTATATATGTTATTATGTCCTGTATAGTAGTAGTTAGTAGTTGATATATATGTTATTATGTCCTGTATAGTAGTAGTTAGTAGCTGCTATATATGTTATGGCCTGTATAGTAGTAGTTAGTAGCTGATATATATGTTATTATGTCCTGTATAGTTGTAGTTAGTTTCTTCTCCACAACAAAATAAAAGTACTGAATTCATTTTTAAAGTGTCCAATAATTCCAATCTGAATGAGCGACATAATATTTTATTACCAAAGTTTCCCCTTGAGCGATAACTCTGTTAGTATGAGCGTGTCTCCTGAACCAGCAACACACTAAATGAAGTTTAAAGGGCGAATGTCCATCAACGTCTGCCTCCTGTTACATTTCATTCTGCTGGGACCGCGGCTCAGGAGAAGATGGAGAAAATTAATAGTATTTTCTATGACATTTCACAAAACATAATCTTTATCAGTAAATAACATTTACTCCACAGGTCAAAACACCTAATTCTACGTTCCTGAAAATCCTTAACACCTATCACATATATCTGCTATAGGGATGGGTTCTGTCTGAATAGTTATGTTTCTCTGTATAGAGATAAATAGATAGATAGATAGATAGATAGATAGATAGATAGATAGATAGATAGATGTGTGGTATCCCACCACGGGTGTTACTAGTTTATACACCCCTTGCAAAAGTCTGAACTTCAAGTAAAATGGTAATGAAGTTATGCCTAAGTTTTACCACTAGATGTCGCTACTATTTGTATATGCACTTGTATATTGCACAGCTGTAGTGAATAAGGAGTTATTGTCTGTTTGTAATCTGCACACCAATAAGTGCTCTTCTCTTTTCTTCACCTATGTCTAGTCTCCTTCTTTTCTCTGCACTTTCTTCTCCACCACTCACAGGCGGTATTACACACCCTGCAGGAAGTTGTCACATGGGGAGAGGAAGTACACACCCACACTTATTCTAGTCTAGTCGGGAGTGTGGTAACGGACAGACGTATTGACAGCCCAGAGACTCTACTTTTCTTCCAAGCAACACTTACCCTCGTTATGCAGTGCTAAACCACTCAGGAGAGGACAAGTCAGAAATCACCTCAACCTACGCCGTGAACTTCTCTAACAGTGCAGGACAGTATCCTGAACCAAGAGGAACTGATCTGGATAGAGAAAAGTTGCTACAAGACTACGCCTTCTATCTCGCAGCGCGGGTGTAACCAGGTAATTTGGCCACCCTGGTCAACTCAGGTAACAAGGTCTGGGGCTTGTGTCACCCTAGGAGGACGGGTCACCCAACACTGGGTGACAGGTGGTACAGCGAAAACAAAGGTCGAAACACGGGCACAAGTAGTCTTCTACTTTCAAGTATTCTTCAGTATTCTACTTCTTCCTTTTCCAAAGTTCCGGCAGAGCACACTTCTATCCTGGGTTGGGACTCTCGGCACAAACTCCTCTCTACTACTCTCAACTCACTCTACTTCTCAGCACACAGCCAAGTCAGCACAGCTCTTCTGCTCCAAAAGCTCTTAACACAGATTGTGTCTAGTCAAGTCAGAAGTCTATTATCAGCTACTGTACTATGTATTTCTAAAGTAATGAAGATTCTTTTTATGGTAACAGGACTCAGTGGTTATTATTCCGGCACCTACACAGTCATTACACCAACCTTGGGTCATCTCCTCTTTCTGTGGGTGGTGGTACCGATAGTCCAGGTGGGTCACAACTCCACTTCGGACCACTGTGATAAGTACCCAAGGGACCCCCAGGGTATAGCTAGCCACTGTAAAATAAAAGCAGGTGTGCCCCCAAATCTGTATGCCCAACTGGCACTGGCGTCACGACAACATACCATCTGGCTGAGCTATATTACGACCAACCACCACCATAGTGGCTTCACACAGCACAATCTGGCAAGTGACCGGTCGACAGTAGCACTCCACAGAATGATAGGTAGATAGATAGATACTGTAGGTAGGTAGATAGATAGATAGATAGATAGATAGATAGATAGATAGATAGGAGATAGATAGATAGATAGATAGATAGAAGATAGATAGATATGTAAAGATGTTCCGCAGCACACCAGCATATGTGTAAAAGGTGATTTATTCCAAAAAATACAGAGTAGTACAAAAGATGCGACGTTTCGACCTCCTCACAAGATCATTATCAAGCATAGTGGGAGTGTCTCAGTGATGTCATTTTATATCCAACACATTGGTATAATTAGTGATGTCATAGATTGATTTGCATACAAAAACAAATAGACATACAGAGTGAAATCAAGTGCAAAATGAGTGACATCTGAGATCCAGAGATCACTAGTGTATATATACACACAGTAAGTGCTGTGTAAAGTGCGTTGTGCATCGCTCGATAATGAGCTGTCATAAATTCATAAAGTCCATAAAGGGTTACAGAGAGGTCGGGGGCACTCACCACCGGTGGCGTGACTTAATGGAGAGATACTGCAAGGAGCACGAGGAGCACAGAATGATAGGTAGATAGATAGATACTGTAGGTAGGTAGGTAGATAGATAGATAGATAGATAGATAGGAGATAGGAGATAGATAGATAGACAGATAGGAGATAGATAGATAGATAGATAGATAGATAGATAGACAGATAGGAGATAGATAGATAGGAGATAGATAGATAGATAGGAGATAGATAGATAGATAGATAGATAGATAGATAGATAGATAGATACTGTAGGTAGATAGATAGAAGATAGATAGATAGATAGGAGATAGATAGATAGATAGATAGATAGATAGGAGATAGATAGATAGATAGATAGGAGATAGATAGATAGATAGATAGATAGATAGATAGATAGATAGATAGATAGATAGATAGAGAGATAGGAGATAGATAGATAGATAGATAGATAGATAGATAGATAGATAGATAGATAGAAAGATAGATGATAGATATATAGATAGATAGATAGATAGATAGATAATAGATAGATAGGAGATAGATAGATAGATAGATAGATAGATAGATAGATAGATAGATAAATAGATAGATAGAAAGATAGATAGATAGATAGATAGATAGAAGATAGATAGAAGATAGATAGGAGATAGATAGGAGATAGATAGGAGATAGATAGATAGATAGATAGGAGATAGATAGATAGATAGATAGATAGATAGATAGGAGATAGATAGATAGATAGAGAGATAGGAGATAGATAGATAGATAGATAGATAATAGATAGATAGGAGATAGATAGATAGATAGATAGATAGAAAGATAGATAGATAGGAGATAGATAGATAGGAGATAGATAGATAGGAGATAGATAGATAGATAGATAGATAGATAGATAGATAGATAAATAGATAGATAGATAGGAGATAAATAGATAGATAGATGATAGATAGATGATAGATAGATAGATAGATAGATAGATAGATAGATAGATAGATACTGTAGATAAACAGACAGATACATAGCCAGATAGATAGATAGATAGATAGATAGATAGATAGATAGATAGATAGATAGATAGATAGGAGATAGATAGATAGGAGATAGGTAGATAGATAGATAGATAGGAGATAGATAGATAGATAGATAGATAGATAGGAGATAGATAGATAGATACTATAGATAGACAGACAGATACATAGCTAGATAGATAGATAGATAGATAGATAGATAGATAGATAGATAGAAATATATGAGTATTCAGTTGAAAATTTGTGCACTGTACATGTATATTCTACAATACAATATATTAAATAGTGGATTCAGTGGATCCCAGAAAGACCCATAAGTTAATGGGATCCATCAGCAGCAAGATCCATTGTATAATGGGGTGGTCACAATCACAGTCACTGTAATCACTTCCAAACAGAACCTAAGGCACCAATGTGAACAGAGCCCTATCCTAGCTTCTCTTATATAAGATTTGGCCACTACTGATGAATGGAGAAGTTATAGATAAATAGATACATGCAGCAGAGCCGCACATAGTAAATTCTAGACACAAGACAGAGGTTTGGGGTACAATAGTAGATGAGCACTGCCATTCTGTAATGTTATACTCATTATAAGATATTGTAGCTTCAGTTACCTACATGAAATGGATCCATGATCTTCACAGCCGCTTTGCTTCCATTTTTCTTATTCACAACTTTAAAGACTTTACCGTATGTTCCTTTACCAATAGTCTCGATTATTTCCCAAGTGTCAGAAGGGTCTGGAAATCCATCGAATATCATTGACTTACCACGGAATGAAAACATTTTCAGTGAAACAGCCTTAAAAATAAATAAATAAACATAAAAAAGTTGCTATACTATGTAATATCTACAGGATAGAATCTCATTTGATTAGACATAATAATCACATGGTACAAGGACGAGTTCTAGAACTTTCATGTGTCTGTTTCTCACCATTTCCAATGCTTGCTGTCAGGGAATGGAATTGTTTTCATCTGAACCCTTTGTCCTGATCAGATCCCGGTGACCCAGGTATACAAGCAAAGAGAAGCAGACTGTGAGCTTCTTCCAGCAGGACAGCTCAGGTTTTCAGACTTTGGTGCAAACAATGATTGTTTGCTGTCACTGAGAGCAAGCGGCAGAGGCGTAATGTGAAGCTTCTGGCTCCCGATATAAAACAATCACCCGGTTTTCAGACCCAGCACTCTATCCCCTACAGGGGATAAATGCTAATGGGGGGGGGGGGGGGCAACTCCTTAAAGCTTTTCACACCAAAAATAACCAATAAGACCCTTCAAATTTAAAGTGTCATTGTCTGTTTTTTTTTGGCAGAAATCTATTGATTTTAAGAAACTTTGTAATTGGGTTTATTAGTCAAATATGCCATTATCTGCATTCAAAAAGATTTTCCCCAGGTTCCCCCTCCCTTCCTCCTCTTTCTCATTCACTGCTTATTATCAGGAAATCTGGACTCTTTTACATCAGTCGGGCCCTGTGTAACCTATGGAGAGAGGAGGGGGGAGGAGAGAGATTAGTCGCCAGCAGAGAGCAGAGAACCAAGGATTACACAGTGGGAGCTGTGTGAAAGCTGTATTCAGAGGTCAGAGAGGTCAGTGCTGACTTCAGAGGAGAAAGCCCGGTGATGTAGCTGTAAATTAACTCTTTGTTGTCCTGTTTTGGTGCTACATCTCCCTCAACCCCTCCCCTCTCCATAGAGAACCATGAAGACAGAGGGGGAGAGTTTCAAACTGCTTTTTCATGATAAAAATGCATTTTTCTGCTAATAAACCCAATTACAAAATTTCTTAAAATTGCCTGTACTATTGATTTCTGCAAAACAAATGTAAACGACAGTGACACTTTAAGGATGTTCACATGTTACAAAGATGCATTCAACTATCACTGTTATTTCAAACAATTTATCTCCATGTGACACTTATCTGATTCCTAACATATTTATAAGTCACTTCCTATACCAAAAAAGTTGTGGCCACTAGGTGTCCCACTTCTCTGCAACCTGCAGCCCACTGACTGTTGCTAGACTCAGTCTGTCTCTAGTTACAAAGACACCAGGATGAGACAAAGGACGGTCTCAGATACTTCTATGTGCAGGAGAAGGGAAGAGTCTGAGATATATACTTGTAATCTGTGAGCCATTCTGCCTTTTTTTAGCAGGTCCATACTGAATTAAAGTTTCACTCTCAGTAGTTTAGTGCTCAACGTAACCTCTTCTCTGCTGCTGTTTCTTTCATTTAACCTTGCAAAGCCAGAGCATTAGTAAGTCTTCTTTCTTCTCCCATCTATAGTAGTTTACTGTAAGTCATCCTTCATCACAACGCAGAGATGTGTCATGACATAACACAGAGAAATATACTCTGTACTATGACTTGCCAGACAACTAAGGGAAAGGAAGTGCCTCTGCGTGTACTACTGGCAAACTAAGCCCTGGTGCCGCTCCTTGAAGGGATTGAGAAATAGCTGTGTACCATGGAGGAGAGTCAATAACAGCAATGAGAGTCCAAAAAACACCTTGTCACTACATTAAAGGGTTAATCTAACAAAACCATTCAGGTTTTAAGAAAAATCCTTTGAAACAGACGCTTGAAAGTAGACGTCCCAATCCGAGTAAAGCTTGGCTACTCCAGATAATAGGAATTAGTAGCGTGATAGTTGTTTCCTGGTATCACAGTTTAGTGAGTACAATCTGAATCCATAATTGCCGGATAATTACTCATTACACGTGATGCCGCCATAATGAAAGCAGATTAGGAAAATTAATGGTTGTATTATTTCAGTTTTTTTTTTTTTTTTTTAGGGTTGCCATCCCCCCAGGCATTCCTGTATTTTCAGGAATAATAAATTGCAGTCTAAAATTCCTGCAGAATATACAACGACCGCTGTTCTTCTCCGTCCTTTGGTTATTTCTCTTTTCATTAATTGACCTTAATTGTTTTTAAAGTGACTGTCCACCTTTTAACACCATGTTCTCTTTCTAATATTCTATATCAGTCAAGGCTACGTTTACGGAGCTCCAAACCCCCTGAATATACTTAGAGAATATACTTTGCCATGTACTCAAATTGCAATGCTTAAATGGGGTATTCCAAGATTAAATAAGTTGTCCCCTATCCACAGGCTAGGGGACAAGTAAGAGATTGCGGGGAGGTCCAACCTCCATAACCCTAACCGATCTTCGTAATGGCCCACGGCTCCTTTGTTTTCAATAGAGATGTGGGTAAGGTGCGGCTTTCTCCGGCAGCTCCATAGAGAATGAATGGAGCCGCCAGAAAGAGGAGAGTACGGCACCCAGCTCACTCCATCGCTCCATAGGAATGAATAGAGCCGCGGGTCATATACCATACCCCCTGGCGATCTCGGTATTGGTTCCTTTGTTTTGAATTTTTGAATAAAGCCGTGGGCCGATACCGAGATCACCGGTGGCGGGGAGAAGGTGGGCAAAGGTCGGACCCACCGCAATCTATTAAATTGGAATACCCCTTTGAGTCATAAATATTTATATATTTTTTTGCCATGCTATAAATAAAAATACCCAACTTTATTTTTTTTTGTTGCGCTCCCCATAGTAAGAAGCTGGAATAGAAGCTGGGTTTCTTTCGCCCATGTGAACATACCCTTATACTTTTTGCTTTTGGTCCCATTCCTGAAAACTAGTAATCCTAATCAGAGAAACGTAGCTGGCTTCTTGCAAAAACAGCGCCACCCCTGCCCTCAGGTTGTGTGGGGTATTACAACTTGGCTCCATTGACATCAAAGAAACTGAGCTGTAATACCAAACATTGACCAAGGACAAGAGTGGCGCTGTTTCTGGAACCCCACCTCTTTGTTTTCTTATCCTGTTTAAAGTGTTATGTAACTAGCTATTGGCACGTGTTACACAACTGGCGGAGGTCTCTCTCACATGGTTAAACTGAGGTCAGTACAGCTGATACTCAGCAATGACATCTGATGATCTTCTAGATATGACCACATCCCCAGGTGCATGTGTAAGTGAGAACAGTTCATGGCAGGTTTGTGTGCGGAGGCTTCTTACTACTCCTTACTGGAGCCACTATAACGCATCCCTGTTCAAGTATCTAATATCACAAATACATCAGTCCTTCCAGCTAAGAGGACACTTCAGCTCTGTAATTCCCATAATTCATACCATATGCATTTATACCGTATACATTATAATAGCTGTCTGTTTTCAAGATCTGAAGGCATTAATAATCCCTTTGCTATGTATTGTATTCCTATGTCAAACACATTGCAGGAGCCACTGAGGCCTATAGAACTCCAATGAGTCATCTTGCAATTATAAAGCTTAACCTAATGGTGTAGAAAATATCTTATGTATACTTGCACAACGACACTCATTTTGTATTCACACTGAATTTTAAGTGTCTGTGGGTGGATATTAAAAAAAAAAATCTCAAGTTTTCCACTGCTTATCAGCTGCTGTAAGTCCTGGAGGAAGTAATGCATTCTTTCCAGTCAGACACAGTGCTCTCTGCTGCCGCCTCTGTCCATGTCAGGAACTGTCCAGGGCAGTAGCAAATCCCCATAGAAAACCTCTCCTTCTCTGGACAGTTCCTGTCTCGGACAGAGGTGGCAGCAGAGAGCCTATAACAGCTGCAGTCTATAGAAACAGACTCTATATACCAGGATTGCAACTTTAAATCACTCAAGTTTTTGTTATGTTAAACATTCTTTTAAAAAGTTTTTTTTTTTTTTTTAATTACATCTTATTAGAAATGATGAATAATTTGGTTAGAAATTCATCAGATGAATAATTAATTTTGCAAAAAAATCTAATTAATTTGAATATACTAATCTTGCAATTTGCTGTGGCCAAAGCAGTATAGAAGCAGGGACACCTGTTTAAGACAGGGATCCCTGCTCCTGTACTTACTGAGCAGTGAAGAATACGCTGCACGACTGCTATTCAGCTCACACACGCTGGGATGTCCACAGAGCACCCATTCGAATGATTGGCCTCAAAAGGTAATTGGTGATGCTTTATGCATTGCCGCATACTCCTTACACATGCTGAGTCAGGTGATCTGCAACAAGTCCAGCAGGTGTTTACTAAACAGGGAGGCTATCATGTCTCCTGCTAAGTACACAATTTTCATTGAAGGTTGCTTTTGAAACCACATAGAAGATCAGGGACTCATATCATTCTGACAGGGGTCCCTGTTCCTGTACAGTGAGCAGCAATATTGATTGTTGCTTACTGTCTGCTGCAGTGTTTAAACAAGCGATAAGTAGGAGAAATCCTGCCAGGGGCATTGAGCATGATGAGGAGAGTGGGGAGGAAGAAAGGAGAGGCGTCACTCACCTGGGGCACAGACGCTCTAGGCCACGCCACATTGACTCGGCTGCTGCAGATTAAAACACCATTTTTTTTACCCTAACCAAGGTATCGGGCGCATTTTAAAAGAGACAACCAAGAAGGACTTACTCTCATCAAACGGATGCTACCCGTGGTTTGGGGGAGTGGGTTACAGTGGATACAGAGTCGCTTTAACTCCTTACATTCCAAACCCGACCTCAATGATGGCCAATTTCTGGGAAAATCTCTTAAAATGAATTTGGTGAGGGCTGATCATCTCTAGATATTATCTGTAAAAAATGAAGCACTGACCACTTAACACTTACATTAGGATAACACTTCCTGTCACTTTGTCCTGTTACACTGGGGACAGGGTGCGCCATCACCTTCTTCTCATCAGACTTCAGGATACAATGGAAGGTAACGTTCCACTGGCATAGGTGATAGTGTACAGTAGCTCCTCCTTCCTCCATATACAGTGACTTCTGCACAAGTCACAGAGCATGATCAATTAACTCTCCCATAGAAGTTCATAGGTCATTTTCTAATTGGTTCTATCACAGTTTCTGACACAGACAGAGATGGCAGCAGAGAGCATTGTGTTGTATTACAAATAAATACATCACTTCCTGTAGGACGTACAGCAGATGATAAGCACCTTGATTTATTTTATTTTTTTTATTAATTTTATTTCCCACAGAAATACCCCTTTAAGGCCATTGCAGCATGTGTTACTTTCAATAACTTGCGTTGACTATACTCCTCCTGCAAACCTGACCTGTTGGCGACCTTCAGGCATCGCTGACAATGAGCATCTTGTAACAAAAGCTGTGAGACTAACACAATAGACAGGAAAAACCTGCATGTCTTTGGAAGCAGAAGAATAGGAATACATGCAAACACTGTCAGTCAATACTTTCTTGAGAACAATGGCTGCCACAGCTACAAAAGACTCTGACACAAAGCGAGTTAAAGGCTTGGTAAAAATTCATGCGCAGTCATTTCATGCTAAGTATGTGAGATAATAAAACTGATAAAGTGCAAGGACTAACCTCAAGGGAATATACTGTAAGTAGGGATATATATATATATATATATATATATATATATAGTGTGATATGTACTGTAAGACACCTACATACCATATAATGCTCCGGTAATATGGCAGTACTGGCCACTACACATTTCTATATGGAAATTAATTTAAATGGGCGCTATCACTTTAAAAAAAAATATTGACATTGGTGTTTTTGGTAGTGTTGAGCGGAACTATCAAAATGTTCGGCTTTGGCAATGTTATCTGAACCTGAACACTCAGTGTTTGATCCCCCCGCAGTTGAAGAAGTTGGATGCTGCCCTAATATTTGCATCTGTCTGGGGATGAGGGTGAACTCTTCTTGTTCAATTGTTTTTAATCACCAAAATACTCCACCACACATTGAAAAGTATAAAAATACTTTATTATACTCAATCCCACATACAAGACCACAGAAAGATATCTTTAAGTATCATCTCCCAGCAGGATGCAGACAAGGTTGGGGGTTGGTTACAATACCATGTCCACTGCAAGCACAGTCTGTCTATCTATCTATCTATCTATCTATCTATCTATCTATCTCCTATCTATCTATCTATCTATCTATCTATCTATCCTGCTATTTCCCCTATCCCTCTGTATCCTGCACCACACTGTATCTTTATCATTAATAATACAGGAACATGAGTTCTATCACTGTTGGTAGCATAGAGAAAGCCCTCACCCCTCACTATACTCTATGGTCTTAATTAGACTTATAGTCTTACCAGCTACTTATGGAATAAAGGTGTTAAAAGCATTGCCAGCCCAGCAGATGTTACCATTCATCTACTAGTACTAAAGGCTAGAATTATAATCTCATTACTGGTTATAGGTAACAGCATTGGCAGTGTTGTCTCTATGTGGGGCCGCAGATGTAGAGCCACTGGTCGGGGCCGCAGGGTAGTAATTTCCAGGTAACTCTGGGTAAGGGGTGTGATAACCTAATTTATTTCTATTTATTTGAGCCTTGTTACCATACTACTGTCTACGAGTAATAAGGATTGAACCGGAGTAGAGAAAGAGCAAGAGTGTACCAAAAGAGTCATGGCCTACGTGCCCGGTTCTCTCAAGGAATTTACAGACACCCTGTGTACCAGTTTACTTCTCTTTCTTTCCAGGGAAACTTTTCTCAAGGAGTTATTGGCAATCTAGTACCTTAGCTGACCTCCAGTCGTGTTGGGACTTTCCATAGAGTTGGGAACCAACGGCACGAACATGGCCAAGTTTGGAGCAGCCCGAGCTCGAACCTTGTGCAGTGTGTTTCGGACAATCCTAAACCAAGGGAGCCTGAAGGTCCCAATGATCAGCTACTGTATTTGAGGGTCTTCAGGGGAATAATATTAGGGACCAACATCACTCGCAACGACTGTATAGATCCTTCCTATTATCACTTTTGTGTCAGCTGAATGCACACCCCAGGGTCAGAGACTTCATTCTAGCTACCATTACCTATCTGTGCTGGTGTGGGAACCTACAGAGCCTAGCCAGCCCTTAGACTGTATCATGATAGTGGCACACATCAACCCAACCCAATCTTGATCTTTCCTCTAGAACTGGAATGGCACAACTCGAACACAGACAGGAGAAACAAAGAGTAATGTTGCTGAACTCTACTTGCCCAACCTTCTTGGGCCATCGTTGGTTCTGCCATGTCTACAGAGGACCCAAGTAACAGTCTCTTTGGACAAAAGAACCAAAAAAGCTTCCCTTTTCTGATCCTTGTACCTTTTGGGGAGTCCATGCTGGTCTCATGTGGAACTCTGTCTGACCTATATGTAGTGGCAGCAATAGACCTCTCCTGACCCAGTAACCTCCATGCACATGAGCTTCTCATAACTAGTGGGATTCTTGCCCTATAGCCCCCCTGCCTGATACACACCTTCTTGCTTGGAATATTCCTAACTTACTCCTCACTTCTCCTTCTAACATAGTTGCCTATTGTTTCTTTTTGTAAATCCATATGTGCAAAGAGTCCGTGGAGCCTCATTCATGAGTCTCGGAAGATGGGACTAGCCAGGTATTCCTCCAGGGAAGGACCCAGCTAAGGAGTGCCTCTTGTACGGAGACCACAAAAACCACCTCAGTAAGTGGATCTTTTAGTCAATATCCAACTCAATTTACAAGTCTAAGGAAATGACAAGGGAAATACCAAAGCAAGGTATCCATCCACTGACAGCTGTGTCGGGGTGTTGCCCCTCATCAGTGTGGAGTAGAATTCTGGCTAGGCAGGAGCAATGCCCAGTAGACCACCATGGTAAAGTTAGACCAGCTAAAGAAGACATTGTCAGCAGCTAGTAAAATCGCTCAACACAGTGAAAACCTAGATGCATTGCCCCCTGGGAAATACAAATCTGCAAAAAGAGTCTGTGGAGCCTCATTCGAGAGTCTTGAAACACGGGACTAAGTACATTAAGGATGACACAGCATCAGGTCATGAACCGGGGGCACCAACCTCTTAAGCTCGAGCTTTGAGAGCTTTTCCAGTCTGGAGAGCGGGAGAGGGTTTTTTATGGGGATTTGCTCCTTCTCTGGACAGTTCCTGACATGGACAGAGGTGACAGCAGAGAGCACTGTGTCAGACTGGAAAGAATACACCACTTCCTGCAGGACAGACAGCAACTGATAAGTACTGGAAGACTGGAGATTTTTTAATAGAAGTAAATTACAAATCTCTTGCACTTTCTAGCACTAGTTCATTTGAAAGAAAAAAAAAGGTGAACAACCCCTTTAAAGTGGTATTCCTATCTCAACTTATATAGTTATACTTATAGTATTCGCCAAGTTAAATATTTTTGCAAACACATTCATTTAGCAACCTTGTCCCTTTCTCCTGACAACTTGTTGTCTAAGTTACCGACCACCACTCTCCTCTAAAAGCAGTGGTCGGGCTGGTGTATATATAGCTACAATGTAGATGTATAGAGATAAGGGGGGAATTTTGACTGGGGTAGCCTGACACTGATTTTAAATAAAGCCCCGCCCCCATGCACCCCACCAGATTTACTAAGAGAAGCGCGCCTCCAAGAAAATCCAGGGGATCTGTGACAGGCACAAACATCTACACCTACTAAGGAGCAGGTGTAGAATTTTGCTAGTAGGCGTAAATCATGATAAATCAGGTGGGGGAGGAGGCCACACCTCCTCCATAGTTGCCAACAGTCCTGGTTTTGCAGGGACTGTCACGATTTTGAGGAGACAGTCCCAGCAAAACCATGTCCCGGCTTTGTTCGGAATATCCGCCCCCGTTGTGGGAAGCCCACTCTCTGTCATGGGAAGCTCCACCCCCAAATGTTGCCAACCATGCACAATAATGATAAATTCTACTTTATAACATACATATAAAAGTATACTATAGCTATATACACACACACACACACACATATATATATATATATATATATATATATATATATATATCAGCCAAACCACGGCTCTTAGAGCAGAGAGGTGGTTGGTGACCTAGACAAAAAATTGTCAACAATAGGAAGGAAGGAGAGCAGCATATCAGGAGAAGAAGGCAAGATTGCTAATTGAATGTATGTGCAAAAATATATAACTGGAAGAACCCCATCAGTTTAGATGGTAATACCCCTTTAAGTAGACTACAATGCTTCTTTAAGCGGTCCTTATGGATTTAGAGGGGCCCAAAGGCTCCATGTCTTATAAAGTGCATATAATACATAGACCAGGGATGGGGAACCTTCAACCCTCCATCTGTTGCAAAACTACAATTCCCATCATGCCTGGACGGCCAAAGCTGTCCAGGCATGATGGGAATTGTAGTTTTGCAACAGCTGGAGGGCCGAAGGTTCCCCATCCCTTACATAGAGAGTCCTATTTAAGAATATATATAGTATATAAAGCAGTACTCACCTAGGAGAAGGCAGCAGGGTCCGAGAGTGCCAGGCATAGGTAGCAAGCCTCATCTACACAGCCAGCGTCGTCCCCTGTTACTTGCCTATTCTCTGATGTGCGGTGCATTAAATTTTTACAGGTAAACATAGTGATGTCCAATGTGAACAGTCAAAGCGGTGTCATTGTCACTGCGAGCGTCTTCCCTTACTTACGCTGCCCTAGAAGTTTTCACCCCTCGGCTTCATTGTCTCAGATGGCGCGGCCAGCAGATTAGCGGCCATGGATCTTAGGGAAAGGTAATGGAAGTAAGCAGAACCTTAGGCTATTTCCTAGAATAGCCGCCAGATTACACACAGACATTCCCTCGCACGCAGGCCACTAACTTCCAGAAATAGTTAATCCCTTCCCGGGTCCATTAGAGAAGGTGTAGCTGGAAAGCTCCGGCAAGAGGATTTATTTACCACTGGACGGTTAACACTTCCCCTGCTGGTTGGAACATATCAACATACTATATCTATACACATCTAATATATATATATATATATATATACACACGTGTGTGTGTGTGTGTATACAACTATTATTTGTACTGTATATATGTAAGTGCAATGCTTTCATGTTTACTGTATATGTATATATGTTTGTTACAATGATCACAGAAGATTAAAAAGGAGGCTGTAAAAAAAATATGTAGTTATACTTGGAGGACTGAGATAGATAGATAGATAGATAGATAGATAGATAGATAGATAGATATGAACACTTAGTGCAGAGTGGTGGTTGTCAACAATAGGAGGGAAAGAGCAGCATATCAGGAGGCAAGTTTAATAAATGTAGTTTAAAAATATTTAACTTGACTTATCCTACAAGTTTAACTTTATTAGCTGAGATGGTAATTTCCCACTGCCAACTGATGTCAGAAGGTTATTTACATTTAAAATTTCATTTAATTTAAAATCTAATTTTTCCCAAGACTTATCAGCTGCTGCATGTTCTGCAGGAATTGGCATATTCTTTCCGGTCTGACACAGTGCTCTCTGCTGCCACCTCTGTCCGTGTCAGGAACTGTTCAGAGCAGAAGAGGTTTTCTATGAGAATTTGCTACTGCTTTTAAAAAATGTAATAGGTTAACTGGCTAGGTGGGAGCAATGCCTAGTAGAGCATATTTGCATATTTGTGTTTCCCAGGGGGCAATGCACCTAGGACTTCACTGCATTGAGCGCTTTCACTAGCAGCCAGCAGTGTTGTCGTTTGGCTGGTCTCCCTGAGTTCAGCAATCTGTCTCTCTTATGGCTCTACTAGACATTGCTACCACCTAGCCAGAATCCTGCTCCACACTGATGAGGGGCAACACCCCGAAACAGCTGTATGTGGATGGTTACCTAGCCTTGGTTTATCCCTTGTCATTACATTGACTTATAGGGCCACTTAATATAGTGGATTTGGTGGTTTCCTTACAGGAGCTGCCCCTTGGCTGGGTCCTTCCCGGAGGGATATCTGGCTACTCCTGTGTTTTTAGACTCTTCAATGAAGCTCCATGGGCTCCTCTTTTGCATATTCATGTTTCCCAGGGGGCAATGCACCTAGCACTTCACTGCATTGAGAGCTTTCACTAAGAGCCGGCAGTGTTGTCGCTTGGCTGCTCTCCCTGAGTTCAGCAATCTGTTTCTCAATAGTGTAGTATATTTGCTATTTATTGTAGTATATTTGCATATCTTATTTTCCAAATTATTAAAATAAAATGTTATTGTTCCTGCAAAGGGTAATGGGGTAGAACCCCCCCCCCCCCAAACAAAAAAAAAAAACACAGATATACCCTAAAAGACAATGATAAAGGGTGACATTTATCATTACTGGCGAGCAGGAGGGGCTGGGCGAGTGGCACCTCAAATGCAACATGCTGAATCCTTCTGCCCCCCCCCCCTTATGGCACACATCCACATACATATGTGTATGACAAGCTTTAGTTTCCTATATTCCTGCGTATGCCGTTGTCTGCGGCCATCATCAGAAGAAAACGTGCCCTATACACTAAGTTGGCATCGAACCAGCAACCTAATGATTACTAATGTTTCAGCCAGGCGAGCTAGCAGGTACATGCAAACCTATACATCAAAGTGACCAAAGGGGAAAGGGATACTGTAAATGATATTGGTAAAGAAAGGGAACTGCACTATTCCTATGCTGCCGGGAAAATACAGTAGGTACTAAATATTCTATTGGTAATTTGTGAAATGATCATTAGACATCACATACCCCAGGCTGGGCACTTTCTTCCAAGACTCTATGTACGGGGTTGTGTTCCCATTAGAATAGTAGACCTCACTATGGACATTTGGCCTTATTTTATTATATGTTTTGTTTTTTTTTTATTTAAATAGAAGAAACGTCTGCTTCAAAATTGAATAGTATAAATATTATTCCTCACTGTAAAAACAGAAAAAAAACCCAAAAACATACCCACCTGCTGCAGGCTGCTCCGGTTTCCTCCAGCTTCTCCCTCTGTCTTCGGACTTTGTGAGCCAATGAGTGACATTACTCATACACCGCAATGCTGGGGGAGAGGAGTGGCCTCTTGAGGCCAAAGTCATAGTGCTGCCTCTGGCCAGAAGAGGGATTGACAGGGCAGAGAGCCAATGGCTCCCAGCCCTGTCAAACTTAACACCGCATCTTACTGTATGTGCTCCTAATTAGGACTGCTTACAGTTATAGTGCCATCGCCAGCACCCGGTATCACTTGCACAGGTGCTGCTACTGGCTCGGGCTGCCAAGCAATGCACCCAGAATTCTGAACAGTTTCCAGTAGGGATGGTTTGAACCTGCCGAGGTACGAACCCGAACTCTCGGCAATGATTCCCGCTGTCTGCCCGCTCCGTGGAGAGAGTGGATACAGCGGGAGGACTGCCTGGAAAACTGGGACACAACCATAGGCTGTATCCCAGTTTTCCAGGCGGTCCTGCCGCTGTATCCACCCGCTGCACGGAGCGGTCAGACAGCGGGAATCTGATGGCGAGCGTTCCGGTTCATACGAACCCGAACCTCGGCAGGTTCGGACAATCCTTAGTTTCCAGATGCACAACCGGAGATGTTAGAATTCCGAATGCCCCCATAAGGTTCTATGCGACATTTGCGCCAGAATTCCAGACCATTATAGGACATGTCCTATAATTTCCAGGTCTAAATTTCAGCACTGACACCCTTCAGGAAAAATCCTGAAGGGTGTCCATGCCCAATAGAACCCTATGGGTCAGAAAATTCGAAATCCGGATAGATTTTACTGAAGTGTGAAGGGGGCCACAGCTCTGGTGACTAGGATGAAAAATGTAAGGAACAAATAAAACACCTCAATGGAAATCGATAGTGACTGATTTTGTAAAATATTTTTTTTCATCTCCTTTAAAGTTTTTACTGCCATAGAAATGCAGTGTTTATTCATTTATTTATTTTTCTAAAGAAAGGCAATATTGGTGATCATTGACCTGATCTATAGAGCAGTAGATGCAAAGCAGCTCTCTGAATATGTACCCCCCCCCCCCCCCCCCAACTGCCTACTCAGCTGACGGCACGGCTGGATAGATATCAATGAAAGCATTCAGAAGATACCTTTGTTGCCAAGTCTATGTTCAATAAATATTATGTAAACTGGTGCCAACCGCGTGTGACTTTATCCCAAACCAAGTCGCTACCTTGGTATATGTTCCAATAAACATCCAAACCACGGGACAGGACAAAAAATAGTTGCAAAAAACTTTCTTTCTTTATAATAGCATAGTTGAAAATATGTAATAAAAGCATCTACAAACAACAAATAGATGTCACCAAAGTGCTGAGGACGAGTAGATGCTGGTCTTTACAATTTTCATAAACAAAAACCTTTATTTGAGCTGTGAATAGTGTCAAAGAGGTGGAGCCTATTATTCTCTGGGCCTTAGAATCCCTATGCCTTATTGTGCTATGTGGGTATAATCAGCACATGCTGCATACAGCACAGTGAGGTGTAGTGGTTCTAAGACCCAGGGAATAATAGGCTCCGCCTCCTTGACACCATTCACAGCCTAAATAAAGTTGTTGTTTTTTTTAAATTAAAACAAAAACACAGACACGGGCAACAAAAATATATTCTGAATGCTTTCATTGATACCTATCCAGCAGTGCCATCAGCTTGGTAAGTGATCAGGGGGCTACAGATTCACTTTAAAGTTACAGGTCTGTTCACACTCTATGGAGGAGATTTCTCAAACATGGTGTACAGTGAAACTGGCTCAGTTGCCCCTAGCAACCAATCAGATTCCACCTTTCATTTTCCAAAGAGTCTCTGAGGAATAAAAGGTGGAATCTGATTGGTCGCTAGGGGCAACTGAGCCAGTTTCACTTTACACAATGTTTGATAAATCTCCCCGTTCATAACCCTATTACACATACTGTCCACCTAGTTTTGGACCACCCTGTATATACAGTATATGGAGGTCCAAAAGTAGACGGACAGAAAGTAGATGGATCTGTGAAACTGGCTCAGTTGCCCCTAGCAACCAATCAGATTCCACTTCATTACTCACAGACTGTTTGGAAAATCAAATATGGAATCTGATTGGTTGCTAGGGGTAACTGAGCCAGTTTCACAGATCCATCTACTTTCTGTCTGTCTACTTGGTCCAAAACAAGGTGGACAGTATGTGTAATAGGGTTATGAAGGGGGAGATTTCTCAAACATGGTGTAAAGTGAAACTGGCTCAGTTGCCCCTAGCAACCAATCAGATTCCACTTTTCATTCCTCACAGACTCTTTGGAAAATGAAAGGTGGAATCTGATTGGTTGCTAGGGGCAACTGAGCCAGTTTCACTTTACACCATGTTTGATTGATAAATCTCCTCCTATGTTCTTGGTAGGCTGACCTGAATTATCATTTTTTCCCCTTAATATTTTGGTATAATAATCTTTAGTATAAAACATTAATTTCTTTAGACCGAGCCCTACAGGTTTCCCTGCAGAGAGCAGCTCTAGGGTACAGTAGTATACTTTGTATGGCAGTGGAAATCAATCCTAGGCCCGGCCTGCTGAAATATTAATGCTTCCAATTAGAATAATAGGCGAGGAGCTAATGTGTCGGTCTGAGAGAAGCGGCCAAGGTAAGAGCCGATCCACAAAAGAGGAATTAATTAAAGTTTTATACTGGATTTATGCACAGCGTGAAGGTGCAAAAGACAATGCATTATTGTGCAAACTATTTCTCACCTTCAGGACAATCGCTTTGTTTTATTAGTTACCAAATAGCGACAGATGTTTCCTCATGTAAGGTCTGAAGTAGTTATAAATCCAAATATTATTCCCAAAAATAATATCAGTAGAAATAAGAATTATACATAGTTGCTTTTATGCAAACTTCAAAAATAAAAATACAAAAAAAAAAATAAAAAGATAAAAACAGTCAATAAGGAAAGTATTGCTCACATTATGTATGATTCCCATAGAGCATTGTGGGTAATTCGCTAATAATTTTACTAAATACTCTTAAAGGGGTATGCCTATCTGGACATCTAAGGTATCCCAATATGCAAAAAACACTGCAGAGACACCATCACGTGTCTCAACGTCAGTGAGCTATCCAGACCTTCTTCCGGGAAGGAACTACCAAGCCAAGGAATGTCTCCAGTCAAGGAAACCACCCAAGCAAGGTATCCATCCACAGACAACTGTTTCAGGGGTTTTGCCCCTCATCAGTGTGGAGTAGGATTCTGGCTAGTGGGAGCAATGCTTAGTAAGTGCATGCAAAAGGACGCTGGATGACCTCAGGGAGATCAACCAAAACACCGCAGAGACACTATCACGTGTCTCGACGTCAGCGTATTCTAGAACATTGCCCCCTGGGAAATCAAATATGCAAAAAGCATTGCAGTGACACCATCACGTGTCTCAACGTCAGTGTACTAGCCAGACCTTCCTCCGGGAAGGAACAACCAGCGTCCTTTTGCATGCACTTACTAGGCATTGCTCCCACTAGCCAGAATCCTACTTCACACTGATGAGGGGCAAATACCCTGAAACAGCTGTCTGTGGACAGATACCTTGCTTGGGTGGTTCCCTTGACTGGAGACATTCCTTGGCTTGGTTTTTCCTTCCCAGAGGAAGGTCTGACTAGCTCACTGACATCGAGACACGTGTTGGTTTCTCTGCTGTGTTTTGGTTGATCTCCCTGAGCTCAACCAGCGTCCTTTTGCATCTATGGTATCCCTTCTGGTAGATATAGGTCTCATGTTTTGGACCCACACCAATCTTAAGAGTCAGTCCCCCAACCCTACTTGACCTGCTTGTAGTAGCTGAAGGGTAGTTGGAAAATGCTAAATGGACTTTTTTACAGTTTACTTAAAGCAATACTGTCACCCCTTACTCTCATATCATATAATCTGTGGTCCTCTCTATTATGTGTGTGCTCAGTAGTCCTGAATATTCATGAGCACCAGCACACTCTGGCAGTTGTCTATCTATACTGTGTATAGACAACTGTTAATCAGCAGCTGGAGTGTGGCCTAAAGCCCATTAAAGGGGTTAACCAGGCCTATAAAACATGGCCAATTTCTTTGGAAAACAGCACCACTCATGTTCTAAGTTTGAGTGTGATTTTGAAGCTCAGTTTTGTTGATGTCAATGGAGCTGAATTGTAATACCACACACAACCTGAGAACAAGGGATAACCCCTTTAAATATCCTTAGGTTTTACTTTGGTCAGGACATGGGGGAAGCTTCTTTTGAAGCCAGTGGTCTTACACAAAGTCACAGGATTGTGAGGAGAAGAAGGAAGCAGGACATGGCTGTCTAGTATTATAAATGACACATGTTGTTGAAGGGCTTGGATACTTCTTGTGTCTACACACCCTGAGTAATGTTCAAACTTATCATTAATGCTGCACTTAGAATAAAATGGACTGTATCATACTGCTAGCTCTTCTCCTGGACAGCATGGTTTCCTCATGTATAACCTCTGATTGCAATGGCCATTGAAACCTAAAGAAACCGTACAATGAATCATAGAAAAAACAGTAGGGGTAAAAAGGCTGAGAAATCTGTTGAGCACCCACTCGGTGCTTCAGGTAAAATTACTGTGTTCACCTCTGAGCATACATATACAGTCTGATGGTTGTTTCATACAACATATAATTATAGACGTTAGGTTATAAACAATGACTGCCGGCTGAATGCTCTGCCCTTCTCGTCTATTGCTTTGACTTGAGTCTTACTTTTCAGCTGTTTTGGCTTTCTCTGCATTATAAGGTACTGAAATCCTATACCATCATTATATATATATATATATATATATATATATACACACACACATATATATATATATATATATATATATATATATATATATATATATGGGATACTATACTGCAAAGAGCTTCAAAGTAGTGTTGTTGTTTTTTTTAAAGCTTTGTGGGTGTTCTTGGGTGGATCGAGTGGATCGTATAAGCGTTCAGATGTCATTTTAGACGTCTGTTTTATAATAATATGCTTTTTATCTGATTGTTGTTACCAAATGTTAGTGAATATTTTAGAAATTTTAAGAATTCTTCATCCCTGTATAGAAAGGTTTGCAAACAATAACCTGCAAAAAAGGAGTCCGTGGAGTCTCAGTCGCGAGTCTCAAAACACGAGAATAGCCAGATAACCTTTCGAGGGAAGGAAAACCTGTTGCCAAGAGGTGCCTCCCAGTGGGGAGATCACCAAACCACCCTGATATGTCGCCCCTTAAGTCCCACTTGGTTGTGAGTATTGGAACATAAGTAGGGAAATACCAGGATGGCCCCTTCTACATCAAAGTCTAACTCAGTTGCGAGTATTGTGAGATGACAAGGGAAAAGCAAAGGATCCATCCACAGACAGCTGTTTCGGGGTATTTGCCCCTCATCAGTTAGAAGCATGATTCTAGCCAACAGGGGGCAATGAAAACTAGATGAAACACAACAATGACTGAGCTCAGGGAGATCAGCGTAAAAAAAAATCCAATGGAGCACTCAGTCTCTATTGATACATTACCCCCTAAAAAATTTGAATATGCAAAAAAGGGGCCCGTGGAGCCTCAGTTGTGAGTCTTAAAACGCTGTCACTTTCCTCTTGCTCGCCGCCCATCTTTTCCCAAGGCTCCAGCTCCTCCCCTTGCCGACAGTCCATGTCTTCCTTGGGTCGGCGCGCACGTCCCTGTCTCCTAGGACACATGCCGACTCTACTTAAACTTAAGGGGACAGTGTGCCCCTGATTGGCTGCTGCATAAGCAGCCTTCTAGTATAAATTGCAGCTCTGCCCTGCCCTACTCGTTGGATCCTCTGCATGCTTCCAAGGGTGTGGTCCCAGCTTGTAAGCATTACACTATACCTGCTGAAACCAATGGGATGCATATGTAACACAGATCTTCCACAACCTCCGGGACAAGAGACGCTCTTGCTATTGATGGACGTCCGGAATGAAAGATATTTCTCTGGTGATTCAGAATTCTCTCATTGAGTACTTGAATATGGGTCTTATATACCTAACAACCTCTTATATACAAGAATTGTGTCAGTAGTATGATATATTGAGTTGGATTATTAAAGGTGTTTCACATTAAATTGGTAAAATCAGCACCACATATATAATGTAAAGGGGTACAAACGAGCCATTTTCAGGTACAAAAGTTTACATGGCTCTACTGTTCATCTCAACCATTGGATCTGATCACTTCCTCGATTGTTCTCTGAACGGTGTCCATGCTCTGTACAGTGTGTGATATTGCACATGCTTCCCAACAATCCTCTTTGCTTGGATGATCAGTGGAGACCAACTGCCAATTCTTCAGAGACAGGCCAGGAGATTGCAGTTGAACTGAGCATGTGTGACCACCTTTGTGGATTCCACAAGGTGGACACATCCAAAGGCAAAAAGTTCTTAACGCCAACCAATATAGTAAATACTGTATATATAGAGTTTTAACCTATTTATCATAATGTTCTAGGAAAATCCTATTAAAGCAGCTATATATTACATTTTTTAAATAACTAATTATTTTCCCTTCTAGTTCATTGCATTTACAAGTAATCTTCCTTGCTGTACAGTATTAGCAGTAATGGAGGAGTTCCATGATGTAAGACCCCTGCAGATCCTAATGAACATACTTTGATCGGCTCACCAGTTCTTCAATGATCCGGAGGTTGGAAAGGTTTTTACTGTAAAATACCAACCAGATGGAGGATTTCCCTGCTCAGATGCATAGCCAGCTTCCTGAAGCCATAGTGTACACTGAAGTGCTAGATTTTCTGTTTTCCTAAAAAATAAGAACTCTCCTGAAAACCTAGTAGAGGTTTTGCTGAATTGCTAAATATAAGGCCTCCCCTGAAGTAAGACCTAGCAAAGTGTTTGCTAGTTGTCCCCTACCTTCACCGTCCATTGTAGAGCAGCTGCATGCAGGACGTGAAGACTGTCACCTGCTGCCTTCTGTCCGTCCTGCGGCCGTCATTCATAAATGTGCAGGCAAGGCATCAATAGGCCCATAGCCTGCCAACACCAACACTGCCTGCCCGGACGAATTCTGGGATTTCATGCTTTTCAGTGGAATTTCCCTTTAAGGCCCATCTTCCCTATGGCAGAGGAACTTCAGATATTTACTTACACATTATTTACACTCACCCCGACTCAATGATTCTTTATGGGAGGCAAGGTCAAAGGCAAATTTCAGACCATAAAAAAATTCAGAGTACTCGTCCGTATCCAATGGCCCTGGGCTGAGCGTACATGTATAACGCGTGCTGCAACGGAATAAATAACCTTATTAAAACCATTAGAATAACTGCATTGTGTAACATTGTTTGTATACAGGCAATAATAGATGAGCGTGCGGTGTAATTCATCACGAGGAAAGTAATGATTTATATTAAAGCAGCTGGAAGTCATAATGTAAAGAGCCATCAAGTTCTCGCCAATAAATTTATGATTCGCACAATGGTTCATACAATGGCAACAATGACGAATGGTACCTGGCACCAAACGTGCGAGCGGAATGACAATGGGGCTGACAAAGGAATTCACAGTAAGTGAATGGGGCAGGTTAGAAGCTGTGAAAAGTATAACTTATACAATTAGACGTGGGTAGATATTTTGGAAAACTTTTGTGTAGTTTTAATGGGGCCCCTGAAGTAGAGTGCCTCGCATTCGGAGCCCACCCACCCTACATCCTCTTGCAAACTTTAAAGGGGTTATCCAGGCAGAAATAGCACCACTCTTGTCCTCAGTTGGGTTGTGGTTTTGCCGCTCGGTTCCATTGAAGTCAATGGGACTGAACTGTAATACCACACACAACCTGAGGATAGGGGGTGGCGCTGTTTTTGCATTAAAGTAGCCATGCTTTTTCGAATCCTGGATGCTCTGACTGCACTAAAAGCCACAGTGTTCATAGAGGGGGATTTGGGTGACACCGGCCACCTGTCCGACCAACAGTACAGAGGGTACTGGATCTGAATGTTTACAGAATATACTCTCCTATACATGTATATGGTTTATTATTACTCTGGTAAGTTACTATGTGTTCACAGTCTTTACTACATTGACCTTACATGATTTTCATATTTTTTGTCCCTGGAACTATATTTCGTTCGTTTTAAATACAGTTAACAACCAGCATAGGGCACAGTGTTCATGGTGTGATGTTCTATTACATCTTCAATTCCTTATGTCTTTCTACTCCAATAACTCTTCTTGGCAACAAAATCTATCTATCTTATATTCTAATGTCTGTATTTTATATATTCTGTGAAGCCATTTCAATATGGCGCCAACCTGCTCACCTTGTAAACACAACAGAGACGTTTACATTCCTCAAAGCTTAGGTTAGTAAACACCAGTGCTATGCAAGTAACTCTTTTCATACCTCCGCCAATGAAACAATGACACATGCCTTACTAAAAGAACACTCACCCGCAGGATATATATTGACCATTAGTGTGTCAATGTGGTAGTTTGTGCACCAGCTAATACTTATAAAATGTAATTTTAACACATAGTCAATATGACAGCATCCATTTCACATCTATCTAAATATAAAAAGATAGAATGATAGATAGATAGATAGATAATAGACAGATGATTGATTGATTGATACATAGATATAAATATTATCTATCTATCTATTTATCAATCATCTGTCTATTGTCTATTTATCTATCTGTCTATGTATCTATCTATCTATCTATCTATCTATCTATCTACGATCTACATATCTATCTATCTAATGCTGGGTTTATGGTTCGAATTTGCACGGTAACGATCAAATTCGAACGATGATAGTACGTGTAAACGCAGCGAACGATCGAACGACGAGCGAGAAATCGTTCATTTTGATGTTTTATCTTGTTCTTAAATCGTCGTTCGTCGTTCGCAAAAAATTCGCTGATCGTTCCGTGTAAACAGTTGTTGCGCGAAAGTCCGGCCGCCCGCCACTCGCAGCCTGGCCCCCCGCTCATCCGCAGCCTGGTCCCCCGCTCATCCGCAGCCCCCTGCGCTGGCTCAATCGCCACCCCCGGCCACGAGCATACGTTACCTGCTCCGCGTAGCAGGTCTTCGAAATCACCGACTCCCCTCTTCAGTGCATTGATTGACTGAAGAGGTGAGCCGGGAATTTCAAACGGCTCCCCTTCAGCCAATCAGTGCTCCTCTTCAGCACTGATTGGCTAAAGAGGAGCCGTTTGAAATTCCCGGCTCCCCTCTTCAGCCAATCAATGCGCGGCAAAACGGATTGGCTGAAGAGGAGCCGTTTGAAATTCCTGATTCCCCTCTTCAGCCAATCAGTGCTGCCGTGCATTGATTGGCTGAGGAGGAGAGTCGGGAATTTCAAACGGCTCCTCTTCAGCCAATCCGTGCTGCCTTGCATTGATTGGCTGAAGAGGGGAGTCGGGAATTTCAAAACTGGTCCTCTTCAGCCAATCAGTGCTGAAGAGGAGCACTGATTGGCTGAAGAGGAGCCGTTTGAAATTCCCGGCTCACCTCTTCAGCCAATGAATGCACTGAAGAGGGGAGCCGGGCAAAACGATCGCAAAACGATTTTTCCGTACGATATATCGTACCGTCTAAATGCTGATTGTTATGAAAAAAAATCGTTACTCCGACATCGTTAATTGTACGATCGGGTCAATTATCGTTTCGTGTAAACCCAGCATAAGTCCAAGAATTGGACTTGGAGATATTTATCCAATCTCCGTTGCTTGGCACTCCAGCAATGGAAACTGGGAGTGTGCTCTATTGTAGAGATTATCTATCTATCTATGCAAAAAAAGGGGTCCGTGGAGCCTCAGTTACGAGTCTCAAAGCACAGGAATAGCCAGATATCCCTCTCTCCAGAGAAGGAAGCTCAATGCCAAGGGGTGCCTCCTAGTGGGGAGAGCACCAAACCACCCTGATACGTAGTCCCTCAGGTCCTCACTCTGTTGCAAGCATTGGGACCTAAATAGGGAAACACCAGGGTGGCCCCTGTAAGTCAAAGTCTAACTCTGTGGTGAGTATAACGACATAAGACAAGGGTTACCAAGGCTAGGTATCCATCCACAGACTGCAGTTTCAGGGTATTTGCCCCTCGTCAGTGTGGAGCAGGATTCTGGCTACTGGGGCAATGATAAATAGACCAACAAAACACAACAATCACTGAACAGTGAAAAATTGATTGTCATTGATTGTCATTGATTGTCCCATACAAAATTTGAATATGCCAAAAAAGAGGTCCGTGAAGCCTCAGTTTCGAGTCTCAAAACACAGGAATATCTATCTATCTATCTATCTATTTATCATCTCTTATTCTACAACCACTATATCGTGTTTCTCAGATATTCATTCCCTTTGACCCTTCTTTCATCTGTCTAAGAATCTTGATTATATAGTATGTAGATATTTCCTTAGACACCTTCTCTCTCTCTCTCTATTTCCTTAGACACCCTCTCTCTCTCTCTCTATATATATATATATATACATATATATATATATATATATTCCATGTCCTGCTATGGAACACATCCTCAGTAATTCGGGGTTCTCTCCTCTTACGTGTATGATGAGGATGACGCACACACATCCCCCTGTGCCGGCACACACATTACTATCACACACATGAGCATGTTGTCTTACTCCAGGAGCCGCTCACATAGAGTCTCTTTAATTTCCCGCTCCAGTGCTTTACAAATGGCAACACTCATGGCAATCTGACAAATTGATCATCTGATGGGGAGACAAAAGCCTCTTAATGTCCAGGAGGCAGAGCGGCAGAGGGGGTTTTCAGAATAACCAGTCTATTCTGAGGGTGAGAAGAACGCACAATGCAGTGTATGAAGAGGCTGACTACCAATTCATCCAGCGGATAAAATACAATGATGTAACCGACTGCTGTGTTATCTGTGTGCGTATAAGGAAAGCATGACGTATAAGCTACCATAGAGCTGCCATCATGGAGTACAGTAAAAGGCCCGCCTGTAGTCTCTCCCATGCTATCTGGTAGCCCCAAACCCCTTATTCCTTGTAGTGTGCAAATATTCATGCTGAAGCAAGATGGTTGGGCCATATGTATGATATAGGACCCATAGATTTGTATGGGAAAGAGAATAACAATCGTTCTGCTATAAAAGGATCATGTTATCATCCAGAACATTCACCATAGCATAAAGCATATCGGGTGGGAGATGTAGAATTGTGCCATGTCTGTCTGTCTGATAGATGGTGGATTATGTTAGAACTACCTGTACTATATGCACTGTACTGCTCTATACCTGTACTATATGCACTGTACTGCTCTATACCTGTACTACATGTACTGTACTGCTCTCTACCTGTACCAGGTGTACTGTACTGCTATCTACCTGTACTACAGTGGTGGAACTACCACCGTAGCAACTGCAGTTGCTGCTACAGGGCCCCGCCGCATCAGGGACCCGTGGCCTGGCCCCCGGAGCTGACAATGTTGTTTGGGGTCCGATTAGTGGCAGGGGTGTCCCAGGGATTCCAGGGCAGCGCAGGCTCGGTGACCACCGGGGCCAGTAATTCCATCACAGGGAGCGTCGCTAACAAGCACTCCCTGTGCCAGAAGTACTGGCCGCTGGTGCACACTGAGCTCCCTGGTACCTGCGATGCCCAAGGATAGTACTCCCCAGGAATTCATGCGAAACCCCCAGGGAGCTGGGAGGACAAGAGAGCTGAGGGAGGAGTTGTTAGGTGAGTTTTTTTTTTCTGTCTTGCAGAGGGGGCACCTATAACGGAGGAGCTATAAGGGGGCACCTATAAGGGGGAAGCTATAAAGGGAAAAGCATTAGGGGGCACCTATAAGGGGGGATCTATAGGAGGAAAACATAAGGGGGCACCTATAAGGGGGGAGCTATAAGGGGGCACCTATAAGGAGGGAGCTATAAGGGGGCACTTATAAGGGGGAGCTATAAGGGGCACCTACAAGAGGGAGCTATAAGGGGGCACCTATCAGGGGGAAGCTATAAGGGGGAAAACATAAGGGGGCACCTATAAGGGGGCACCTTTAAGGGGGAAAGCATAAGGAGGGAGCTATAAGGCGGAAAGCATAAGGGACAGCTATAAGGGGACAACACGGGATGGGAGCTATAAGGGGGCCAACACAAGGGAGGGCATTTATAAGCAGGCCAACACAAGGGGGGCACCTATAAGGGGGCCAACACAAATGGGGCATCTAAAAGGGAGCCAACAAAAGGGAGGCATCTATAAGGACGCCAACAAAAGGGGGGGCATCTATAAGGGGACCAATACAAGGGGGGCATCTATAAGGGGGCCACCACAAAGGGGGGGGGCATCTATAGGGGGCCATCTATAAGAGGGACAACATAAGGGGGCCATCTATAAGGGGGACAACAAGGGGGGCAATTTATAAGGGGGACAGAGGAGGACAACACAGGGCAGGCATCTATAAGGGGGATTACACAGAGAAAGCCATCTATAAGAGGGGATATACAGGAGAGGGGCATCTGTAAGGGAGATTTCAAAGAGGAGGGCCATATATAAGGGAGACTACACATAGGGGCACCACACAGAGGGGGGCATCTGTAAGAGGGAGAACAAAGGGGCCATCTATAAGGAGGACAACAAAGGGAGGGGGGATATACAATAGGGGATGCACAGTGGGGGGCATTTACTATAGTGGAGTACACAGAGGGGCCATCTATAAGGGGGGGCGACAGTGAGGAGGGCCGTATACTATAGGGGATGCACAGAGGGTGTCATCTACTATACGGGGACTACACATGGGGGGGCTCTCAAGGAGATGCACATGGGGCCATCTTTATGGAAGACTATAAGGTGGCTACACAGAGGCAGACATATACTATAAGGGGGATTTCATAGTGTCAGGGCTATCCACTAAATGAGGGCCCAAAGGAGCCAATACAGATGTGCAGTTTGTAGAGAGATGAGGATGGTGACAGAGTGAGGAGCCTAATATGTTTCTCTGGCAGATTCTGTGGATTTGTGGCTCGGAGAAGTTCTCTTAATGGCCCAGGGCAGGAGAAGAAGAAAAAACTCTGATCAGAGAAGACGTCCCCTGTGAGTCACTTAATATAACTGCACTGTAATTTATATGGAGTACAGAACCTTTGTAGAGCTGGGTGTATTGATGGTGTAGTGGTCGGTCAAGGGGGGGGGCCCAATGGAAAGTTTGCTATGGGGCCCAGCCATTTCTAGTTAAGACCCTGCTGTATTACATGTACTGTACTGCTCTCTACTTGTAGTACATGTACTGTACTGCTCTCTACCTGTACTACATGTACTGTACTGCTCTCTACTTGTAGTACATGTACTGTACTGCTCTCTACCTGTACTACATGTACTGTACTGCTCTTTGTCTGTACTACATGTACTGTACTGCTATCTACCTGTACTACATGTACAGTACTGCTATCTACATGTACTGTACTGCTCTCTACCTGTACTACATGTACTGTACTGCCTTCTACCTGTAATACATGTACTGTACTGATCTCTACCTGTACTACATATACGGAACTGCTATCTGCCTGTACTACATGTACTCTACTGCTCTCTACCTGTACTACATGTACTGTACTGCCTTCTACCTGTACTACATATACTGTATTGATTGTTGCCTGTACTACATATACTGTACTGCTCTCTACCTGTACTACATGTACTCTACTGCTCTCTACCTGTACTACATGTACTGTACTGCTCTCTCCCAGTACTACATGTTCTGTACTGCTATCTGCCTGTTCTTCATGTTCTGTATTACTGACTGTACTGTACCTATTGCTGCTTGGACTATACTTACTGTACTAGAATAATATTAGACATTAAATTGTTCCTATCATGGATCTCAGATGAAAAGCTAGTCCTCCAAGACATCATTGACATTTGACCAAACTCTAATTAGATATTAACTTCTAATACGTCTACAAATGAAGGACAATGAGCTGGTGTACAGACTCCCGTGCCATAGTTAGGCAGTCCATTGGGATACGATGTGACACCTCAGTTATGAATATAAAGTAAACAGCATAATGATCAAAGGCAAATAGCAATCCGCACGGCTCTGACTGATAATGTTTCATTGCCGAGAAATATTAAGAGATAAAAATGAAATATTAAAAATTAAATGAGCAAAAGGCATCAAAGCCCTCAAAAATAATATCATGATTTATGGCTGTTACTTGTCGGCCAATGGTGAATATTAATTTATACAGCGTTCAGTGTCGGAATTAAACAGAATGGTGACTTAGAAATGAAATATTACCAGCATTTACATCCAGCGTATAGAAAGGCGGCACCATTATACTTATCTGGAGGCTGTCGCATCACTAAGGAATTAGTTGTGTCAAAAAACAGATACTTGATAGAACATTCCAGATTCTGCTAGTTTTATCCCTATGTTTAGATACTGTACAAAAAAAAACTAACTTAATAATCCTATACGACTGCTCCATTTACAGAGACTCTATTAGGCTGAGTTCACATCTACATTGGAGGCTTCATTTTGGCACGGTGACACCAATGGACCCCCTGTTTAATGCAGTCTGTCAAAGTTTCTTCACTTTGGATAATACCTGATCTAAAGGCAACTTAAAATTTGTGTTTATTAACCGAAAAATGCATTTGTATCATGAAAAAGCAGTTTGAAGCTCTCCTCCCTGTATTGATGGTTCTCCGTGGAGAGGGGAGGGGTGGAGGGAGATGAGGCACAAAACAGGACAACAAAGAGTTAATTTACAGCTACATCACCGGGCTATCTCCTCTGAGGTCAGCACTGACCTCTCTGACCTCTGAATAGCAGCTTTCACACAGTTCCCGCTGTGTAATCCTTTGTTCTCTGCTCTCTGTTGCCGACTAATCTTCCTCCTCCCTCCTTCCTCCTCCCCTCTCCAAAGAACAGACAGGGGAAAGTCTTTTTGAATGCAGATAATGGCATATTTGCCTAATAAACCCAATTACAAAGTTTCTCAAAATCGCCTGGACTTTTGATTTCTGCAAAAAAAAAAAAAAAAAGAAAAAAAAGAAACAACAGTGACACTTAAATAATAGGTTGATCACAAAGTGTCCCCTGCTGGGAACCCCAGTGATTAATTGTTATCTGTGACAGTAAGTGTTCAGTTCCCCTGCAGCGCCACCAGAGGAGAAATAAAGCATTACGCAATTTACATTCAAATTATAGGGATAATGATGCAATGCAGGGCCGGACAGATCCTCCAAAAGGAGAGATGCCTTATTTAACTGCTTTCCACTCTGGCCATGAGTTGAGGATAATATATGGAGACGCATATGTATTAACAGAATGTGACCTTAAAAAGTTCGGGTAAATAAGTAAATAGGCCTCAAAAAGAAAAAAAGATGAAGTTGATCAGTTAGTTGAAACAATAATCCCCCCTATGCCGCTATGCCGTCACTAGGTGGAGCTGGCTAGTAGTATCCTTCTTACTCAGCCGAGGATAAGTCAGTAGAGAGCGGCTAACTTGCACTGTGCTCTACTGTGGTACAGCCTTAGTGTTCCTCTCCTTTCATTAGGTGGTTGACTGTCCAGAGTTTAGAAAAATCCACAGTGTAGGCAAAAGGACAGACTCCCTTGTCTCCAGCTTCCCTAGGGCTGAAGTCTAGCAACCCATTAAGGTTGAGTCACTAGCTCTGTGTAACAGGTCTACTCTCCTCTCTGGAACTAGACCAACTACATATACAGGGAGTCATGAGTTAGAGAAAGAGAGAGGTGTTTGTAGCTAAACCTAGCTTTGACTGCAGCTTTGCTGTGGAGTGGGACACCTAGTGGTTGGAGAAAGGTACAGCAGCTAACTGTCCTAACTGTGACACTGAATAGATACACTTTTGCCTAGGTGTAAGAAAAGAAGAAAACACCTAGTGGGACACTACACCCATACAATACTAATCTTCTGTGTGCTTCATACAATAATATTGCCCCTTGTGTCCTTTATTATAATTGTCTACCATGTGCCCCTAAAAAGTAATAATGTAAATCTACAATAACAGAATGTAACCTGCCTGGGATATACATAAATCTATACTAAGATAATAAGAAGGGAAATACTAAAAGGGGAGACTAGATGGAGCAGGGGGACTTCTTCTGCCAACAATCTTCTATGTTTCCTGTTTCCTCTATAAGACATGGAGGAGTCCACCACAGCCAGATCTACCTATGTACGGGTTTAGTTGTATACAGAATCCGATTTCTTCTTTTGCCAACACTTGAACAAAGAGAATGACTTACACAATAGCAGATACCCTTGACTGGACTGGTGTCCTTTGTCCGGGTGTCTTTGTCCCTTCCCGGTGTATAATAACTGAACAGAGTCTAAGCATCATAAATAGATGACTGACGTGTAATTATGGGAGAATATGTTCTCTTAATGTGTCTATCAGGAGCCGCCATCCGTGTCACTATAGCATTAGTCAAGCATAACACGGCCAGCTGCAACCAAATACTAGATAGGAGAAGACAAAGGGACGGACTGGAGAAATACTGAAAGGTTAAGTGGAGGATTTGCAATATTCTCTCCCTTATTCTCATCCACAAAAGAGCAATCAGTGATCATTATTGTTTCATTTAATGCAGTGAAGAGGCCGCACAAATATAGATGGAAATGCTGAAGCCGTATTATGGCATCTTTACTAGGATTGTGACTATTACTTTACATACATTATAAGATTATTACTACTACATATGATGTAAAAGGAGTCATAAAAAGTACAAAATGTAATGATTGTATATAATAAACCACACATGCACCACAAATACAATACACTACTGGTGACACACTGCCACCATGTGGACAAATGATTTATTACACAAAGTAAAAAAAATTAAAAATAAAAATTGTTGCTGATGCCTTAAAATGCAAACTCTTATATCTAGTGTCTTTGGCTTACAGCTTGAGGCTATGTTCACACTACGTCAAAGTACGGCCATTGTTGCCATCGGCAACAATGGCCGTACTTTGTATGGGTGAACAATGCCGATTGTTCTATGGGTATATGTGTATACGCTCCGGCCGGGATCCTGCACGGGGCCACAAATAACTGACATGTCAGTTTTCTGCGGCCGCAATTTAATGAAATGCGGCCGTAGGAAACCCTGTCAGTTCACACAGTGAAGCGAGCGGCTCCAGCCGTTTGCTTCATTGTGTGCTGCGGGAGGTTCTGATGCGGGCGCAAGATCCGGCCGATACTTAAGTACTGGCCAGGGATGATTCGTGCAGAGACTGGCCGTTCCATGACCCGGCTGGGGTCACGGAACGGCCGGTCTCTCACGACGTGTGAACATTTACATCCATATACTGCCAAAAAAGGCATACATTTAGAAACAGACAGAAAGTAGTCACGTGTAGGCAGTGGATCTGCTGCATGTAAACCATGGTAAGCAACCAAATATGTGATCTGAATCTGGGTTAATACATTTGGTTTAGAGTCAATATTAGTTTAGAGGCATAGTTGTCAATTCTTAAAGGGGTTGTCCAGGTAGGACACTTTTATCGAGTATGGCCAGAGAAAGGGCTAAAAAAAACAAACAAAAAAAAAAAAAAACAGCAACATACAATTGCCTTCCTGGTTCCTATGATGCCAGGAAGGTGAGTGTATGTTATTTCTTTTAATTTAAAATGAGGGTGTAAATAAGCACGTGGATAGATATGGCAAGTGATCTGGATTTCGAACATACCCTTTTTTATTCTTTTCCATATAAGCCTTTGTGTTTTTATGCAAATTAGGCTTAAGTGCCCAGGAGGCGTTCCCCAGCACAGCAGGAGCCCAGGCAAGTGCAGCCCATGTCCTCTTTATCACCACCCTCCAGGCCACTTGTATTCACATGTTGCTTTCAACTGACAGCCACTAGATAAAGTAGACATACCGAGGCTCTTGCTGAGCTTGGGAACGTCCACTCGGCACTTAAGCCTAATTTGCATAATAACTAAAAAACTTTTATATCTCAGCCATGAAAGGAAATAAAAAAGTTATATAGAGAGTCATGATGGCATGCCCTATCACACAATAAAATATGTATTCAAAAAATGAAAAACTGCATACAAGTTCTTACCTGACTTGGTTAAGAATCAATGGAGGTTTGAAATGTGTTAGCAGAGATTTTTACCTGATTTAATCTGAGGCCTGAATAAACCACGGGATTTATTAGTGCTGGGGCGCTGCTATTTCCAAGTTTTGTTCAACTCGTAGACCTTAAACCCTTTCAATGACTTCTCCTTTCATTAGATGAATCCATGTATCGTGCTCCATTCATTGACCTGTATCTGTTGTAATGTATTGCTGGATGTTTGCTCCTTTACAGGAAATTTATCAGATAATTAGTTAGAACCTAAATCAAGGTGGGTCCCACTGGATGCATACTGTGCTCATACCCAGCTAACAGCTATATGTCCTGATTCTCCCCCCCAGTGGTGAAGCTACAATGAAGGCAGACCACGCAACTGCTATGGGGGCTATGCACTAAGGGGGCCCACCTGCCCAGACAGGCATCTGGCCATTTAATTGTGAGCATCACTGTTAAATGCTGCGGCGCCCTGATTGACAGGGCAGGAAGTCATTGGCTCCCCACCCTGTCAGGCTCTCTTCTGGCTAGAGGCAGCACTGTACTTCCAGCCACATGAGGCCGTTTTCTTCTGTCCCAACTCCCCAGTACACGAGTGACATCACGTATGTACTTCTGAGCTAGAAGAAAGAAGGAACTCTGGGGGACTGGGCGGGGCCATGTGTGTAACGGGGGAGCTCGCACAGTTTTTTGCTATGAGACCCTATGGATCTTAGCTACGTCCCGTCCACTTTCTTCCAGAGACAGCACCACTCTTGTCTCATGTTCAGATGTGGTTTGCAGTTTGGCTTCATTTACTTCCATAGGACTGAGTTACAAAACCTGCACCCAAACTGGAGACAAGAGCGGTGCTGTCTCTGGAAGAAAGTGGCCATGTTTTTGTAGTGCTGGATAATTCCTTTAAGGAAAATAAAGGATCAAGCAGTTGAAATCTAATATCCTGATATGCCTGATCCTTTAGCCTCTTCTAATCTGGGAGGTTGCCATACACAGTAGATGGTAGGACAGTCATGGTAATAGGACAGTCAACATGTATGGGCAAATTTTAATGATGTCTCTCTCTCTCTTATGTTACTTTATTTATTATCTTACATTTCCTTCCATCATGTTATCTTCTATATATCTATTAATCATCTTATACACGACATACCGTATACCGTACACCATCTCATACACTCATACCCCTCAATGTACTGTTCCACACCAGAGAGCAGATTACAGGTCTGTCATCTCTTGTGTGATGAGGATGAGGTGTGACTCAGGCGGCTGGCAGATAATAATGGCTTTTAAACTGTATTATTTCGATAATGTCACCTCATCAAAATGTTCTGATTTCAGCCGTGTAATAAGTGTCTTCACTTATTACTTACAGTTTTCTTCTCTACAGATTTTACTGTAAGTGAAAAAAAAAAAAAAATACATATATAGATGTTCGGAGGTCAAGAAAGAACCAGCAAGTTAAAAAAACATTTGTCATATTGCACAAAATACATTTGAAGGTGAATTTTTTTTTTATTTTTTCCTTTAAATCAACTGGTGTCTGAAAGTTATACAGATTCATAATTTGCTTCTATTTAAAAATCTCCAGTATTTAACTACTTATTAGCTGCTGTATGTCCTGCAGGAAATGGTGGATTCTTTCCAGTCTAACACAGTGCTCTCTGCTGCCACCTCTGTCCATGTCAAGAACTGGCCAGAGCAGGAGAGGTTTTCTATGGGGATACTGCTGCTCTGGACAGTTCCTGACATGGACAGAGGTGGCAGCAGAGACTGGAAAGAATACACCACTTCCTGCAGGACATACTGCAGCTGATAAGTACTAGAAGGCTTGATATTTTTTAAATAGAAGCAAATTACAAATCTGTATAACTTTCTGATGCCAGTTGATTTAAAGGAAAAATCAAGGGGGAAAAAATTATCAATGTACCTATTTAATTTAAAGATATACTGTATACTGTATTATTCATTAGCTCTTATATATCCTTGTATTAAGGAGGGGTTATTACTTTTTGTGTAAAAGATTCATTGGACAAAGTAATTTCCTAATATACTTTATCGGTTCTTCACCATTTTGAAGATCTACTTTTTTTTTGTAGTTAAAGGATTATTCAACGGTAAAAAAAACAAAAAAAAACAAACAACGTGGGCACTTTATTTCAGACAGAGCATCACTCTTGTCTTCATTTTGGGTGCAGGTTTTGCATCTCAGTTCCATTGAAGTGAATGGAGCCTAATTGTAAACCACTGTCTCTGGAAGAAAGTGGCCATGTTAATAATTGTATTTTTCTAGAACCGCGGTGCCAAACTCCCAGCCCTCCTGCTGTTGCACAACTACAATCCTCAGCTTTGGCTATAATATGATGGGGACTGTGGTTTTGCAACAGCTGGAGGATTGCAGTTTGACACCTCTAGTCAAAAATCTGGTCATGTGATGATCACACAGGTGCGGCGCTCATGACAAACTCTGATAAATGAGCAGTCGAGATGAGAAAATAAGAAAATTAGTTTCAGGTCTTATTAATTAGAATTGGCAGTGAAATAAATTTAAAGTGCACAGGTAATCTGGAACATGATGGATAAAGAAATAGATGTGCAGCTATGTAGTAGTAGTAGTAGTAGTAGTAGTAGTACAGTACCAAACATTATAGAGAAGGCAGGAGATATGGTATGCAAATGGTAAAGGAAAGCAGGGGTGGTGGGATGATTGCAGTGAGAGACACCCTAGGGGTCACCTGTCAGTCTTCCATATGTCCCGATCCTGTGACCTCATGACCCAGCTCAGAAATGCCTGCTCAGCTAATCAGTGACTGTGTGGTGTCCCACTATGGGTTTTTCTCCTATTTACACCCTTCGTAAAAGTCTGTACTTTTGTGTGATCTTATTGCAACTAAAGTGTTATTAGAGATGACCACTAGATGTCGCTGTATTGTGTAACTAAAGTATGGAAGCTGCACGGCTGAAGTATCTCAAGGATTATTTGTATGTGTATGTACCAGATTCTGTTAACCAGTAGGATTTCTCCTTTCTTCTGTCCTATCACCTCTCTTCTTTCCCCTCTTCTGTTGCACTCTTTCCACCCAACCACAGCGCACCTTACACACTGGTTAGGAAGTTAGTCCCTCCAGCCCTCTGCCAGGTCCCCTCTACAGTCGTAGTTCTTAGTCAGTACCCCACATGGGTAGGACACTAGACAGAGTCCGCTTACAAACTTCTTTCTTGAAGCATCAAACAAGCTGTGTGATGCCCTGTTAAATCCTTTTTGAGAGGGCTAGCCAACAGAACCTCAACCCTCGCTGAAGACTTGGAGTAACTACAGTGCAGGACAGTATCCATAAAAGAGCCAAAGAGCTAGGAACTGATCCATATTGAGCAAAGTTACGTAAACTCTATGAACTCCATTTCGCAGCGACTTAGGAAATCCTAACCATTCCGCTCATCCCAGGTAACAGGGACTGGGGCCTGTGTCACCCATTGGTACGGTTCCGCCAAAGCTAGTGGGCATCAGGTGGTGTGAAGACTATAAGAAAAGGTCAAAACACAAGCACAGGTTGTTTCTTCTTCTTCTTCTACAAGTATTCTTCTCTACACTCCAACATCCCAGCAGAGCACATTACTACTTGGGTTGAGACTCTCACAGCACTCTCCTCTCTACAACGCTACCTTAGTACAATCTTATCAACTCTACTACATCCTACTCAGCACTTATCACACAGATCTGGTGGTTCCATGCTCGTGTATTTTTTTGAACTGTATCAAGTATATTTCAAGATCTGTTGTATTACCTGCTGCACATTAACAAGTAGTAAACAAGTCAACATTATCACCAGAGTCTGTGATTACTCGCTACCACCTGCACAGCACTTACACCGCAACCTTGGGACATTTCCCCTTTCTGTGGGTGGCGAGTCCTAATATTATTCGGGAGGGTTACTACACCGCTCTGGCCATCGGTGACTATTCTATCCCAAGGGACCCTGCAGCAACCCGACAGGACACCGACCACAGGGGAGAAGGGTACAATATTTATAAATATTAATAAAATCATTATTTACATCTAATTAGGGAAAAAAATAGATTTTCGTCCATTATTGGTTCTCTTTAATAAGAGGTTGATCAGTCAGAAACTCTTACTCCAAACACATCCTGAACTTGAGCTGCAAGATCAGCTAATCCACACTAATCGATCAGTTGTGAGGCAGAATTATAGCAACTGATGCCTACTATGCATAAGAACTCTACTATGTTCAGTCAAAGAAGTGCGGTGTCCACTGGAGCGTTTCTGAACCAATTGGGGTCTTCAGGGGCATTTACACATTCCGTGATTATGGCCCATGCACAGATGTGCTACTGATCAGAATCCCAGAACTCCAGGGATCATGATTTATTATGATGCCGGGAGCTCCGACTGCTGCTGTGTCAGTACTACTGTACTAGTAGGAAAAAGTCTTTTAGACGGCACTTCTGTGTCTAGGGTCAGTTGAGGAAGGCTTGACGCCGAAACGTCCTGTTGCCGTTGTATTTTGTGATGGACTTTTTTCTACAATAAAATGTGATCAAGCATTATGGTAAGTGCCGAGATTGAACTTTTATAGTACTACTGTACTGACACAGCAACGCATACTAAAATGAGCACATCATCTCCATCTACCAACCGTGCATGGAACTTATGAGGGCCCCCTAGGAGTCCAAATCCCACCTGGTCAGAACTTCTGACATATTGCCATGACATGGATTTTTTTTTTTTTTTTTACTTTTAATAAAGAAAAATATATCCATATAAAAATCAGTCCACAATTTTTGATCAAACTACTGCAGAAAACTGAAATGAGTCTCTGCACATTCTTCCCTTCGCTATGCCCCACCATTTATATTAAGCTTATATTAGGATTTAATTGTTATTCAATCATCAACTGACTCATAAAGTGACTTATAAAGTTCTGAGCGGCGCTATGACTCACTCGTCCCTGCTCGCTCTAATCTCAGCATTCTAATTTGGGGTATTTAATGACAGTGGTTTTATAGGTCACACAGCACTGTACAGGATGAGGACTGACTAGTCTCAAATAGTTACATGAAAGTTGGAAGAAACGGCTCAATGATTCAAAGTTTAAAATTAATTTCGGCTTTTATGCATCGTGTCGGCTTTTGATCACAAATTCTGTACTGATTAATGGATTAATATATCTTTATAGTAACTCTTTCCACCTACAGGGCCATGTGTTTTTTTCAGGAGCAGGTGTACTTTGCAATGGCATCTTTCAATCTGCCATAAAATGAATGACGGAACCCCCAAAATATAATTTATGGAGTGAATTTGGGTCAAAAAAAGCGATTTCGCACATTTTGGGGGGGTTCCATGTTTACGTAATGCACTTTACGGTAGAACTGGCATCTTTTCTTTATTCTATAGGTCGGTCTAAACACAGCGATATGCAGGTTTACTAGGTTTTCTAACGTTTTACCATTTTTATTAGCAGTAAAACTTTTTTTTTTTTCAAATAGGTATATTTAAAATAGTCCTATTGTAACTCTAATAGCACTTTCATATTTTTTTTACCTACGAGGTCATATGGGGCATAATTTTTTGCGCCATGATCTCTAGTTTTTATTAGTCACATTTTTTATGTTTTATGTATAAAATGGGAAGGGGGGTGATTTTAACTTTTATTGGGGGAGGGGCTTTGGGACACTTTTTAAAACCTTTATTGTTTTTTTTACACTTTTATAGTCCCCTTAGGGGACTTTTACATACATACATTTGATTGCTCACACTGATCACTGCTATGCCATAGCATAGCAGTGATCAGTGTAATCTGCGATCTTCTGATAGAGTCTGCCTGTGGCCTGTGGCAGACTCTCTGAGAAGATTGAAGACCTGACTGCACGGAGGAAGGTAAGGGACCCCTGGCAGTCAGATGCTCCGGTCACTTACACTCGCGGCGAAATCGTGGCATTTAAGGGGTTAATGGCGAGTAGCCGCGCGATCAAGGCAGCCTGCCATTGAGTGTGAGGGCCTGGCTGCAGATAGCAGCCGGTCCTCACCCGCTATGGGGCAAACTGAGACCGTTTGCGCCAAGGCCCAGGCTGCGGGGATGTAAATGTACGCCCCATGGGGATAAAAGTAAAAAAAAAAAATTGAATTTTTTTTAACCCTTTTGCTGCCTATGCTACTCCATATTTCCACCCTGTGATGGGTTTTTGTTGTTGTTGGTTCACTATTCTCATTACATAATTGGTAAAAGTGCTTGTTTCACCCCACATCTGCTACATATAATCTGGCTGCCATAGAGAGCCATGGTGTAGGCATAGCCACAGGAGCTTGTTGGGGTAGACTCAACATTCAACACATTATCCTAATATACTCAGTGTGCCTAGGAGATCCCACTTCTGACACCAAGTGTAACACTGAATGGTTACTCCTAGGCCTGTAACCATGACAAGGGGGCATCCTGTACGTCTAAGAAGAAAGTTTCACCATCAGCACAGATGCAGATTCTTTACTGTACGAGCAGTGAGACTATGGAACTCTCTCCCGCATGATGTTGTCATGGCTGATTCATTAAATAAGGAAGGTCTGGATGCTTTTCTTCAAAAATCTAATATTACAAGTTATATTATGGGCACTTCATTTCATGTGATGGGACGTTGATCCATCGATTAGTCTGACTGCCATTTAGAGTCGGGAAAGAATTTTTCTCCCTGTGACAGGGCAATTGGCATCTACCTCATGGGGTTTTTTGCCTTTCTCTGGATCAACACAGTAGGGTTTCTGTAAGTTGAACTTGATGGACTCTTGTCTTCTTTCAACCTTATTTACTATGTTTCTATGTCAGTAATGAATACAATAATGCTTTGAACCAAGAAACGTTAGGAGCACTGGGGCATCAGTTAGAATCACTGCCCGACCCCATAGTGCCAATCTTGACTGGCCTGCTCTATTGAGGGCGGAGCAGCGCTATGGGGGTGGGCAGTGTTCCTAGCGGTGTTACCAGACTGTGAAGCACACGACTAGCGGCACCGGAATGGCGCAGAGGAGGAAGGTAAGAGACATACCTTCTTCCTCGCGTCTCCTTTGCAATAGGGAGCTATCAGCAGGTTCGATTTGTCTAAGGCTGGGTTAACACTGCGTTTTTGCTATCCGTTTTTTTCATCCAACGAATGAAAAAAACGGATGCATTTGTGTGAATCCGTTTTGATCCGTTTTTCCATTGACTTACATTGTAAAAAAAAGGATCAAAACGGATCCGTTTGTTTTGACGGACACAAAAATGTAGCTGACACTAATTTTGTGTCCGTAAAAAAACGGATACGTTTTGATCCATTTTTTTTTTTTACAAAGGAAGTCAATGGAAAAACGGATCAAAACGGATGTACACAAATGCATCCGTTTTTTTTCATCCGTTTTTCATTTGTTTTTTTGCAAAAAACGGATCAAAAAAACGGATTGCAAAAACGCAGTGTGAACCCAGCCTAACCTGTTGATGGTTCCCCTTTAAATTATAAGAGTCAGCTTAAGGGTACGTTCACACGTACCGGATTCGTAGCGTATTTTCTGCAGCAGATTTCATCTAAATAACTGAACACAGCATCAAATCTGCACCATCAAATCTGCTGAGGATCCTGTACATGTGAAGGCACCCTTACATAATAAATATTTAAAGCTAGTAAAATAACAATCTACTTAGCCTGCATCAAATCCTGGTGGTCTTCAGTATATGCTCATGACTTTTGGTGTTATTGCAGAAGAGTTGCGGCTCTTCCTCTAAGGACTGAGGCTGTTACTAACAGCTGCAGTCCTTGGGTCCTATTAGACAAAGCAATTTTCTTTGCATATATATATATATATATATATATATATATATATATATATATATTTGCATTTCAGAAATAAAAATCTAAATTTGCTAATATAAAATGAAAAGCTTGAGAAGGTTGAATTGTATCAGCAGATGGCGCCGTGGATCCTGTAAGACTAAGGTTCTTAACATCTCTCAAGTTTGTGAAATATGAAATGATTTTTTAAGTTATACATTGGTTTACCTTAAATCAATGGTAAATAAATTCAAGTTTTGTAATATAAATGAACAATTTTGTGATGGCTGGTACTTATTGGAAATATTTGGAGTTCAACTGAAGATTCCGACCCCCCCCCCCCCCCGTACACATACTCACCTGGCCCTGTGCAGTCCCCCTGCACTCATAGCTGGAGAGAATGAAGGAAAGCTGGGCCAGGTCAGTATGTTTAAGGGGGGGGGGGGGGAGTCCAGGTTTCCTGGAGTCCAGGTTTCCTGGAGTCCAGAAAAGTTTTTTTTTGCTATGGGGCTCCATGAATCCTAGCCAAATTAGCTGCTTGGTCTAGTAGGGTCTTTGTGATGGTAATGGGAAGGGGGGGCTGTACCTACTTACACTCGGCCCAATGAATGTAGCGAGTGTAGGCACCAATCTATAAGCAGCCTAGTAAATGTTAAAGTGAATGTACCAGAACATATGCTGGTAAGAGTTTTTCATATTCATGGATAAGTGGCCCTGCCGTTCCTCTGAAGATCCTAGGCTCCCATTTAGTAGTTATGGCCATTATACCGTATATGTTAATCAGCATGTCAGGTGCAATGGAGGTGGGCCCAGCATTCCCAATGCATCGCTATCTTCTCCCATCTCACTGACGCACCTGATTCTGTTCATGTGAGGTGTCAGTGAGGAAATCTACCAAAGGTTAGTGTGGTAGATGGATGGATGACTACCAGGTTGAAGATAATAGTAGTTGGCGTAGTCGTAGTAATGGTCGTGACACCGGTGCTAGTCCAGCACACAGGGGTGATGTTGGTACCTGCTTTTCTAGTATGGCTGGCTGTGTTCCCCAAATGGTGAGTAACCTGACGGGTTGTTGTGGGTACCTTGGGCTCTTGTCACGGCAGTCACGAGTGGCGACGGACCCACCTGAACTATCGGTACCGCCAATCACAGAAGGAGGAAATTAACCCAAGGTGTGCAGTGGTGTGTGTGCCAGTAGGTGCCAGTGCAAATAGAGATGAGCAGAGTCCCGTGCACTAGTATAAATATATAACAACTTTGCTGTAAAGCTATTCAGAGTAAAAATACACGGTTTCACAAGTAATAAATCTTGACACACACTTGAGTGCTTTTCCTTAGTGCTCAAGGGAGATGCTTGAGAAAAATAGAAGAGGTAGTTACAGTAGTGCTTGTGGAAAGTAGAGTAGAGGAGTTGCCAGAGGAGCTCTAACCCAATGTAGCTTTGTACCCTGTCGGAACCATGAGAGATATCTTTTAGTAGTAAAGTGTTACTCGTTAGATACAGTCTTACCGCCTTCTTCCCTCTGGTAGCGTACAACCCAACCAAGTAAAGTAGTACGAGCCCCAGCCGTGGTTATCTGGGTGTAGTTAGGTGTCTGAGTCTTCCCAGTTACCTGCACTGCGCAGTAGGGTACGCAGACCTTTGTATACTGGCAGCTTTGCCCTACTGAGGCTAGTTCCTAACTTTTCAGGATACTGCCCTGCACTTTTGATATGTGTTCCTGGCATGGGTCAGGGTGTTCCTTGGTGACTACTCTCCCTTGTTGGTGTTTAGCACTGCATAGTGAATAGAATAGTTTGGCTGAAGGAACTGTTGGTCTCTACCTGCATCTGCTCACTTTGGTGGCTAGACTCAAGTGAACCGTGTCACTTCCTGACAAGAGTCCTGGCGTAAGACAGGCCCTGACTTGGCTTCTACAGGAACTTGGTTGTGTTACCTCTCTCACTGAAAACATAAGTAGAACCGACTCCCTTCCTCCACCAGTGTAACTCTCCCTACAGGGGCCTTTCTGTGCCTGCCTGTGAGTGGTAGGGATAAGTGTGTGCAGGAGAAAGAAGAAAAAGGATAGGTAGAGAAGAAAAGAGCACCTCCTAGTGATCAGCACATTACACATGGTACATTAACCCATTACCTTCTTTCAGCTGTGCATAGAAATAAGTATAAGAAACACTGACACCTAGTGGGGAAACTTAATACCTCATCCACCACTTAACCTGAGAAAAAAAGCTTTTTGACGGGTGCTTAAGAGAAGAAGAAAAAACACCAGCGGTGGCACACCACATTAAACCTAACCTTATTATTTTGGTGTAAAGATTTATAAATAACTTCTATTTAAATTATTTTTTTTTCAACAATGGGTTAAGGAATACTTTATCTAGATTTTGTGTTCACATGCCCTGCTGATTCTCAGGTCTGTTTTGCGCTGTTGCAGAAGGTTATGGATGTAACCAGCTATCTCACTATTCCATCGGCTACCAAGAAAACTGTTCACCCGTGTAGTTGTTTAGCACAACCGGTACTGTAAACATAGAGTTTAGATTGCCTAAGGTTAGACTGCAATGTATTGTTTCATTAGGTGGAAAATTGTTATTTTGTAAGCAAACAACACAGAGAGAAAAGCAAGCCTTGCTAGATCAGCTGGATTTGCTTCTAGAATTATCTCAGTAAGCAGAATTTTCTCTCGGTTTTGCAAGAGGTGAGAAGTCACATTAGCCCATTAGCCACTTAAAGATAACTTAGAAATATGAGATCATTGTGTCCACAGCAATAGCAAATCCCCATAGAATAACTTGCTCTGCCAGAGGTGGCAGCAGAGAGCAATGTGTCAGACTCAGACTGGAAAGAATACACCACTTCCTGCAGGACATACAGTGGCTGATAAGTACTGGAAGACTGGTGACTTTTAAAGCTAAAAAAACAGTTCAAGTAGTGAATTTTTTCGTCTTTCACTACCTGGTCAGCACCAGAGCGGAGATCCCTGTGACGTGGTCCATTTTTCAAAATGTCACCCAGTTCCAGCGATCAGTGCTGGTTTCTTTATGAGCACCAGACCACTCTATGCACTGAAGGCGTAATGATATCTCCTCTCCTTGGTGACGTGGCCAAACTTGATTCTAATAGAGGCGTGTCACCAAGGGGTGGGGGTAACATTATACTGGGGGCACTGGGCCCGCATCCAGTGCACAGAGCACTTCATGGGTGCACATGAAGAAACCAGGTGGCATTTAGCAAAATAGACCCCAACACTGGGATCTCTGCGCTGGTGCTGACTAGGTAGTGGGAAAAAAATTCACTACTTGAACTGCTACATTCACTTTTATTAGAAGTAAATTACAAATCTGTATAACTTCCTGACACCAGTTGATTTGAAAGAAAGACATTTTTGCCAGAGGGTCCCTATCGCTTGTGCCGACGAGCAGGGGTAAGTCATTTACCTCCGTCCTATCGGATTAGCGTTCTGTGTATAGAGTCTGCTCTCAGGCAGGCTCTGCACAGATCACTGATAATACTGATCTATGCTATGCTGTGGCATAGCATAGATCAGTATAGGCCATCTATTGATTGCATGTTTTAAAGTAAAAAAAAGGTGTTTAAAAAGGTATAATAAAAAAGTTTTTAAAAGTATATAAAAAAAAAAAAAACTATTAACCCCCTTAAAATACCCCCTTGCCCACTATAAAAATGTGTGCGGAATTGTCCGATCTATTATAATACAACATTATTGTTCCCGAACGGTGAACGGCGTAAACAAACAAAACAAAAAAAACAAGATTGCGGCTTTTTGAAAAATTATATATCAGAAAAAAATTATAAAAAGCCATCAAAATTCTTCTGTTACACTATGATATTAATAAGTACTAGAGATCATGGCACAAAAAAATGAGCGCTATGGCTCTTAGAAGGCGGAGAGGAACTTTGACCCGGACATCCGTGCATCAATGGGCTCGGTCTTGAAGGGGTTAAGAAGTTGTCTCTTATATGAATAGGCTCAGAATCGCCATCTCCATTCCATCTATGTATTCGATCTTTGGAATATTGTTGTCACATGTAACTTTAGTGGCCATAACAATGGATCTTTTTGGTTATAACAATGGATATGGACAGCCATAGGCCATAGGCTGTATCACCGATTACCAGGACAGATCTGCATCCAAATTCGCAAGATGTTTGAGGTTCGATCGTCTCTAGTCAATAACACTAGGTCTAAACTGATGCACTATATAATGTGAAATATATAAAAGTTTGAAAGACTTAGGGCCCTATTCCACCGGACGATTATCGTTCAGATTATCGTTAAATCGTTCGAACCTAAACGATAATCGTTCGGTTGAAATGCAGTAAACGATTAACGACCGAACGAGAAATCGTTGATCGCTTTATAAGACCTGGTCCTATTTTTATCGTTGCTCGTTCCCAAAACCTTCGCAAATCGCTCGCATTGAATAAGACGTTGTTCGGTCGTTCGCAGTAGATACGAACGCAATAGCGAAGAAATAGCGAAGAAAAAATCGCAAATACGATCATAAATAACGATTATCGTTCCATGGAAATGAGTGAACGTTTTTAGGTCTTTCGCAATAGCGGTCGTTTGAGATCGTTAATCGTTAACGATTATGCGAACGATAATCGTCCGGTGGAATAGGGCCCTAACTCATCCCCCATGTGGCTACATTATCTTGATAACCTGCTGCTGTTGGTTACCAACATGATCAGCTCAGCTGCAGTCTCCAGTACTGGCTGTTGGTCTCTACTAAGGGTCCTACACTGAGCGATTTTTAACGATTAACGACTAACGATTAACAATCGCAAACGAGATTGTTTATCGTTAACCTGAAATCGTTCACCACATTACACAGAACGATAATTGTTAGTTACGATCGTTAATATGATCGTTATTGCGATCGTTACTATGATTGTTTATTCCTTCTGATCCCAAAAAAACAATGAACAATGTGCAGTTACACTGAACGATTAGTGAAAAAAAGCGTAACTTGAGCGAACGAATGTGGAATTACAGCGAACGATTAGCGATAATTTTAGGTTCAGATATAAATCAACGATCAACGACATACGAATGATTTTTCGATCGTTGCCTACAATTACACAGAACGATTATTGTTTAAATTCGAACGATTTAACGATTTTTCGCCTGATAATCGTCCCGTGTAATAGGGTCCTAAGCCTGCAAGCAAGGAGCATTGTGTGAAAGTGTTTGCCCTGTTGTATGACAACAGCAGGGTCACCCTTCAGAAAGGAAACCAGGAAGTGGTTAGATTTATGGGAGACAAAAACAGTCAAGAATGTAAGTTAATGTACTACAAACAGCATGTGAATACTCCCTTATATATTTGTGTGGTACACATCTGATTTTTTTCAACTTTCCTTCATAAGAAGTTCAGGTAGGTAAGTAGGGAATTAGACTGAGTAAAAAAGTAATCATACCTAGCAATGGCTGATCTAGATCATCATCTGCTGCAGTGACACTTCTGGCCGCTAGGGTTCGTATGCCCCCAACTTCTTTGAATTTATAGAAACAGCTTATCTTCCCCTATTACCGCCAATTCAGGGCCACCTGTCTGGAGTGTTGTTGGATTCTAGCATTCCAAGCAAATGTGCCTGTCTGCTGTTTCAGCTGTATTCACATGTATCCTGACCCGTGCCTGTTATTTAGATTACGTTTTCTGCCTGATCCTCATCTGTACTTCTTGCCTCTCCTGTTGTGGACTCAGATTGTCTGACCTTCCTCTAAAGCCACGTGCTCTGACTCACGTGTACCATTGTGCAGAGGCCTGGTTTCCTCTGGCCGCAGAAGTCCAGCTTCCACATACTGGAGTTGAATAAAGGGTGAAGACCTAGAGGGCACATAGACTGGTGTGGCCCCAAGCCAAACCGGTTCAGTAGCACAGCGGGTCCACACTTGGTCTATTACACTAAGTTCCACATCCTACATCTTTTATATAGTAGTTTAAAATCCTCCAGAGTTTCTACCATGAGCCACTTTCCTCGTCACCCTGTAGAGACATGCTCCAATTACCTCCGTCTCCATGGCTACAACGACTTCTTCCTTCTTCCTCCTGACTCATGGCTCTTCATAGTTTTATCCTTTAAATCTACTGCAATTTTCTTGTACAAAAAAAAAGTCACGATTGTCACCTCCCCAAATGCTGGGTGCCAATTGTTTTATAGATCACTAATCCCTGCACTTTGTGCGTCTTCTGTTCCTCTTATTTAGCACAAGGAATGTTCACTATACGAGAACTGGACCGGTGTCTGTCAGAGCCATTGTGGACGACTGGTGACGCAACTGCGGGACAACCCGGGGTGATTCCTAACAGAAAGGGATGGAGGACAATAGAAACTGGAACATGAACTGTGAAAGAATTTTATTGATGTCATCCCACCCATAGATAATCGTATTGTAAGAACCGACAACTGGTAGAAATCCCTCGAAATGTTAGATTGGAGATGACTGAAAATATACTGAAAGATGGATGACAAAAATAGATGAATGAGACTGTGAGCCCCAATGGGGACAGAGACTGACGTGAATGGTGACAATCTCCTAAAGCACTACTGTGTTTCTCTAAAATAAAAAATAAAAAAAGACAGGATCTATTATTTTTTTGGGCGTGCTCTTCCCTCTCTACTCTGGTGTCAGGTTCCCTATAAGTAACAGTCCCTAGGTGTTCTGGACTTAAAGGGGTTATCCAGCGCTACAAAAACATGGCCATTTTCCCCCTACTGTTGTCTCCAGTTTGGGTGGGGTTTTGAAACTCAGTTCCATTGAAGTAAATGGAGCTTAATTGCAAACCGCACCTGAACTGGAGACAACAGTAGGGGGAAAAGTGGCCATGTTTGTGTAGCACTGGACAACCCCTTTAAAGTATAATTACAGTTTCTAAAAACTTCTGACATGTCGCCATGCGCATCGGTCGGGGTCTGGCTGATGAGAACTCCACCGATCGCAAGAATGAAGGGACAGGCACACGCAGGGAGGTGAAGTGCACAGACGGCTTGTATACGCAGTCCACAGAATTTACCTCCCTGCAGCAGAGATGAAGGGGCAGAGCGTGTGCTCCTGCACACCCCTGCCCCTTCGTTTTAGCGATCGGAGGGGTACTAAGCAGCCGGACCCTGACCGTTCTGCCTCCAGTGCTTCAGCCCCAGTACCCGTGGATAGAACGGCGCCGTACACGGGAATTGGGCCGCGGTTCAAAAAATGGACCACGGCACCGACGCCGATCTATCTGTGGGTCATGTTAAAGTGGCACTATCAGCAGGCTCTTCCCAGAGAACCTGCTGATATGCCACAGTAGCCGTTTACATTAGCAGAAGATGTCTATTAGTTACACTTCTCTCCTCCCCAGCATTGCTTATAAAATTGCTAAATGCTCTTATGCAAATTACTAGCATAAGAGCATTAAGGGTGTTGCTCATGGCCGGAGAGCATCGCTGTGCCCCGCCCAGCCCGCCCCCTGCTGTCCTGCCCAGCCCGCCCCCTGCTGTCCTGCCCAGCCCGCCTCCTGCTGTCCTGCCCAGCCCGGACCCTGCTGTCCTGCCCAGCCCGCCCCCTGCTGTCCTGCCCAGCCCGCCCCCTGCTGTCCTGCCCAGCCCGCCCCCTGCTGTCCTGCCCAGCCCGCCCCCTGCTGTCCTGCCCAGCCCACCCCCTCCTGTCCTGCCCAGCTCGCCCCCTGCTGTCCTGCCCACTATGCATATTCCTAACTGCATAGTGGGCTCTATACAGGACGGCTGCGCAGGGAAGCACAGGCTGCTTCCCGCGCATACGCGATTCCCTCGGGCCACCGCCGAGGACGTGGTCCCTCAAGACGTAAGTATAAGTCTATCTTATACTCACGTCTTGAGTGAACTCCGGGAGGATCGGCGGCGGCCCGAGGGAATCGCGCAGCCGTCCTGTATAGAGCCCACTATGCAGTTATGAATAGTTTAGTCGTCCATACAGGAACAGGCGACTAACAAGCCCCCTCACTAACACTGGACTCTGGACTAGAGTCCTTAGCTGCAACAGACTCCAAGTTTCTTTTTTTACCTCAGTAAATGTTCTGTTCTGTTATTGTGCAGAAATACACTGGAAGGCCCTGTATACTAGTCTGCGATAGGTGGGTGAGGTGTGTGCAGTACCCAGCTCACTGGCTACAGAATAGTCACCTGACAGTGGCTGACAGAGCATCATCAGACAGCTACAATTAACCCTTACAGCATATATCGCCTTTGGCTGTGCAATACGGTGTACAGGAGATGGTGACACCAAGTGGCAGAAAATAGGAAGTGCAGACAGAAATAGGAAATGGGAGTACTATACTGTTGGCACTAAAGTCAGTGCTTATAGATTTTCTCTTTTGTAATTTGTTCTTAAAAAACCTAATAAAAACATTGAACCAGAAATAGAAAACACAGGTGGAATGCAGATACCATTCACCCAAATGGTCCTATATGGAAGTATACATAGCAGAGACCACCCCCGCTCTGGGACACACATACACTCACTTCTGGATAGTCGCCCAATCACTGGGCTCCTGTAACCATGAAGCTCATGGTCACACACTTCATCCGACTACTGTATAGTCAACAAATTTGGTGGGTCTCAAGAGTGACACCCGATGCAATCAAAACATTAAAAGTTTTTAGAAACCATACTTAGGCCACCTTTATTCATCTGTAGCAAGAACAGCACTATAGATGAGTATTCACAGCCGACCACTCTAGTGTGGTAGGCGCTGCTGTGCTGCGACCGGTCACTTGCTAGGTGGATAAACGTGACACCACATCTATGGTGGATGGTCGGTGGAATATAGCTCAGCCAGGTGGGAGGTTGTCGTGACGCCAGTGCTAACTTAGCTTACAGGTATGGAGGCACACCTGCTTTTCATGTGTGGCTGGCTGTACTTTTCCCTAACGGTCGGTGACCTGCCGGGTTGTGATGGGTCCCTTGGGCGCTTATCACGGTGGTCCGGAGTGGAGATATGACTGTTTGCACTGGCACCAACAGGAAGGGGAAATGACCCAAGGATGGTGTAGCTTGTGTGTAGGTGCTGGTGCAATGAGTCCCGGTAGAATAAATAAACTTTTCTTTACTAGCAAGTAATACAGGACAATAAGTGACTGTTGAAATACAGACTTACGTTCGCTGAATCTGTGCTGAGAAATGCTGAGGTAGTGAGTACAATAGCAGTGCTGACTTTGTTACGTGCTTTGCCGGAACTTTAGTAGAATACTTGAGAAGTGAATACCTGAAAGAAACCATATAAACCAATAAACCACCTGCAGTGTCGAGTTACCCGTCCTGCCAGGGAGACACAAGCCCCAGTCCTAGATACCTGAGTTGAGCAAAGTGTCCAAAATTATCCGGTGTCACCTGCGCTGCGAGTTAAAGCAAAGCAGCCAAGAACCTACGTAATCTATCTGGATCAGTTCCTCTGATTTAGGATACTGTCCTGCACTGGGTTGAGATGTTAACGGCGTGGGTTGGGGTATCCTCTGACTTGTCCTCTCTTTAGTGTTAAGTACTGCATCACTAGTGGAAGTGTTGCTTTTAGAAAGATATTCTCTGTGTCCTCCATACAGCTGGTCTGTTCTGGACAGGGAACCTGGCAGAGCCAGGCTCCTGGATAAGCTCAGCAGGGATGCCTGATTTGTGTGTGATGCTCCTCAGAGAAACAGAAAAGAACTGAACTACACTTCGTCTCCCCATGTGACTACTTCCTACAGGGTATATGTAACAGTTCCTGTGAGTGGTGGAGAAGAGAGTGTGAGAAGAAAAGAGACTAGAGATAGGTAGAAGAGAAGAGTCACTCTCATTGGTGCACAGAATCGCAAAATACAATACAGTAACCCTTAGGTGACTACAGCTGTGCAACATACATACATAAATAGACATAGTGACATCTAGTGGCAAAACGTATACAATACTTCATCACCACTTTACTTTTGAAGTACCAGGCTTTTGTGAGGGGTGTTTAAAATAGAAACACTGGCATTCATTCAGAATAGGGGATCCATGCCGCACCTCAGCCCAAACAATGGCTCCCAGGTATTTTTTTTGCATCCTGGCCTCAACATGGGCCCATAACATGTTCGAATGTGTAGAAATGAATGGGTCCTTCTTCTGTCTGCAATTGTAGGTCCATAAATGCAGACAGAATAAAAAGATATGAGAAAGAGACCTAATATTTTAAAATGTTAAATTAGAGGGATATTCGGCAGAGTATAGCACAACTTGAGCATGCTCGAGTTTGATCGTTCGGCATTTGATTACCAGTGGCTGAGGGAGTTGGATGCAGCCCTAGGGAGTCTGGGAAAATATGGATACATGGGGACCAGCCAGGCACTGGTGGTAGGTACAGTAAGTATAGATATACTGTATATTTTTTTTCTATTTTATCACTGCCCCAACAACATGTTTATTTTTTAAAATACCAGAATACCCCTTTAAAAGTATAACAAGAATTTTTTTTGTATTTTCAAGACTTTTCAAAAATACAGACGGTGACATCTTATAATCCTTAATTTTTGCAACCTAAGCCAAATATTAAAATGCACTGAGCAGATACCGCCAATGATATCAGGTGACGTCTATTTTTTTTTTTTCTTCTTAATACCAAATTTATCCTCTGCAGGTTTCAAAGCCGTTCACGTCTTGGGTTTTAATACGCGAGCAACAGGTGAAGAACGTCTGACATTGTTCTGATATGCTCCATCTGTTTTCTGCTGATAACATAATCCAGGGCGCTGATGGGAAATGTCCTCCAATGCTTAAAAGTCTGCAGCCTAATCTACTTGCAGGGGAAAGAAGAAGAAAGCCCTGAAGCAAACATTGTTATTCCGAGAGAATAATTGGGCGCATACAGCTTTTACATATACGCGGTGGGAAGCTTTCAGCGAGCAATTTTCTCTGTATGGCTGATGACTCATGTACTGCGGTGAACAATTTTTTTAATTTTTTTTTTCCTTCTAACCTACGCAATGTACTTAAAGTCTTGTAAGCGGGAAAGAAGTGTCTTGAAGGATTAGTTTGAAGAAACAAAAATCCCACCCTATGAGATACCAGTAAGACATAGAGACTGACAAATAGACAATTAATTATACTGTAGAACAGACTTCAATTTTATTGCTTTTTTTTTCCATAAAGGACTTTATGTTCTTGAAGATTATTTTTTATAGGAGTTTTTATTTCGCGCACATGCCGTGGAGGTGGATATTATTGGAGACTGTAATAAAATCCCTGGCAACAATTACACTTATGTTAGTCCATTTTTCTTACTTTATAAGAATCATAAAATCCTTGATATCACAAAAAAAATTATATTTGTCTATAGCTGAACATTCTGAAAGTAAATTTGTTATTTATATTGCCTCTGTCTCTTGGCTCTGTGTCACATGACCAAGATGGCTGCATAATGTAAGCCTATTTTACTAACATTGACACAGAGTGGGGAGAGATGTGAGCTTCCCCTGATTGATCACAGTCTAAGGCTATGTTCCCATCCGTAGTAATCATGGCCGTTGTAACAACGGAACTTACGCAGTGCTGCCTTCTAAGGAAACTCAGCTTGAGTGTAAACACATGGGATGAAATGTCAGTTTTCTGTGGCCAATATTCAATGAATAGTGGCCACAGAAAACCCTGTCAGTTTGCACAATGGAGCGTGCGGCTCCGGACGCACACTCCATTGTGTGCAGTGGGGAATATGGATGCGGGCGTGCACGGATGCGCTCGCATCCAAATTCAGCGTCAGGAAAGATCATCCGGCCAATACTGCAGGGATGATCTGTCTTACAAAGTGTGAACATAGCCTAAACACTCAGACCCCATTTGATAAAAAATAAGGAATCACTTAATACAGATGGAAGAAATTATGGAATCAGTCAATACTAATAAAAATTATGGAATCAGTCAATACTGATGGAAAAATATGGAATCACTCGATACTAATGGAAAAAAATTATAAAATCTCTCCATAATAATAAGAAAAATAATGGAATCACTCAAAACCGATGGAAGAAATTATGGCCTCACCTAATACTAAAAGAAAAAATATGGAATCACCTAATATTGATAGAAATAAATGGAATCACTCAATACTGATGTAAAAAAAAAAATCATAGAATCACTCAATTCTAATGGAAAAAATCCTGTGATCACTCAATATTGATGGAAATAAATATGGAATCACTCAAAACTGATGAAAAAAAATAATGGAATTACTCAATATTGATCAAAAATAATAATGGAATCACTCAATATTGATCAAAAAATTATAGAATCACCTAATACTGATGGGGAAAAATTGAATCACTCAATATTGATCAAAAAAAATTATAGAATCACTCAATACTGATGGAAGAAATTATGGAATAACTCAATACTTAGGGAAAACAATCTTGGAATTATGCAATACTGAGGAAAAAATTATGGAATCATTAACAAAACTAAATCCCAAATAGTTCTTCCAGTGTTCGTCCTGCAGCTTTTATGATGTCTTAATTCTTTATGGTTCGGATTTCACAAATGAACTGACGAATAATATTCTACATTAGGCTGCTCTCAGCTGTCCCAAAGTGATTGACAGAGAATGTATTCTTGTCATAATTCGGTTCAGGGAAGAAAAAGAGCGCTGCACCTCACACCTATGGCTGACACTAGTGCCCCTAGGCTAAATAAAAAATACATCAGAATTTTGTGTATGAATTGATCAAGCCATACTGCCCCATGTACCTCGTGCCGGTATCTGATACACATGGGTCCCTACACTAAGTCCACACCGTGCCAGTCAGTGGCCACCAACCCCGCAGGCGTGCACAGTCAGGAAAGGGGGGCCATGGGACGGCCCTGCGACCCCCATGCCACAGGACCAGACCCAAAAACACCACACCAGAACCCGGCCAGCACCGCCGGCGGAGAAGGTCGCCCCCAAACAGCACAAGTCTGGATGCGGTATTGCTATGTATTCTATGTATTCTGGTATTATATGTATTCTTGTCATATACCGTCTTTTAAATTTTTCAACGTAAATTTTAAACGGGGTTGAGATCCGGACTTTGTTCTGTGTTCCTGGAGAAAGGCTTTAACCTTCTTTGTTATCATCAAAAAATCTTGGGGGATTGCATATACTGCACCCAAACTGAGGACAAGAATGCTGCTATTTCTGGAAGAAAAGTGGACATGTTTTTCTAACCCCTTTAAGTTCTTCCAGAGCTGATGGACGGAGCCTAACTTCCCTCCCCTCCCCATAGAGAAGTGTAGTGTCCCACCACAAGGTAAAGTACAGTAACTCTCTCAGGTGTCACACCAAGTGATATCAGCTGTGATTTCCACTCTAGCCACTAGGTGTCTCACTACCCCTGGGCACAGCTGCAGTCTAGGGAAAAAGGTTTAGCTATGTTTTCTATATTTGCCTAACTGTGCTTACACTCTATACACCACACTCACATACACTTCCTGTTACACGACCCTACATAGGATAGGGGGCTTCCTGTTTAGTTCTGTTCAGTCAGGAGTCAGGAAAGTTGCAGTTATAGTTCTAGTGAGAGAGACCAATGGCAGTTATGCTCTGCTAGACCTCAGCAGTGGGCCAACCAGGAAACAGGACAACCATTGTCTACACCATGGATCCCCTAAGTCAGGACAGTCACGCCCTAAGGAGAGGAAGAGGGACTGATCCCCAGTAAAGCAAAAGTGCGCTAAGTTTAAGCACTGATGCTACGCTCGACTACGTGGGGAAACCTTCACTACTTAGTTCCACCTATAGACAAAGGCCGAGGACTTGCACTATAATAGGGTGGTAACCAAGACTGTGTAGGTAGAGGGCGGTCGGATATGTGAAGTATATCTATCCGGCCTCTACACTATCTTTGCAAACAAGTTCTTTCTACCACTAACTGTCTAAAGAGTATTCTGATATTTTTTGCACTAGCACTTGTAAGCAGTATTGGGGGAGATTTATCAAACATGGTGTAAAGTGAAACTGGCCCAGTTGCCCCTAGCAACCAAACAGATTCCACCTTTTATTCCTCACAGTCTCTTTGGAAAATGAAAGGTGGAATCTGATTGGTTGCTAGGGGCAACTGAGCCAGTTTCGCTTTACACCATGTTTGATAAATCTCCCCCATAGTTCTTATATTTTTGTATTGCACTAAAACTGTTTCCAGTAAAGTTGAAGCACTATCAAGACTCTGTCATCACTTGCACAACACCTGCACCTAAACCCGCACCTCACACCAGTTCCACCAAGGTCCGGGGCCTGTGTGTCCAGGGGTGGGCTCTACCACGCCACAGTGACAAGCTGCCCCCAAAACACCAGAGCCCACCATCTGGTACAACACCAGCGCCCTGGGCCGCAGCAGGAGGCTTGCTTGTAACTTGGTCCCTAAGCTAACAAGACATTACAGAGCTGACTTTTTAGATTGGATAACACTTTGGCAGAAAGGGAGGAAAGTGCTTGATAACATTTTGCATTGAAATAAATACAGTGCCCCCAGTGTGAGTCTCAATGTAGACAAGGACTATGGTGAGTTGTGGCGATCCCTGTACAGTGCTTGACTATTGATTATAATAAAAAGCTGCACTCAGGAACTGTCCAGAGCAGCCGCAAACCCCCATAGAAAACCTCTTCTGCTCTGGACAGTTCCTGACATGGACAGAGGTGGCAGCAGAGAGCACTGTGTCAGACACCACTTCCTAAAAGACATACAGCAGCTGATAAGTACTGGAACACTTGAATTATTTTTTAAATACAAGTTTTCACTCCCTGTTTACACGACGAGATGTGCGGCCAATAAACAATGATTTTTAGGGCGGACAAAACATGCAATCAGTCGGCTTTTTCCCTCTCCTTGCCTGATCGCTGGCACTTTTAAATGGAACGATTATGAACTGAATGAGCGTATCTAGAAACACTCCTTGTTGATAATCAACCTGTGTAAAATGTCCCCACTGTCATAGCTCATCTGCCTTTTGGTGATAATGAGATGACTCTGCTAATTTGCATTAGTCTACACAGTAAAGCCGACAAGTAAACTGAAGAAAATAAGACACATCAGCTTATGTGTGTGCTCCAGAGACCTGAAACAGCTATTTTGATTGCATATCCTTTTTTTCCCACAATTCCCTGTGGAGCAGGAAGGCCTGAAGGCAGATTTTCTGACTTGTACTGGTTGAAAAAAAGAGACTAAACACAGGAATTCCGGCCAGTACAGAGAGTCACGGCTCAATGTGTCCATCAGTCACATGACTGCCTTCTCTCTGTGAGCGCTCAGATACGCTGGGATATACAGGACTTCCTGTTTTCTGACTGTTTCCTGTTTTTTGAGAAAAAAAATCAGAAAACAGGAAGTGCCGTGTTTTCCATGATAACTAAAAAAAAAAATAATGAATGTAAATAGCAAACTTGCTTTATATCACATCTACTGTTAGTTTAGATTTTTAAAGTTATAACGACCGTGACACTTTAAGGAGAACCATGATAAAACATCACACCTAATCAGCAGGTGACAAACTTTTGAACTATTTAAAATTTTTGCACAAATATTGATTCAAACTTAGGCTTTGTTCACACAACATCAAAAATATTGAAAAGGCGGACGATTTTCATATTTAAAAAAAGTCTATTTTTGCTGCAATTTGACTGACTGGAATAGCAATGCATTAAAGTCAATGAGAAGACGGACGTCCAATGCACACAATACATTCAATAACAGACGTTTTTACCACGGACATAAAAATAATATATAAAAATAATAATCATGATCATTATTTTCGGACGTTTTGCAAACAGCGGACGTTTTTTATTATCTGTTCACACACAGTTTTCTTTTGTCACCGTTTTTTCTCCATTTTTACTATTAAATTCAATGGACTTTAAAATTAAGCCAAAGGGGAGGCCAGGCTGCTAAATAACGTCCGTTATTTTAGCCTCAAAATGACGGACATTATTTTAAACGGATCTGAAATAACGTTGTGCAAACAAAGCCTGATAGAACTCAAAAAAAAAAACCCCAAAAAACTAAAAACAAAAAAATCACATACACAATATTTTAAGCCAGCACATTTTACACTGAAAATATTTTGGAACAAGAAAATCTATTTAATATATAAATTTTAAGTGGATAAAAAAATGCACGGATAATTTCCAATAGCCTAATGCATTGCTGCAATATAGCAGAGATACAGTAGAGGGCGGTAGAGCATCACTGTTACAGTTAGAGAAAATTGCACAGCATACAAATGTGAAGAGCACATGGGGCGATGCTAGTATAATCCTAGACCTGACGCTGAAGCTTTGGCTGCCCGGGCATGATGGGAATTGTACTTTTACAACAGCTGGAGGGACATGGGTTCCCCATCCCTGTCCTGAAGGGAATATGCAATGGGAAAATAGCTGGCTATATGGAAATTTAAATTTATTTTTTTACTTTATTATATATAGGTCTAAAAATAAACCTGATCTGCATATAGGTAACACAGGATCCACCATTTACAATAAGTGATGGTCACAGCCCCCTCTCCCTCCACCTACCTTCACCTCTGCTCATGTCGCAGAGCATGCCCACTACACTCTCACATACAAGTCAGTGAGTTATCTCCAGACTATAGGCTCCTATGGAAAAGAAAAGCAGATTATTTTTTGGTGTCTAATTTTATGTTAGTAAAAATATGTAGATGATCCATCTCTTTACCAATGCAAGAGCCCTGACAATGGCAAAAAGGTCCCATATACTGTACAGCAGAGGGGGCATTTTGGGGCATACTGGGTAATTTGGGGCATTGCCAGAACTGCCCTAGAAGAGGAGCTTAAAAGCCTTGTTATTTTAAGTGTTGGTAAAAATGGATAATAACTATGGTATGTTACAGTGCTATATACATCACCTCCTATTACAGTGCTATATACATCACCTCCTATTACAGCACTATATACATCACCTCCTATTACAGTGCTATATACATCACCTCCTATTACAGTACTATATACATCACCTCCTACTACAGTTCTATATACATCACCTCCTATTACAGTGCTATATACATCACCTCCTATTACAGTACTATATACATCACCTCCTACTACAGTTCTATATACATCACCTCCTATTACAGTGCTATATACATCACCTCCTATTACAGCACTATATACATCACCTCCTATTACAGTGCTATATACATCACCTCCTATTACAGCACTATATACATCACCTCCTATTACAGTGCTATATACATCACCTCCTATTACAGCACTATATACATCACCTCCTATTACAGTGCTATATACATCACCTCCTATTACAGTGCTTGTACATCACCTCCTATTACACTACTGTATACATCACCTCCTATTACAGTGCTTGTACATCACCTCCTATTACACTACTGTATACATCACCTCCTATTACAGTGCTATATACATCCCCTCCTATTACAGTGCTATATACATCACCTCCTATTACAGTACTATATACATCACCTCCTATTACAGTGCTATATACATCACCTCCTATTACAGTGCTATATACATCACCTCCTATTACACTACTGTATACATCACCTCCTATTACAGTACTGTATACATCACCTCCTATTACAGTGCTATATACATCACCTCCTATTACAGCACTATATACATCACCTCCTATTACAGTGCTATATACATCACCTCCTATTACACTACTGTATACATCACCTCCTATTACACTACTGTATACATCACCTCCTATTACAGTACTATATACATCACCTCTTATTACAGTGCTATATACATCACCTCCTATTACAGTGCTATATACATCACCTCCTATTACACTACTGTATACATCACCTCCTATTACAGCACTATATACATCACCTCCTATTACAGTGCTATATACATCACCTCCTATTACAGCACTATATACATCACCTCCTATTACACTACTGTATACATCACCTCCTATTACAGTGCTATATACATCACCTCCTATTACAGTGCTATACACATCACCTCCTATTACAGTGCTATATACATCACCTCCTATTACACTACTGTATACATCACCTCCTATTACAGTGCTATATACATCACCTCTTAGTACTGTATACATCACCTCCTATTACAGTGCTATATACATCACCTCCTATTACAGTGCTATATACATCACCTCCTATTACAGCACTATATACATCACCTCCTATTACAGTGCTATATACATCACCTCCTACTACAGTTCTATATACATCACCTCCTATTACAGTGCTATATACATCACCTCCTATTACAGCACTATATACATCACCTCCTATTACAGTGCTATATACATCACCTCCTATTACAGCACTATATACATCACCTCCTATTACAGTGCTATATACATCACCTCCTATTACAGCACTATATACATCACCTCCTATTACAGTGCTATATACATCACCTCCTATTACAGTGCTTGTACATCACCTCCTATTACACTACTGTATACATCACCTCCTATTACAGTGCTTGTACATCACCTCCTATTACACTACTGTATACATCACCTCCTATTACAGTGCTATATACATCACCTCCTATTACAGTGCTATATACATCCCCTCCTATTACAGTGCTATATACATCACCTCCTATTACAGTACTATATACATCACCTCCTATTACAGTGCTATATACATCACCTCCTATTACAGTGCTATATACATCACCTCCTATTACACTACTGTATACATCACCTCCTATTACAGTACTGTATACATCACCTCCTATTACAGTGCTATATACATCACCTCCTATTACAGCACTATATACATCACCTCCTATTACAGCACTATATACATCACCTCCTATTACAGTGCTATATACATCACCTCCTATTACACTACTGTATACATCACCTCCTATTACACTACTGTATACATCACCTCCTATTACAGTACTATATACATCACCTCTTATTACAGTGCTATATACATCACCTCCTATTACAGTGCTATATACATCACCTCCTATTACACTACTGTATACATCACCTCCTATTACAGCACTATATACATCACCTCCTATTACAGTGCTATATACATCACCTCCTATTACACTACTGTATACATCACCTCCTATTACAGTGCTATATACATCACCTCCTATTACACTACTGTATACATCACCTCCTATTACAGTGCTATATACATCACCTCCTATTACAGTGCTATATACATCACCTCCTATTACAGTGCTATATACATCACCTCCTATTACACTACTGTATACATCACCTCCTATTACAGTGCTATACACATCACCTCCTATTACAGTGCTATATACATCACCTCCTATTACACTACTGTATACATCACCTTCTGTTACAGTGCTATATACATCACCTTCTATTACAGTGCTATATACATCACCTCCTATTACAGCACTAAATACATCACCTCCTATTACAGTACTGTATACATCACCTTCTATTACAGTGCTATATACATCACCTTCTATTACAGTGCTATATACATCACCTCTTAGTACTGTATACATAACCTCCTATTACAGTACTGTATACATAACCTCCTATTACAGTGCTATATACATCACCTCTTAGTACTGTATACATCACCTCCTATTACAGTGCTATATACATAACCTCCTATTACAGTACTGTATACATCACCTCCTATTACAGTACTATATACATCACCTCCTATTACAGTACTATATACATAACCTCCTATTACAGTACTGTATACATCACCTCCTATTACAGCACTATATACATCACCTCCTATTACAGTGCTATATACATCACCTCCTATTACAGTACTATATACATCACCTATCACCCCCTATTACAGCACTATATACATTATACAATGTGCCATTACTGTGCTTTAGCACCTTCCAGTCGGCACTGAGGTATTTTCTAGAAGGTTCCTTGTGCTGCCTAGCACTGTTACACTGATGTATTCTGTATTATATTTTCAAAGATGTCTTACTACTATTTGGCCACAAGATGCCACCACTGAGTATTACCTTGTTATTTTCCAACACATTGAAGCTAATTGGGGTTAATGCATTGTTAAAACTATGTAATGTTTTTCATGGGCAAGTCTTCCCATATCTATTAGCTGCTGTATGTCCTGCAGGAAGTGGTGTATTCTCTCCAGCATCACACAGTGCTCTCTGCTGCCACCTCTGTCCATGTCAGGAACTGTCCAGAGCAGGAGAGGTTTTCTATGGGGATTTTCTTCTGCTCTGGACTGTACCTGACATGGACAGAGGTGGCAGCAGTGAGCACTGTGTCCTAATGGAAAGAATACACCACTTCCTGCAGGACATGCAGCAGCTGATAAGTATGGGAAGACTTGAGATTTTTAAATAGAAGTAATTTACACACTTTCTGAAACCAGTTGATTTGAAAGAAAAGGATTTTCGCCAATTCCATTACAGGGTATATGGGATTTTCTAAGCTGGACAGCCACTTATCCTTAGCCTCCAATGTATAGCTTTGCTGTCAGTCATGCAGTAAGTGTTCCTAATTCTCCGGGCCCCTGTCTCTCTATAGTTTTTACCATTGTAAATGACTAAATGTATTTGCCGGTTGGGTCCTTCTGTTTGTCAGATAATTGCTGTATGAATTATGGATTAGATCTCTTCACAGGTTCATTTATTATTAGACGGGTTAATATCACGGACGCATTTGGTTTTATGCGGAATATCGTGAGGTTTGGAAGAAGGCGAAAATAATGGCGACTATAAAAGTTAGAGAGTAACTAACGTTTAATTATTTTAGCCCGTAAATCGATAGAACAAGCAAAAAAAAAATAGTAGACTTGGTAATATAGCTTATTAAAGAAAACTACGACCTCCTCTGCATATCTGCCTGCTCATCTCCTCCCCCGCCTCTTACACCAATCACTCACTCTGCAGGAAAGCCATACATAGCAGTGTGGTGTCCCACTAGGGGTGTTACGGTTGTACTTGTTGTATCATCCTTATGATGAAAGTAGTACTAAAAGTTAGCCACTAGATGCCGCTGTATTATGTATGTGTATGTGGAAACTGAACAGCCGAAGGATCGCAAAGGGTTATTGTTTTTTATGGGTTACCAGAATCTGTAGACCAGTGGGATTTCTGCTTTCTTCTCTCCTATCATCTCTCTTCTCCTTTTTCTCCTTGTTGTAGCGCACCTCACACGCTAGAGAGGAAGTGTGTCAAATGGGTGGAGGAGAAGCATAGGAAGGTCTTTCGTTCTGGACGTTGTGGAGGAAGGACACGAGCAGATAGCTCTCCACAGTAATCCTGTTTGGGCCCTGGCCCTCTGCCAGGTCCCTGTACCTTCAGTTTAGTTCAGTCTTAGTCAGTACCCCACATGGGAAGGACACAAGACAGCACGTCTCACACAACTCTCTTATTAGAAACACTCCAAAGCACTATGCACTGTTAAGCTCCTCTAAGGAGAGGACTAGCTAGAGACAACCAAAATCCAGGCTGTGGACAAGGAGAAGTCACAGCGCAGGACAGTATCCATAACAGAGCCACAGAGCCAGGAACTGGTCCGATTAGAGCAAAGTTGCAGTAGCCTATGAACGCAGCACGGGTGTCAGCAAGGGAACCCTCAGCACTCTGCTCATCCCAGGTAACAAGGTCTGGAAGGTTCAGCCGATTCCAGTGGGCATAAGGTGATGTGAAGACTGAAGTCAAAGGTCAATACACGGGCACAGGTGTTCTTCTTATTCTTCTAAAAGTATTCTACCTCATCCTTCAAAATCCCGGCAGAGTACAGTACTACATGGGTTGAGACTCTCATGGCATCCTCCTCTCTGCTACTCTACCTCTTGTATTACTCAGCACAACTCAACCAACACGACTATATCCTACACTACACTTATTCTACGGATCTGGTCGTTCTATTACCAAGTGTTTATTGTCAAGTGCACACTGCGGGGGGTCCTGATCGGTCAGTGACAGGAGCACAGCTTTTGCCACTGATGTAAGTGCTGCGGCGGCCTCTCATTAACAGTGAGGACCTTGCTGCCTATAGCAGCCGGTCCCCACATGCTTTGAAGTGAGCTCAGCTCCTTAAGTGACAGGATTCCATGCCGTACCCGTACAACATGGGTCCTTAAGAGGTTAAGAGCTAATTTGGTACTGGCCCTTTAAGACTTATCATTGATATCCAAAGCGACCTTATAATGGTAAAGAAAATGGCTCAAATTGTGGATATCTGTATTTACGTCATTGAGGCAAAATCATAAGAACCCGCCCTCTTCTATTGGCCAATAGGGGACATTTGACTGAGTGGATGTTGTCAGGCATTGAGTGAGGGACCTGTGAGTTTCTATTGGTTGCTTCATTTTAGCTATTTGCATGTGTGCTGTGATTGGCTGGTTAGGGCTGCGCTGTGTGATATTTGAACTCCTGAACATTCCACCATTCATTTCTATGGGGAATATTCGGTCTTTAAACGTATTTGGGAGAAACGTAAAATCAGGAGAAACTGGAAGAAGAAGAAGAAGTAGAACAATAAAGAAAAGGGATTACAATATAGAAGTTTTTTAAAGGGGTTATCCAGTGCTACAAAAATAAGGCCACTTTCTTTCAGAGACAACACGGCTCTTGTCTCCAGTTCAGGTGCGGTTTGCAATTGAGCTTCATTCACTTCAATAGAACTGAGCAGCAAAACCCCGCCTAAGCTGGAGACAAGAGTGGGGCTGTCTATGTAAGAAAGTGGCCATGTTTTTGTAGCGCTGGATAACTCCTTTAACCCCTTAAGGACAGAGCCTGAAATGGCCTTAATGACAGAGACAAATTTTATGAAAATGACCTGTGTCACTTTATTCATTAATAACGTCGGGATGCTTTTACCTATCCGGCTGATTCTGAGATTGTTTTCTCGTGACATATTGTACTTTACATTTCTGGTAAATTAGAGTCAATATTTATAACGAATATTTATGAAAAAAAAACTAATAACGTGAAAAATTGTGAAAAAATGCATTTTTCCAACTTTGAAACTTTTTTGCTTATAGAGAAAGTGGTTATACCACATAAATTATATATTAAATAGCATTAGCAACATGTCTACTTTATGTTGGCGGCATTTATTAAACGATCTTTCATTTTTTTTTTAGACAATAGAAAGCTTAAAACATTAGCAGCAAATTTCCAAATTTTCAGTAAAATTTCAAAATCAGATATTTTTAGGGACCTGTTCAGGTTCAAAGTGTATTTGAGGGGCCTGTATGGGGGCACAAATGTGGAACAATGTTATGTGAAAGGGAAATTTTTCATTTTTTCACTTTCACGGCACAAATGTGCCCATCATCAAGGGGTCCATATCCTCACTGCACCCCTTGTTAGATTCCCTGAGGGCTGCAGTTTCCATAATGGGGTCACTTGTGGGGGGTTTCCAGTGTTTTGGCAGCACAAGGGCTCTGTAAATACGACATGGCGTTCATCATCCATTCTGGCCGAATCCAGCCTCCAAAATCCAAATGGCGCACCTTCCCTTCGGAGGCTTGCCCTGCGCCCACATGGCGCTTTATGTCCACATGTGGGGTATTTACGGACTCGGGGGAAATTGCTCTACACATTTTGTGTGTTTTTTTCTCTTTTAACTCCTTGTGAAAATGAAAAATTTAAGGCTAAACCAACATTATAGTGTAAAAAATTTAATATTTCATTTTCACGCCACATTGTTCCACATTTGTGCCCGTCACCAGTGGGGTCCATATGCTCACTACACCCCCTGTTACATTACCTAAGGGGTGTAGTTTCCATAATGGGGTCACTTGTGGGGGGTTTTAACAGTCTTGGCAACACAGGGGTCTTTTAAATGCAACATGGCCCTCGAAATCTATTCCATTCCAAATCCAGCCTCCAAAAACCAAATGGTGCTCCTTCCCTTTGGAGGCTTACCCTGCACCCGCATGGTGCTTTATGTCCACATGTGGGGTATTTTCATACTCAGGGGAAATTGCTCTACACATTTTGTGTTTTTTTTAATCTTTTAACCCCTTGTGAAAATGAAAAAATCAAGACAAGATCAATGATTTAGTGTAAAAATTAAGCATTTTTTACTCTAAATGTTGGTCTAGCCTTGATTTTTTTCCATTTCCACAAGAGGTTAAAAAAGAAAATAAACGCAAAATGTGTAGAGTACGAAAATACCCCACATGTGGACATTATGTGCCATATGGGCACAGGGCAAGCCACCAAAGGGACAGAGCGCCATTTAGAGGCTGGAATGGAGGATGGAGGCCATGTTGCAATTACAAAGCTCCTGTGCTGCCAGAACAGTAGAAACCCCCCACAAGTGACCCCATTCTGGAAATTACACCCCATAAGGAATCTAACAAGGGGTGCAGTGAGCATATGGACCCCACTAGTGACGGGCAAATTTGTCGAACATGTGCCAGGAGAATAAAAAATACCATTTTTTCATTTTCACGTCCCAAATGTGTCCGTCACCAGGGGGCCATATCCCTGCTGCCCCCCTTGTTAGATTCCTTATGGGGTGTAGTTTCCAGAATGGGGTCACTTGTGGGGGGTTTCTACTGTCCTGGCCGCACAGAAGCTTTGTAATTGCATCATGGTATCCTCTAATGGGAATAGCGGCCATATCTATTTAGCTGGGGAAAAGGGACAATTCTAATTTATTTGGGGGTATTAGGCCAATTATTAGTTTATAAGGTTGAAAATGACAGGTGTCCATCAAATTCAACCTGTGTTGAACCCTCGTGAGGTAGACAACAGTAGCCTCATCACTGGGAAAAAATTCCTTCCCGACTCCATAATGGCGATCAGAATAATCCCCGGATCAACGTGACCCCTGAAATAGGAATAAGGGACAGAATTTAGGTAATGTAGAACCCCAGTGACGTGTGGTGCGCCTTGGAGCGATCCAGTATGCAGAGGCCGGGGCAATCAGGATAGGTGTCACACTGGAAAATGGCGTCCTTCCTGATCCCCCTGTTACGCCACACTCTGCACTTCTTCTGGGGTCTCCTGTTCTCCAGTGTGGGGGACGTCACCTGGAAAATGTTGTCCTGGTGCGATACGGGGTCCTTCATATCCAGAAGCGCTGGGTCCGCTCCATGGCTGCTAAATATTAGGGCTGGTATTACTGCCTCTGATATTTTCGGATCATGCCGCAAGCTACAGTAGCTCTGGCAGCGACGGACAAGAAGAGGGGGTGCTGGTATAAAAGTCATCCCCGTACAGGTGGTAACCTTTCCAGCAGTGGGAAGATCAGTTCCCGAACGATCTTCCCACTAACTCCGAGGATGGGAGGGGGGGGGTATGCAGGATTCAGGGGTCCCTTCCTTCATACACTCTTAAGGGTACGTGCACACTGCGGAATCGTGACAGATATCCCTTCACGCATTCCGCAGCTGCCACCCACCGGCAGACTGATGCAGGTGTGCGTCTCCGTCCGTGTCATAGACTCCATTCTATGCACGGGCGGATTCCGCTCTCCGTCCAATGTTTTCATTCTTTGGACGGCCGATGGAATCCGCCCATGCATAGAATGGAGTCTATGACACGGGTGGAGATGCACGCCCGCATCAGTCCGCCGCCAGGTGCCAGCTGCAGAATGCACAAAGGGTTATTCTTTGCCATTCCGCAGTGTGCATGTACCCTAAATCTGTAAGTGTACCCAGAGGTACGCTCACAGAGTTTGGAGAATTTCACGCCATACTGTCATCTCTTATTGGGACGGTACTGGCGGAAAAGACGTGTCTGGGGGGCAGCGTACGCTACGCTACTCCCAGACACGTCACTGGATGATGAGGATGAATGGAGGAAAGAAGGATCCCCCCATTCATCCTCACTGGCTGTTTCAGTGTCGGAGACAATAATAACGTATGCCTCTGACACCGAAAACGCCCTGGGGGCCATCTTTATACCGGGACTAGTATATGGGGTATGTAAATGTGTTCTGGTGTAGTGTAAAACTTTATTTTGTGTAGTGTGGTGTAATGTAGTGTTTTTTTAAATTTTTTTTTGACAGTAAAAAAAAATATACCTACGCCAAAAAAGGAGCTGCTGATAAATGCCGCACTTATGTGCGGCACTTATCAGCAGACAGTGGCGGTAGGATATAGGGGGGAAAAAAGCCCCTACGCCAAAAAGGTGGAGTTGCTGATCAGCGGCGCACTTACGTGCGATGCTGATCAGCACTCAGCGGCGTTAGGGCGAATAAAAAGAAAAGAAAAAAATTTGGAAAAAACAAAAAAAATCTTTTTACCCCAAAGCAAATGATCAGTGTATAATATACACTGATCAGCCGCTAGGGGGCAGTAGAATGGAGCTGGCGGAGATGGCCGAAGATGGGGGCGACGGAAAAGCCCGAAGAGCCGAAGATTCCCGACGAAGACCGAACGAACCCGGAAGTAGCGGCGACGAGGAGAAGAGGATGCGCGGGACCGCGAATCTTCGTTCTGGAGGCCAGGATCAGGTGAGTATGGTACACCTGCACCACACACACCTGTTCTGCACCCCTCAGCTACCTAGCTGAGGGGTGCAGAACCCAGCCGGACACTTTTTAACTGTTATATCGCCGTGATGGGCCGGCCGGTACTGGACGGTCTATCACTGCGATCGTGGGGGTGGCACCGGCGCCATCTTTGTTGGGGACACTAATGGCGATTGGTGCTGTCCCGGACAGCACCAATCGCCATTGCTTTCCGGGTCACCGATGACCCGGAAAGCTGTTTTCAGCTGCTATATGCTGATCTGTATTGATCAGCCGATAGCAGCGATCGTCGGCACGGGAGGGGTTAATCACCCCCCGTGCCGACGAGCAGAGATGGCCTGCTATACATTATAGCAGGCCATCTTCCCTGACCGCTGTGTGTGAACACACAGCGATCGGGGAAACATTGGGCGTATATTTACGCCCTGGTGCGTTAATTACCAGGCTGCGAGGGCGTAAATTTATGCCCAATGTCGTTAAGAAGTTAAACACTATAATAAGTTGTATTTAGGAAAATGTAGGTGTTTAGCTTGTCTTCTAGAGGAGTAGTGTCACAGCACACTCTAGTGGACATAAAGTATATCAACAGGTAGTAACATAATAATAATAATATAAATAATAATAATAATAATAATAATAATAATAATAATATTAATAATAATAATAATAATAATAAGTAGTAGTAGTGGTAGTAGTAGTAATAATAATAATAATAATAATAATAATAATAATAATAATAATAATAATAATAAATTAGTAGTAGTGGTAATAATAATAATAATAAGTAGTGGTAGTAATAATAATAATTATTATTATTGCTTAGCTCTATTATAGTTAGTGCAACATACTGATAATCAACAACTAAAAAAATAAATAATGCAACATACAATTCATAGAACAAATACAAGCAAACATACTATACACAGAGAATCCTAATAAATATCATGATCTTTATTAGCGTCTGTCTGTTTTACGAGACGTCCGCCTTCCTCCGCTATATTCCCAAAGTGGGAACATAGCCTAACCACTGAAAAAAAATAAAAGTGTAAGAAGTGCATTTATGTATTGTCGAAATGTCATAACGGGGACAGAAGTTGTGACAGAAGCAGAAATTATTTGTGCGGAACTTACATAGTGTGAACATAGCCTTAGGTGGTGAAGTGGCTTTGAGGAGAAGAGAGACAAAATATGTTACATAGGTTTAGTCCATCCACACTATTATGGCATTCTGGCCTTTTTTATTCTTATACTGTTGAAGAGTCAATAGAGTCAATTGTACCTTATAAATACCTATTTTAGTTGATGTGCCACCTTATAAATTGTCTGCCATCTTGATTTCTTCTTCCCCTCTTATAAGGCTCTTCTAATACAGTGTACATTTCCCATTATGCCTCTGAATTTGCAGAGACAGAAGGGGAGGAATCTGTTCTTTAAATTTGGTGTTTTGTAAATCTGCAGCAAATCTATGCAAGGATTCACATACTATATCACTGCTCTACTGGTCTATTAGAAAGGATGGTAGTGTTATCTTTAGCAGCACTCTATACATACAGAAGAACAAGGAGGGCAGAACTGGGTTGTTAAAGGAATAAGTCTGGGAGCTGCCAGGAAGGATCTGATAGGCGATGATGTACTGTAATCTTGAATATCACAGAATGTGAACCACAAAGAAGAGACTGACATCCAGTAGAACATGTAATTTAGCGATTGTCTGAGTGGGGGTCACATGTACCAATGAGTGCAGTTTTGCTTTTTTTCAGAGTGCTTCAAGAGACAGTCATTATTTAACAGTCATTATTTTTATTTAAATATTATTATTATATAAAATTTATTTTAATATTTTAAAGGTTTTATGATTTTTTTCTTACCTATTCACAGCCCTTCTATGAAAAAAACTGCAGCCAAACTTACCCTCCCCCAATCCTTAATAGCTGTTGCTATTCTGCCTCTGCCTAGCTGTACTGTCTTTCCCTGCTCCCCTTGTTGTTTATCTGTAAATAGCGATACCAGATCCAGTATCTGATGTCAGTGACAAAGAGCATACAATACGACATCTGGTAGAGCTATTTAAAGGGAATGTGTCATCAGAAAATCACTTATTTTTTAATTAATGTTTTTATGTTAAACATATTTTTAAAGAATTTTTGGTGACATTTTTTCAAATTTTCCATTTTTCTCTCTATATTAGAAAATAATCCTGATATCTTGCAGTTTTCATTCTCACCACTGGGGTCAAAACTAAGCTGAGACTTCCTGTTGTGTTTGTGGTGATAAGAGGAGGCTGCTGTAAAGTGATCTATACAGTATTGCAGCGTCATGTGGCACCAGTAGATAGAGGAGACAATAGCGGCTTCGTGTAGAATGACCTCTTCACAGGTCACAGAGCGCGCTCAGTAAGGTTTCACATTCATCTATGTCTATGAGGCTTGCTGTAAAGCATGTCACTAAACGCTGTTAAGAATGGAATAGGCAATATGGCCGCCCCATAACAAAGTACAAAACACGGAAAAAAAAAGTCAGATAGAAACAGATTCGAATATAAGAAAAAGTTTTAGTTTGACTTTGATCAGTAAAAGAAAATTTAGGCAACACATTCCCATTAAGTATACACAGTACCGGGAACAGATGGACACACAGTGCAGGAGCTGCTCTGATATTCCCTACTACTGCTAGTTCTCAGCAGTATTGGCAGTAACAGGATATAGCAGAGCCGCTACTTTTCTGCTCTCATGGTTGCTCCCAGGGCAGGGATAACTAAATAGCTTTATCGGATGCCACATGTGACGCTGTCTGTCTCCAGATACGCGTTCTGTATGTGTATTTAGAGGAACAGAGCTTTAAAAAAAGATGCCCCAGAATTGAGTGTATACCATGTGTATACACTTCTGCCGGGATTCCCTCAGCCTGCAGCACAACCTAAGTACCGCAGAAATGACGGTTGTTGTAACAACGGCCGTGATTACCGCGGAACTTACATTGCGTGAACATAGCCTCAAGCTGCATCTCATAGTATACACAAGAGATTCTGCAGGTAGCAGAGGAAAATCTGCAGCAAATCTATATAGGGACTCACTTACTATATCACTGCTCTCCTGGTCTATTAAAAAAGTTAGCAATAATATCTCTAGCAGCACGCTATACAATGAGTCTTTATTAAAGTGTTTAAGGTTTTTTGCAATACCACAAATGAACACCAGCCGATTTCCTTACAAATGTGTTTTATTGCATTTATTATATTTACATGCTGCGACACATCACAACATAAGTCTATCAAAGTCTTTTTTTTTTCTTTTTAAATGGTGAATGCTGTACAGTAAATACCATTATGTAATATATTAGTATCAGTAACACAGATTAGGGTGACATCTCTTACAATTTTCGTTTCGTATGCATATTTCTTCTAGAGAGTTACTAAAAGTCAGAAGGCAGTGTTTCATTGGTCCTATCTACCACTCACATGCAAAAACCTAGGCCGTAAAACGGGGACTACTGGCAGATTTTATGCAAATAATGACGCTGTGATGGGGGGAGGGGTATACTCTTACTGCATAAGTTATTTGGTAAAAAAATAACATGTAATAATTACTTTCTCCCGAAACAATTCTATAAATTAGAGACACAAACGGTGATGTGCAATTAATGCATGCATTCAGAGGACAACTTAGATACTGTTCGCTGGTACAATGTTCTAGGGGTGGAGCCTCGTTTATTAACAGAAACACCTACCCAAAACAACCAATCAGAGCTAAGCTTCTGTTTCTCCGCTGAATAGTCATTGGTTGCCTTGGAAGACAAAACTATTTTTCCACTAAACGGTTTTGATGAATGAGTCCCAGCTTCATATATACGTTTTGATGGGATGTGGAGACATCTTATATGATAAATCAGATCAACGAAAAAAGTGTGCAATAATAAGCAGGGGCGGGACAAGCTTTGTAGGCAGTGATTTCAAAAGGCACACCCCCTAGGATCTAAAGTTTTATAAATAGCTGGCACATATACTTACCACTGATGATCATTAGAGATTGATCGAACAGCTGAAAATCTTAGGTTTGATTGAACTCGAACCTTGCCGGACTTTCCGCATTTGATTCCTGATGCGTTCCCGGTCCGTGGAAAAGAAGGAGACAGCCCGTGGACCGACTGGAATTCCTAGGTAATAGGCTGTATCCAGGAATTCCAGGCAGTCCCTGGGCTGTCTCCTTCTTCCCCACGGACCGGGAAGGCATTGGGAATCAAATGCGGAAGGTCTGGCAAGGTTCGAGTTTGATCGAACCTAAGATTTTCAGCTGTTCGATTATCTCTAATGATCGGTGTCCCACGGCGCAGGTTCATCCAGGTCCTGCGGCACTGTTTAAATCCCACGGGCATCCATACTGGCCGACTGGCTCGCAGCTAAGGACACTGTACCTGTAAGTCAGGGTCTCCAATGCATCTTAATGTACTCTCATACAGATGCATTGGAGACGCCGACTTCCGGCCTTCAAAAGTAGGGATGGTCCGAACCCGCTGAACCCGAACGCTCAGCATCGGATTCCCGCTGTCTGCCCGCTCCATGCAGCGGGAAGATACAGCGGGAGGACCGCCTGGAAAACTGGGATACAGCCTATGGCTATGGCTGTATCCCAGTTTTCCAGGCGTTCCTCCCACTGGATCCGCCCACTGCACGGAGCGGGCAGACAGCGGTAATCATTGTGGATGGTTCGGGTTCGTACGAACTCCGTACGAACTCGGTTCGGACCATCCCTATTCAAAAGCCCCGGAGAAAGAAGATGGGTCAGAAGAGCCGTGACGTCACTGCCTGCAGGATCTGAACTGCACCGCAGGACTGTAATGAAGCTGCACCATGGAACACCGATAATCAATGGTAAGTATATGTGCCAGTCTGTTGCTGGGGGAGAAATTTAAAAAAAAAAGCGGAATTCTTCTTTAAGCACTGGAGTTGAAAATAGACTTTCATGTGCAGCGACTCAAGATGCAATAAAAAGCTAAAGGTAATTTTCCCTAAAATAAAATCAATATGTAAGATTATCACATACACTAAAAGAAACAGATCTGTAAGGTTGAGTTTAGGTGAAATGATAAATATTTCTTTTTTTATGTTCTTACTTTGGTTTATGTCCTGTGCTGTACATAACAGCCTCTCCCACTGGAAACTGCACTATAATAGTATATATACTTTTTGATAGATTTTGTATAATGTTGTCTGATACAGCAAAATATATAGATATATATAGGTATATACTGTATAGGTTATCTCTTAAAAAAAAACCACAGACTTTGGTGGTATATAACCGTAATGTTCAATCAGATGGGTTCTGACCTCCGTGACCCTCACCACTAACTGGGACAAACTATAAAAGTGCAGTGCCCAGTGGTCTAATGTGAAGGAGGCTCCAACCTATCATGTGCCATTTAGGCTGGGGCTACACCAAATACCACCAGGTCGTGGGGTACCTTAGGCAAGTGAATGGGATTCCACAAGGGGCCACCCCTATAACACCGCAGACTAAAGAAATTCATCGCAGTTGGATGTCTTGAGACTGTGGGACTGCGACTACTTGTAGGTTTACAAAAAGTAAGTTGAAATTCCGCATGACTACACAGCGTGACATGGGGGTTTTGGTGTAGCTCCAACCTTATATGACCTTCTTACGGGCATTTGTCTCTGCTCTCCCTGGTGCTGACCAGAAATGTAAATGAACATGAGGCACATTTACTGCTTGTGCGTGAAACATCAGGCTTACTCCTTCAAATCTTTAATAGCTGCAGATTAAGGAAATTCCCCTGCGTCAACAAATGAGCCGACATTCGAGCGGATTCTGTGTGCATTTGGTCATGGAGTCCGCTCTAAATTTTGTGAGAATTCCGTAGTGTGAACGCACTCTTATTGCGAATATGGATTTCCAAATAGGGGAATTCCTCAATAAATTTTCAGAGTGTCAAGAAAGTAAATATTATTTTTTTGATTTAAAAAGGTTATCGATAGAGATGAGCAAACATCGAGGATGCTCGAGTCGATCCGAACTTTCGGCATTTGATTAGCGGAGGCTGCTGAACTTGAATAAAGCCCTAAGGCTATGTGGAAAACATGGATATAGTCATTGGCTGTATCCATGTTTTCCAGACAACCTTAGAGCTTTATCCAAGTTCAGCCGCCGCCGCTAATCAAACACCGATTGTTCAGGTTCAAATCGACTCGAACCCGAACCTTTAAAAAAAAGCGAAAAACGTAACCCTAGAAAAACAAACAAATTTAAAGGAGAACTTTGGTAAAACTAAAGTGCAAGCCTTGAGAGGGAGGGGCACGACACAAGGATTTCAAGAACACCAAAGGTAAATCCTGAACTGCCCCCTCAGGCCTGATCAGGTATAACACATTGCAAGTTTTGCCAGGAGAGTTCCTTTTAAAATACGTTAACAGGTGAAATATATATATAAAACACTTTTCTACTATAATTTCTAAGCATTGCGCCAAACAATATGTAAGTTGTCCCCTGAGGTACACAAATTTATATTTAGGTAGGACCATTGGATTTCTACTCAACCTAAGGCTATAAGCACTAACTATATATGTACAATAAGCCAAACAGGTATGGTAACATTCCATTTAAAAAATAAGAAAAAACCCTGAAGAATACAGTATCAAACTAGTACTGAATAGTATAGAGAGGTGAACAAAAGAGAAATCAAACACCAATAGAAACCACATCAGCCCCCAAAAATAAGTTCTCGTACAATAAGACGGCTTACGAAGCCAAGTGAAAAGTTACAGAAACTCTTTAAAGAAGAAGAAGGAAAAAAAACTTTTTGTAGCAGGTATTTTGGTTGCAATATCAATACAATATCTGCAAATTTGCATAAATATTTTGTGTCACAATATATCAAAGTTATTTGCAAATATTATACAATCTGGAATGCTTTAACATGGGACACGACTGTGTACAAGAAACATATACACGTATAAGAAAATGAGAGCAGTCTCTTTATAAAATGTACGTTTTTTTTTTGGATGCATTAGGTTAGCAGTGCTATTAGGATTAAATATGTCAAGTGATACGTCCCACTCTCTTTGTTTTTGCCGCTGGCATCTCCCCCCGCCCCTCCCCCACCGATCACTTCTATGACCATCATTATTTCCCACCGACGTTATCGTGATAGTCCCATGGACAGATGTCTACCATGTTAGACTTTTGCATTGTTTTGTTCTGTTTGCTGTCGGAGGACTCCGTATCTTGCTCCGACTGTGAAGTCGAAAGACTTTCCCATGGACACACCTCCACTAGTTTACATTTGTCTATGCCATGTTGGTTTGAGGTACTTTTTCCCTTATTTACTGAAACGGCCAAGGAATGGTCTCCGACCATGGAGCAAACCTCGGCACTTTTGGACTTGTCCATCTTTATGACCGGCTCCGGCTCCTTTTCGTGACCTTTATTTGGACCCCTTTCATCTTTTTTTGCAATACTTTTTACTCCCTTCTTTTTGGAAGGACTTGTTGGCATGTCTTTAGAAGGGGATATGGGACTTAAAGCTGAGCTGGTAGGGGAATCTTTACTTCTCTTTACACTTAATGCATCCTGTGATTCAAAGTCCCATGGACATATTTCGGCTTGAAGTGCTAACGTTTGTGGTAGATTGTTATTAGAATTATGGTAGCCATCTGGTGACGGTAAGACCCCTTCAATGACTGGGGGATTTTTTTTGCGTTCATTTTCTTGTAAGTTAGCAGTTTGTTTGGTCAATAACTCTTGATCCACTGTTCCCTGTTCCATGGTTTGAGACTTTTTTGCAGCTTCGTCTTTTACGACTTGTTCGTGGCTTTCCTTTGCATTAAGGTCGGATTTACCTGGACTCTTTTGCTTGGATTGATGATGTGCTTGATCTGTTGTCTTAGATCTACTGTGGGATTTGCTCTTGGAACGTGATGTATGATTCTTTTCTGAGTCCAAAGGTGCAATGGAAACATGCTTCTGGACTTTGTTTTCAGAAGGCACTGTAGTCGGAGTAAGGTCGTACATTTCCCAAGGACATACTTCTTCGATGTCAAATTTATCTTTAAACCCAAGAGCACCAATTGTTTTCTCGGTATCCGCCAATGTTAGACTCATCGCCTGTTGTTTCATTATTCCGGGTTTGTGAGCTTTTGGGGTTTCTTCAATTGGGCTTGATGTCCTGTGCTGCTCCAAGTTCTCTTCCTTGTCTGGCATACATTTCTGACCTGCGTTCTCATTGGAGTCCGCTCTTTGGTACTGATCAGAGTCTTCTCCACTTTTAGTTTGGTCACTGAGTCCCAAGCTTTTATCTTTAGAGTTAGCAATGGCACTGAGTGACTTTTGGATGACAGACAGACTTGGGTGTAAAGGTTTTTTATCTACGCTTAGGTTATGGGCACTGGCAGACTTGCAGACTAAGGGTACAGATTCAGCAGACCCCAATTCCATCTCTTCAGCCTCCCTATTTCCTGGTTTCTTCCCATTAGCTGAAGTCCGTATTGAATTTTCACACACATCCAACTTTTCTGAAGAAATTCCATTGGGTTTGTCATTTGGTCCTCGTAAATGGTCGTATGTGCTATGGGACTTCTTCAGTGAAAATGGTCTGTGCTTGGAGTCTTCCTTTGACTTTGCGTTATGTGCATTTGATTCCTGGTGATTCTTTTTAGAGTTGCTAGTACTATTTTTAGGATTACCGTGATCTGCTCCATCTTTGTCTTCCCGAGAGCACTGCCTGCTAACCGACTCTGGGATCTCGGTTATCCTTCTCATAATGGATCGGCCCAATCCTTTCTTTGAACACCTCTTTTTCTGGAGATGTGGATTATTCGCAATCATCTTTTTTCTTTTGTAAATCTCCAGCTGAGTGTATAATTTTTTTAGTTCATCCTATAAAACAACACAAACAATATACTTGTTAGCAAAACTATGTATATAATTACCAGCATATGTTTTTATTCGACCTTATTCAATTGGAATAAAGCAGTAGCCAAAAGATCTAAAGAGGTAAAAGAAGAGCAATAAACAAAGGTGCATAACCAAAACTGATGATTAGAAATGATTGCAACTACAGTAAGTTCGGCTTTGTAAAACCCCAACGCTCTGCATTTGACTCCCGATGGCTGGAGAAGATGGATGCCTCCATAGGGCTGCCTAGAAAATATGGATATAGCCTATGGCTATGTTCCCACAATGTCTTCTTTTGGCCATTTCGTGTCCGTTTTTTGTACGGCCATTTTGGTGCTAAAACATGGCTGATTTATGCAAATGATTGCCATAATTTGCATAAAACAGCCGCATTTGGCGCTAAAAATATCCGTACGAGAATACGGTCACGAAACAGTCTTTGTGGGAACATAGCCTAGGTCTCGTCTCTACTAATAATCATCTACCATTAAAATTTCATATTTTACAGATAGACAAAACTATGTTGTGATCCATAACAAGATCATCAGCATTGGAGCAAAGCCACATTAAAGTACATCCAGGACTATAATATGAATAATTAAAGAAAAATCTGTGGCGAGACATCAAAATAGATATGAACATTTGCAAACAGATAAACAGTGCTACTATAGTGAGAATGTGACATTAAATATATATAAAAACAAGACCTCAAAACAATAAAAAATACACACAATATAGTGAGTGCATTCACACATCTTAAAGGGAATGTGTCGTCAAAAGTAACCTATTATTTCAATCAAGTTTTAATGTTAAAGGGGATCTGTCACTAGGTTTATTTTGCCTCTAAATGAGGGCAGAATAAACTGGTCATATAAATGCTGAACAAATGGGTGTATTACTTACATCATTTTTTTCAGCCGTTCTCCTAATATGCAGGAGAATAGGATTCTTGCCACACCCCTCCCCCCGCCCTCCAGCTGCTGATTGACAGTTGGCTGCCTATACACAGCATGGATAGATAACTGCCCAACAGCAACTGATGGGTGGAGTTTTCTGCTTCTCATAAATATCCAGGACTACTGAGCTCATGCACATGCACTTATTGTCCATGTTATTCAGGAGAATATATCTGCATAAGCCACACAATACAATATAAGTGATACATCGTTCTGTTCAGCTTCTCTGTCACTAGTTTATGTTTCCCTTAGATGGGACAGCATAAACCTACTGACAGAGTCTCTTTAACAGATATTAAAGAATATACTATTATATCTAGCATATCTTGAAATGCTGTTAATGGCAGCTTAGATAATCACATACAGAAAATGGAATAAAAATATAGATAGCCTATTCAATAGCTGACACGTCATCCCAACTGATCAGCTGTTTGGCAGCTGTGCTACACGGAGAACAGGGCTGGGAGCACCATGGTACTGCTGCTGCAGCTCCCATTCACCTAAGTAGCAGCTAAGGCTGCAATACTCCAGTGTCACTGCTTCTGGCTTTGTTCTCAGTGCAGCATGGGTGCCAAATTGCTGGCCATGGGGTACCTGCTAATATACTATTGATAACCAATCCTTTGGACAACCTCAATGTTTAAAAGTATCCCCCTCCTAAAACGTATGGCATATCATGTGTTACAGTATAGACATGATGCCTCTTATCATCCCTCTTTATGTCTGTTCATGTATACTGTGTTGTTGAACATACAATCTAAAGAGACCAGGAGTGCAGTGATATAGGAGGTGAATGCATGCAACGATTAGCTGCAGTTACAAATCTCTCCTGACTCTGTCGGTCATTGTTAAGTGCTGTTTCTCTAGTGTGTCCTATGAGGTGCAGCTTCACCCTGCTCCCCTACTTGCAAAAGCTGACAGGAAGAAGCCCTTCACTAAAGCTGCATCTCATTGGAATGCACTGAGACATTAAAATGAAAGTTAGAGGACACAATTTCCATGCTACCGTTCCGTATTCCATCACTTGTCCGCACTGCCAGTCAGTGACTGAGAATGGAGCCCAGTGCCACCATTACTGGCTGAGCACTAAGTTCCTGTGCTGTTATAACATACTGAGAGATACAGGAAACCAGTTGGAGACAGGAAGCAGGCGCATGGTGGCTGTGCTGGAACGGAGTGGGTGGCACTTGTTTATTATGTCAGACCCCCCCCTTTAAGAATGTATTACTATGAAAGTTGTATGATTCATAAAGATTACCCATAAAACTGCTATACAGCCAATGGAACCGATTCCTCATGGTGCTCTTTTCTTGGTTTAAAAAAAGATTGCCGGGCTAAACGAAAAGAGGAGGGGGGACGTGACTATTTTTCCCATTTCTCTTTTTAACAATGGATCAGAGAAGTACTGTAGAAGGAACAAACACTGGACTGACAAGGCCAAGATTAGGAGGCTTGCTACTAGTCTTAGCCAGCTGGAGGAAGGAACCATTAAAGCTAATGTACCACTATCACTACTCAATTAAGATTTCCATATCACCTGATCGGCGCTGATGTGCCCGTTGTAATGGTGCCGTCCATTCCCCCCCATCGTTGTCCACCTCTCGAGATCTCCTCCGGTTTGTGCCTTGAGTGCACCAAACTCGACATTTGCATGAGTACAAACAGGAGGAGATTTCAAGATCCGGGGCGGTGATATGAGGAGTGGAAAGCGCGGTTAGAATATGTGCAGTGATATGGAAATCTTAAAAGTAGTTATTGTGGTACATTAGCTTTAACTTATTTTGCTTTGTAGCCCATTCTCTATCTTCATCCCTGTACACAGTGATATATTAAGGGCGCCTTCACACCTACCGGATCCGCACCCTACGAAATCGCAACGGATTTACTGCGGTTCCAGTACCATTCATTTCTATAGAGCACATACTCACAGCGGCATCTGCATCCCGCTTTGAGTATGTGCTTTAACCCGCTGTTGCCTGCAGCCCCGCCCCCCCGTGGCTGCATGTCAGGCTCCTGGCTCCCATCGGTCCGGCTCAGCCAATCAGCACCACTGATTGGCTGAGCCGGGAGCCTGACATGCAGCCGCGTCACCAGAGCAGGTAATGTATAATCTCGGCTGCGGGGCTACAGGCGGTGGGGCTGCGGGTGGCAGGGCTGCGGGCAACAGGGGGTTAAAGCACATACTCAAAGCGGGATGCCAATCCCGCTGAGAGTATGTGCTCTATAGAAATGAATGAGACTGCATCCGCAGGGGTATTCCGCTGAAACATAACTTTTCTTATGTTGCTGCCCATGGTGAGACTGACAACTCATTCCATACTTGTTATTATCTATTCAGTCCCCTTTCTCCATTTGCTGCTTTCTGCTTTCTCAGCTGCTGCTTTCTGCTGCAGACACAAAATAACTGTGTGTGAGATTTTCTCTCCATATTCCCCTCCACCCCTTCCTTCCGAGACAGCTGAGGTAAAAAAGTCCCTGGCCAGCTTTATCTGCAACATTGTAGCTTCTTTGTAATGCCAGGAGGGTTAATTGGAAGTCAAGTTGGTGATGAACTCATTGTGATTAAACCTCCCGGCATAGGGACTGGTTTACAAGAAGAGAGGGGGGAGGAGGGGGAGACGGAGAGAAAAGCTCACACACAGTTTTTTGTGTCTTTAGCCGAAAGCAGCAGCTCAGAACTGGGGGAAGGAGACTGAATAGGAAATACCAAGTATGGAAGTATGGAGTCTGACCTTGGGTAGCAACATATGAAAAGTTATATTTCGGCGTAATATACCTTTAAACAAACTAACTAGTATATATTGAAAAATATATATACTGACCAGAGGGCCACATGATGATGATCAGATTTTAAAATGGACACGCAAAAGCAAATGGACTACCATTAAAGGGGTTGTCCAGCGAAAATCTTTTTCTTTCAAATCAACTGGGGCCAGAAAGGTATATAGATTTGCAATTTACTTCTATTAAAAAATCTCAAGTCTTCCCTTACTTATTAGCTGCTGTATGTCCTGCAGAAAATGGTGTTTTATTTTCAGTCTGACACAGTGCTCTCTGCTGACATCTCTGGCCGAGACAGGAACTGTCTAGAGCAGGAAAGGTTTTCTATGGGGATTCATAAAAAACCGAGGCAGAGTTCCAGCCTCGGCCAGAGATGGCAGCAGAGAGCACTGTGTCAGACTGAAAAGAAAACAACATTTCCTGCAGGACATACAGCAGCTAATAAGTATGGGAAGACTTGAGATTTTTTAATAGAAGTAAATTACAAATCTATATAACTTTCTAATATCAGTTGATTTGAAAGGAAAAGATTTTCGCTGGACAACCCCTTTAAATGCATGGATGCACTAGGTCGACACAAGCAGAATATGCTCTTACTAAGCAGTTTTCCAACCTGAGACAGACTGGAGAAGAATCTATATGTCATCTATATAGGGCCCATGGAAAAAGGTTGTTTAAGACAATCCCTTTAATTTTTTTTTTTTAGAACAATGTGCATGTTAAAACAAAAGTCAAAAAAGGTGTATAAAAAAAAAAATAATAAAATCCTATAATACAATGTCGCCAGTCCACATGTTAGACCTGTCTTCTTATAGCATGCAAGCGGTGCAGAAAAAGCAATGACCTGGAGCAGCATTCCCAGGCTAGGTACATAGACACATACACAAAATGTGATGACAAAACCAATCTGTGGCAGGAACAAGCATTTAGTGCATAGCCGCAAATAAGTAGCCGACAAGTCCGGCCACATTATTTCTAGGGCGTGTTCAAGTGACAAGAATCTGCGTTTTCTGCTCACATGAGTATGTCTGATAGCACAGCCATTGCCTTTAGAGCGGCCCGGGTTAATGTCATCAGTCGTCTGAAATGAAGAACCAATATCGTATTAATATTCACCAACTAAGGGAAATCCTGACCCACTGAATTAGAATATTGGGGGAGATTTATCAAACATGGTGTAAAGTGAGACTGGCTCAGTTGCCCCTAGCAACCAATCAGATTCCACCTTTCATTCCTCACAGACTCTTTGGAAAATGAAAGGTGGAATCTGATTGGTTGCTAGGGGCAACTGAGCCAGTTTCACTGTACACCATGTTTGATATATCGCCCCTATAGAGTCTATGATGGTAAAACGTGGTCCCTGTAAAACTGGGCTGATCTGAAGGCTAATTGTGCCATATCGTTTCAGTTGCCAGAAATCGATTCTAGCTTATGGCTGGCATGGTTTTCAAAGTGTGGCACGGGGTCAGTGTTTATGGTGGCACATGTTTTATATCATAAGTGGCAGCACCAATGGCTGTTTTGGGAACTGCAGGGTTGCTCAAGCTCAGGTACAAGCACAGTTACACATCCCTAATGGCCCTTTACTTTAGTTCTTTATGTTCACTTACCAATGAACAGCTATAAGGAGAGGAGCATCTGCCTGCGCCACCATCCGAAAGGGGGGCACAACTTGAAGTAGTTCACACCACATCTTCCCCAATCTAGTAATCTTATTAAACTGGTCATCCCAAGATTATAACTTATCACTTTTCTATAGGATTGGTGATATGTATCTTATAAGTGGTGGTGGTGTGGTGTGTGTGTGTGTGTGTCGGGGGGGCGGCGCGGCGGCGGGTGATGGGCCCAAACGTGTCCACATACGTTTCCAAATGATTGTGCGGAGGACACCAATGACATGTGACATATCGCGTTACCTATAATGGGGTCTATGAAGTTTCCAGCATGATGTCTGACGATTTATCGGGAAAAATATTGCTGCTGGCAATGCTGCTTCTTTGGATATTTTGCTGGAATCTGTTGACAGAGACTCCTAATGGAAATTCTAATGGAGGTGAGAGCATGACCTAAGGCTGCGGATCCGTTCTGAGCCTTCAGTTCCGTCAGACTTGAGGAATTGCGCAGCATGCAAAATGACAGACACCTCAACAGACATCAAGGCAACCTGTTATACGTCAGTAGGGTCCATTGGGCACTGTACGTGTCCTTTTTTTTGATTGGTTTGGTATAATAAATACTGTACAGTGCAATGGTAGGCTACTTTAATAGCACAGTGTGCCAAATGTTTGTTAATGACTAAACGTGTATATAGGGTTCATATCCCATTATAATATTATTAAAAACTAAAGAGGTACTCCGAATGGGAGGGCTTTTTTTACTATGGCCAAGGAGGGGGTGGATTAAAGCAATAACGTCCACTTACCTCCCCGGTTCCAGCACTGGTTCCCGCATCGCGCTTCCCCAGTCTCCAGTCGCTTCCCGGTCTATGACGCAGCTTGGGCCTGCTCAGCCATTTAGCGGCATTGCAAGGTCACTAAAGCTGCGTCATAGACTGGGAAGTAGCCAGAGACTGCAGCAGCACAATGCGGTAACCAATGCTGGAACCAGGGAGGTAAGTGGACGTCATTGCTTACATCCACCCCCTCCTTGGCCATAGTGAAAAGAAACCTCCCGCCCGGAGTACCCCTTAAATTTTTGAGGCATCTAATATCAAACATTTAGTGATCCATCAGGAACAATGCATAGCCTGTAAATACATAGAAAGATAGAAGAATATCAGCAGAAAAAGCCCCCCTGGTCCATCTAGTCGGCCCTTTTAGTATTTCCTTTCTTATTATCTTAGGAAGTCTGTTCCAAGCATCTACTACTCTTTCAGTAAAGTAATATTTTCGCTTCTGATCTTTCCCCCAACTACTCTCTCACTGTGTTCTCTTGTTCAATACACAGACTATTGTGATATAAGGAAAGTACAGTCTATGGCTATGTTCACACAACGTCTTTTGAGCTCCGTTTAAAATGAAGTCCGTTATTTTGAGGCTAAAATAACGGACGTCATTTAGCTGTCTAGCCTTCCCTTAGCACAATTATTCTAGTTTGAGAGTACTAATTGGCCTATAGGTGCGGCTTAATTAAAAAATCCATTGAAATTAATAGTAAAAACGGAGAAAGGAAGGTGGAAAAAGAAAAACTTTAAAGTGACTTAAAGGGAGAAGATATCATTCCATGACGGGAAATCTTCTGATTGATCTGACAAAAAAAAATTGAGTAAATGATAGCAGCTCATACCCTGATATCCTCTGGATCCAAGCTGTGCTCACTCCAAGCAGAGGTGATGCTGCTATTGAGGTAAGATCCGGATCGCCCCATGTCCAGCTCATCTTCATAGGCTTCAGCTGCGATGTCGTCTCTTGGATTATTATGTGAGCGAGAAAACTGTAATAAATAACACAAAATACCTGGTGAAATTATGGCAGGTGGTCCCCTTTAACATATAAAGATTGTAAAAAGCGAATATGTTGCTTCTAGTTTCCTAAGAGCCAAGGACAACATTATTAGAGGGGTTTATTGAAGGGGTCAGCTACATTCTTGCAAAAACAGCGCCACCCCCTGTCTTCAGGTTGTGTGTGGTATTACAATTCACCTCTATTCACTTTAATGGAACTGAGCTGCAATACCACACAAACTGAGGACAGGCGCTGTTTCTGGAAGGAAGAAGCCTGGATAACCCCTTTAGTATGACTCTCTTCATCTTCGCCCTGATGACAGTGGTACTTACAAATAATAGATTATCTACGATTAGTTAAACAGAGCTGCTTTTCTCCCTCAAAAAAACAGCGCTACACTTGTCCTCAGGTTATGTGTGGTATTACATTTTGGCTTCATTCACTTCAATGGACCTGAGTTGTAATACCACATATATATCAAGGACAAAAGTGACAATGTTTCTGTAAGAAAGCAGCTTCGGTTTTTATAAATTCTGGATAAACCCTTTAAAGGGGTACTCCAGCGTGGGGGCACTTTTTTGCTGGGACCGGGGAGGAGGTGGCCGAGGGAAAAGACGTCCAGTCTTTCCAGCGCATCGCGGCGCTCCAGTGCCCGATTCCCGTCCGCTTCCGGGTGTCTAACGCGGGCCCGAGACAGACACCCGGAAGCGGCACCGGAGCACCGCAATGCGGGACCCACCGCTGGAACCGGGGTGGTGCGTGGTCCCAGCAAAAAAGTGCCCCCCGCTGGAGTACCCCTTTAAGCTTTATTAGTTAAGAAGGTGCTTTGCCATCACAACATTTTTACTCTAAATGTTAGAGTTTAGTTTTGATGACAGATGATCTAGGTTGCCCCACAATGAGTATCTTACTGACCCCTATAGTTTCTATAAGGTGACAGATTAGAAAACACTATGGGAGGAGATTTATTAAACATGGTGTAAAGTGAAACTGGCCCAGTTGCCCCTAGCAACCAATCAGATTCCACCTTTCATTTTCCAAAGAGTCTGTGAGGAATGAAAGGTGGAATCTGATTGGTTGCTAGGGGCAACTGAGCCAGTTTCACTTTACACCATGTTTGATAAATCCCCCCATATATTCAGTGATGCACGCAGTTACCTTGGGTATAAGTAACAGTCCCACCGTTACGGTCACAGTCAGATGAGTGTGAACAAAAAATAGGATCAACATCCAGTCAGGCTGAAGTCTTGTTGCAAACACAAACCTGTAATGGAGACACCATGAGGAATAAGAAGACTCCTTCAAACTAAATTTATTATATCATATGGAAAAATCACTGCTCAAGTCTGGTACAATGCAGATATTACCTGTATTATATTACTGTATAAGGGTAGGTTCACACTACGGAACCCAAGCAGAGAATTTCCAACGGATTCCGTAGCTCTTATAGCTGTTCATGGCCGCGCGCCTCTCCGCCCGGGCCATAGACACCATTCTATGCACGGGAAGGTTCTGCATTCTGCCAAAAGCGGAATGCGGAATCCGCCCATGATAGAATGGTGTCTACGGAGCCGGCGGAAAGGCGCGCGACTGCGAATGAATACGAGCTACAGAATCCAGGGGAAATTCTCAGCTTGGGTTCCGTAGTGTGAACCTTGGTGCACAGATCTAGAATACAATTTACTACAACAAACTCTAAGTAAAGACGCTTGAAAGATTAGGAATCTGGATTTCCACATATAGATGACTCCTGTCTTACCTTTCCTTTAGTTAAGTTAAAGGGGTTGTCCGGGACTTTTCAATAAACTAGCATTGCATAGACTTCTATGGGTGTTGTAAGTTCTATATATATTGTCATTGTTTATGTCTAGCTCCTCTTGTGTTTCCTGTTCCTTCCACTAAACATGATCACAGGTGGGGTCATCAGGTGGGTGGGGCAGGTGTCCCTCCAATGGGCTGGCTGGAATTCGACATTGATTTTAGCCCTGCCCCTATAGGCGGAGCTAATATTGGAGCTCTGTAGAAACTGTAGCATAAAGGGCAGCATGATATGAAGGAAATCAGGGCTGATAGCTACCATGTGGGTGGTACAGTGGTTAAGTGGTTAGCAATGTTGTCTTAATGTTGGACAAAAGGTAGATACCAGCCCTGCTCTCCTCCATATCATGCTGCCCGTTCTGCAACAACTTCTACTGAGCTCCAATATAGCTCCGCCTACAGGGGCAGGGCTAATATCAATATGGAATTGCAGCCAGCCAATGAGAGGGACACTTACGCCGCCCACCTCATGTTTAGTGGAAGGAACAGGAAACAGATATTAAATGTGACATCACAGGAAGTAAACAAATCACAGTAGTCATGTGACTCAGCCTGAGAACACAAGATTAGCTAGAAATAAATAATGAAAGTTACTTACAACACCCATAGAAGTCTATGCAATGCTAGTTTATGGAAAAGTCCCTCACTCCCTTTTCTGAACAATGGCCGCTACACATATCACAGAAGAATTTATTAAGACATACATGCAGGGGTTTTTTTTCCATACTAAAGCGAGAAATTTTTGTGCAAGCGCCATTTGCGACTCAACGTGTGACTTTTTACAATTCTAACATTGCACTCAGCACTTTAAAAAACAAATGGGGGGTTAGCAGCGGTAACACATCCAGTTCATTTACTGCAGCTGACTGTTAACTCTGCTGTCTCTGTATTTAACAGCAATTTATACCAGAAGAGGATGAAAATGACAACAGAAATCTATGGCAGTTTGTGTGGTGTGGCAGCTGGTGTAGATTCCTTGATTAACTGACCTACAGGGCTTCTCCAACAACACTGAGCTGCAGCATGCATGCCTCCTCCCTCCTCTTTGCCTCCATGCTTTAACTGATTGACATGCGTGGCTCAGTGCTGGAGGAGAAGCCCTGTAGGTCAGTTAATCAAGGCAGGGAGGGGTGGTGGAGGGAGGAGGCATGCATGCTGCAGCTTAGCAAAGCCTCTTTGATCTAAAGATGACAAATAATTCTAGGTGATACACTCCCCTTGAAGCAAAGCTTTCACCTTATATCTGCACCCTAGTGATGGGTGACTTAAAATAATTTCATGTCATACCTGCCATGTTGTGTGTGTCTTTATATCTGTAGAAAAAGCATTAAAGTGTACCTGTCGTTATAACTTTCAAAATCTAAACCAACAGTAGATGTGATATAAAGGAAGTTTGCAATATACATTCATTATTTTTTGTTGTTATCATGCTGTAAAACAAAGCTGTACTTACCAAAAATCCAGGTCCAGTCTCCTGAAGGCAGATTTTCTGACTTGTGCTGGTTGAAAAAATCAGACTAAACATGGGAATTCCGGCCAGTACAGAGAGTCACGGCTCAATGTGTCCATCAGTCACATGACTGCCTTCTCTCTGTGAGCGCTCAGATGGCCTGGGATGCACAGGACTTCCTGTTTTCTGACTGTTTCCTGTTTCTTGAGAAAAAAACAGCCAGAAAACAGGAAGTGCCGTGTTCTCCATGATAACAAAAAAAAAAAAAAAGAATGTAAATTGCAAACTTGCTTTATATCACATCTACTGTTGTTTTAGATTTTGAAAGTTATAACGACAGTGACACTTTGATTCAGCCTGGGAGAGTGTCAAGGAGGTGTGGCCTATGCTGCCTCATGACCTTGGCCAGCTCCAGCACTGTTTTATTATTCATGCCCCTCTGAGATTGACTAACAACCCCTGTTAGTCCCAACTTGTTAGTCATTGTGAATGTAAGAAGATGAGTCGCGCTCCTTCTCTTCTCCATAGAGTGAATAGCACGAGACAAATCTGCACATCTACAGGAAGGAATTTACAGTCACTTGCCGTGTGGTGTGGAATATTGCTGAGATGATGAGCTCATTGTGAACGGCCACAGCCATATAGCGAGGCTCATGGAAGGCAGATGGCACGGTCCGCACTGCGTAACAAAGGTAGACGCCCCATAGGAGGAATACAAATTCACCTAAAGAAGATGAAGAGGACATGTTTTATTTGTTCACCAATCATACACGATCACCTTTGCTGTGTGTGCAAATCAATTACATAATAATATTATCATACATGAGATGACAAACACTTAAAGGGGATGTTCACCATTTGTAATTTACTTCTATTAAAATATAATAAAAAAGTCAAGTCTTCCAGTACTTATCAGCTGTTGTATGTCCTGCAGGAAGTGGTTTATTCTTTCCAGTCTGACACAGTACTCTCTGCTGCCACCTCTGTCCATGTCAGGAACTGTCCAGATCAGTACAGGTTTTCTATGGGGATTTACTACTGCTCTGGACAGTTCCTGCTACTTCCATTGCATCTCCTATAGTGGTACCACCTGTAAGTTGTCTAAGGTGACCTCTGTATATCTGGTTGCCTTTGAGAGGTGGAATATTTTTTAATTGGACCCAAACCTATCAATCAAAGTAGATGCTTGGGCACCCAGAGTTTGTATGTTTCGCCTTTTGTTTGTATGGAATTTCGATAGATTGTCTATTGTCTCTCCTTGTATTTGGGCTACATGGGGGACGGATGTGACTGGCGATAATCTCCGTACAGCGGCTGTGAACTAAATTGGCACCGTACGCGGCACAGGAAAGAATTCAGGAAAAATATTTCCTTTTCAATTATTTCTTTTCCAGAACATTGGTTTGCTGTAATCCCCAAACACTGTAGTGTTTGTTCATTATGATCAGAGCACATTATCAAAGAACGAGGCTTAAAAGTAACATTAAGCGTGTCTTCAACTTTAATGTGTTCGCCGAGATAATGAAAATGAATCAAGTGTCCTACTTTATGAAAAAAAAAAAAGATTGCCGCTGCTCATTTGCATGTTATTAACATATCCAGTCGATTTAAGACAAGCAACACTGGAATGAGATGGTGACGGGTGTATGGGAATGTTTTATGGGAACGTTGGCAAGAACAATGCAATGAGACTCTGTCAACCATAACCCAATGGTGTCAGAACTTCTGGGAAGTCGATAACTTTCACACAAGCCGAATTGCTGAGACCAGTATATGTGAAGGAGACGTTACCACCCAAACATTGGTGCATTAAAGCGAATTTACATTGCTTTTTTGTTTTTTTCACATGAATAGACCGGAACCTGGTGCCACGGTCCTTTTTTTGATCCATCGCCCGATTCCCGCAAATGGGGTTGGTCTACTACTGAGCACCGTTCGGGCATAAAGCACTGGAGGCATGCTGACCAGCCACCAGTGTGACGAAACCCCCTCTCCTCGGTGACACCTCTCCTCTGTGGAGCCGCGACATAGAGCGGAGGGCAGATCGTCACACTGGGGGCCAGACGGCCCGCCTCTGGTGCTTAATGCCCAGCTGGTGCCCAGTAATAGACCAGAACCGTGTGGTGGTGAGAACTGGGTGGCGGATCAAAAAAAGGACCATGTCAACGGCAGCCTTGGTCCTTTTTTGATCCCCCGCCCGATTCCCATGCCGTCTATTCATATAAAAAACAAAAAAGCAATATACCGGTGGCATATTCGCTTTAACAATGATGTGGGGTTTCAAGGCCAGACCCAGATAACAGAGCAAGAAGAACACGGAGGATTTTTTTAAAATTATTATTATTATTATTATTATTATTATTATTTCACGCTTTCCGTTCTGTGTTTAGCCCAGCTCTAAAGTTTACCATTTATTTTTGGAAAAGTAGATAAAAGTTCCACCCCCCATTGCTCCCCATTGAAGGTCCAGCCAGTGACACTGTTGGTTAACATGTCTCTGCTCTGGCTCATCGAGAGAGGTTCCAAACTAAAGACCCTTGTCTGATATTCAGGTGTATAACTAGCGACCCATAAGGAAATGAAATTGGCCTCAGAGCCAATGAATAATAGTGACATCAGAAAACCCGCCTAGCAGTGCTCCTCAGTAGAAAGCCACCACTTTGTTATTTTCTAGAAAGGGGTACAATGTTCTTGCATCAACTCTAGCTCTGGGCCCCATTGCAGCTGCTATGGCAGCAACTACTGTAGTTACACCCATAATGGTAGCCATATGTTCAAGTGACTGATCAATGACAATCTTTCAACATTTGGAAGTTAGGATGAGACATCAATATTAGAAAGTAGGTGGTCCGCCGGATTGAAATGGCTGCACCACGTCCCGTTCCTTGCTTAGCTCTATACTTCAAGTATGTTGTGGTTCGTTTGAACCCAGACTCTCAGCATTTGATTACTGGTGGATTAAAAAGTCAGAGAGTCCTGGAAAACATGGATACAGCCTATGACCTATGGCTATGGCTAACCTCTCCATGTTATAAGGAAGCTTTAGGGTTGCATCTAACTTCTTCAACCACTGGTAATCAAATGCCAAGAGTTTGGGTTCAGATGAACCTGAACGTATTTGAAGTTCCCTTATCTTTACTCTGTACATTTAGTCTATAGTTCATATCTGGTATTGCAGCTGGACACATGTCACTCCCATTTACGTGAATGGGTCTGAGTTGCACGTAACCACAAAAAGTAGCTAAGCAATGAAGGAGATTTAGGCTTGCAGCCCCCTCCACTGGCAGTGTAGATAGTTGGAACCCACCAATCTGATATTGATGGCCTATCCTGTAAGACAAGACATCCGTGTACAAGTCCCAGAAAATCCCTTTTAAACGGAGCACAAGTCACTGAATGCTGGCGTGAAATGAAGCAATCCCAGTATGTGAAGAAAAAAAACCAATGGCAGCATACCTATAGCCATCATGTAATCCCATCGATCGATCAGACACATCTTAAACTGAAAATGGTCGGAGGTCTCTCCTTGGACAATCAGGGGAATATTTCGATCCATGTTCTGAAAAACGGCAGAGGTCCAGGCCACAAGGAACCAGAGGACTAAAAGCAGAATTACCGACAGCATCTTCATCACTCTACAACTGGTCATGTAAGGGATGCGCTGAGCTGTCCGAGAGAGAAACACTTTCAGGACCCTGAAAAAACAGAAAACATGCACTTACGTTATTATAATATACTTTCACGTCCCTGGATATTGCAGTTATGTACTTATTATAGCACCCTATGGTGGTCTTATGATAACTGTCCACCTAATGTGTCCAGTGTTGGTGGTCACACATGCTCAGTAGCTCTGTCCCAAAACCTCAGTGAGTTCTACCAATAAAAATCAGTGCACAAAATCTTTTTCTTTCCTATCAACTGTTTTCAGAAAGTTATATAGTTTTGCAATTTACTTCTATTTGAAAATCTCAAGTTTTCTCATACCTATCAGCTGCTGTATGTCCTGCAGGAAATGTTTTCTTTTCAATCTGACACAGTGCTCTCTCCTGCCACCTCTGTCCATGTCTGGAACTGTCAGGTTTTATATGGGGATTTGTTGCTGCTCTGGACAGTTCAAGACATGGAGAGAGGTGGCAGCAGAGAGCACTGTGTCAGATTAAAAAGAAAACATTTCCTGCAGGACATACAGCAGCTAATAAGTACTGGAAGACTAAGATTTTTAAATAGAAGTAAATTACAAATCTATATAACTTTCTGACACCAGTTGATTTGAAAAAAAAAAAAGTTTTAGTTGGATAACCCCTTTAACCCCTAGACGACCTAGGACGTACCGGTACGTCCTGGAAGTCTGTGCCCAGACGACCCTGGACGTACCAGTACATCCTGAGATATAAAGCGCGCTCCGGAGGTATCTCACGGATCGTTAAAACGGACCGCCGTAGGTCTCTCATCTGCCTCTGTGCGGTCCGATCGGCGCTCTGCTCACCGAGCCTGCACAGGCAGGCTCAATTAGTAGATCGCCAATAACACTGATCAATGCCATGCCTATTGGTGCATTTATACGTAACGATTATCGTGCGCAATCACGATCGAACTATTGAACTATCAAACGACGAACGAGAAATCGATCATTTTGATCTTTCAACATGTTCTCAAATCGTTCGTGGTTCACAAAAAATTCGCAGATCGTTCCGTGTAAACAGTCGTTCGCCAATTTAACCAATGTGTGAGATAGGCTTAAGCGATCGCAAAACGATTTTCCGTACGATATAATGTACCGTCTAAACGCTGATCGTTATGAAAAAAAAATCGTTACTCCGACATCGTTAATTGTACGATCGGGCCAATTATCGTTTCGTGTAAATGCACCTTATGGCATAGCAATGATCAGTGTGTAAAATAAAACTAATGTATGTACAAGTCCCCCAAAGAGACTTAAAATATATAAAAAAAAAAAGTTAAAATCACTATTACACTACCCCAAAACCCCTCCCCCAATAAAAGTTAAAAACACCCCCCTTTCCCATTATATAAATAAAACATATAAAAATAAATAAATAAACATATAATATACCGTAGCGTGCGTAATTGTCCGATCTATTAAAATATAACAAGAGTCATTGTGATCGGCGAACGGCGTACACGAAAAGAGGGAAAATGTGCGCAGATTACCGATTTTATGTTACATTATATATAAAAAAAATTAATAAAAAGTGATCAAAACGTCCGATCTTCACAAATATGGTATTAATAAAAACTAGAGATCATGGCGGAAAAAATGACACCCCATACAGCCCCGTAGGTGAAAAAATAAAACCCTTATAAGCGTCACAATAGGGCCATTTTATTAATAATTAATTGCCAAAAAAAAAGGATTTCATTAAAAAAATACATATATAACATTAGAGAATCTGTGTAAGTCCGCATATGGTTGTGTTCGGGCTGACCTATAGAGTAATAGTATCATGTGGCTTTTACCGTATAGTGCATCACGTAGAAACAGGAATCATATTACCATATTGCATTCTTTTTTATGATTTCACCAATTTATATCTTCATAAATAATATATTTGGGATTCCATCATACATGTTATGGTAAAATGAATGACGCCATTACACAGTACAACTATTCCTGTAACAAACAAGCACTTACATGGCTTGTAGATAGAAAACTGAGAGTGCTAGAGCTCTTAGAAGGGGAGGAGGGAAAAACGAAAGGGCAAAGATCAAAATTTGCGCGGTCCACTGGGTGATTTTGGGCCTGGTCCTCAAAGGGTTAAAGCGTACTGTTGCTTAAAAAAATGTTTTAAACAAAATCAACAGGGGTGAGGATCACAAGCAGTTTTGCGCTGTGCTCGCTTTACTTATTTATTTATTTTTAGGTTTTCTATGTTTAAATCAGTGTTATACGTACGGCCAAACTGTGCTCCATGCTTGGTCTTTTCTCTGTTCAAAACAAGAGACCAAACACAGGAAAAGCCAGTGCTTTATCCACTCACACAAGGAAAGACACCTGTCCATCATGCAGGTTATATATCAACAGAGGGTAATTGACTTAAAGTGTCACTGTCGTTTCATTTTTTTTTTTTTTTTTTTTTTTAATAATGAAATCAATAGTACAGGTGATTTTAAGAAACTTTGTAATTGGGTTTATTAGCCGAAAAAATAATGCATTTTATCATAAAAAAGCAGTTTGAAGCTCTCCCCTGTCTTCATGGTTCTCTATGGAGAGGGGAGGGGTGGAGGGAGATGAGGCACTAAAACAGGACAGCAAAGAGTTAATTTACAGCTATATCACAGGGCTATCTTCTGTGAAGTCAGCACTGACCTCTCTGACCTCTAAAGACTGGCTTTCACACAGCTCCCACTGTGTAATCCTTTGTTCTCTGCTCTCTGCTGGTGAGTAATCTCCCTTCTCCCCTCTCCATAGGTTACACAGGGCTAACTGATGTAAACTAGTCGAGATTTCCTGATAATTAGCAGTGAATGAGAGAGGGGGGGACCTGGGGAAAGGCTTTTTGAATGCAGATAATTGCATATTTGCCTAATAAACCCAATTACAAAGTTTCTTAAAATCGCCTGGACTATTGACTTCTACAAAAAAAAATGAAAACGACAGTGACACTTTAAATTAATTATATTATTAACTTCTACTAATTCTATTATCAGCTCTGCAACAATGCTCTATGTAACTATTCAGTATAATGTCACTGTGTGGATACAGAGGTTTTGGTGCTGTGTGACAGGAGAGCTGACCATACAATGCGAGCACTCCCAGGATTCTCTGCTACTGAATGTGTATGTGTAGCAGCTTTACAGTACACATGCGCAGTGTAGGGAGACACCTAGTGGCCATATTTATAATGTTGATTTAGGCTATGTTCACACTGCGTATGTTTCCGTCCATAGTGCGAACCGCGAATATACGCACGTAGTTTTGAGGTTGATGCGTTCGCTTGAAAGTATACGATATACGCCCGCACAGTGCACACTACGTATGAGTTTATGGCCGGATCGTATACGGCGCCGTGAGAAATGAACAAGACCATTGTTTGAGGACGGAAATGTTGAAACTCACGGCCGTGGATTTCCATGCGGTCCCGTACGAAGTACTTATTCCAGCCAAATTAAACTTGATTTTTCGATCCAAAAGGTTCTGTGTGGTTTACGGGGCTGGGCGAAGATTTCCAAGTAAATGACCTGCTTCAGATCGCTACGAAAAAAGCTAGGGAAGCATAACTGTACTGCGGGCGTATGTTCGCGGTTCGTACGCATCCAGCCGCATGTCGATTTTTCCCACGCCCGTAGTTTCAGCCGCACATGTACGGCGGCGTACGAACTACGGCCGGACTCATATGCAGTGTGAACATAGCCTTAAACTTAGAGTATATTGCAAAACGGCTTGTGAGCTTTAAAAAAAAAAAATCATGTCAGTGTCTCTTTAAGGTGGACATCTTAAAAGAAAAAAGAACAGTAGGGGGCGTGAGAACAAGTGTGAAACAGTAATTTCTAGACACAGGAGCAAATTATTTATTTTTTTTAATGATCGCCAATGAAAATTTCTGTCCTGTTTTCCATGATCTAATCGAGGAACGCAGCGTTTACAGCCATTAATCCTACGCCTTGTTATTTTTTACATCCTCGTAAAGTTCCCTATTTTCTCTTTGTATTAATCGGATAAAAAAAAAATCCTCCCAGCAGTGCAGAATGAGCCCAGTGTGATTGCTCATTAATCTCCTTATGAATTATTGCTCCAGCCAAAGCATTACCTTTGCTCCAGCTTATACGTAGTATCTACAAGTTTAATTGAACATGCAAACCCTGTATGTGTTCAATTAAATATTTAGTCTCTGATAATGCTCGGTTTATAATTTGCTTCTTAATGGAACAGAAAGCATTAGGTGTTGGTTGGGTTATCTCATCGGCCATAGATCATATGCTAAATAGAATTGTGTTATGCGGTGTATGACTGGTGGCTGCCTATAGGTGGCAGTAGAGTAGTGGTTTTACAAACTGTGAAGCAGACCCTGCTGGTGAGGTTCCCCTTCAGCTGTTTTGGAGCCGCAGCTGTGAATAAGTGATCGTATGTGGCGCAGGCTTTTCTATGGTTTAACCAGTCTCTGGTTTAGCAACGTCACTGGCTGTTCTGTGCTTTATTAATGTTCTAATCAACTGAGGATTTTAATTTAAGACAGTTATAGGGAACCTTTGACCCCCCGGCTGATGCAAAACTACAATTCCCATCATGCCTGGACAGCCAAAGGCAGTGAGCTATGTCATTCGGTCTGGTTTTATAGGTGACAGTTCCCCTTTAACATAAATGCTACTTTTCACATATTAGACCTTTAACAATACAGACGCAGCAGAATCCACTTCCCTTAAAGTGTTTATGTGAATTGTTTTAATTAAGACGTCTAATAAAGTATTGCGCCTCCAGCTAAGGCCGGACTGATGCAGTCGAGCGGCGTAATGTAAGTTGGACATAGTAAGCACAAATAATACAGTGCCATAGTTATAGAAGATTACTGCCTCTGCATGCCAACCGAAGGGCACGTTATTCAGAAAGACCTCATCATTTAGGATTTTAGTGGCAATAACATAATAGTATATAATGGTAGTGGCCATTACCAATACCCTATTTAGGAAATACTGTATATATATATATATATATATATATATATATATAGAGAGAGAGAGAGAGAGAGAGAGAGAGAGAGAGAGAGAGAGAGAGAGGGAGAACAAATGACCCCTGTCCCATAAATGTTTGCAAAGTTATAAAATCATGTTTTCCTCCTCATCTCAATGGGTATGGGTGGTCCACTAAGCTTTATTCCACCTGGGTAAAGTGCCTTTGTCAGGTATCACACTAGAAAGGGATGAAGTAGTTTATTTCTATTTCGCCACTAGGTGTCACTCTTTGCTATATAACTAAGTCTATTCTATGGAGCATAGCTAAATATAATGGGTTAACAGTTATGTTGTCACATGTTATTGCATTATTCTATCACAGGTGCAGGTGTCTTTCCCTCACTTTTCCACCTACACTTCTTCTCTGTCCTATCCCCAGCAGCCCAACCTATCACAGAGAAGCTCAGTAACCCCAATAAAAGGGAGCTTAGTTCCTAGTGGGAGGTCTTTTAGAGACTAAGACATAGCCAAAAGCAAGACTCTGATATTGAGAGATCTGCTCCAGTATGCAGTGCTAAACCCTCAGGAGTTGTAGCCGTCCTCGGAGGAAAGCCTTGTCCACACCTGGGACCTGTCTCCTGCATTCTCAGGGCAGTAACCACAGCTAGGCACTGACCCCAAGTAGGACAAATAGTGAGAAACTGACGTATCCTACTGACAGAGCATGGCTCTTCAGGGAAGTCTCGGAAAGTCTGCTTCACCCAGTGGTAAAGGCCTAGGGCTCTCATATCTTCCAGTTCTTATCAGCTGCTGTATGTCCTGCACGAAGTTGTGTATTCTTTCTAGTCTGACACAGTGTTGTCTGCTGCCCCCTCTGTCCATGTCAGGAACTGTCCAGAGCAGGAGCAAATCCCCATAGATAACTTCTCCTGCTCTGGACACTTCCTGTCTCGGACAGAGGTGGCAGCAGAGAGCACTGTGTCAGACTGGAAAGAATACACCACTTCCTGCAGGACATAAAGCTTTGGCTGTCCAGGCATGATGGGAGTTGTAGTTTTGCAACAGCTGGAGAGCCAAGGCTCCCTAACCATGGGTTAAACCCTCCACTCATTGTTAGAACCATCAGGGAGAAGTGACCTACCTCGTAGTAGTAGAGATGGAGTCTATAGTCTATGGGTCCATCACCTGCAGAAAGATGGGGAGAGAAGCGCTCAGCCCCATGCTTCCCCCCACACTGCTTCTAGAGGTATAAACACACTTGTCTAAAGGTTTTTTGCAATGACAGACTCACTTTAAGTATTTATCAGTCACTTTTTCCCCATTGCTTTTTTTTCTTTTCGCTGTGGGTAATGAGATTGCTATTTTTTATTTCGCTATGAGACATCTTTACACCAATATGACACTTCTCGCTAATTTCCCAGAAGCGACTTGGAAAAGCATATTGATTCATTTCATTCCATCTCCCGGAGACTAAATATAGACTCTGTTATCCTTCTATCTTATCGCAAAATCCAATAGTCTCTGTGCGTCTCGCCAAAATAGTTATAGAGTCTCAGATGAAGTGTTTGGTAGAAGATTTTTTTAATACTTTTATATAGCAATGCATAAAGTATTTAGTACAGTGAGAAGATAATAATAAAAATAATAATATCCCACTATATAAAACTATTCTTAAGGGTGCCTTCACACCTACTGTATCGCAGTAGAAAATCCGCAGCAGATCCACAGCGGATTTAACTAAATGAATGAACACAGCACTAAATCCGCACTTACAAATCTGCTGCGGATCCGCAGCGGATTTGACAGTGCGTATTTAATGCTGTGTTCATTCATTTAGTTAAATCTGCTGCGGATCTGCTGCGGATCCGCAGCGGATTTTCTACTGCGATACGGTAGGTGTGAAGGCACCCTTAAGGGATACTCCAGATGAAGAAAAGGTTTTCAAACTGATGTCAGAAAGTTATATAGATTTGTAAATTATTTTTATTTAAAAATCTCCAGTCTTCCAGTACTTATCAGCTGCTGTATGTCCTGCCGGAAGTGGTGTATTCTTTTCAGTCTGATACAGTGCTCTCTGCTGCCACCTCTGTCCATGTCAGGAACTGTCCAGAGCAGCAGCAAATCCCCATAGAAAACCTCTCCTGCTCTGGACAGTTCCCGAAATGGACTTAAGATTTTTAAATAGAAGTAATTTTTTTTCCCCCATTGGACTACCCCTTTACCCCTATTAACACCATAAGATACTGTTATATCATGGTGTCATTAGAGGGACATGGATTTTGGGAGTCTGACCCTCTCTATACCTGGCTACTCTGGGCTGTGGAAAAAAAACAGCAGAAAGCAACCTTAGTTGCCAGCAATTCCCACTGTGGTTTTAAAGGAGAAGTCTGACTAAGACAGCACTGCTCCGGGGTCCCGTGCACTGCAGCCGGGGTCCTGCAACTCTGCTAGCTGCAGCTTCAGACCCCCGGCTGAGTGATTGCTCGCTTAACCAATTAGTGACTGGGGCAGGGCAATTGCTCAGCCGGGCTGTGACCTACCCAGTATCCAGCGGCAGATGTAATCCAGCGGCCGGCATTGGGACCTTGGAGCGCCGCAATGGAGGCACGAGGAGTGGTCCGTTTACATGTTTATTATTTTTACCCCAACCCCCGCCTGCATGCTTATTTTAATCTTTGTGGGACTTCTCCTTAAAACAGTATAGGTGCTGGTCATTGGTGATGCAGTGGATGGATCAGCACCTCCATGGCTGCCATGTCTTGACTATTGGTACAGCCTGCTCACAGCTCTTTTATGTCTCTACCGTCTGCTATAAATTACATAATATATTTCATTGGATTGTGATGATTACATTCATTCCAAATTTGAATAGTTTTAAATGATTATTATTAAAAAAATAATAATTTTATTCTTTTTTCTGCTGTGATAATAAAAAAAGAATGTATTTAAAACTCTACTATTTATTATTATTTATTGATGATTTCATACGTCAGCTCATTGATGATATAGCAACAATCCCGAAATATAAAATGACCGCAATAACACAAATCTTATACGAGAATAATAAAGAAACTTGTAGTGACCACAGAACAGACTGTAAACCCTTGAGGTTTGTTGAGTCTTTCATGGAGCAGATGACAACTTTCCTGCCAAATAGGACAGCCAAGAGAAAGGTAGTGGGAAGCAGAGCGCTATTTATATAGAACAAAACCGAATAGAATAACCACCCAATCTGCTCCTCCGAATAGAAAAGAGATTCTTTACATATATTTAAATAGACTTACAAAATTTTAAAGATCCTTTTCTGTAAGTCGAAATTTGAAGGAGTTGGGAGTTTGTTTGTTTTTTTGCATAAATCAATAGTCCAGGCGATTTAAAAAACAAACAAACTTTGTAATTGGGTTTATTAGGCAAATATGCCATTATCTGCATTCAAAAAGACTTTTTCCAGCCCCCCCCCCCTCCTCTCTCATTCACTGCTCATTATCAGGAAATTAGTCGGGCCCTGTCTGATCTATGAAGAGTTGAGGGGGGGGGGGGGGGGGGGAGAGGGAGATTAGTCGGCAGCAGAGAACAAAGGATTGCACAGCAGGAGCTGCATGAAAGCCGGTATTCAGAGAGGTCAGTGCTAACTGTCAGAGGAGAGCCTGGTGATGTAGCTGTAACTCTTTGTTGTCCTGTTTTGGTGCCTCATCTCCCTGCACCCCTCCCCTCTCCATAGAGAACAATGAAGACAGGGGTTAAAGCTTTAAACTGCTTTTTCATGATAGAAAAGCATTTTTCGGCTAATAAACCCAATTACAAAGTTTCTTAAAATCACCTGTACTATTGATTTCTGCAAAAAAAAAAAAAAAATTGAAACAGTGACACTTTAAGTGCACCCATCGGCCCCTTCTAATGAATATTCATCCGGCTTTCTGCAGTGAGGAGGAGCACTGGAGTTACATCACTGCAGCACGTCACCTCACTATTCTGCAGGGGCAGATCAGTGCACTGAGGATAGTTGCCCCTCCCCCAGTGCACCAAACTACCTTATTAGCATATTGAATAAACTACAATGTACATGAAAATGGCCCTGTGGATCAAGGTAAGAAAACTATCTACATCTTTAGCGCTCCGTGCCTGATAGGGACATGCCAGCAGAGTAGATGCTTCTAATCTCCCCATAGTTTCCCTTTAAGCTTAACGGGGTAGTTCACAAAAAAAAATTTTTTTTAATTAACTGGTGCCAAAAAGTGCCAGAGATTTGTAATTTACTTCTATTAAAATATCTCAAGTCTTCCAGTACTTCTCAGCTGCTGTATGCCCTGCAGGAAGTGGTGTATTCTTTTCAGTTTGACTCAGTGCTCTCTGCTGCCACCTCTGTCCATGTCAGGAACTGTCCAGAGCAGTAGAAAATCCCCATAGAAAACCTGTCCTGCTCTCCAGACTGGAAAGAATACACAATTTCCTGCACGACATACAGGCCCATTCCAAGAATACCGGAGAAAGGCCCGAGGACACCAGAGAACATGGTAAGGTAAGTTATTATTTTATTATTTTATACTAAAGGCAAAGGGCTGCATGGACATCACTAATGATGTCCGTGCAGCCCTTGCTACCTGATAGTCGGCCCATCTAATAGCTCAGTAAACGAGCGCCAATCGAGCAGATTGGCGCTTGTTTACAGTTTATGATAGGACTCTTACTTACAGCACTGTTGTTTAGCTGTGTCTCTCTATCTGTGTGTGTTCCCAGGCACTCCCTTTCCCATCTCCCTCCCCCTCCACAGACTTGTAGTGCTTTAAATCTGATGCTTCATCTGCTACAAGACATAACCAGTAAGTAAACAATAGTCATGGCTAAGCTGATTTTTCATGGATGACAGTTTAGCAGGTAAAGGAAGAGAGGGAAGAGGCTAGATAACAGGAGATGGAAGCATTTTGTCTGATAAGATATATTACTTTCGATCTATGTAAAGTCTGTTGAAATAACACTGCCTATTTAAAGGGATAGTTTTGTTCTATGCATAGGATAAGGAATACATATGATTGTTCTGAATCCAACTACTATGATCACCAGTGATCTCAAGAACAGAGGGCCCAAGTCTCTTGTCTGAATGAAGTCCTGCCCTTATGCTCAGTAAGGAACCAAAGAAAATAGTCATTTTCAGCTACAGATTCCTCCAACCTTAAAGACTGCATGCTATTTGCAATACAGGACTAGATCAGGGGGCTGCCTCTGTTTCCATTCTTGGAAATGGATAAGTCCCATAGACAATGATAGAGTGGCAGGAAATTCAGGATCTTTCTTTTCGAGATTGTTGGAGATCCCAATGGTTGGACCACCAGCATATAATCCCCCCCCAACCTATGTTTTGATGGGATAACCCTTGTAAATTCCTTCACAGATGCCTTAAAGGGGAACTCCACATATAAAAAACTTGTTTTCTCTTAAAAGTACATTAAAAGTTATATAGATGTGTCTATACATTGTATTACCATATCTGTGCGGTTCTGCCAAATTGGTAGCTGATTGACATCCAGGAAGTGAAGAAAAATGGCCTCTGTGCCAATCCACATTGTCTCCTGCTCCCACTGCTCTCCCACCTTAGGAGACAAATCTTACATGCCTCTGTCTCACATTGTGTGTATTTGCAGAGCACAGGCTGATGATGCAGACAGGTGGCAGGGTGTGATGTCACAGGAGGCGTGGCTGGATCCCCCAATCCCCTGAGTGATTCACCATCTCTTACCAGTCAGAAGCAGCTGCTGCAACTTCACTGCAGCAAAAGTCTGCAGTGAAATTAGGGCTGTGTTCGCACATGTTGGAGTTTCAGCGTTACTGCAGCGTATTCACAAAAATGATGCAGTAACACAATTAAATAAATGGCAGAAAGGATCAGAGACGGCACTGCCAATCCCACCTGGTGAAAAAACGAGGCATAAACTGTATATCCCATGTAGGATAATATGGGATAATGTCCTTATTGTGGGGCTCAACTTCTAAGATAAAAGATGCTTGATTATAATATGTGCGTGGAGATGAAAAGAAAAAAATTTAATTCATGGGCAGGGTGGAGGACTGTGATGAACAGCTGAGGGAAAGCAATGCATTCTGGAACCTGTAGTACTATATACAAATACTCCACCAGTAAGTACAGCCTCACAATACTGAACAAAACCCCCAAAGCAAATGGATTTTTGGTAGTTTCAAAACTGGGTTAGACAGGTTAGCAATGCTATATGCTTCTGCAGCTAGTTTATTTTTATTTTTCACCTCTACCTGGAGTTCCCCTTTAGCCACAACTCATAATGCATGTATGAAAACCTTGTGTGTATCAAAAGTTCAGGAAAATAAGATGACCCTATGAGTTGTTTTTTTTTTTTTTTTTACCTTTTTAGATTCATCTTCTCATCCAGAGAGAGAATTGTTTTCAGGAAATCCGGAAATTAGTTTGAAAATGTAATTATTAGACGGGCTGATAAATATTTATTGATCTCTGGCTGCTTTAATATAAGACCAGAAGTATAATTTAAAGGTCCTGGTGCCAGATGCAGAATGTATAGCAGAGTTTCCTATAGGAAAATTAGATTGTGAGCCCTTATTGGAGACAAGGATTGATGGCAAGTTCTGCTCTGAGCTGCAGAATACATGGGTGCTGTGCAAAAGAAACCATTTTATTTAAGTGATTGCAGCCTCGGATAACTACAATAAAGGTATAGGTAGTCTCATTGCTTATGTAGCTGTGTAAGCAGTTTGTGAAAATAGATAATGCACTGGCCGTTTGTTAAATTAAAAAAAAAAATGCAAAAAGTCACGCATAGGTGGTGCTGTAGCCATGCAAATCATGTAACAAAATTTCAATATGTCCCCCTCGGTTTTCAACAACGCTCTCCATTCGAAAAACCATGTTTTCAGAAACTAAGTTCAAGGAGTCATTGTAAACTTGTAATATTACGATGACTGTCAGTGATATCTGACTCTGACAGCGAATGTTAGAAAAGTCACCGGCACTACTCCAGGCAAGATCTGGACCTTGGATCATAGATCTAGGACTTGTAATAACTCCTCGCGTCGGGGTGCATTTCAAAAATCAGATATAGCAGTAGCAAGTGTAATAGAAAAAAGCTGAAAGCACTCACCGCTCTGATGCAAGGTGTCTTTATTTCATGATGGATTAAAACATGGACATAAGTCCTGCAGGACGGCAGATGCTAACTCCTACACAAACAACTTTCTCATGACGGCCATTTCGCGCGCATGCGCGCTTCGTCAGATGAACGCCCTTCCCGCAGGTCTCGGGACAAATACCCGGGGTGACGTATGCGGGTGGGCGTATCACAAAAAAGGGTAATTCAACCTTTATACATAAAAACATTTAAAATCATTGTAAGCTTATATTCTATGTCTGTGACTATAGGTTGTAGAATAGTATAAGTCTATATAAACATTCCCAGCTCTATCCTCTCATTAAGACCGCTGTTCCCTTGCGCTCCTGTTGCCAATATTAGACGTGCTTCAATTTTTAATAATTCAGTATTACTATCTCGTCCTGCCTTATTGTGAACTCTTTTGAGCCCTATAAATTTAAGACAGGTAGTATCGGCATTGTGTTGTTGGTTAACGTGTTCAATAATTCTCATTGTGCTTTTTTTGTTTTTTATTGCATAAACGTGTTCGTAGAATCTGCGGTGTAATGGTCGTAGGGTCTTCCCTATATAGAAGAGCCCGCAAGTGCATGTAATGGCGTACACAACGCCTTTTGTTCTGCAACAAATGAACTCATTGATGTCGCATTGTATGCCTCCTAAAGTGATTGTTTTTGCAGTAAGTGCCTGGTCGCACCACGAGCAACTACCGCATCTGAACATGCCCCTGGGTGCCGTTGAATTTAACCAGGTATGTTCTTGTGTAGTTTTATTGTTTTTAAATTTACTATGGACTAGAATGTCTTTTAAATTTTTGCATCTTTTGTATGTAACAACAGGTTTTTCTGAAAAATGTTCTGATAGTATTGGATCATTTTGAATCAAATACCAATTTTTGTTAATTATTTCTTTAATAGTGTTTGCCATAGGGCTATATTTGAAAGTGAAAGTGAAGTTTGATCTATGTACACTGGAACCACATCTTTTCTTTTCTTTTTTTCTATATAGTAGGGATTGTCTATCCACTGCAAAAGCCCTCTCCTCTGATGCACGCAAATCGCCTTCCGGGTAGCCCCGCTGCAACAGACGACAGGTAAGTTCTCTTGCTTTTTCTTTGTACATAACATCTGAACTGTTTATGCGTCTTAGCCGTAAATATTGCCCATAGGGTACTGCTGTTTTTACGTGTGGGGGATGGTAACTGGTATGATGCAATAGAGAATTACATGCTGTGGGTTTACGATAGCTATTAACTGTCAGACTGTTGTTGATTACTTTTACAGTAGTGTCTAAGAATTCCATTTCTGTTGGACTGATTTTACTAGTGAATGTCATACTGTACTCATTCTGGTTAATATATTTTACAAAGTCAGAAAAACTTCTGCCAAAAATTCCCAAATATCCGTGCTGGTACTTCGTCCCAAAAATTCACAAATCGCTTCTACGTCCACCCGGAAGACCCATAGTCTCCGGGATTGGATCTATTACTGAACCTATTTCCCAGTATATTGATTGGCTTCTGAGGCCCCTCTTGGACGAAGTGCCAGCACTGATTAAGGATACAAACGAATTTTTGAAAACAATAGACATATGTGTTTTACCACCAGGGGCTTTTCTGGCGTCCATAGACGTAGAAAGCCTATATACCAACATACCGCAAGCTTTGGGAGTAAAAGTGATAGGTGACATGCTGAAAAAATTAGGAAAAAGTGACAACTTTGTGAATTTTATTTGTGATTCTCTGAAGCTCATTCTGGAAAATAATGCTTTTATTTTTGATGACACGTGGTACCAGCAACAAAATGGTACCGCGATGGGCACACCAGTGGCATGTACCCTAGCCAATCTTTTTTTAGGGGAGTTTGAAAGGACAAAAATTTTCAGTACAGATAATCCGTTCACTCTAGCGATAAGCGCATATTATCGTTATGTGGACGACATATTTATAATATGGAATGATACCCCCAAGGCTTTTGATGACTTTGTAAAATATATTAACCAGAATGAGTACAGTATGACATTCACTAGTAAAATCAGTCCAACAGAAATGGAATTCTTAGACACTACTGTAAAAGTAATCAACAACAGTCTGACAGTTAATAGCTATCGTAAACCCACAGCATGTAATTCTCTATTGCATCATACCAGTTACCATCCCCCACACGTAAAAACAGCAGTACCCTATGGGCAATATTTACGGCTAAGACGCATAAACAGTTCAGATGTTATGTACAAAGAAAAAGCAAGAGAACTTACCTGTCGTCTGTTGCAGCGGGGCTACCCGGAAGGCGATTTGCGTGCATCAGAGGAGAGGGCTTTTGCAGTGGATAGACAATCCCTACTATATAGAAAAAAAGAAAAGAAAAGATGTGGTTCCAGTGTACATAGATCAAACTTCACTTTCACTTTCAAATATAGCCCTATGGCAAACACTATTAAAGAAATAATTAACAAAAATTGGTATTTGATTCAAAATGATCCAATACTATCAGAACATTTTTCAGAAAAACCTGTTGTTACATACAAAAGATGCAAAAATTTAAAAGACATTCTAGTCCATAGTAAATTTAAAAACAATAAAACTACACAAGAACATACCTGGTTAAATTCAACGGCACCCAGGGGCATGTTCAGATGCGGTAGTTGCTCGTGGTGCGACCAGGCACTTACTGCAAAAACAATCACTTTAGGAGGCATACAATGCGACATCAATGAGTTCATTTGTTGCAGAACAAAAGGCGTTGTGTACGCCATTACATGCACTTGCGGGCTCTTCTATATAGGGAAGACCCTACGACCATTACACCGCAGATTCTACGAACACGTTTATGCAATAAAAAACAAAAAAAGCACAATGAGAATTATTGAACACGTTAACCAACAACACAATGCCGATACTACCTGTCTTAAATTTATAGGGCTCAAAAGAGTTCACAATAAGGCAGGACGAGATAGTAATACTGAATTATTAAAAATTGAAGCACGTCTAATATTGGCAACAGGAGCGCAAGGGAACAGCGGTCTTAATGAGAGGATAGAGCTGGGAATGTTTATATAGACTTATACTATTCTACAACCTATAGTCACAGACATAGAATATAAGCTTACAATGATTTTAAATGTTTTTATGTATAAAGGTTGAATTACCCTTTTTTGTGATACGCCCACCCGCATACGTCACCCCGGGTATTTGTCCCGAGACCTGCGGGAAGGGCGTTCATCTGACGAAGCGCGCATGCGCGCGAAATGGCCGTCATGAGAAAGTTGTTTGTGTAGGAGTTAGCATCTGCCGTCCTGCAGGACTTATGTCCATGTTTTAATCCATCATGAAATAAAGACACCTTGCATCAGAGCGGTGAGTGCTTTCAGCTTTTTTCTATTACACTTGCTACTGATATCTGACTCTGTTACAGGTTCTGTAGACCTCGTCCTTCAAGAAACCCCATAACTTGTAGTCTCATGGGAGAAGTTTAGGTGAGTGAGGAGGCCCTGCTAAAATAGTGGCTTATCCCCCTAGCATCTGTGAAAGCCTCAATTTATGCAAATATTATATTTTATATATATTATTACTGCTACAGCGCCACCTATAGGTGACTTTTTGTGCAATTTTTTTTTTTAATTTAGGAAATGGTAAGCGCAAGTTGAAACCATTGTATGTTGAGACTATGACGATATGAAGAACTGGTAATTGGTTCTGAAGCCTGCTAATATCACCCAAAAATTAGAAAGAAAAAAAAATAAGACAAATAAAAATAAGCAAATAACAATAAGTCCTTACATACAACAGTTAGAAAGATTCAAGCTGTGAATATATAGACGACAGGAACATTTTCAGGGTCCTGTACAGGTGACACAGGGTCTCAGCCAGAAAAATAAAATGAAGCCGCCCTCACCCGGCGCCAAAAAGAGCAACTTACCCTGGCCCAGGTGAAGAGCAGTACAGGACATGTAGTATCACACTGTATTTTTTTTTTCTTTTTCTGTTGAATGTGGGGGGTGGGGCTACCTCCTGTTGGCCTGCACTCCACCCATGTCCCAAGGGTGCTATAAAAGAGATCATTTGGCTCCTATCTGGCCAGTTGTAGGCTTATTCAGCCCAGGAGAGGCCATTGCTACTGTTAAAAAGCTAGAGTAGGGACCATGTCTCGAGGACGCCTTAACGTTGGTGACATGGTATACTCTGATCAAATAGTTTGCTAAGATCCTCACTTTTTAATATCTACAAAGCAGGTGTTTGCCGTGTGTACGCTGGGAGGAGTATATACAGTAAGCCCTTGCACCTGTGGGTTGCTGTTGCACCTTCTGTTTTTTTGACTGTATTGTAGGGAGGCGCTACCAGACAGCCAATCACTGCATGCAGCGGGATTTTACCAGTAATATTGGCACTTTTATTAGAGAATCATCTATATTTGATGCCGCAGATCCTGACTGTCTGTAACATTGTATGTTGAGCCTGGTCCCAAGTTACAATGGTCCAGAAAGGACCATTGTATGTTGAAACTATTGTAACCTGAGGCCATTGTAAGTTGAGGGACCGCTGTATTATATAAATATATTAGAGAAGAGAAAAAAGGATGATACCTGTACAGCTTTAATGTCACGGTTCCGTAGACAATTGCATATCCCAAAAGGCGAACCCATCGAAGTAGAATGCAGCGGAAGGTGCTCGGGTCAAAATACAGAATAATAACCTGTTGAAAAACAGAAAGGCGACAAGTTTTTAATCCAGTGTGTCCTCAGCACAAGCGGCATACATTACATTGCCAGTAGGTGAAGAATATCCGAAATATATTCCATCTAAACAAACATAAACTAAATGACTTTCAAATAGCTTCTCAGCTAAATGCGTATACCAAGGGCGATTTACAGGCTAATGAGGTGAGAATACATTTAGGAGAGCGAGGTCGGCCATGTATCACCGCATCACAAGGAGCTAATAGTCCAATCTCTCTCTATGGACCACTAAATGCACTCACTTTATTTCTCTGTATGAATTAGGTCTATTTTTCTTATTATACAGTATATATAAAAAACAACATAATTTCTCATCTTGATCAAGTGCCGACATACTCGCTAAAATGTTTGGCCATAGGCATAAAGGTATAACAGTAATATGGTTGTTTCTCACTGATGGTTTTCTATCTATTAACCAGAAAATGCTCAATATTCAAAATATTATTCCAATACATACATAAACAAATACAGGAAAAATCATTAAAAGGTAGAAAAAAATATATAAAAATTATATATATATATATATATATATATATATATATATATCTTTATTTAATACACTGTTTAATTCATTGCAGACTCTTGTTATGTACTTAGTGGTGGATACAGGATAGCAAAGATATAGTAGAAGTTTAACAAATAGGCAAACTTAGATGGTAATTCTTAAATTGACATCACAAATTCTGAAAATGTAAATACAATGGTGGTTCTCCCAATCCCATCCACCCTATCTCCCTTCCATGACATGTTCTTGACTATTACTCTGCCCACTATACGCATTAAAGCCTCCCATATAGAGGAAGAAAGTGTTAGCTGAATTCCCAGCTAGAGTATACAGCAGGAAGTCTATTACAGGATGTAGAGTGAACATGATGTTAGACTAAAGGAGGCAACAGAATCAACTGTTAATATCAGAAGCAAAAGGAAAGCATGAAAGGTAATAAAATAACTCTACCAATATATACAATTCACTACCCCCCGTTTCTGACAGATGATGTGGGGGATGTAGGATTCAACATCTGCTCAATCTTATTGTTCTGGGGGTAATAAACTGCCCCCAGAGCTTTCTGGCTATGGCTTACCATTTCTCGCTCCATAGAGGACCTACTGTATGAATTCGATCAAATGGGGAGCTCAGGAAAGACGGCTATTGTCTGAACAAACATTCAGCCAATAACAGCTATAGAAAGGGAATCGACCACCTTTAGGTCAGGTCACACCCAACCAGGTAAGTGATTGGTTCTCTATAACCCTACACCTAGGCAGGGTGGTTGTCATAATAAGCACGGTCCTTCTCTGGAACTAGGCCTATATAGCCTAATAGAGCCTAGCTATATGGTGAGTGCTCACTAGTATGGCCTACTAAGGCTTTGCATTACTAACAAAAAAATTCCAAAAATTTTCAGGAAAGAACATGTCAATACTTGATTGGCTAAATAGTCAAAATCAGACAGATCTACCAGCAAGTATTGCTTACCCACACAGCTATAGGGCCAAGCATGATATATAGCCAATATATACAATAACACTGTAGTATTGAGGACCTGTGGGTCATGTGATCAGGTCCTTCATCCCTCTTTCTGCAGGACGCTCACAGGTCCTAATCTTTCTCTGCCTTCTGATGTTCAGCACTCACCCTGCACTATAGTGAGTGGGTTGAACATCAGAGAGGGCCCCTGGAGGCCCTGGGGCCCCGGAACTTGCCCAGGTAAGCCCTGTGCTGATGCCGGCCCTGAGTCTATCTTTTAGACTTCGTATCCTACTATTTTCCTTCAGCGATGGTCTCCTTCATACGGAAACTAAACATAGTAATTCTCGGCGGTGCACGGACGGAAAGGTAGAGCGTTATCTCACAGGACAGATTAAATAAGAGGTCAAACAAATAGGTTTTCTGAGCAAGGATAAGACTGACAGATAATTGAAGAAGGAAATAAAGAAGCTGCCCGGGTCCCATGGTAATGGTTTGTTGGGGACTGACCTTTCTATTCACTTGTAGCAATGAGGACTGGTGTAGCCACTAGATACACGCCTAGTAAGCAGTCTCCAGGCATAGGTGATCTCATTACAGACCAGACCGACTAAAATAGCAGCTAAAAGGAGATTTTTTAGGTTTTAAGCACCCGGATAGTTAATGCGGCACGTCAGGCTCGGGCACGGTGGAGGCCGCTGACAGGCTGCATTAATGTTCTGGAAATTAAAGAATAAATGGGTTTGGACATATCTGCTTTCTTGTCGTTTTCCTTCAGATATTTATATCACATCTCGCCTCCTCTGGATATTAACTAGACAAGTTTCTGTAATGCTTATTCTGCACGTCCATCCTGGAACATAAAGTCCAAAATTGTGCTGATCTGGGACTTTATATCATTGGGTCGTGGGGTTCGGACCCCTATTGATCAGTATAGCAAATGGATAGGAGTGATGCAGCCCTGTTGTACAGATGCAATAACATATGAGACCTGCAGCTCAGGGTGAGACAAGCTGACAATACAAGTCTATGGAGAAAGAAGAGGTGAGGAGGGAAATGGGAGGATTGGCTACAACAGGTTACACAGGAGCTACTGTATAACAGACCTCCCACCAGGGCTTGATTCACAGCTTAGAGGGGTTAAAGCTGTTTCACAGCTGTTAAAAGGGTAGTCCGGAAAAAAAACTAAATATCATCTTTCAAATCAACTGGTGCCAGAAAGTGCCAGAAATTTGTAATTTACTTCTATTAAAAAATCTCCAGTCTTCCAGTACTTATCAGCTGCTGTATGTCCTGCAGGAAGTAGTGTATTCTCTGACATAGTGCTCTCTGCTTCCACCTCTTTCCATGTCAGAAATTGTCCAGAGCAGCAGCAAATCCCCATAGAAAACCTCTCCTGCTCTCCAGACTGGAAAGAATACACCACTTCCTAGTTCTAGCCTAGCTCTAGTGCAGTGTCCCAGAATGCAAGGACTACTACTCCTATCGTGCTCATTTCTATCATTTAGTCCATGCTGGTTCTGGTAACTGTGCACACTGCAACTGCTGCTAGTTTTCCCCCTGATATTCCCTGGTTATGTGTATTCTCATGTATATCTTGGTATATATATATATATACTCCTGTGTATTATTATTACCTTGTACAGTGGTATGCAAGGCTGTGGATCATGTGCCAGTGCCCTGTAACCATGGTTCCTCCAATGGCCGACTAGCTCTGGCCAGGAGCAACCATGTGACTTCCTGCTGACAAGTCAGTTCAGCCCCTGCTTTCAAGCAAGGAGGTTGTGTTGCTCTGTCCTCTCCCTCAGAAGGGGACAGAAGCGTCTCTGCAGCCTTTTCACCATAAGAACAGTGACTGATTCTGCTGCTGCGTTCCAGTAACCGGCTGCCTGCCTATACAAGTGTCCGGAGTCATCTTCTCTCTCATCTGGGTGTCGTGCGGATATCTCTCTCATCTCTACAAGTACCCACAGAAAGTATTACTCCCAAGTTCGTCCACCCAGCAACGCTAGTTTCTTCTCATACTACTACTCCCAACATCCGGCACGTATCTCCGCAGCCTATGCAGCATCACTCCTGCACTAACTGTCTAAGCCTGCTATATACCCGGTTGCAACCGGAGGAACTCGTTACTACAAGTTACTTCAACTTTAATAAAACCGCTGTTACTGAACCCTGGCATTGGTGTCCACTAACTGGTGCCCTGACTAGGTGCAGCGAAGAATCGCATGCCCATCATCACCCGCAGACTCCACAGACCGGCCCTACAGCTGTGCCGCCCTGAGGCCTATGCCGTGACAAGTATAACTCCTGCAGCTGCCCCGGTCAGGGCCGCCGATAGGGCAGTACAGGTGGTACTGCCGTATGGGGCCCGGAACCTAAGAGACATGGGGGGGGGGGGCGCCGGCCGCCGCCCCCCCGTCCGCTACGCTAGGGGGGCCCGCGTGGCCCCCCTTGCCACTTGTTTTTGAGCATCCCGAGAAGCTGCAGCCGCGCAGATTCTCGGGATGCACTGATCGCTTCGATGTTCCGCCCGCACAGTGAGCGGGCGAAACATTAAAGCGATCAGAATACAGGAGCAGGACCTGTCAGCGTCCTCCTCCTGTATTCTCTCCCATAGGCTGCCGGCACTTCATACCAGCAGCCTATGGGGGGCACCTCTGGGGGCATTATTAGTGTATGGGGGCACCTCTGGGGGCATTATTAGTGTATGGGGCACCTCTGGGGGCATTATTAGTATATGGGGGCACCTCTGGGGGCATTATTAGTGTATGAGGCACCTCTGGGGGCATTATTAGTATATGGGGGAACCTCTGGGGGCATTATTAGTATATGGGGGCACCTCTGGGGGCATTATTAGCTCATGGGGGCACCTCTGGGGGTATTATTAGTATATGGGGGCACCTCTGGGGGCATTATTAGTGTATGGGGGCACCTCTGGGGGAATTATTAGTATATGGGGGCACCTCTGGGGGAATTATTAGTATATGGGGGCACCTCTGGGGGCATTATTAGTTTATGGGGGCACCTCTGGGGGAATTACAAGTATATGGGGGCACCTCTGGGGGCATTATTAGCTCATGGGGGGCACCTCTGGGGGCATTATTAGTGTATGGGGGCACCTCTGGGGGCATTATTAGCTCATGGGGGCACCTCTGGGGGCATTATTAGTTCATGGGGGCACCTCTGGGGGCATTATTAGTTCATGGGGGCACCTCTGGGGGCATTATTAGTTCATGGGGGCACCTCTGGGGGCATTATTAGTATATGGGGGCACCTCTGGGGGCATTATTAGTGTATGGGGGCACCTCTGGGGGCATTATTAGTATATGGGGGCACCTCTGGGGGCATTATTAGTATATGGGGGCACCTCTGGGGGCATTATTAGCTCATGGGGGCACCTCTGGGGGCATTATTAGTATATGGGGCACCTCTGGGGGCATTATTAGTTCATGGGGGCACCTCTGGGGGCATTATTAGTTCATGGGGGCATCTCTGGGGGCATTATTAGTTCATGGGGGCACCTCCGGGGACATTATTAGTATATGGGGGCACCTCTGGGGGCATTATTAGTTCATGGGGGCACCTCTGGGGGCATTATTAGTATATGGGGGCACCTCTGGGGGCATTATTAGCTCATGGGGGCACCTCTGGGGGCATTATTAGTTCATAGGGGCACCTCTGGGGGCATTATTAACTCATGGGGGCATCTCTGGGGGCATTCTTAGTGTATGGGGGTACCTCTCGGGGCATTTTTAGTTCATGGGGGCCACCTCTGGGGGCATTATTAGTTCATGGGGGTACAGCAGGGAATCCTACATACAGGGAGCACAGCAGGGGATCCTACATACAGGGGGCATCCCACATTCCTACTCGCTTTACTGCACATTACACCAAACAGCGCAGTTACTATGGGAGCCGACAGGGGGGAGAAAGGAAAGGAAGTTGCTAGAAATGTGCGGAGCCTAAATTGTTTGTCTCACAGGTTCTGAAAAGATGAAAAGTATCTTGAAGGAATCATCCTGGAGGTCTGGGCCGGATGGAGAGGAAAAGGGAAAGTGACGCCTCAGATCAAAGAAGACGTCACCTGTGAGTCACTGTATGACACTTTTCTTATTTTGTAGAACATCATTTAGTAGGGGTGCCCCGAGGTGACAGCTACTACATTATCTGTACTCAGAGATATCACTGTGTTATCTGTGGTGTTACATAGGACTGCAGGTGACACCTACTACATTATCTGTACTCAGAGATATCGCTGTGTTATCTGTGGTGTTACATAGGACTGCAGGTGACTACTACATTATCTGTACTCAGAGATATCGCTGTGTTATCTGTGGTGTTACATAGGACTGCAGGTGACAGCTACTACATTATCTGTACTCAGAGATATCACTGTGTTATCTGTGGTGTTACATAGGACTGCAGGTGACATCTACATTATCTGTACTCAGAGATATCACTGTGTTATCTGTGGTGTTACATAGGACTGCAGGTGACTACTACATTATCTGTACTCAGAGATATCGCTGTGTTATCTGTGGTGTTACATAGGACTGCAGGTGACAGCTACTACATTATCTGTACTCAGAGATATCACTGTGTTATCTGTGGTGTTACATAGGACTGCAGGTGACTACTACATTATCTGTACTCAGAGGGATATCACTGTGTTATATGTGCTGTTACATAGGACTGCAGGTGACATCTACTACATGATCTATACTCAGAGATATCACTGTGTTATCTGTGCTGTTACATAGGACTGCAGGTGAAATCTACTACATTATCTGTACTCAGAGATACCACTGTGTTATGTGGTGTTACATAGGACTGTAGGTGATATCAGGTGATTTCTCCAGGTTGCAGAAGTTCAAACTTCATTGTGCCCTGCTGACAATTTATTATGGGGGTTGTAGTTTTGCAGTATGTGGCTCTTCAGGTTGCAGCACTACAACCCCCATCGTTTCCAACTGGCAGTTTATGATGAGAGTTGTAGTTTTTCAGCTGGAGAGTCAAAGATTGGAATACAATGATTAGACAATGACACATACAATCCATTAATTATAGGGGGCAGTAGTGCAGTACATGAGGTGGAGGCAGTGACAGTGCATTAGAACATGGTGGCACATTAGAGTAATTGGATATAACGTTAGATATGACTTTGCCTGATCAGGTGAGATGGGGGGCCCAAGCTAACATTTTGCACTAGGGCCCATCAGCCTTTAGCTACGCCCCTGGGTACAGCTGTCAGGGGCCCGAGCTCAAACAAGGATCCAGGGGGGCCCGGCCATCCAGCCTCCCTGCATACAGGCTCCTGACAGCTGTACCGCACAGGCAGGAAGCAGTAGAGACACAGGGCCCCCTCCCCCGCCCCTCACTATCTCCTCTTCCTGCTTTCACTTGTGCTGGGATGTCGGAGAAGGAGGGGCGGGGAGCCGCTGTGTGAGGAGAGGGACTGCAGCACCTGGGACCTGGAGCTTCCCTGGTCAGAGTAAGTGTGTGTCTGTGTGTTTATATAAACATGTGTGCTGGTGTCTGTGTGTTTATATATACATGTGTGCTGGTGTCTGTGTGTTTATATATACATGTGTACTGGTGTCTGTATACATGTGTGCTGGTGTCTGTATGTGTGTATACATGTGTGCTGGTGTCTGTATGTGTGTATACATGTGTGCTGGTGTCTGTATATGTGTATACATGTGTGCTGGTGTCTGTATACATGTGTGCTGGTGTCTGTATATGTGTATACATGTGTGCTGGTGTCTGTATACATGTGTGCTGGTGTCTGTATACATGTGTGCTGGTGTCTGTATGTGTGTATACATGTGTGCTGGTGTCTGTATACATGTGTGCTGGTGTCTGTATACATGTGTGCTGGTGTCTGTATGTGTGTATACATGTGTGCTGGTGTCTGTATACATGTGTGCTGGTGTCTGTATGTCTGGATACATGTGTGCTGGTGTCTGTATACATGTGTGCTGGTGTCTGTATGTGTGTATACATGTGTGCTGGTGTCTGTATACATGTGTGCTGGTGTCTGTGTGTGAGATCAATTCTAGAGAACTGGCTCATATACCCCATTTTCCCCAGTGGCTTAAAATGTAACCTCTGTTATACAGTTATAAAATTGTAGAACCTAAATGTGAACAAGGTGCAATTCAAATAGACACTTACTTGTATAGCTGTCTCTTGTGCTCTGTATGCAGTGCATTATATTCACCCTTGCAACGTACAATTTATAGCGTGTCTACAAGCCCAGCGGGGCTCATTATGATGGAGACTAAAACTTATACAAGAGTGGGGTAGGGGTTCCCCTGTATTCAGAATGCTGTTGAGTGCTAGGCAATGCCCCGTCTGGGATTATTGAATTTCGAGGGTCTATGCAGAGCAGGATAAAGACACCTCTGCTGCACAAACAGGATCTCCTAGAAAGCATTGGGTTGGGTGGCTTGGGTGAGCTAAACTAGTCTGCCTGGGGGGGAGGGGGGTGATTTGTATATGCTCACTTACATGGAACAGCCTCATTATATTAGCCTTATCAACATATTCTATGTTAGTGAGCATACCGGGGGGAGGGGGGATATTGGTGAACATAAACAAATCAAACAGCCCCCCAGCCCCTCGAAATTCAATAATCCCAAACGGGGCATTGCCTAGCACTCAACAGCATTCTGAATACAGGGGATCCCCTACCCCACTCTTGGATAAGTTTTAGTCTCCATCATAATGAGCCCCGCTGGGCTTGTAGACACGCTATAAATTGTACGTTGCAGGGGTGAATATAATGCACTGCATACAGAGCACAAGAGACAGCTATACAAGTAAGTGTCTGTATGGTGACATTTAAATTGCACCTTGTTCACATTTAGTTTCTACAATTTTATAATTGTATAACAGAGGTTACATTTTAAGCCACTGGGGAAAATGGGGTATATGAGCCAGTTCTCTAGAATTGATCGGAACCAAATTATACCTCCCAGCAAGGCGTGGGTCGAACACACAAATTTTTTTTTATTAATGTGGGGGGCCCAGACACTTTGGTTGTATGGGGCCCCGAAATTCCTGATGGCGGCCCTGGCCCCGGTCATTGCCCGCTCATAACATCAGCACTGCGGAAGTGGCCCCCAGGGGCCAGGGCATCGCACTAGGCCAGTCAAGTTGTGGTTTAGATAGAGAAGAGTAAAGACCTGTTTTCCAGTGTAAGAGAGTACAGCAGCCATGTATTGCTGAACTTGACCCTGGGGTAACCGAAGTTACATGAGTAAACCCTTTGCCTATGCCTAGATTTCCATATCAGGACAGTCACCGCCTTCAGGAGAGAGAAAAAAGCTGATCTGCAGTAGAACACAGATGCAAGTAAGCCGCTCTCTACTGACTACGCTTGACTACATAGGAAAGCTTCTACTAGTTAGCTTCACCCAGCGGCACTGGAGGGGGGAGGACTAGGCAGCACGGGAGGGGGTTGCTTCGCATAGCGGCACGGGAGGGGGGTGGACTAGGCAGTGCAGGAGGGGGTTGCTCCGGACGGGCTGAGGGGTTGCTCTGAGCTGCCCACTATGCATATTCATGTGTGCATAACGAGCAGCAATGGAGGGGGCAGCATGGGGGGAGGCAGACTGGGCGTGCCAAGCTGGTGCTCGGCACTTAGGGTGACGCCCCAAATGCTCCTAAACCCCTCATTAGCATAGGAGCAATTAGGAGCTATCCAAGGGATGCGGGGGAGAGGGGAAGATTTAGTAGCAGCCCTGCACTTCTCAGGTAATGATCTACTGCGGTATATCAGTAGGTTCATACGGCTGAACTTACTGATAGTGCCGCTTTGAGTACCAAAACACTGTAATATCCTTTTTGTATTGCACTTAAGATATTTTCAAGTAAAGTTATTGTTTAAATGGGACTCTGTCATCTCTGCCGTCACACCCTGCACCTCGCACTAGTTCTACCAAAGGTCCGGTTGCAGTGTCCGGGGGTGGGTGTTACCACTTCTGGCCACCATGACAAGTAGCCCCAAAATACCAGAGCTCACCGGCTGGTTCACCCCCTGCACTGCGGGCCACGGCATGGAGAGTACCTGCAGAGGGGGTATGTATACAGTATGGAGACTACCTGCAGAGGGGGTATGTATACAGTATGGAGGCGACCTGCAGAGGGGGTATGTATACAGTATGGAGACTACCTGCAGAGGGGGTATGTATACAGTATGGAGGCGACCTGCAGAGGGGGTATGTATACAGTATGGAGACTACCTGCAGAGGGGGTATGTATACAGTATGGAGACTACCTGCAGAGGGGGTATGTATACAGTATGGAGGCGACCTGCAGAGGGGGTATGTATACAGTATGGAGGCGACCTGCAGAGGGGGTATGTATACAGTATGGAGGCTACCTGCAGAGGGGGGTATGTATACAGTATGGAGGCGACCTGCAGAGGGGGTATGTATACAGTATGGAGGCGACCTGCAGAGAGGGTATGTATACAGTATGGAGACTACCTGCAGAGGGGGTATGTATACAGTATGGAGGCTACCTGCAGAGAGGGTATGTATACAGTATGGAGGCGACCTGCAGAGGGGGTATGTATACAGTATGGAGGCGACCTGCAGAGGGGGTATGTATACAGTATGGAGGCGACCTGCAGAGGGGGTATGTATACAGTATGGAGGTTACCTGCAGAGAGGGTATGTATACAGTATGGAGGCGACCTGCAGAGGGGATATGTATACAGTATGGAGATTACCTGCAGAGGGGGGTATGTATACAGTATGGAGGCGACCTGCAGAGGGGGTATGTATACAGTATGGAGGCGACCTGCAGAGGGGGTATGTATACAGTGTGGAGGCGACCTGCAGAGAGTATGTATACAGTATGGAGGCGACCTGCAGAGAGTATGTATACAGTATGGAGGCTACCTGCAGAGGGGGTATGTATACAGTATGGAGGCGACCTGCAGAGGGGATATGTATACAGTATGGAGGCTACCTGCAGAGGGGGTATGTATACAGTATGGAGGCGACCTGCAGAGAGGGTATGTATACAGGATGGAGACTACCTGCAGAGGGGGGTATGTATACAGTATGGAGGCTACCTGCAGAGGGGGTATGTATACAGTATGGGAGCTACCTGCAGAGGGGGTATGTATACAGTATGGAGGCGACCTGCAGAGGGGGTATGTATACAGTTTGGAGGCGACCTGCAGAGGGGGTATGTATACAGTATGGAGGCGACCTGCAGAGGGGGTATGTATACAGTATGGAGGCGACCTGCAGAGGGGGTATGTATACAGTATGGAGACTACCTGCAGAGGGGGTATGTATACAGTTTGGAGGCGACCTGCAGAGGGGGTATGTATACAGTATGGAGGCGACCTGCAGAGGGGGTATGTATACAGTATGGAGGCGACCTGCAGAGGGGGTATGTATACAGTATGGAGGCGACCTGCAGAGGGGGTATGTATACAGTATGGAGATTACCTGCAGAGAGGGTATGTATACAGTATGGAGGCGACCTGCAGAGGGGGTATGTATACAGTATGGAGGCGACCTGCAGAGGGGGTATGTATACAGTATGGAGGTTACCTGCAGAGAGGGTATGTATACAGTTTGGAGGCGACCTGCAGAGGGGGTATGTATACAGTATGGAGGCGACCTGCAGAGGGGGTATGTATACAGTATGGAGGCGACCTGCAGAGGGGGTATGTATACAGTATGGAGGCGACCTGCAGAGGGGATATGTATACAGTATGGAGATTACCTGCAGAGAGGGTATTTATACAGTATGGGGGCTACCTGCAGAGGTGTGTATGTATACAGTATAGGGGAACATCTACAGAGGGGGGGAGCTATAAAGTTTAGGGGAACAACTGCAGGGGGGGGGGAGGTAGGTATATAATATGAGGACTACCCGCAGAGGTGATGTATACAGTAGGGGGGAAGAACTACAGAGGTGGGGGGGGGGGTATACAGTATGGGGATACCCTGCAGAGGGGGATGTATACAGTATGACGGCTAACTACTTTACATATTGGGGCTACAATGTAGGGGCATGCTGTGTTTTCCTGAAAATAAGACTAAACCTGAAAATAACCCCTAGTCCCTTTTTCATAGAAAAATAAAATGATATTATACCCTTTCTTATTTTAAGAGAAACGGTAGTTGAAATTTTTGATTCCCAACATGGAAAAACTTAGATCTGTGATTTTACTGTGATTGGGCGACCAAAAGTCTCGATACTATAAAAGTATGAGAGATAGAGAAAAACATCTGAGACAGAGAAGAACCAGAGGCCTGTGGGTCATCATCAGACAGGAAGCAAGTGAAATGTAACCGTATATATACATATATATATATATATATATATATATATATATATATATGTATATATATAAAACTTTGCTGCTTTTTATAACTTTTTCCTGCTTTGTCCAGTGATCTGTTTCATTGTATGCAGACTTGAATATTCAGTAGAACCCTTAACTCTCGGCATCTGTCTGAAGAATATGGTGATCTGACAGTCTCATCCCATTATCTGTCAGTATGAAGAATATTCAGGGTCAAAGTTAGCGGCGGCAGCCTGCATGATGGACCTCCCGCTACGGCTTTGGATTCTGACTCTTGTCATCCTGACAGATCTGCGCCATGTACTTCATGTCACCGCGGTGAAGGACTTCTCTGCTTACCTTTTTATGAGATCTGAATTCATAAATTTCGAGATACTTTTGTCTCTGTATCGCACGTCAGGTCTTCTAAAGCTCAAAATGTTATATAATATCATTACACTGTCTGCAAGCCTTCTACAGTATCTATCCATTGTTAGGAAGGAGAATTGGTGAATTTGAGCTTTTTTTTTTCTTTTAGTGTTTATTCGGTTGCTGGCAGCGGTTTTAGTGATGGATCCATGACGGGATTTTGTTGTGTTCGGCCTGAGGTCTATACCCGGGGCAGGTTATATGGCTTGTGTCTGTATTTTTTCTGTACAGTCTTGTATACAGTTTATTTTCCGGTATAGAAAGTGTCTGCAGTCATTTATGTATTCTGTTACTATGCGCTGTGTTTTATGTGTAGCATTTACTATTGGACGTCCCTCTGTTGTATTGCAGATTTCTGCTTATTAAAGTTTCTGGTCCGGTTGTAGTCAGATATTTACTTGTTTCCTTGTTCCTAGTTAGTTCTGTCCTGAGTAGAGATGAGCGAACCTTGAGCATGCTGGAGTCCATCCGAACCCGAACGTTCGGCATTTGATTAGCGGTGGCTGCTGAAGTTGGATAAAGCCCTAAGGCTATGTGGAAATCATGGATATAGTCATTGGCTGTATCCATGTTTTCCAGACAACCTTAGAGCTTTATCCAAGTTCAGCAGCCCCCGCTAATCAAATGCCGAACATTCGGGTTCGGATCGACTCGAACCCGAACCCGGTTCGCTCATCTCTAGTCCTGAGCCATCATTCAGTAATACTACTCCTTTCAAGATTACTACTCCCATTGGAATCTGATATCTAATGCCTTAAATAATGCCCCTCCTCCATTTACCCGATTTCTGCCAAACGTAAAACATCATAAATTCGGTGCGACCACGCCTCATCCCCACCTTTCCACCCCACTACCAGTCTTCCTGGTGCACACCATAGAATATGCTAAAATCTGCGTCTTTTCCATGATGTATGCTAGAGGGGCCCTCTATTGTTAAAGAGATTGTATCGCCTATGGGTTTTTTTTAACACATTCTTTTTTTGTTTTTATTTTTTAATTATATTCTTTTAATCTTACTTTCTTTCCATAATTATTGGGAAAGCTGTTCTGCTCTGTTAACAGCAGTTCAGGGACTTGCTTTACTGCAGCTACATTGATAAAAAAAACATAGCAGTCTAGAGATGACTTTTATGGGAGAGTCTTCTGGGCACGCTCTATGACCTGTGCATAGATAAAAGGGTTGTGTCTATTTTCACTGGTTAATCCTGTAAAAATCCTATAAGAAAGCCTTGTGGGCATGCTCTGTTACTTGTTCAGAGTCATTTACAGTGAACGTCTGTATCTTCGAACTATTATCTCAGGTTGTAGGGATCCTACAGGAGAGTCTTGTAAACATGCACTATGTAGGAAAAGGAAGGAGGGGGAGGGGAATTTTTGTCCTTCTGCTATTGTCATTGATGGATCCTATATTATCTGTTTCCAGCTTTATAGTAAAGCTGTTACTTTTTATTGTAATCCTCTTGTTATGAGCAGGAATAATCCTCCGGCTCTGTGGACAGTGTGAAAACTATAATATCTCAGGATTTTTTATATAATTGAAAAATATATTTTTTTATTTAAGAAAAAAACCCAATAACAATTCTTAACCAAACGTAACAAAAAAAACGTGATTTAAACGATTTGGTCGCTTTTTGACGATGTTATTATTATGTTATTATTATGGGGGGATATAAAGTGCCGACATTGCGTAAGGTTAAATAATTGTAAAACAAGCTAACAAACAAAATTTTTTAAAAATCATCGTTTAAAACGTTACGGTATTACAGAACCCAAAGCAGAAGGGTCATCGTCTTGGGAATATGCAGTGTTTGTCTTTTCATGTTTTAATGGGCACATTTTTCATCAATGCTCTAAGGGCATAAGAGAAAGATATTTCAGAAAGCAAATATCACTATGCTAACATAGCTGCAAAGGAAAAGGGTATGTAGGTCACACAGCTTTCTCGCTTGAAGGAGTCTTTAACCCACAGAGAAGCTCCCCGCACCACACACACGTATATACAATTTACTTTATATAGAACAGAAATGCTACGTGGAATCTGGATCACAGAACGTCGACTGTAAAGACCGCGCACGGAGGAATATTTAAACGGCCGTCAATGAAAAAGCCAAATTGGAGGAGCACGCAACGAATGGAGAAAAGGTTTTATTTACTGGGTTGTTTTTAGCTAAGAAGAAGCATCAAGAAGGGATCAAGTGGGATAGAAAACTGATGAAGAATGTGATGGGTTTTCTCAACGGCTTACAAAAATTCTGAATTCTCGAGCTGAAATTTAGAACATTCATTATTTAGTAAATAAAAGAACGAGCGGAAGATTTCCGGATAGATGTACGAGTAAGAAGAACTGGTTGATAGAGAGGTGGAATCGTACAACAGAGATGATAACGGCCTGGTACAAAAACGTCAAGACTGGAATTACGTCTTATAAGGCTACAAGCTGAAGTCCGGGAAATATATGAATTATATAGACCAAGCAATCTGACTTTTTTGTCTACAATTAGTTGGCTTACTGGTACCAATATCCTGCGCCAATTTTTTTTATGCAGTGTTGGCATAACTGTCACAGGCCACACCCCTCTTTCAAAAGACCACACCCCTTGTCAAGAGGGGCTTGAAAAGAGTCCATACACAAATCGTGTGGTCAAAGATGTCTAAAGTTTTCCAATTTTAGCACATTGGACGGATTTATCAAGACCGGCTCATATGCTAGTCTTAAATTAGGCCCCGTCCTCTTTTCCCTTGCCGGATTTACTAAGAGATGCATGCCTCTTGGTAAATCCGACCTGCCATGCGCCTGACCCTGCGTCCGGCACAACAAATCTGCAGCTGCTTCCAGCAAGTGTAGATTTGTATAATGATTTACGTCTGTGTGCAGGCGTAAATAATAAGAATTGAGGCGAAGAAAGAGGCTACGCAGCCGCCCTGTAATCGGGCGAGCGGGGGATACGGCAGACGTACACCAGGGAAAAGAGGCGAGCCTGCATCTTCTCCCTGGTGCACGCCCCAGCAGAAACTTTCTTAAATGTCCCCCTTTATGTCTCTCTCCTATCTATCTATCTATCTATCTATCTATCTATCTATCTATCTATCTATCTATCTATCATTTATCTATCTATCTATCTCTCTATCTATCATCATATATCTATCTATCATCTATCTATCTCTCTATCTCTCTATCTATCATCATATATCTATCTATCATCTATCTATCTCCTATCTATCTATCTATCTATCTATCTATCTATCTATCTATCTATCTATCTATCATTTATCTATCTATCTATCTATCATCATATATCTATCTATCATCTATCTATCTCTCTATCTCTCTATCTATCATCATATATCTATCTATCATCTATCTATCTCTCTATCTATCTCTCTATCTCTCTCTCTATCTATCCATCCATCTATCTATCTCCTATCTATCTATCTATCTATCTATCTATCTATCTATCTATCTCCTATCTATCTATCTATCTCCTATCTATCTATCTATCTATCTATCTATCTATCTATCTATCTATCTATCTCCTATCTATCTATCTATCTATCATTTATCTATATATCTATCTCTCTATCTATCATCTATCTCTCTCTCTCTCTATCTCTCTCTCTATCTCTCTCTCTCTCTCTCTCTCTCTCTATCTATCTATCTTTTTTTTCTAAATAAGATAATTTTTATTGAACATTTTTCAATTTTACAGCAAAATAATCCCACTCTCCTCCACCCACATCCACCCACAACCCATCCACCCATCTATCTATCTATCTATCTATTATCAATTTCCTATCTATAGCTCAGATGGGTGCACCGCCTCTAGGTAGCCAGACTCCAAAGCTTCTCTACAGTCCAGACAAACAAATGGAATAGGCGGCATTCTAGTATAAAGTGATCAAAGATCTCATCATAGGACTGAGACCTCGCACATGGCAGGGGAATAAAGCAAGAGGCTTTCTCACTTTATACTGGAGTGCCGCCTATTCCATTTCCTGTTTTTCTATAGGTGCCAACACATCCAGGGTCTGCGGACAATAACTACAAGAGATTACAGCATTTAAGTTACAATTTAGTACACCATCAGTACAGACTAGAAAAGTGAGCGACGTTTCAGTCTCCTCTCGTGAATGTGCAAGTGACCCGGCCGCTCAATCATAAAGCTTAATGAATCACACATGTGCAATACCAGCCAATATTATGTAAAGAAACATGACATCACTTCTCTGCGGACCATGAAGTGCATCGTATCACAGATACATTTACCAATAATAATTCATGTACAATGACAGTGTATTAAAAGTGAAAACATACTATACTACATATAAAAGATTCATGTATGGATCATGTACCACTCATAATAAGTATAGAAACATGGAAACTCCATTAGAAACATGGCATGGCTAGTGTGAGTGCAACACTCTTTACATACTGTATATGTTGTTCTAGTATATAGGTCCACAATCCCCTCAGGCTCCATATACCATAATGGGTACATCATGCTCACTAACCCCATGGCCAAAGGATAAACCAAGAGGAATTAATTTATCTATGCACCATAAACCTATATACACATTGGAGTTATGACTAGCAGCTAATACCTAGAGTAACCGGCTTGTGCAGCATGGACAGCAACTAGACGGCCTTGGAATGACTCAATTAGGTCCTCATAGGTGTGTTGAGTCATGATGACTGCATCCCACAGCTGCTGGAGATGGTCCCACAGATCTTCAGTTAAGCCAAGATCTGGAGATTTTGGGGGCCAATGTAGTACTTGGTCTTGGCCATGCTCTTCCAACCAATGTCAGACATTTCTAGCCATGTGATGTGTTGCATTGTCTGGAGAATCCCATCGACACCAAGGAAGACAATCAGCATGTATGGCTGTACATGATCTGTGAAGATGGATTCAGCTGAGATCATCTCCACATGGATGAGTAACTTAGAGATTCCACAATCGCATCCCTTAGACCACCACCAGCTTTTGTTCTTCTAGTAATGTCTGAAAGGTGTTTGTTTTCTGATGTCCATCTATTTGATGAAGCAGAAATGTAACTTATCTGAAAAAACAACCCTTTACTAGTGATGAGCGAATAGTGAGATATTCGAATATTCGCTATTCGTACGAATATCCCGCGAATATTCGATCGAATATTCGATCCCATTAAAGTCTATGGGAACAAGTATTCGATTAGTGAAAAACATCTATTTGATTATTTGGAGGGTGAAACCGGAAGCTGGGGGATTTGAACGCTTATCGAATATTTATCGAATATTCGCGGGATATTCGTACAAATATCGAATATTCGAATATCTCACTATTCGATCGAATATCTATTCGATCGAACAGTATTCGCTCATCACTACCCTTTACCAATCAGTGGAGTTCCAGTTCCAACATTGCTGTGAAAATTGAAGCCTTTTCTGCCTAGGGAGCTTGGTGCAGTGGCCATCTGCCTTCTTTGTAGGGTTCACTGAACGGTTGTTTTAGACACATCTGGTAGCCCTCAGTTCATTTTGGTAGGTGGCTGCATTGCAGCATGTTATTTCAATCTCTAGAATGGATGTGTCACAGATGGACCAGGCAATGGAGGTGGATCCCATGCATTACCGAAGAGTGCTGATGTACCCTCTCCAAGGAGTGGAGTCTAAGGAGACCCCTGTTCTCACCAGAGCCTGTGGCAAGGCAGGATGGTCTTCACTGCAGGAAACTCCCAGGTCGCTTACCTCAAAGAAGGTCCCTAGTGACCACCAAAAAAAGGAAAGGAAAAAGTACTGGAACCCAGGACTATATGCTCTACTTCAGTGGATGGACTTCAAAATACAATGTGAAGACATTGTTCAGACCGGAGCTGGGCAGAGAACTAGGAATAGAACAAGATCCAAACAACTAGAAGGTCACTAGGAAGCGAGGAAGTGGCGGATGGTCAGTGAGCACAGGCGTGGTTTGCTGACTGAAACATACCCTCAGGCGATAAGTCTAGAATTCACTAGAACCTGTATGCTGAGTCTACAAATATAGGTGAACGGATGTATGTCTGCCACTAGAGGGATCCCAATCCCCCAGGAAGCCTGCCCAGCACAGGTGAGAAGATGCTAGAAGACACTAAGAGCAGGGGAGTGAACAGATCGAAACGCAGTGCATCCTTAAGCAGGTAGGGGATAACGGACATGATCGCCTGCCGTTACAGGATACAATTATTTCCCCGGTTGAGCCCAGGCAACTTTCTTGCAAGTTCTCCTGTACCATACAATGCCGCCACCATTTGTCCACTCACTATAGCACCACAGCAGTGAACAGTTCACAAATTGTTCAGTGTTAAAAATACTGCCACCCTTGGGCCAAAAGCCAGATATCATCTCTTTTTGCAACTCTGAATTGCCCCTTTTAACCATGAGGGAAATTTAAGCAGACACCCTATCCACATCTTATATACCCGCCAAGACACGTCAAACATAGGAAGCAGTCATAATAATGTAACTCCACTGTGTATCTATCAAAGGTATCACAAAGAGAACGTCTACATCATGTCCCGATCCCCGAGGACCTGCAGTAGACATTACACATGGTATCAGTCTAGCCCAGATTATATTAGCATTTTATTATGTACTTTTTAACTTCTTCGACTTTGTCATAATTTTTTATATATTTCTGACTGTCGGATAAGCCAAACTCCTAGACAATCTGGCACCAATAATAATCTAATTGATGCTGCATTATATGATGTGAGTAATATGTCAAGACTATGTCGGTACTAATGCTATTAAGATATGTAAAAATAGCTCTTATAGTTACCATTCATTCTATGTAATACATAAAACAGTCAATCTCCTAAGTAAAAAAAAAAAAAAACACATTAAAGATCAGTGAAGACTTATGATAAAGTCTTTTTTTTGGCCAGTGAATTCACATCAACTGATTTCAATGCAACTGTGATATATTGGGAGACTCGGACAGCCCACAGGCAAGTGTTTATAGTAGCCGGCCAAATAAAACCTATAATGTAACGCAGATCTAAAAGATAACATGTTGGCTATTTGCAGCCAGTACTAGAGGGAGTTTACCAAACCTATTTACTAAAATTGTGTATTGCTTAAGGCTGTATTACACAAAGCAATTATCGGCCGTATTTGGCCAATTATCGCTTTGTGTAATAAAAGGCAATGATCAGCGATATGCACAGTGTCGGCCGATCGTTGTCTTTTGTTGTCTTTCTACATGTTGAAAGACAAATGACTTGGATAGTATTAACCTGCTGTCATTGGACCGCGTAACAGGAGCAGGGGCAGCAGTCTGCTGCTATTTCCTATGATTCCCCCCCCCCCCACTATCTCCTATGAGCCCCTCCCCTCACTATTACACACGCCAACAACAAGCAGGGAACGAGGAGCAAGATTGGCACTCACTTGCTCCCGGTGATCACCCCGCATAATGGAGGCTTCAGATACAGTACATTTTCAAATTGCAGCTCTTCGGCTCCCATCTTGGGATGAAAAGCATTCTTCTTTAACTTAGACTTCGATTGGCCAAGATTTATCACGTCTTTAAACACTGTTGTCTAACTTTATACCACCTATTGATCTGGAACACTTGCATGAGTAAGTTAACCCTATTGTGTTACTATACAACTGAATGTATAGCAGGTAATGTTGAGTGGATCTGTCAAACCTTTTGGATTTGGCATTGTTGTCTGAATTTGAATGCTCAGCATTTTATTACCTGAGGCTGCAGAAGTTGGATGCTGCCCAACACTACAGCCATAGTTGCATGGCCTATGGCTGTATCCATGTTTTTCAGGAATCCTTAGGGCAGCATCCAACTTCTGTAACTGCGGGGAATCAAATTCTGAGCATTTGGGTTCGGAGAACTCAAACAGTTTGACACATCCACTCAACACTAAGAGCAGGTGGTGGCTAAGGGTAGTTACCATGTGAGCTTAGTGTACCTAAACTTTCTGACCATTTCTGACATGTCGTGATCAGTGGAGGTCCAGCTGCCGAAATCCCCACCAATCCCTAGATTAAACTGACAGAAGTTTTCTTTTCTGCTCGGCTTTATCTGGTGGATGGATGCAGTAAAAGTCTATAAGGTTTAAAGGAAAGTGTACAGAAATGAAGGCTCAGCCAAGCGCTTGTGTGATCTAGGGATTGGTGGGAATCTTTGGAAAGATGATTGGGATTTTGAAGTATGATACCATATACATCCATCATGACATCACATTGAATGTACGGCCCAATTCATGTCAGAAGATTTGTGATCCATTCTGTATTTCTATAAGTTTGGCTGATTTCCCATTAAAAAAAAAAAAAGTTATCATCTCATATCGCTACCAGAATGTCACATCGCCGAACTCATAGGAACCTTCTAAGCAAAGATATCCTTACAATTGTTTTCTAACCTTGCACATTCATATAGTGTTTTGTAGAAATTCTAAAAGTCAAGGCCATGTAATCAATAAAGCGCCGGCATTGTGTAAATGTTACTGAATACAGAACATGGAGCTCCTGGGACTCCCAAGAACTGACTGGAACCTTATGATAACAACAGTGGAAATGAGATAGGCACAGCCACTTCTAAGCTTGAGCCTTTGGGAACAAAAATTGGAGGACTAAACATTTTACAAAAAGACAAAATTTTCTCACTTAGTGTTCAGAAATATCTTTTTTTTTACTGGTTAATGTTGTTTGAAGAGTCAAATAGTAAAGTAAGTTTTAAGAAAATGATTACAATGTAATACTTCCAGAAGATGTCTTTGAATAATATGTGTCTCCATTTTTTTTCTACCAAAAAGGCACTATGTCTTATTTTCGGGAGATGTCTTATTTCTCTCCACCCCGCCCCGTAATACTAGTCCATCTAGTCGGCCCTTTTAGTATTTTCCTTCTTATTATCTTAGGATAGATATATGTATATCCCAGACAGGTTATTACTACTCTTTCAGTGATATTTTCTTGCATTGCTTCTGATCTTTCCCCCAACTAACCTTTCACTGTGTTCTCTTGTTCTTCTTCTTGTTATTTTCTAAAAACACTTCCCTCCAGAACCTTTTTTTTGTCAGCATGCCTTTGGACTGGAGATTCGTATTCAGGAGTCCTCTAAGCCCCGCCTATTTGACACTTCAGCACCAGAATAAAATATTTTTTTTTAAATCTGAATCCCAGCACCAGGAGAAAAGGCGAGCCTAGGACCAGGCATGCATTGAGAAAAGTCACTGAACAGTATTGGAGATTTGGGGACAGTGTCGGGTCAATACTGATTGGCTTTAAAGGATATAATAATGATCCATAGAGTAATTGTTAATAGTATACTGGGACTAGATAAGGAAGAGAAATGTAATAAATGTTCTTGTTGACGTCGACCAATGGTAATGCACTTAGTTCTTGCTGCGAGTCAAATCTTATTATAACCTGAAACACGACCCTTGGAATTCCACATTAAATTAATCAAGGAAATGAAAAATCTTCTACAGATGTGTATTTGACGTATTCTCTCTCTTTGGAAATGAGTTATTACTTCTTCATGACTAATACATGACCTTTCATGTACAGCATTGTATCTAATAAGAATGAATGGAATCAGGCAGAACTATCGTGTGGGTGGTACTAAAGGCAAGGTGGTAGCCTTTATAGCATAGGATCTTTCCGGATCATAATTTTTTGTGAGATCCTATAACACGTGTCTACTGGACACTTGTTGGTTTCATGTTAACTACACTGCTGTCCTTACTCTCACAATGTTTGCTTGTAACTAGTGGAGATTTGACAGTATGGCTTCAATCCAGATGGCACCAGACCTATGACTAACCGGACAACTGGGCTTCACAGTCTTCATAGAATGTAGACATTGGGAGAAGCTCTCCATGTACACCTCTGCTATATATCTCCAATGGATGCCATGTATAGTGATGAGCGCACATGATCATACGAACATGCCACTAATTGTTTGTGTTCGGAATGGTTATTTTCGAACATGGGAACAATTATCTTGTGATGTACGTAACTGTGTAAGTTTCCTCCCACCAATTTGAAAGAGCCAATGAGTGTGTGGGGAAGGAAGGTAATGTAGTAGCCACGTTCACTACTGGCATTACTGTGACTGGCTGTACGATTAGCATAATTACGTACTTTACGTACATGCTATAAAAACACAACGCTGAGGCAAATTCTCTCACAGTCTTTCCTGATTCTTGTGCCGTTCAGTAGGGAAAGTGACACGAGCAGGGACAGCATCTGAATTTAGCTAGGCAGCAATATTCACAGTGGTAGTTAGTGTAGGGAGGGAGAGCTGACCAAGTAGGGCTTAGGATGGTGTGACATGGTTAGTGTAGGGAGGGTGACGGAATCCAGCTTTGCACCTGATAATCTGTATGCATGTGTGTAGATCGAAACGTACGCTTCCACTGTACGTTCGTTATTTGTTCATGAATGTTCAACAAACATGAACCGATCACAATCATTTTTTGTTGTTGTTGTGTTTGGGATCCGAAACAGAAAGTTTCCAGTTTGAATGGGAAATGTAGACCCATTGTATGGTGATGACTCATGATTAGTGTTGAACTGTTCAGTTCGGCAACATTCTCCGAACCTGAGTGCTCGACATTTGACTCCCGGCAGCTGGAGAAGTTGTATGCTGCCCTAGGGCTGCCACAAAAACATGGCTGTATGGCTGTATCCATGTTTTTCTGTCAGCCCTAGGGTGAAATCTGACTTCTCCAGCCGCCAGGAGTCAAATATCATGCACTGTATCCATGTTTCCTGGCAGCCCTAAGGTGGCGTCGAACTTCTCCAGCTTCCGGAAGTCAAATGCAGTGCATTCAGGTTCAGAGGACATTATTCAACCTGAAAAGTTTGGCAATTCCGCTCAACACTACTCGTTTTCCAAAGTTATGGAATGCATTAATGTTATCTTTCAAGGCATATGTATGACGTCAGAAGATCAATTTTTAATGGATTTGGATGGTTGTCTTGTAACATACTTGGCATGGATCTCTTACCTTTTAATACTCTCTTGACTTTTTTTTTAGTTAAGATACAGTGTAGATCAGTATTTTTCCTTTCCCCTTTTTGAAAAATTTTCCCCTTCCAATAGGTTTATCTCTCATTCTGTGCTTCCAAGCAACAAAGAATCTGATGCACTGGGTACACTGGTTTTCCACCATTCAGATTCTCTTATTGTCTGTACCCTGCACATCAGTGCTGCCCAATCGACCCCATTGACTTATAATGGAATCCATTGGGTTTTGTCAAGGTGTCCACAATTTTGGAGCTTCATGCAGTGATTTTTCTTGAGAAAAAAAATTATTTAACTAAAATGTATTCTGAGGCTCTTATCTGTGTTAGTACCTTTACACCAACAGAAAGTGAAGGAGTACTCCAGTGTCAGGAAATAAAAAATAGAAACATCTGCAGAACCCAGTCTGTCCCAGTCCAAAAATCCATTTGTTTTGGGGGTCTTATTCCTGTGCTTCCTGGTTAAGAAGTTGTTCAGTACTACAATTCCCAGTATGCATTGCCTTCTCTCAGCTCTTATCACTGTCCTACCACCCTGCCTACTGCCCTCACACAGTATTTCTGCCAATGTTTGTACTCAGAACTGTTGCAGAACATCTCATTTTACAACAGACAATCACATAATAAGGTTGCAGCACCTGCTGCGTATATTCCCTGTCTTCCCTTTAAAGGGGTAGTGCGGCGGTAAAGAATTATTGACAGAATAAAACACATTACAAAGTTATACAACTTTGTAATGTATGTTATGTCTGTGAATGGCCCCCTTCCCCGTGTCCCCCCACCCCCACCCGTGTACCCGGAAGTGTGGTGCGCTATACATACCTGTCACGTGCCGACTCGTCTCCAATCTTCAGTCTGCTATGTCGTCTTCGGGCGGCCGGGCCAAATCCCTCCGAGCGCAGTTTGGCTAAGCCAATCGCAGCTGAGCAGCTGATGACGTGGCCGCGTCATTGGCTGCTCAGCTGCGATTGGCTGAGCACAGTTATGCTCAGCCAATCGCGGCTGAGCAGCCGATGACGCTGAAGAGGGCGGCCGGCACTCAGGACGCTCGGAGGGATTCGGCCCGACCGCCCGAAGACGACATAGCAGACTGAAGATTGGAGACGAGTCGGCACATGACAGGTATGTATAGCGCACCACACTTCCGGGTACACGGGTGGGGGTGGGGGGACACGGGGAAGGGGGCCATTCACAGACATAACATACATTACAAAGTTGTATAACTTTGTAATGTGTTTATTCTGTCAATAATTCTTTACCGCCGCACTACCCCTTTAAGGCATTATTCATCACAAGACAGTGTAATGTAAACACGTCTCATCCTCACTAAATATCCCCCAAAACATATATGTAAATGTTTATATGATGGGCTTAGAGACAAGATCCAGCCAAGTCTCCTGTGATATCAGAAGATGATGACTTATCTCAGGAAACAGGAAGGAGCTGGAGACAATACCACACTGCATGATTCTTCTACTTCATGTTAGAGGTGAATGACACAATGCAAAACAATTTGTGATAACACTATATTAGTAAGTTATAGACAGTGGTGCCTTGAATTACGAGCATAATTTGTTACGGCACCATGCTTGTAATCCAAATTACTCTCAAACTAAAGCAAGTTTTCCCATAAGAAGTCATCAAACTGCAGACAACTGGTTCCACACCCCAAAAATAACGTTTTTTTTTTTTTTTTAATTCTGAATAACATGGAAAACTAATGAAACAAACATTTAGAAACATCTGAATATGGCATATTATAAGTTACTGTACAGTTTACAGTGTGTATAGCTGAGTGTGAGTGCAGGCACATTATAGCAGCAGTGTGTATAGCTGAGCGTAAGTGCAGGCACATTATATCAGGAATAGAGAGGATGAGAAACGCAAGGGCTGAGAGAGACTGCAGGGAGCATGAAGGAATGAGCAGGACAGATGTGGGCACAGTATAGCAGCACTCTCTGTCCGTGGAGAGAGGGGTTACAGCTATAAAGAGATTACCTCCACCGTCCTGTCCCCTGATGCTAGCCCCAGCCTAAAGTGGATCTGCTATGATTTTGAGGGTGAGGGAGACTTCCTGGGTCAGAGTGCAGGGCTGTAGACCCCGCTATGCAGACCACTCCCCCCCCCACTCAGTACAGGGAGATCTTAAACCTAAGCAATGCTCTTAAACCAAATTACAATTGAGAAAAACTGTGAGCTCTTCTTTCAAAACGCTCTCAATCCAAGTTACTCTTAAACCAAGGTACCACTGTATTATCTTGGGGCATAAAGCCTTATTCCAATACATTATGATCCCCTTTAACCTGGTATTTGATAACCTATGAGCTACAATAATGTGTATCAGATTTTGGGGGGTGGGGGGATGGTGGATTTCCCTTTTAATCAACTACTGTCCCTGACCCCTTCAACCTTCAAAGCAAAGTCTGATATATATGGTTCTGAATCTAGAAAGTGTGACTTATGAATAATTTGCAGAATCAGAAACCACAGTATCCAAATTCTTGTTTCCCACCGCACACGACGGCCAGGCAAATTACCAATAATTTCTTATTAGAAAGATGAAATACAAATATTAAGTGGAAGGTCTACCATAATAACAAAGTTCAAGTGTAACTTGCAGTAGTGTGTCAGATTTAGCTTAATAATTTATATTATCCAGTGTGCCATGTCTAATCCTAATATATTATTTAGTACGACGGAACAATTATAGCAGCAAATCATTTCCTTTCACAGGTATTACGTTAATATTGAAACTGTGCTTCCCTTACAATGACCTCAATTATTCCGGAGGTGTGTACTCCGCTCCTTGCTTCTCATAGTCATTGGGAAATCAATACAGACAGAACATAAAATAGTCAGCAGATAGACACATACTCTTATTATTAATTTATTCATTATTTAACTTGATTGGCAGTTTAAGAGTAACTTAGATTGAGAGCGTTTTGCAAGAATTGTAACTTGGTTTAAGAGCATTGCTTTGGTTTAAAGCGACTCTGTACCCACAATCTGTCCCCCCCCCCCCCCCCTCCCAAACCGCTTGTACCTTCGGATAGCGGCCTTTAATCCAAGATCTGTCCTGGGGTCCGTTCGGCAGGTGATGCAGTTATTGTCCAAAAAAACAACTTTTAAACTTTCCCAAACATGCCCAACGGCCGGGGCTTGCATTTGTTTATGCATTAGGCTGGCACCACCTCTCCGTCCTTCCTCCCCGCCCTCCTCGTCATTAGGAATGATCCAGGAACATTTACTGCTGTTTGAGCTTTACACAGGTGCCTTAACGATCCAGCCCATGTTCATTATTCACACAGGTGGGGAATAGGAAGCAATCTACCTGGAGCATTCCTAATGATGAGGAGAGTGGGGAGGAAGGACAGAGAGGTGGTGCCAGCCTAATGCATATACTAATGTAAGCCCCGGCCGTTGGGCATGTTTGGGTAAGTTTAAAAGTAGTTTTTTTGGACAATAACTGCATCACCTGCCAAACGGACCCCAGGACAGATCATGGATTAAAAGCAGCTATCTTACGGTACAAGTGGTTTGGGGGGTCAGAATGTGGGCACAGAGTCGCTTTAAGAGCTCACTGTACTGGGTGGTAGGGGGAGTGGGGGAGGGGCATGGTCTGCATAGCAGGGTCTACAGCCCTTTACTCTGACCCAGGAAGTCTCCCTCACCTTCCAAATCATAGCAGATCCACTTCAGGCTGGGGCTTGCATCAGGGGACAGGACTGTGGAGGTAATCTCTTCATAGCTGTAACCCCAGAGACAGAGAGTGCTGTTATACTGTGACCACATCTGCCCTGTTCATTCCTTCCTGCTCCCTGCAGTCTCTGCCAGCCCTTGTGTTTCCCATCCTCTACATTTCTGCTATAATTTGCACTTAGCTAGGAGGGACGGAGGGGTGGTGCACAGATACTCCCGTTTGGCACTGGCTGCAAGTTTAAAAGTTGTTCTTTAGGACAATAACTGAATCACCTGCCGAATGGACCCCAGGACACAAGTGGTTTTGGGGGGGGGGGGGGGGGTCAGATTGTGGGTACAGAGTCGCTTTAAGGCACAGCCTGTGGGGGGGTAAATGTACGTCCATGGTCATTAAGGGGTTAAACTTTTATTAGGGGAGGGTTTTTTTTATTAATGAAAAAACTTCTTTTTTATTTTTAATACAGCACTGATCGATTAGATCAGTGCTGTATTACCCTTGTCTGCTACAAACCAGATCTACAGAATGCCAAGGCAATCGGACTGTGCCCACTAATAGCCGCTGTCCCGGGCTGCAGATAGCCCCTCCCCCCTCTCTAGATTGCCTCCCGCCTCTTTTGTTTTGATTACATCTGTGGGTACAGCACATGACCCGCGTCTCCATTCATTCCTTATGGGGCTGCCAGAAAGAGCAGAGTATTGGGACCAAAACCCTATATATAAGGCAGTCAGAGCTCCATTGCTTCTATGCATGGCTCTTAATCCTCTGAACAGAACAGACAGAGTTAAATAATAAAATTTTCATTACCTGCAGACGACGTGTACATATGCTACAGTATGCACATAATGTATGGAGCATCCCTGTTTAAATTTTCCATGAATACTTATATTCACATGTGATGGGCTCTGCGCCTTGCGATGTGGGTTACTGTGCTAGAGGCTTCTTCTACAGGGAATGTCAGGGACTAGAATAATGATTATAGGTGAATATACAGTACAGCCTCTCTGGTGGATGTCACAGAAGGTGCCCAGACGTACCACTTTTACCTTAGTTACACTCTCAGGGCGCCTTCACACCCACCGCATCCGCAGCAGATTTCATGAAGCGGATTCGCAGCAGGAAATCCATTGCGGATCCGGTGTGTGTGAGGGCACCCTAGTAGTATTTTCTGCAGAGCTCATCCTTTTTTCCTCTAAATATCATATCTTCCACTTCACTTAAAGAAATCTTGTATACCTCCAACATTACGTTAGATAACAGTCTACAGAGTAATATAATTTGGTCGCCATGCATTGAAATAACTTTGTTTGGTTTCATATATTTTGCACAAAAAAAACTCAGTTTTATAAATTTTACAGAGTCTCCAGCTTTAGCATCATTACCCTTTCTAAGTCCTCACAACAAGGACATGTATCTAAAACATAGCTCAAATTCCCTACACAGGCATAGATGTAAGGCCTATTGATTTTGCTGTTTTCTGTCACCACTAGGGGGAGCCCTTCTGCATACTATTTTATTATTGAGTCCAATGTAAAACCAGTATTCAGTAAGCTCTCAAGCTCCCTCTAATGGTGTTTACAAGCAATCCGGATGGTATTATTTAAAGCGTAACTATAAAATATTTTGACCTTTCAGTTTTAGTTAGCTTAGGGCATGATAACAATTTTTGCAATATACATTAATAACCTAAAATGAACAGTTTTTTAAATACATAATATTTAAAAAACTACTTACAGCTCTGTCTGGCTCTGACTTATTTCTGCATTCCTGCTGGGCACGCCCCCTCCCTGCAGATCCGTACTTAGAGTACAGACTCTGACAGCAGCATCAGATAACAGCCCTGACACACACATAAACAAACCCTTCCCCCCCCCCCTCCTAGCAGCACCTTCTCCCCCCTCCCCTCACAGAGATCACATAGCAGAGCTGAGGGTGTTGTGTGTGAGGAGCAGCGCAGGGGAGGAGATGGATGGAGGGACAAGTACTCAGTGCGTCAACAAGGAGGGACATCCCAGCCATGACTCCAATGTGCTGCATGACTGAGAGTGGGTGAGTCACTGAGGGGAGCACTACAAGTCCCAGCACAACACAGCTGTAGTCCTTCCATAGTACATATAACATTCACTATCAGATGTCTGCAGCAGGTGCCCCCACCTCCATGGCTGACATTATCCTACAGTGTAATGAGAGCAGATGACTGTATCTAATCCCACTGTGTGTGATACCATCGCCTGGTGCTTTGTATCTAATCTTACATTGGGGTACTGTATGCTGGGGCTGTATCTGATCCTGCTATGTGTGATACATCTGCTAAGGTGCTGGTCAGTGGATAGAGGGACACAGCCAGGGAGATGAGGGATAGGCCACGCCCACTTTCTCTCAGCCAGAAGAAAAATTCATTTATTCCTCTTAGCCAAACAACTGGGGATATCTCAGCGAGCGCACATGCTATCAACACAGTTTAGGGCTCTTTTTAAAGGGTAACACGTGGGCTTTTTATTTGAGAAATTTCATTTTTTGGCTATTGAAATTATAGTTACGCTTTAAATCTATGTCTCAAAAGTAGATTTAGTGCCCTGTAGAAAAAAAAAAACTATGACAACCATAAAGATACTTTAAGAAATTATCACAGAAATAATCATCATTATCCTTTCCAAGCATGAGACCTCACAACAAGGACATGTATTTAAAATATAGCTCAAGTTCCCTGACAGACATAGATGTGAAGCCTATTGATTTTGCTGTTTGCTGTCACCACTTGGAGGCAACCTACTGCATACTATTGTATTATTGAGTCCAATGTAAAAACAGTATTCAATATGCTCTGGAACTCCCTCTAATGGTGGTTACAAGCAATCAGAATGGTATTATATTAATCTATGTCTCAGAAGTACATTTAAAACTCTGTAGGGAAAAACAACTATGACAACCATGAAGATACTTTAAGAAATTATAACAGAATTCGGGTCCCGGGGGTTCTCTATTTTGGACCTATCCTATTTTTTAGACGTGTCCCTTGACAATAACTATTTACAAAAGCCCCCATCCTCCCACTAAGACCCCAGTGATCAGCTGCAATCTATGAGGAAACCTCGCAGTAAATGTTCACTGCTCTTACAGCGCCACCACAGGGGAAACAAAGTATTACACTGTGTCCATTCAAAGTTATAAATTGTCTATATAACATAGAACAGAGCAAGACAGTCACTTTAACTGCTATTCACAATGGTTATGAGATCCTAAATGATGGACCCTCAAGACTCCTTAATATAATATCTGACAATGTTTTTTGTAAACCAAACAACCCCTTCGAAGGGCTTATCCAGGATTACAGAAGCATGATTGTCTTCTTCTAAAAACAGCGCCACACCTGTCCTCAGGTTGTTCATGATATTACAATTCAGCCCTATTCATCTCAATGTAGGTAATTTGCAATACCATACACAAACTGAGGACGTGAGTGGCGCTGTTTCTGGAAGAAAGCAACTATATTTTGGGATCCTACCTACACGCAGTGGCCAATGGCTGCACAATTTTGCCAGTACCAAGGTTTTTCTGGACAAATTGTGCAACCATTGGCCACATCATGTAGGCAGGAATTCTGTTGCTGTTTCGGGATTTTGCCCCTCATCAGTGTGGTCAATGTAGGTTTCTGGCTAGTTCACTGACGTCGAGACACGTGATGGCGTCTCTGCTGTGTTCTTTTGCATATTTGATTTCCCAGGGGGCAATGTTCTAGAATACACTGACGTTGAGACACGTGATCGTGTCTCTGTGGTGTTTTGGTTGATCTCCCTGAGGTCAACCAGCGTCCTTTTGCATGCACCTACTAGTCATTGCTCCCACTAGCCAGAAACCTACTCCACACTGATGAGGGGCAAACCCCCCGAAACAGCTGTCTGTGGATGGATACCTTGCTTAGGTGGTTTCCTTAATTGGAGACATTCCTTAGCTTGGTTGTTCCTTCCTGGAGGAAGGTCTGGCTAGTTAACTGACGTCGAGACACGTGATGGTGTCTCTGCAGTGTTCTTTTGCATATTTGATTTCCCAGGCGGCAATGTTCTAGAATACACTGACGTTGAGACACGTGATGGTGTCTCTGCGGTGTTTTGGTTGATCTCCCTGAGGTCAACCAGCGTCCTTTAGTCTTTCCTTTATGACCTGTTCCCTGTTTATAGTCTGTTCCTGCTTTTGGTTTCAAAGATCTGTCAGATAAATCTGCCTGTGTAAACGCACCATAACAAATGTAAAATTGCCCATAGCTTCCATCATATTAGTACTAGTATACTGTATGTACTGTGGGAGGTGTGGGCCCATAGCTTCCATCACATTAGTACTAGTATACTGTATGTACTGTGGGAGGTGTGGGCCCATAGCTTCCATCACATTAGTACTAGTACACTGTGGGAGGTGTGGGCTGATAGCTTGCATCACAATAGTACTATCATACTGTATGCACTGTGGGAGGTGTGGGCCCATAGCTTCCATCACATTAGTACTAGTATACTGTATGTACTGTGGGAGGTGTGGGCCCATAGCTTCCATCACATTAGTACTAGTATACTGTATGTACTGTGGGAGGTGTGGGCCCATAGCTTCCATCACATTAGTACTAGTATACTGTATGTACTGTGGGAGGTGTGGGCCCATAGCTTCCATCACATTAGTACTAGTATACTGTATGTACTGTGGGAGGTGTGGGCTGATAGCTTCCATCACATTAGTACTAGTATACTGTATGTACTGTGGGAGGTGTGGGCCCATAGCTTCCATCACATTAGTACTAGTATACTGTATGTACTGTGGGAGGTGTGGGCCCATAGATTCCATCACATTAGTACTAGTATACTGTATGTACTGTGGGAGGTGTGGGCCCATAGATTCCATCACATTAGTACTAGTATACTGTATGTACTGTGGGAGGTGTGGGCCCATAGCTTGCATCACATTAGTACTAGTAAACTGTATGTACTGTGGGAGGTGTGGGCCCATAGCTTCCATCACATTAGTACTAGTATACTGTATGTACTGTGGGAGGTGTGGGCCGATAGCTTCCATCACATTAGTACTAGTATACTGTATGTACTGTGGGAGTTGTGGGCCCATAGCTTCCATCACATTAGTACTAGTATACTGTATGTACTGTGGGAGGTGTGGGCCCATAGCTTCCATCACATTAGTACTAGTATACTGTATGTACTGTGGGAGGTGTGGGCCGATAGCTTCCATCACTTTAGTACTATCATACTGTATGTACTGTGGGAGGTGTGGGCCCATAGGTTCCATCACATTAGTACTAGTACACTGTGGGAGGTGTGGGCCGATAGCTTCCATCACATTAGTACTAGTATACTGTATGTACTGTGGGAGGTGTGGGCCCATAGCTTCCATCACATTAGTACTAGTATACTGTATGTACTGTGGGAGGTGTGGGCCCATAGCTTCCATCACATTAGTACTAGTATACTGTATGTACTGTGGGAGGTGTGGGCCCATAGCTTCCATCACATTAGTACTAGTATACTGTATGTACTGTGGGAGGTGTGGGCCCATAGCTTCCATCACATTAGTACTAGTATACTGTATGTACTGTGGGAGGTGTGGGCCCATAGCTTCCATCACATTAGTACTAGTATACTGTATGTACAGTGGGAGGTGTGGGCCCATAGCTTCCATCACATTAGTACTAGTATACTGTATGTACTGTGGGAGGTGTGGGCCCATAGCTTCCATCACATTAGTCCTAGTATACTGTATGTACTGTGGGAGGTGTGGGCCGATAGCTTCCATTACATTAGTACTAGTATACTGTATGTACTGTGGGAGGTGTGGGCTGATAGCTTGCATCACATTAGTACTAGTATACTGTATGTACTGTGGGAGGTGTGGGCCCATAGCTTCCATCACATTAGTACTAGTATACTGTATGTACTGTGGGAGGTGTGAGCTCCACCACCCACCAATATTAAAATCATATATCACCTGTGTAACTGTCGGACTGTTAACCTAGAAAGTGTGTCACCGAATACTAAATCTCAGTATATCTCTCCTGCTATTTCCGTTATATATTACACCTGTACTTTGCACTGTTTATGTTTCCTGCTAATATAAGAGATAATTTTTTTTATTAAGTTACAGAAAATGCCTATACTATCACAAGAAAAGTCTATCAAAGGCATACCCTGGAGAAGTTGTGTAGATTTGCAAATTACTTTTAATGGAAAATCTCAAGTCTTCCAGTACTTATCAGCTGCTGTATGTTCTGCAGGAAGTGGTGTAATCTTTCTAGTCTGACACAGTGCTCTCTGCTGTCACCTCTGTCCATGTCAGGAACTGTCCAGAGCAGGAGAGGTTTTCTATGGGGATTTGCTGCTGCTCTAGACAGTTCCTGACATGGACAGAGGGGGCAGCAGAGAGCACTGTGTCAGACTGGAAAGAATACACCACTTCCCTCTACCATTCCTCTATCCAAATGGACGATACAAGGCAGTATTGTTGGTGGGAAAAATCCTTTTAGGAGCTAAGCTGATAAACCTCCCAGTACTTATCAGCTGCTGCATGTCCTACAGGCATATTCTTTCCAGTCTTAGGCTATGTTCACATGTAGTATGAGACCGGCCGTCTGGTCTCAGAAAAGATCATCCCGGCTGGTAATGCAGTACCGGCTGGATGATCTCTAGCGCCGCTGAGTTTTGATGCAGGCGCATCCGTGCGTGCCCACATCAGAACTCCCCACTGCACACTATGGAGCGTGCGGCCGGAGCTGTTCGCTTCATATTGTGCACTGACAGGGTTTTCTGCGGCCGCTATTCACTGAATAACGGTCGCAAAAAACTGACTTGTCAGTTTTCTACGGCACCTCTAGAGATTCCCTCGGCCTGCAGCACAACGTAGGTTCCGTACCAATAACGGCCGTTGCAACAACGGCCGTTATTAGTACTGAACTTACGTTGTGTGAACATGGCCTTACACAGTACTCTCTTCTGCCACCTCTGTTCATGTTAGGAACTGCCCAGTGCTCTGCACAGTTCCTGACATGGACAGAGGTGGCAGCAGAGAGCACTGTGTCAGAATGGAAAGAATACATCACTTCCTGCAGGACATACAGCAGCTGACATGTACTGGAAAGCACAGATAAAAATAAAGGGGGTTGTGTATAGAGAGTACAGGGCTCATAGACGGAGCTGACTGTACAAGTAGAGACACATTACTCATTTATGAATCTCTGTTTATAAATCCCTCGTGAGAAGTGGAACCCATAAGGGGATAGTTATTTCCCAATAGTTTTATCAGCACTTTAAGAATAAATGATGATAATATGTTTCTCATTAGCTCATGTCTGCTCTACTTTCATGTCGTCGAAAAGTGAGCAAGTTAAATGGATCAAAAACAGGAAGATAAGAATAATTTCCGTCCTCTCTCTCTCCGCCTAAATCTACAACTCAGCACTCCCATAGTCGATTTAAAGATTTTTTTTTTTCCACTCTCTTTATTTTTTTTTCTTCATAACCAATTAACGATTAAAAATCCTTTTAAATATTGTGAATTATTCCTGCTGATCGTGTTCAAAGAGACTGTGTGTAAATCAGAAAGGTTTTCATTATCTGCCCATGAAAGCATTGCTATTAACTAGGAAAGGAACGCATTGTAGCTGGGAGTGATGAATAGAAGGCTTCAGTTTCATTACGATGATTTACCCTAGCTAGACATATATTTGAGTTCTGATTATGTAATTCTTTACTTTCTTGTTATCATGGGTAGTATACATGAGCTGAATGCCAATGCACAGCAATAAAACGGAATCCAGACAATTGGCTTCAACCTCAATCCCAATGTTAGTATATCCTTTATAAAAACTCTTGGTTAAAAAAAAATAAAAAAAATAAATATAATAATAATAATAAAAAAAAATGTATTTTAGTACTTTTTCCAGCTCTAACGTGTGAACAAAGCTTCATTCCTGGACTGATTTCTTCCTTGTTACTTTTTCAAGAATTAGAGCAAAGAAAGAATACCCAGCAGCATATGCACTTTATTGAAATATAAACCGACAACAGGGGTCGCATATCCTTTGGATTTTCTATTCTATGTCTGTTTCTACATTGCAGCGGTATTATATACAAGTCCAGACCAAGGGATGGAGTAGGTGACATCACTTATCACCAAAAGTCTCTCTCAGTGTTGAACTGCACAACGACAATGCTATAAATGAACCCCTCACTATGAAATATCTATTATCTATTTTCTTGTTTCTCCAGTTCAAACTGAGAAAAAGAATGGAGAGATCACATAGAGTCAACACTAGAGCAAGTTGCTACCAGAGAACTGTAACAAGCAGCAGGGCAGCCAGCTATGTAAAGGTTACACAGTGTCTACAACTTAAAAAAAAAAAGTAGGACTTTTTAATAAACACATAAAGGGGTTATCCATCGAAAATCTTTTTCTTTCAAGTCAACTGGTTTCAGAAAGTTATATAGATTTGAAATTTACTTCTATTTACAAATCTCAAGCCTTCCCATACTTATCAGCTACTGTATGTCCTGAAGGAAGTGGTGTATTCTTTCCAGTCTGACAAAGTGCTCTCTGCTGACATCTCTGTCGGAGACAGGAAATGTCCAGAGCAGCCGCAAATCCCCATAGAAAACCTCTCCTGCTCTGGACAGTTCCTGTATCAGACAGAGGTGGCAGCAGAAAGCACTGTGTCAGACTGGAAAGAATACACCACTTCCTGCAGGACATATAGTAGCTGATAAGTACTGGAAGAGAAGTAAATAGAAGTAAATTACAAATCTATATAACTTTCTGACACCAGTTAATTTAAAAGAAGATTTTTGATGGATGACCCCTTTAAATATATAAATATAGGTAAAAAAAAAAAAAATCAAATAAGAAACAAACATTTCAAATTAAATTACTTTCTTCCATAAAATACCAGACACAAACCATGAAAAGCTCTTTCTGAAAGAAGGTAGTTATGTTTTTCTAACCCTGTCCCTTTAAGATGGGAGGTAAGAAATGGAATAGAATTGGAAATGACTACAGCAGATCATATGCTTGTTTTCAATTTCCATTTTCAAACTAAATAAAAACCCTAGTTAAGTAGAACAAGACAGCTTGGCGCACCTCTAAGTATAGTAAATGTGTCAAAAAGCCTGTTTTTTCTTTTTCACTTTTTTTTCTAGAATTCTAAAAATAGCTGTATAGAAATTTCCTGTGATGGAGCGATATTGCAAATGTCATTGCGCAGAAAGCTATAGAAGGATTTGGTTAAAGGGGTACTCCGGACTAGGGGTATTTTTTGTGTACGGCCAGGGAGGGGTGGATATAGATGGCGCCGGTCACTTACCTCCCGGTTCCCGCACCTGGTCCCGGATCACGCCGCCCCGTTGTCCCGTTCCGTTGCCGCTTCCTGGTCTGAATTGCGGCTTGAGACGTAACGTCTCAAGCCGCAGCTCAGCCGTTCAGCGGCTGAGGGGGGACCCCGTTACGACCGCTGAGTGGTCATGTCTCAAGCCGCAGCTTAGACCAGGAAGTGGCAGCGGGACGGGAGAACGGGCAGCACGAACAGGGACCCAATGCTGGAACCGGGGAGGTAAGTGACCGGAGGCATCTATATCCACCCCCTTCCCAGCTATACACAAAAAATACCCCTATCCCCAAGCACCCCTTTAATGCCAAGCGTTTATGGATGAATATACAGTAACGGAGACTTAGGTTATTGCTACCCCGATGCTACAGAGAGTCTACCAATGCTGGCATTGCCTGGCTACGCCAAACCAAGACGGCCGTGCTATTAACCAATCAACAGCCAGTTGTGTAATTGTATTGAGCCTCAGTGTCCATCATAGAATTACTTATTCTTATCAAACACATACTTTTTCAGCTATGTGGTGCTAGTTTTAAGGGGTAAAACACAATGGCCACTGGGCACAGACATGAGAAGGCGCCTGTGTATAACTGTGCACTATGTGCACCTCATGTTCTCTAATAGCCAATTGGAAGTAAAGGGGTTGCTCACCAAAAATGTTTTCTTTCAAATCAGCTGCTACCAGAAAGTGCCAGACATAGTAGTTTACTTCTGTTAAAGTATCTCTAGTCTTCCAGTACTTATCAGCTGCTGTATGACCTGCAGGAAGTGTTGTATTCCAGTCTGACACAGTGCTCTCTGCTGCCACCTCTGTCCATGTCAGGAACTGTCCAGAGCAGCAGCAAATCCCCATAGAAAACTTCTCCTACTCTCCAGACTGGAGAGAATACACCACTTCCTGCAGACATACAGCAGCTGATAAGTACAAGACTAGACTAGAGATTTTTTAATAGATCTAAATTACAAATCTCTGGCACTTTCTGACACCAATTGGTTTTGAAAAAAAGAATAAAATTAGTGAAGAACTACTTTAAATTTTTGACGATGCAGCACTTTTAGATGGTAATAAGTAGAGATGGTCCTCCCGCTGTATCCACCCTCTCCACGGAGTGGCCAGACAGCGGGAATCAGACGCAGAGAGTTTAGGTTCATAGAAACCCGAATCTCGGCAGGTTTGCTCATCTCTAGTAATAAGTAGGAGGTCTGATACCTTAAACATGGTCGGGGATTATTAACAAAGCCAGAGAATCCTCTAGAAGAAAGAGGAGTTACTCATCTGGAGACAACTATTTCTTGTTTGTTGTCAGCATCAGGATTTTTGTTTTCCAGGACCAGAGGGGTAGTTATAGTTGGATGAACTATAACTATATTGGCCTTCATGCCCAAGAGAGCCCATAGAGATTTTTAAGTTCCCATTGATTGATTGTTACAAGAAGACAAAATGAATGGATGGCAAAGTCTACAAAAACAGGAAAGTCGCTATTACATGGGGCAATGCAGAGGAGCAAAAAAAACGACAGACAACGATCAGCCGACATTGTTCATGTCGACTGATCGTTGTCTTCTATTACACGAGATGATTATTGGCCGTAACGGCCAATATCGGACAAATACGTGTAATAGGGCCTTAACTGTTATCTGGCTGCCCTGTCCTGCTCCCTCCCACTACTACTTCTAGCACTCCTAGCAGCCTGCACCCCACCCAGCTTATCTCATTGACAAGTTGGACCCTTTTCTAGTAATGTCATGTGCTGCTTACTCTCACACTCTTCCATTTCTCCCCTAAGCCTCTTCATAACAGTGCACACAATGTTATAAACCGACAGTGAAGTGGGCAACCCGAACTGCTCTACCGTCACACGGAATACCCACCCACCGTTTTACAGTGATTTTCCTAAATCACCAGGAAAAACACCATGCTATGAAAAAGATTCTGCGACAGTGTACCACTGGGGCCAGTATAATCACAGTGCACATATCATATGATGGATAACACCTGAGATAAAGGAGGGCCAGAAGACGTCTCTGGATGTCTTGGGACTGGTTTCTGCAGCACTAAAAGTTCCCATAATTCTAGTAAGAGTAAAGTGACCAAGTAACCAGAGTTTATAGCCAAAAAGAGCGTTCGAGTCCAAAAATCCTTTTACCCTAATAGGGCCAAAAAATTTGAAAAAAAATAGGGATAACCCTAAGGCTATGTTCACACTATGTAAGAGACCGGCCGCTCTGTGACCCAGCCGGGTCACAAAGCGTCCGGTCTCTGCAAAGATCATCCGGATGATCTTTCCAGCCGCAGTGTTCTGATGCGGGCGCATCACCGCGCGCCCGCATCAGAACTCCCCATAGCACACAATGAAGCAAGCGTCTGGAGCCGCTCGCTTCATTGTGTGAACTGACAGGTCTTTCTATGGCCCCAATTCACTGAATTGCGGCCGCAGAAAACTGACATGTCAGCTCTCTGCGGCGCCGCATGGGATCCCGTCCGGAACGTATATGATGCGTATATGCTCCGGCCGGGATCCCATATAAGGAGAGGCGATGTACATACACGTGCAAAGTACGGCCATTGTTGCCGATGGCGTAGTGTGAACATAGCCTAATAGCGCAATAAATAAATAGGGATAACCTTGGATAAAACAAACCCTTTAAATAATAAAATTAGGGTACACTATGTTGAAATTAACATTTTACGTTTTGTACATTGTAGACTCCAGCAAGTAACAACTAAGTAGAAAACCCAATGAAAAATTATGGTCCAAGAAAGTAATGCAAAACATATTGGCTTCTTACTTACTTGGTCTTCACTAAAGATTGTAATATGACTTTTTCATAATTAGTCCCAATAGTGACGGCAACTTCCAGGGAATTTGGGAAAAAGGTCACCGTGCAACTTGAATCTCTTCAAAGTCATTGTCAATTAGGAAATTTCATTTCTAGCTTAAATTATTCTGGAACTTTCCTCTCACCTTCCTTTCTTATTCCCGATGGCTTCTTCGGTCTTAAATGAAGAAATCCATTCCCCCCCCCAGTAGTAATTACACAGTAATTACAAAGGTCTAATTATAATTAGGAGCCGAGGAGAGAAGTTCTGATCGCTTGTGTTTTTCCTCATTAGCTCTTTTCCTTTCTAAAGCCTCCAGAAAATCTGAAGACGGGCCAAAATTTTGTCGAAATTTTAGCCAATGGTAAATGCAAAGATGGACCCATAGAAAGTATTATATCCAAATGTCAAGACTATTTATATAAGTCGTTACAGTAGCACATCATATTAAAGTTCATTCATATTCCAGTGCGATGGGAAGCTTTATAATTACTAATCCCCGATAGGCTGATATATGCAATCATGTAAATAGCCGGCTCCTCCATTGTGTGGACTGCTGAATATTTCATTGTGGACGTTATTTAACGCTTTAATCATTGTTTTAATTAATGCAACTTTTCGGGCCAGGTTTCACTGCTAAAGGTGCAGATTGGTGAGCTTAAAGGAGAAGTTCGGCCAAAAGTATTTTTTAATATATTACTTTCGGAAAGTTAGACAAGTTCCTAATGTACAATAATTATGGGAACTGCAGATATGCTATTTCCCTTAATTTAGCAGATCAGGGAGTCTTCAAATTCTCTCAAAAACCGTGTCGTCACGATTCAGGTGTAATTTCTATGGAGTGTCTAGCAGGGGACATTAGGAATTTGTCTAACTTTCCATAAGTAATAACATATTAAAAAATACTTTTGGCCGGAGTTGTCCTTTAAAGGGAATGTGTCATCAGAGAATATATTATTGTTTAAATAATGTTAAATATAGTTTTAAGAATTTTTGAATGACTGTTTTTTAAATTTTCCTTTTTAATTTATAAAATAATCCTGAGATCTTGCAGTTTTCGTTCTCACCACTGGGGCTAAAACTAATCTGAGACTTCCTGTTGTGTTTGTGGTGATAAGAGGAGGCTGCTGTAAATTGATTTGTACAGCATTGCAGCATCATGTGACACCATTAGATAGAGCAGGCAATAGCAGCTGCCTGTGGAATGACCTCTTTAAAGGTCACAGAGTGCACTCATTGATGTTTCACATCAATCTGAAAGGGATAGACTGTCTATTGCCTTCTATTGCCGTCTCTGTCCATGAGGCTTGCTGTAAAGCATGTCAATAAATGCTGTTAAAAACAGCTCAGGCAATATGGCCGTTCTATAACAATGTACAAAAAGAGAAACAAAAAAATTACAGTAAGAAAATAGAAACAGATTTGAATAAAAAAAAAAACAACAATTTATGGTATCTAATTCTAATGAGCAAATGAAAAATTGTGTGACACATTCCCTTTAAAGAAGTTGTCCAGAGAAATTTTGAACATTCCTTACTGTTTCTCTGTGGCATAAAACAATAAAAATAAAGCATACTCCCCCACTCCTCTTATTGCTTTCATTGTGTGATCTCCCGGTCCTGGCTCTGTTCTGCTGGCGGCCATTGATGTTCCAGTCCCCACCCAGCTCTGTGATTGGCTGAGCAGGAAACAGGATGTAAGGAAGGCAGAAGAACAGGAACACAGACAGGCCTGAAATACTGCAGGAGCAGTAAAAGAAGCAAAAGTATGGCGCATTTCTTGTTTTTTTTTCCACATGGAAACAGTGGGGAGAGATTAACATTTCCCTGGATAACCTCCTTAAGACAAAGATGATATGGCTAAGTTTTTACAACCATTGTACAGCCCTAAGTCAGGAGCTGTCTGCAGCTATAATAACCATACTAAAAGCATCTTCTAAAACCATCGAACTATGGGAGGAAGTTATTGTTCCCTTAAAGTGGCCTTGTCACCAAAAAGTTAAAAAAAAAAAAAATGACATTCCAAAAGTTCTGACCAAAGATCTAACCAACTTGTGGTTGGTGAATACATGTTATCCTGTATACAATCTGTATACTCCAACAGTTTATTATATATTTACTTATAAATAAATACACTTACTGGGAAGTATAGAAGAAGGGATCCGAAGAGAATGGTCTCCAGTAGAATGAGGCCTGAAGCTCTGATGCTCTAGGAAAGAAATGGTCAACAATGAATTTTTTTTCTGGCAATGAAGGAATCAAAACTACATTCATTAAAAACTAAATTTTTTTTTTTTTACAGAGTATCAGGCTGTTTGCTTGTCCAGTCTAAGGGCCCTATTACATGGGGCGATAATTTGGCTGAATCAGGCCAATTCGACTGGTTATCGATCTGTGTAATAGAGACAATGATCAGCTAATTGTGTCATTGGCTGATCATCTCTTTAGGTCCGGACCTAAAATCATCAGTGAATGGCTGAGCAGTGATTGGCTGAGCAGCCTGTCAGCTCAGACAGGCCGCTCTGAAGCTACAGCCGTGTTGCTGGGGAGGAAGCAGAGAACAAGAGAAGACGGGGAGCATGGATAGGTGATGTATAACAGTCTAGAGCGAGGGTTGCATGGACATCGCTGTGCAGCCCTTGCTAAATGACAATCAAGCTGTGTAATAGGCTCAGTTAACGAGCGCCAATCTAGCAGGCATAAGCAGATCTAATAGGGCCCTAAATTTATGGCAACTACTAGCTGGCATAAGCTTTGGTACACAGTGTTATATCTTAAATAGAGATGAGCGAACCTGGAGCATGCTCTAGTCCATCCAGACCCGAACTTTCGGCATTTGATTAGCGGTGGCTGCTGAAGTTGGATAAAGCTCTAAGGTTGTCTGGAAAACATGGATACAGCCAATGACTATATCCATGATTTCCACATAGCCTTAGGGCTTTATCCAACTTCAGCAGCCACCGCTAATCAAATGCCGAAAGTTCGGGTTCGGATGGACTCCAGCATGCTCCAGGTTCCCTCATCTCTAATCTTAAACCACAAACTATTTTTTGTCCATTTTGAAATGAAATATTAACAAGACAGTAAAGGATCAAAGAAATTAACTCCAGAGTCCATGGATTCTATTTTTTGCCAATTCCTCTGTCAACTGCTAAGTTGGTTTAAAGGTAACTTCACACGTACCGGATCCGCAGCGGATTTAACTCTGCGAGTTTGCAGCAAATTCTGCTGCAAATCCATGTAGTGTGAAGGTCTATGGTGTTGCATACCCAAAGCGGAATTTTCATTCCACTGCGGATATGTAACCCGGCCCCTTTAACCGCCCGCAGCCCCGGCCCAGAGCATACGTTACCTGCACGGCAGCACTGATTGGTTGATGGGGATCGACGGGAGCCGGGAGCTTCACTACAGCCGCGGCGCCAAGCAGGCAATGTATGGTCCGGGCAGGGGCTACGGGAAGTGGGCAGCGGGGGGGGTTACTTATCCGCAGTGGAGTGAAAATGTAACCCCATAGACCTTCACACTACATGGATATTCCCCTCTGGGATATTTTTGATACATTCAAAGGACAAGCCATGAGTGTCCCCTAGATACTGTCCCCACCTTTGAGACCCCATCTATGTTGAAATCAAGGACCTATTTGTGGCTGCTGGAGGAGATCAGGAAAACCAAAGAAAATACAAGATAGAATTGCTCAACTCCCATTGACTAGGGAATTGCATAAACTGTACAGGACTACAAACTATGCTTTTTTGTAACTACATAAATAACCTAAAAAGTGTAGGCTACCCTTTTTAACTCCTGATCAGAGGTGAGCGTGACTCAAGCATGCTCGGCATTCAATTACGGGTGGCTGAAGAAGTTGGATGCTGCCCTAAGGAGTCCTGGAAAACATAGATACAGGGATAGGCCATTTGTTGTATTCAAGTTTTTCTGGACTCATTAGGGCAACATCCAACTTCTTCAGCCACCGGTAATCAATTCTCAAGTCTCTCTCTTCTCTACTCTTGATTACATTATCGAGATTTATGCAAAGTGAGTAATTCACCAATTTCGACTATTTTCTGCTTTCTTGGAATGAGTGAGATGGATATACCCCATTCAATTAAGAAATTTGTTTACTAAAATTGCATTTTTGCATCTTGAACCATGACCCTTTTTAACCAGGACCATGCTCCTTTTACCGAGACCACACCCTTTTGTCAAACAATGCATAAACATGTCTCTTCCTGAACGGCCAATTTGTCTCATACATGACCAGCGAAGTCGCTTCAGCAATCTATTCTACATTACAATATCCTATTAGTCATCCCTCAACAAAGGGTCAAAGTATCAGAAGAACAGAAGGGGAACGATGCAGAGACTTCAGACGGAACTAGAAATTGAGATTGATAACTCCATAACAAGGCATCTTTCCATAAAATTACACAAAGCTTTCATTGTAACCCTAAAGGTCATTCTGTATGAAATGTAATGAAAATATGTTTCAGTTCATGGAATTTAATGAAAATACGGTTCAATCAGAAAGAAACATGCTGAGATATTTCTTATTCCGCATGTATGGAAATGTATGTACAGTGCAGAATTTACTCCAGAATATTGAAAATTGCTTTTTTTCACATTATCTTCACAAACACAAATGGCATTTTTACAGCCCCTCCTCCGCTGTATCATGATGATTGCCGAAAGGGATGGAGCTTAAATCAAAAGGCCTCTGTAACACATAGATACTCTGAGAAAGAATCCAATCCGTATTAGAATTCATTTAAAGGGACCGGTTTTCTTGTGATTTTTGGATCTTAGTAGTTGTCCAATCTCTGGACTTTGATGTGAGTAAGATTTAAAGGGATTTTCCAAGTAAAAGTATTGCTGAGGTCATCAGTATGAGATCGGTGAGGGTCTGAGACCCTGCACTTTGAAATGAATGGGAGCTCAGCTGCAGTACACACGTTGGCCACTACACTGTGGATGGAACTGTTTGCTTCCTGCTCTGTTTCACTGTGTATACTAGCATTCTGACAAACAGCAAATCTGTTAGGGGGCTGGTTGTCATGCCCTGCCCTCTCTAAAAATGGTGACCTTTCTTGCCTTCTTTAATGTCACAGTAAAATGTAATATAACAAAACCAAGAAAAGGGTTCATGTATGAAAATTCAATTAAATTAATTTAAAGGAAGAGGGAATTATCCCCAGTAGGACAAAGTTGCTGAGAGCCGAAGTATCCTACTGACAACAATTGACTACCTTGGGAAATCTTAAGAAGTTAGCTATACTCAGAGACAGAGACCTAGGTCTCTTGCTACCTATCCTGGCAGTCTCCGAGCTGGTTAGACAGAAGGCAGTAATATATACTAAATATATATATATATATATATATATATATATATATATATATATATATATATATATACACACACACACACACATATATATATATATGTATATATATATATATATATATATATATATATATATATATATATATATATACGTAATGAGGAGGATTTCTTCTTTCAAGTCTTAAGTATCTACACTACACAATCCAAGCAGAGTACTGCACTAATTAGACAAAGGCCCCTGCACAAGCTTCTATCTGCTTCTTCACTTCTAATTCTACCTTACTTTGCACTGCACCTGGTGAGCGGTCCTGTTGGATATTTTTGTATTGCACTGAAGTTACCACCGGTAAAGCTACAACCTCTGTTTAAGTGCTGGACTTGGTCACCTTTCTTACTCTGCACCTGCACCCTCACAAAACTACTGTCCCTTCAAGTGCAATGCCTGTGTGTCCAGGGGTTGGATACTACCACTTCGACCCCAAGCACCAGAGCCCACCAGCTGCCACAACTTCTGCATCCAACGTCAACGGCCACGGCAGTCGGACTTTGTTGTCCCTAATAGAAATAAAGGACGCCTCTCTGTTCACTCATTTGCTAACACTTTATTTGAAAACTACGTTTTAATTTAACTTTATATCCTCTTTCAGGGTAGCTTCACACGTACCGGATTCGCAGCAGATTTCATGCAGCGAGTTTGCAGCAAAATCTGCTGCAAATCCATGTAGTGTGAAGTTCAATGGGGTAACATACCCGCAGCGGTATTTTCATTCCGCTGCGAGTATGTAACCCGGCCCCTTTAACCCCCACCGCCTGCAGCATACAGTACCTGCTTGGCACCGCAGCTGCATGTGAGGCTCCCGTCTGTCCCGCTCAGCCAATCAGTGCTGCCGTTCACTGATTGCCTGAGCGGGACCAACGGGAGCCAGGAGCCTCACATGCAGCTGCGGCGCCAAGCAGGTACTGTATGCTTCAGGCTGCGGGCAGTGGGGGGTTAAAGAGGCCAGCGTGAAATCCACTGCAAATCCGGTACGTATGCAGCTACCCTAAGATTAACTGAACAACTGACATGAATGGTACATCTATTACTTTAGAGATGCATTATACTATGATGGTTACAAAATCCAGAGTGGCAAGCATTTCGAGTGTTCTTCGCCAAGCCTCCGATAAGGCAGCCGGCACTGGGTATATAATTCTCCTACAGCGAAATATTTTCCCAGCAAATAAACAAGTCCACAATCCGTGATCGTCATCAATCTTATTAATCTAATGTTGTTTTAAACCCTCTGTGTCTAATCGCCAGGGAGTCATCCAAATTCAATAATGTTTACAATATTCCCTTCCCGCGCTCCATATTTCACGAATAATACTGTTCCCTCAGGTCTGTTTTCTTCCTGCTACATCTATGTGTAGTTAGAAAATACTTGGAGAGCATTTCGAGAGCGTAGGGACACATTTATCATCACGGACTCAGGTTACCAAAGGTTTATCACTTCTGTTGCTGTCGCGCTTTGATGCTATGCCATTGTACCTATGTACAGCTCAGGATTTTCTCTGTTTTATATTATGGTAGTAGAGTTGATAGCACAAGAGATAAGCAAACTTTTTTTAAAGTTTGATTCGGCAGGTTTTCCGAACGTTGAAGCAAAGTTGGGGTCCGGTTCAGAAGAACCCAAACCTTTCTTAATTTCCTAAAATAATAAAATTTATATTATTTTAGGGGATTAAGCAGTTGCATACAGTTAGGGCCCTATTAGACGGAGCCATAATCAGCCAATTATCGATCTGTGTAAAAGAGAGAACGATCAGCCGATGACAAAGATCATCGGCTGAATGTGTCGTTTGGTCTTGGCCCCAAATCATCTGACGCTGACTGTGCATTGATACGTGTAATAGCGGTGTGCGACCAACTGTACATGGAGCCCGTTCCTTCTAGAAGTATTTATAAAAAGCTTCACACGTACCGGATTTGCAGCGGATTTCACGATGCGTGTTTGCAGCAAAATCTGCTGCGAATCCTAGTACTATCACTTCAATGGGGTTACATATCCGCAGGGGAATTTTCATTCCGCTGCGAGTATATAACCTGGCCCCTGTACTTCAAAGTAAAAGTGGTAATGAAGTAGTACCTAAGTTTTGCCATTAGATGTCGCTAGTATGTATATTTTGTACCTAAGTATTGCCCAGCTGGAGGTAACTAAAGGGTTATTGTTTCTAGGACCTGTGCACCAATGGGAGCTCTTTCTCTTTTCTGCCTATCTCTGTCCTTTCTCTTGCACTGTCTTTTCACCCACTCACAGCACACGTTACAGATGCTGTAGGAGGAAGTCACATAAGGAGAGGAAGTGTAGCCACACCTTAGTGAGTCTTACTCTGACTTTGGTAGTGAACGGACGCACATGGGACACCTTAGCACTCTTTTCTTGAAAGCAGCACTTCTATACACTATGCAGTGCAGAACGCAGACTTAGAGAGTACAAGTCAGGGATCACCTCAACCAACGCTGAGAACCAGTCTAAAAGTGCAGTATCCTGAAGAAAGAGGAACTGATCCGGATAGAGCAAGGTTGCTAGAAGCCTACGTACTCTATCTCACAGTACGGGTTTGATCAGAGAATTTTGACCACTCTGCTCATCCCAGGTAACAGGGTCTGGGGCTTGTGTCACCCTCTGGGACGGGTCGGCCGACACTAGTGGGCAATAGGTGGTGCAAAGACCAAAGAGTCAAAACACGGGCACAAGTATTCTCTCTACTCTCAAGTATTCTACTTATTCTCCTTCTGAGGTTCCGGCAGAGCACAGTAGTACATTGAGTTGGGACTCTCACGACATCTTCCTTTCAACTTCTCTAAACCTCTTCTACCTCTCAGCACGCAACTCAGTCAGCATGGCTGTACTTCTCCTTAAAGCGACTATGCACCCACAATCAGACTCTGACTTAGACCAAAAATGGGTGAAAAATGCAATTATTCACCGAAAATTAGGCGCAAAACCCTTGATAAATGTCCCCCTATTTGTTATGAAAATGAGGCAGTTTTGTGCACTGGGGGTGGAACTACCTACAGGAGTACACCGATTGGCCATGGCCCGCCCGACCTCCCAGTAAATATTAGGGCGGCACTTTGTAGTAACATCACTGTAGAGCATTAGAGATCTGTAGAATTCCCTTTAGGTTTCCTATGCTGGCTATCTGTGAGGCATATCTGTAAATGCTATGCAGAAAGTGCAAGCAAAATGGCTGCCCACATAATAATGAGCAAAAAACTTTTTTTTAAAAAAATGACAAATAAAAACGGATTAGAAAAAACTAAGATGATGCAATATTTGGCTCCAATCAGTAAAAAAAAAAAAAAAGTCCCTTTAAGACCTATCAGAAAAATCCCCAATATCCACTCAGTCATACAAGGATCAGGACAGATTAGGTTTTTCCTATCTAATCTCTTTGTAATAGATGTCTGGTAGTTTCTCACCTTCATACGTTCCATTTAAATAACTTTGGCAGAAGTTGCTGGATGGTATTCGTCCGGCAATTTGGAAACTGGTTTCTTCGACCAGTTTTAGAGTCCCCTGATGGGTAAAGCACTGGGCAAATGGAAGTCTCAGCAGCCCTGCTGGTTATCAGGAGACTCCCGCAGTCGGGAGGAATGAATAGTAATCTACTGAGAATTGCTGGTAACGTAACTTCCTAATACTTTCTTTAAACTGGTCTGATGTCTGGACGAGGGCAGAAGTCTCAGTTAATTATGTGGAGAAGAAAATGGAAGCTTAGCTGTCACTTTTAACTACGTCAGTCGCAGTGGTGAGCCTATAATAATAATCCTATCGACTTAGCAGGAGCTGCTTAGCCCTGACTGCAGTGAGCACCAATTCCTCTATATTTTATATACTTCACCACCATTGCCTCAATAGAAAACCACAGACACAATCTCGTGTGGTTGAAGGTTGGCCACAGTTTTATTCATTAATTCAGCCATGCTTAATAACAGAAGCCAAATAGTAAAGGAATTGGCACCGTTAGATCTTGACTGATTTCCATTATCGACAACAAAGTGTAAATAACCACCCAACAATTGCTGATATATATATGTTAAATATCAAATATCAACCAAGGTCCAACGTTGCCAATCCGAATAATCAACCATATTGTCAGGATGGGACACAGGACAGGTGAGGCCCTGCACTGGCACCCGCCCCGCTGTCTTTGCCTACTTACCACTATCTGCCCTTGGTGGCAGCGGGTAACTGGGCGACAGTCCCTGACCTGTATTGGTGAAACACAAAACCGAGGATACGACAAACGAACACAATACTCTCTAGGTAAACAAGCCGGATCGGTAACTATTAGTCAGTGCGGTACAAAATCAGAAGTCAGGGAGAATAGTCAACAAGTCAAGCCAAAATCAGGAAACCAAGGAATAAAAATCCGGATACAACGCTAGCTTCAGTGGAAGATTATAATGTGGGCGGTTTGGGCGGCCGCCCGGGGCCCGAGGCTCCGGGGGGGCCCATGCTGTCCACATTATTACTTTGCATAATGTTTCAGAGCAGCACATCACTTTCGGGGCCCAATGGGCCCCTGAGTGATGTGCTGCTGTGGCGCGCTGTCCCTGGACCCCACCTCCCCCGGGCCTGGAAACCGCCCCCCTCCGTCGCGGCACTTAGCTCTCTTCCGACGGACCTGCTCTGCTCCTTTAAACAGCAGAGCCAATGGCAGCAGACGTGCCTGCGCGCGGCACGTCTGCTGCCATTGGCTAGAGACCGGTGACGTCACTCCTTGACGTACGCCGGCGCGGAGGCCTGCGTAGGAGAGGACCGACGTCGCCATGCTGCAACAGCCGGTTGCAGCTCCAGGAGAAGAGAGGCTGCGGGGGAGCGCTGGGATAAGTGAGTAAGATTTTATTATTTTTAACATGGGAGGTGATGCTGCACAGAGGGGGCTATGGAGGGGATGCTAAATAGGGGGCTATGGAGGAGATGCTAAATAGGGGGCTATGGAGGGGTTGCTAAACAGGGGGGCGATGGAGGGGATGCTACATAGGGGGCTATAGAGGGGATGCTAAACAGGGGGCTATGGAGGGGATGCTAAATAGGGGGCTATGGAGGAGATGCTACATAGGGGGGCTATGGAGGGGATGCTACACAGGGGGGATGCTAAACAGGGGGGCTATGGAGGGGATTCTACAGAGAGGATGCTACACAGGGGGGCTATGGAGGGGATGCTACAGAGGGGGGATGCTACACAGGGGGGCTATGGAGGGGATGCTACAGAGGGGCGATGCTACATAGGGGGGCGATGGAGGGGATGCTACATAGGGGGGCTATAGAGGGGATGCTAAACAGGGGGCTATGGAGGGGATGCTAAATAGGGGCCTATGGAGGAGATGCTAAATAGGGGGCTATGGAGGAGATGCTAAATAGGGGGCTATGGAGGAGATGCTACATAGGGGGGCTATGGAGGGGATGCTACAGAGGGGAGATGCTACACAGGGGGGCTATGGAGGGGATGCTACATAGGGGGGATGCTACACAGGGGGCTATGGAAGGGATGCTACATAGGGGGGATGCTACACAGGGGTGCTATGGAGGGGATGCTACAGAGGGGGAATGCTACACAGGGGGGCTATGGAGGAGATGCTACAGAGGGGGGATGCTACACAGGGGGGCTATGGAGGGGATGCTACAGAGGGGGGATGCTACACAGGGGGGCTATGGAGGGGATGCTACAGAGGGGGGATGTTACACAGGGGGGCTATGGAGGGGATGCTACAGAGGGGGGATGCTACACAGGGGGGCTATGGAGGGGATGCTACTTAGGGGGGCTATGGAGGGGATGCTACATAGGAGGGCTATGGAGGGGATGCTACACAGGGGGACTATGGAGGGGATGCTACAGAGGGGGGGATGCTACACAGGGGGGCTATGGAGGGGATGCTACACAGGGGGGCTATGGAGGGGATGCTACACAGGGGGGCTATGGAGGGGATGCTACACAGGGGGGCTATGGAGGGGATGCTACACAGGGGGGCTATGGAGGGGATGCTATGGAGGGGATGCTACACAGGGGGGCTATGGAGGGGATGCTACACAGGGGGGCTATGGAGGGGATGCTACACAGGGGGGCTATGGAGGGGATGCTACACAGGGGGGCTATGGAGGGGATGCTATGGAGGGGATGCTACACAGGGGGGCTATGGAGGGGATGCTACACAGGGGGATATGGAGGGGATGCTACACAGGGGGGATGCTACACAGGGGGGCTATATACTATGTATATATATGGAGGGGATGCTGCAGAGGGGGTTATATACTATATATATATGTGGAGGGGATGCTACAGAGGGGGCTATATATATGGAGGGGATGCTACAGAGGGGGGTATATATATGGGGGGATGCTACTGAGGGAGAGAGAGGGAGCACAGTAACTGTGTGAAGTAGATGTGGACATTGTATGATGCTGGAGTGAGGAGTCTTAAATGTTTGTCTGGCAGATCCTGTGGGGACGAGTCGTAGACGGGGAAGTCTTCATGATGTTCTGAGCAAGATGGAAAGGAAAAGGAAAAATGAACAACTTTGATTTAGCAAAACATCCGTCATGGAGAGAAGCCGCCTCCTTTAAGTCCTCATGGAGAGAAGCTGCCTCCTGTAAGTCCTTGTCATTATCAGCTGAAGTGTCCCATAGGTAGCAGCAGCCTTCTGTATGGCAGAGCTTAGTGGGGTGGGGACAGGGCTATAGGGAGCGTGGTTAGCAGGGGGCCCACAATTTCTGTACCGTCCGGGGCCCATGGTATCCTTAATCCGCCCCTGGCTAGCTTAGTCACACTCTGAAGAGGCTCTATCACAGGCAAGGGAGCATGATGGGGGCAGTAGCCTTATGGAGGCTGGAGTCCCACCCCCAGGGCATGATTGAAGCAGAGACCCCAGCACCCAACCGGTGCTGACTGGCAGTGCCAGCTGTCAGTCAGCATTAATTTAATTGTAGACACATAGGCCCAGGCCCGTTTTTAGAGGCAGGCGGGCCGGGCGACTGCTAGGGGGCGCTGGTGGCACCCCCCGGACTCCACTTAGCTGCGCTGACCCCCGGCCACACGCCCGCTCGCCCCATGACCTGCCCCTCTGCCCCATCACCTGACAAGACTGCCCTCCGCCTGCCCACCCGTAGCCCAGCCCCCAGACCGCCCATAGCTCCGCCCTCAGACCACTTGGACCTCCGCCTCTGGACCGCCCGTACCTCTGCCCCCGGACTGCCCGTAGCTCCGCCCCCCGGACTGCCCACCTGCAGACATCTTCTCCCTTCAGCAGCGCAATGACGTCATATCACTGCGTTTGCTGGAGAGAGATGTGTGCAGGGGCGGCAGCGGCCTGCTCCTCGCAGGCTGGAGAAGAAGAGGAGAGAGGGACCCCTATGCCAGAATAAGGTGAGTATAATGGGGTTTTTTTTGTGTGTGTGTATGTGTATTTGGCAATGCAGGGTGAGCAGAGGGGATTATTACTATGGAGGGGGGGAGCACAGGGGGGATTTTTTTTATAGGGGCAGCACAGGGAGGGGTATGACAACTGGGACAGCAGAGGGGGGATTATTACAATGGGGATAGCACAGGGGGGATTACAGGGGGTGGTCACCCTGCTTTCCCAGCATCCTGTATGTCAGTATAATGGAGGTCACACAGCTTTCCCAGTATCCTGTATGTCAGTGTATAATGGAGGTCACACAGCTTTCCCAGTATCCTGTATGTCAGTGTAATGGAGGTCACACAGCTTTCCCAGCATCCTGTATGTCAGTGTAATGTCGGTCACACAGCTTTCCCAGCATCCTGTATGTCAGTGTAATGGAGGTCACACATCTTTCCCAGCATCCTGTATATCAGTGTAATGGAGGTCACCCAGCTTCCCCAGCATCCTGTATGTCGGTGTAATGGAGGTCACCCAGCTCTTAGAGTATCTTGTATGTCAGTATAATGGAGGTCACCCAGCTTCCCCAGCATCCTGAATGTCAGTGTAATGGAGGTCACACAGCTCTCCCAGCATCCTGTATGTCAGTGTAATGGAGGTCACCCAGCTCTCCCAGTATCCTGTATGTCAGTGTATTGGAGGTCACACCTTGCAGACTTTACTGCACCAAGCAGCAGAATTACTATAGTTTAGGAGCCTATAGGAGGGAAAAGGGAAGGAAGTTGCTGGATAAGTGCAGAGCCTGAGATGTTTGTCTAGCAGGTTCTGAAGAGACGAATTGTAGCTGCAAGAAATCATCATGGTGGTCCGGTTGGAGAGGAAAAGGAAAATGATGATTTTGTATTCGGTTGAACGTTACCTCTTTGGGGTACAACACCGATCTATGCCATAATACACACACTGCTTCCTCCTAATAACCCGAATCCTGATAAAAGCCTCCCTTCCTTCTCCAGGGCTGAATTGAGTGAGGTTGCGGGGGGAGGGGGGGGGCGCTTTTATCAAGATCCGCCCTGTTGCCAAAATGATCTGAAAACTGCCCTCCATAGGCCGTTTGGCCAGGGGTCGTCAGTGACGCCATTGGCCAGCCATGTGCTCCTGTAGTGCAGGGAGCGGCACGCGCCAGATCCTGACACATATACTGTAACAGGTTGTAATGAATGTGAAATCAAGCACATGCCATGCCATGCAGAGATCCATTTCGAACTAATTATAGTCATTAAAAAAAAAAAAATTAAGTTCAGACTCTTCCAAACCTGAAACTTTTGGGATTTGCTTCTGGGTGAATTGCTTAAAATCTAGGTTTTCTAATTAGAAGAACTGTTAGGTCATCAGTAGGTTGGATAGGCACCCTTAAAGGCCCTATTGCGTGAAACAATTATTGCCCTCACTTGGCCGATTACAGTCTGTTCAACCTGATATTCGTTTGGTGTAATGGCGCATGATGAGACAAGTCATACACTGGAACCAAAAAGCAGGTAGAATGGAACTGACATCAAGAAAGACAAAACAAAAATTATATGCTAAAGAACTGTGAGGACCAGGAGCCAAAATAAAAGCATATGAAAAGATAGGGTAGGTATTAACATGAAGGTTATCTAATGACATTACCAAATGGCACTTGGATCTTGAGTGGGATGGAGAAGTTTTGATTCATCATCAGTGGAAGAAAGTCAAGTTATAAGTGTTGAACGAACTTGCCAAACTGTTTGCGTTTGGCGATGTTCTCCAAACCCAAGTTCTCGGCATTTGATTCCCGACGGCTGGAGAAGTTGGATGCTGCCCCATGAATACGGCTGTAGGCTCCTTTGTGCAACTAACTTTTATTTACTCCTGAAAGTTCCAGCATACCCGCACATGATGCTGTCAACTAATTGTAAACTGTTGGCCATGTCCTAATCCTATTCTCCACATTACTGAGATCTCTCATCACTAGTGTTGACCGAATGAATGTTTGGTTGAACTCGAATGTTCGCAAGTTAACTCAACACTTCTCATCACCATTTCTTGGTATGTACACTGAAACGGGATGACAAGAGCAACACTGTACAGTACTGATGTAGTGGGGTCCATCATTTATTCCAACATATTGAAAGTGTTTTTTGAAAAAGGAGAGCATACCCCAAATAAGGTTCTTCCAAGTCTATCTAAGCTCCAACTGAGATAAGTTTAAACTAACTTGAAAATGTATCTGGGTTCTTCCATTAGAGCAGACCTAATGGCAATAATCTAATAACCCCCCTGGCAGCCAATGCCCTAAGCAATCAATTAATACCCTGTTTCCCCAAAAATAAGACCACCCCTGAAAATAAGACCTAGTAGAGGTTTTGCTGAATTGGTAAATATAAGGCCTCCTCTGAAAGTAGGACCTAGCAAAGTTTCTGTTTGGAAGCATGCCCGCAAAAAAAAAGAACACCAGGGTATGCAGCTGAAATTCTTTTTAGCCCCCAACCGCTGTCCACTACCTTCAGTATCTGTTGCAGAACAGCTGCATGCAGGACATAAAGACCGTCACCTGCCGCCAACCCCGATGTTCCCTTCCGCAGCCGCCACTTGTAAATGTGCAGGTAAAGCATCAAGAGGCCCATCGCCTGCCGCCATCCCCGTTGCCCCCCTACCGCCAGATGTAGAGCTGCACACAGTCTGCCATTATCCCATCTCCTTCCTCCATACTGTATACTGTCCCTGCTGTGCTGTACAAGTGTGCTGTGGTGAGCTCCCTCTGGTGGCCAGAAGCTGCCACACCATGCACTCTCTCCCTGCTGTGCATGTAAATGTGAATTCCTCTTCATGGAAAAATAAGACATCCCCTGAAAATAAGCGCATCTTTGAGACCAAAAATTTATATAAGACACTGTCTTATTTTGGGGGAAATACAGTAACAAAACTGCACATTTTCTCTTCAGTGACTGCTATAGAAAACTTGGTTATAAGGTGCTAACTCAAATAATAGAAGAGGAAATAGGACATGTGTCTATTCCCTAACCGGGCACGTGGACAATCCCATTATGTCACGGATAATAATTCCTCTATGTCTGAGCCTAGTTCATAGAGCTGATGTGATATAGATTGTCAACATCCTGCAGGAAGTTTCTTTTGTAAACTGGTGAACCTGACATTTGGTTTTCCTGGCCTCCGAGACCCATTGATCTTGTCAGTGATGTTTCGGTGTATTACTGCGGTGGATTCCTGCTGGATGACTTTTAGAGAGGTCATTCCATTAATAACTAGTTTTTTCCTGCCTTCGGTTTCCTACAGCTCCTGTACATGGAGGTGAATGGAGCATGAAGGGAAGAGATATTAATGAATCCTGGAGAACCCTGCCATTTGTGTTCGGTGTGCAGGATGACGGGTTACTCCGATTTACAATTAATAAGCAAAATCTACAAGGTGATGCTTCAGTCAATTGCTATTCATTTAAAGGTGCATACATTAATATGCTGTCAACACCTATGGGAGAGTTCAATGCAGTCCAGGGTTTGCTTTAGGCAACAGATTTAAAGGGGCATTTAAGTGAAAAAAAATGTTCTCCAATCAACTGGTGCCAGAAAGTTATTTCTATTTAAAAATCTCCAGTCTTCCAGTATTTATCAGCTGCTGTATGTCCTGCAGGAAGTGGTGTATTCTTTCCAGTCTGACACAGTGCTCTCTGCTGCCACCTCTGTCCATGTTAGGAACTGTCCAGCGCAGGAGAGGTTTTCTTTGGGTATTTGCTACTGCTGTGGACAGTTTCTGACATGGACTGAGGTGGCAGCAGAGAGCACCATGTTATAATTGGAAAGAATACATCACTTCCTGCAGGACATACAGCAACTGGGAGACTTGAGATTTTTAAATAGAAGTAAATTTGTATAACTTTCTGGTACTAGTAGATTGAAAAACTTATTTTTTACTGCAGTACCCCTTCAGGCTTAGAGTGGTAGACTCCCCAGACAGTCCTTTACCCCTACTAAAAAATATTGAATGGCGGCCACATGAATAAATATTCAGTGAACAGTGAATGGAAGTCCAGGTGAATATTTATGAATAGGAGCTCTGCAGGAGGCGGCAGGTGGGCAGGGAGAGAGGGGTGGCAGTTCCCTGAGAGGTAAAGGACCATCTCCAGTGCACTAAATGACCTAATTCACATATTGGTAAAAATGTTGTTGTTTACCATAATGGTACATGACACGGCTATAATAAAGTTATAGTCAGCCTTCCCCTTGTAGAATCTGTGAGCAGGTAAGGACTGTCTAACCTGCTGAGAGATCCCCTTTAACCCCTTAACGATCCATAACGAATAAACTCATCATGCCGCCGTTAAAGGGGTTATCCAGCGCTACAAAAACATGGCCACTTCCTTCCAGAGACAGCACCACTCTTGTCTTCAGCTTGGGCGGGGTTTTGTTGCTCAGTTCCATTGAAGTGAATGGAGCTTAATTGCAAACCGCACCTGAACTGGAGACAAGAGACGTGTTATCTCTGAAAGAAAGTGGGCATGTGTTTGTAGCACTGGATAACCCCGTTAAGGGGATGCAGAGAGGGCTCCTCTCCACAGCGTGCGGCATCTGGCTGTTATGTACAGCAAAGGACAACACCTATTAGCCGCCGCAGCCGATCACCACGCCCGGCTAATTGGCTAGTTAGAGGCAGCTGTCAAAGCTGATAGCTGCCTCTATCTAGCTGTTACAGCCCCATCCCTGGTGCCTTGTCGGGTAGATCGCATATGACACTGATCCCGGCTCGGTAATAGATTGCTTCTGGCTCCAGCAGCCGTAAGCAGAAACAATCACTGATCTTATGGATCAGTGTATTATAAGTACACTGCAGTGATCTCTATGAGAGACCAGTGCAGTAATAATAAAAGTCCCCCAGGGGGACTAGAAGTTAAAGTAAAAAAAGTAAAAAAAATTCTTCATCAATAAAAAATCCCCTCCCCTAATAAAAGTCGGAATCACCCCCATTTTCCTACTTTATAAATAAAATAATTAAACATACATATTTGGTATCGCCGCATGTTCAGTTATAATTATGAAATTATCGCATGCCTGATCTCGCATGGTAAAGGACATAAGCGCAAAAACCCACCAAAGTGTAAAATTGCTGATTTTTGGTCAAAAAGTCCCATATATGCAATCAAGGTACCGATAGAAAGTATAGATTATGGCGCAAAAGACCAAAAGACCATAGACCATAAAATAAAAGCGTTATAAGGCTGGCAACAGAACACTTTGAACAACAGGTTTTAATTTTTTTTAAAGTCACCAAATAAAATAAAGGTATATAAATTACATATCATTGTAATCGTACCAACTTGAGGAACATAAAAAACGTGTTAAAAAAAAGGACTGCATCATCCCTGCGTCAGTCTATTCATGTAATAATTTTAAAGTTATGTTCTATTTATAAGATACTGGAACACAAGCGGTCACTGGGGTCCAACTGCAATGAATGGAGCTCTCAGCACACCTAGGTGGTCATCACTAGAGATGATCAAACATCGGGAATTGTCAGGTTTAATCGAACTCGAACCTTGTGAACCTTCGTCATTTGATTCCGTTTGCCTTTCCGTTCTGTGGGGAAGGTGGAGACAGCCCGAATACCGCCTGGAAAACAGGGAAACAACCTAGGTAATAGGCTGTGTTCCTGTTTTTCCAGGTGGTACTCAAGCTTGCTCCACCTTCCCCACGGAACAGGAAGGCATCGGGAATCAAATGACGAAGGTTCGAGTTCGATGGAACCTGACAATTCCCGATGTTCGATCATTTCTAGTCACCGCTCCATTTATCCTCCATCCTTCACGCATTGAACGTCTGCATATTGCTATTCTCTATGTGTTACTATTTGCACCATCTCTATGAATTATCAACTGTATTCTTATTATGAATTATAAACTGTATTTTTATTATCTAATTTTTCTCATCTGTATTCACATATTTTTAGGTAGTATCCGATCTATTTATATGTTGATATTGTATATCGTTATCACAATCCTTTGATACTCGGGACCACATCTTTTTGAGTTATTTTTTAATCTTATTATTTTTTGCCTCTTGTACTTTTTTATATATTACACTATTTCCTTTTATGAATCCAAATGTATTTCCCCATATAGTGGCCACTATTGACACAGTGATGCCTTTGGCAACACGAGTGTTAACTTCTGGCGCATGCGCATAGGGTTACTATCTACGTCACTATCATGTGACTTTGTAGTGTTCATGTGATTAGACACATGACCGGATAGGAATGGCGGCGGAGCCAAGCCGGCGTGGGTCACGCGTCCTGGGATCCTCCTCTCTTGTGCGAGTAAGTCGATTCAAACGCTACACACTTTTTCTCTATTATCCAATTATTTTTTATATAAATATGTGTAAGGAGGGACTAGAGCTTCACCCGTGAGAAAGTCCTGGTGACGGAACGCGTGGGGTTCTCTGGTCTGACCTGACTTGGGGTGGCAGCAGCCATTTAAACGCTTGCTTTACATTTTTCTTTTGATGCTTTCTAGGTGATCTCTGGCCTTATGCCTTATACCGTTCTTTCTAAATTCATTGTGGTTTTTGGAATTTATTTGTAATTTTGTATAATTTTTTGGTCTGCAATATACTTGCCATTTCTATTTGATTTCTTGCTGCTGCTCCGATTATTGGCTTGTGTTAGGTGAGTTTTTCGCCGTGTTTGATTGGAACCGGTGAATTGGAATGTGTGTATTTTTAAATGATTTTAAATGTTTGTCCCTTTTTCATTGATGAATTAATAAAGATTTCATAGATACTCATTCACTTTATCAGGAGGTGCAGTGTACGTTTCTTCAGCCATTTTCTTTTGTTGATTGCACATGTTGTTTAGGTTGAGATTAACTAGCACTCCTTTCTTATCATTTGTGGTGCCAGCCCAGCTCTTTATGTATACCATTTATCCTCCATAGGGCAGCAATAAAGTTTCCACGTTCAGCACTTGGAAGCCCCATATGTATGCATATCCCTAATGAGAGTCAACTTTTCAAGCCATCACCATAGCTTAGAGTGGCGGCCTCCAATTATAAATTGTACTTTTTATGGAAAGAGTTGTGTCGGTAAACCAAGAATAAACTAGGGTAACTCTGTATTTTGGGTTCAGGTACGTTTCCCTAATGTCAAGTATATGCGCATCGGCGAATGTTAATTTTACCCAGCTGCAGAACGGGAACGCCTCAGTGTTCAGCAATTACTACACACAGGCAAAACGAAACGGAGACAAAAGCCACCGCATGCATAATTTAAAGAAAAGGTTAAAAAAAGGTGCCCAACCTTACAAGGGAGGAAATGATGTATGCACAAATCCTCAGATCCAGACAGGAATCCCAATGTGAAGGGTACTGTGCACAATTACTCAACGTGGGATAATGTCAAAAGATGCCAGCCATTTCTCTTAATTGCCTTCCTTTAATTCAAAGTGTTCACACTACTGTGGCTCTTTGACATATTCCGCAGAACAGAAGGTCAGGACGGTCTTTTTGAATATAATTGTACCATACCGCATGACTAACGGCTATAGATTAAACCAGGTGTAAATAACAAGGCATCGCGTCCGACTCTGCTCAGGAAAGTGGAAAAAGCACTTAGATAGGGGCAGGTAACTCTAATAATAGGCAATAGTTAATGTTTATACCACCAATGTAATCCAGCATCGTCAGAAATGAATACAGCCCTTAATGGTGTGAGAGTCTATACCTGGGAGGAATAAGCAGAAGACTCTCCATTGCCGTATATAACTTCTTAAGAGCAATGGGGCATTAAGTGAAGCAGTAACATTTCGATGTTAGGGAATTAAAGGGAACCTGCCAGATGGCTTCACATTGTGTAATTAATCATTGTGTCAGGTTGGGATTCAAAGCACCTTGTTCATAGTGGTGCAACCCCTAGATACACTACTAGACACATGGGCCCAGAGACCCGGCCTGATGGTTATAGAAGGCTATCTCCTTTATTCCACATTACTGCATACCTCCCAGCTGGCTGTCATAGGTCGACAGTATGGTTACAAAGGATAAAGGGACAGATCACACTGTACCTGCAGTTGCCCTCATACTGGTGTGGGAACCAACAAATGGGACAGTTTTCTGCTGGATCTTTAGGGTCCTATTACAGGGGCTGATGAAGGCCCAATCAATACTGTAAACGAGCGCCACTCTGTTAGATTGGCGCTCATTTACTGGGCCTATTACACAGTAATACACGACAATCCTTAAGCAAGGGCTGCACGGACATCATTAGCGTGCATTACCGTGCAGCACTTGCCCAAAGAGTAAAGACTTTACCCGTCCACGCTCCCAGTCTTCTCTGTGCCCTGTGAGCGTTCCAGCTTCAAAGAGGCTTGTCTAAGCTGACTCAGCCAATCAATGTCCACGGTGGTGCCAGCCAGTGATTGGCTGAGCAGCCTATCAGCTCAGACAGGCCTCTCTGAAGCCACAGTGCTCGGTGCTGAGGCACATACAGAGTGCAGGAAAAGACCGGGAGCGTGGACGGGTGAATTATTACCAGTTTGGGCAATCATCAGCTGCTGGCCATGCATCGCTAATACATGTAGCGATGTGCTGTCGGCAGCCACAGATTTTAGATCTGGGCCAATGAAGCCAATGAAACAATCTTTAGGCCCAGACATACAATCATCGGCCACCAAACACGCATCGCTATGTGTGATAGGGATGTGTGGCCGTGTAATAGGAGCGTGTAATAGGGCCCTAAGGGTCTGTGATCAGAGTGTGAGTCTAGAAGTGAACTGAAATGGGGCTCCCCCACCCCAAGTGAAAGTCATAAGTAAGCAAAGCTTGTGTAGAGGAAATTTGCAGCTTGTAACAGTAACTGCAAAGTGTACTGTACACCTCTATATAACAGTCCACAGCCAGGTCTGCTTTGTATTTCAAATCTGTGTCCAGCAGTGTTGAGTGTGCATACACTATTGAGCATAGTCCTTGTGCTGCTCAGTTTAAAAAAAAAAAAAAACAGCGGAACAGCCAATCAGCAAGCTTTAAGGCTGTGGAAATGCATAATGCTGAGCAGAAACTGCAGAAGTCTCCGCTCAGCCAATCAGCAGCTGTCACTGTGTCCCGCCTCAGCCACTGATTGGCTGTTTGCTGGGAGTCCAGGATGGTAAGTATAGGGGTAATCTGGTTCGATAAATGCTTGAGTCCTCTATTAACTTTAAAGCTACAAACGCCGGCCGGAGCATATACTGTACCCGCTCCAGGATCCAGCTTGCTTTGGGGATTCTCAGCGCCTGGACATCCCAATCAGCCAATTAGTGTGCTGCGGCGGGGCAGCGCACTGGTTGGGTGAGTGGGACGTCCAGCCGGGAATGTCTTCTCATTGAGAATGACCGGCCATTGATCCACAGCGGATTTTGCTGCGAATTGGCGTGTGTTTGTAGCCTTACTAAACTCAAGCACTAAAGCATTTTAGTTCTCGCTCAACACTGGTGTCCAACTATCATTTGTAGGTCATGAAGTCAGTGGAGCCAACAGTACAGAGAAGAAGTGTGTAATAGTAGATGCATAACAGTATGATTTACTGCCACTACATAGAACAGGCCCCCCACCCCTTAGAGACTCTGCAATCTGCTCCCTGAGGCAAGTTACTCATCTTGCCCCATGGAGCTATAGCCCTCTGGTGGACTGGTCTGATTGATATTGTACATCATTCTAATCTAGAGATTCCTATGAAAGTGTATCGCGCTCGGATGAAAACAATTTGGTTCTCTTTTACTGTGGGAAACGCCGCTTAGTTTCATTCACATCATGTGTTCCTCTTAATGATTTTGTCTGCTTAAGAAAGCCATTAAAAGTCTATAACATTTACATAATGGATAAAATCTCATATAATGCGGATTGAATTCTTTGACTAAATTAACAAAGAGCGAACTCAACAGATGCCTCAAAGTAATATTAGGGATACATTATAAATGAAAGCAGGCTTGAAATCTGAAGGCAGACTCCCGTTATTAAATGGCGGGGATCTCATAGGAGGTGGAGTGTAACGGCAAGAGGACTTTTAGCTGATATTGTGGGAACATAAATTAAAGGGATGCTCTACTCTAATGAACAATAATCTGCCAGTGTGAAATCCGAATGTGGACATATTAGGGGATGTATTTCTTATGGCCTTTAGGGAATGTCAGTGTCTGCCATGGCGTTTAACTCTTAAGCCCCAGTATAAGTTTATAGTATTTATAGTAATAGTGTCTTAGTATGTGGAATGAGTTTTTGGACCCCTCTTAGGAGTGGCTAGATATACTCTAACCCCTGTTCCCCTTTATAGCTGTGTCTATGTGTCTTGTGAACCTGTTCTGCAATTTTAACTGGTTCTTGGTAATCCTGTTATTGGGTGCCTTTTGTCCAATGTACAGTACAGTACTCTTAAAGGGGAACTCCGATTAAGAAAGCTTTAACCCTGACTCACACCCTGAAGCTGCTGAGAATCCCCTTGGTCTGGTCCACTCTGTCTCCACTATTATTTCCTGCCCCTCCCTTCTGAGACAAAAATCTGTAACCCCGCCCATCACTGACATCACACAGTGATCACCTGGCAAAGGGAAAACAACAGCCTCTACTGAGTAATATAGGGGATGGAGACACTGGTGTTTCATCCCTCTCTCTTTTTTTTAACCCCTTAAGGTCTGAGCCAATTTTCATTTTTGCACTTTTGTTTTTTCTTCCTCATGTTTAAAGGGCCATAGTACTTGTACTTTTTTACCTACAGACCTACATGGGCCCTTATGTTTTGCGTCACTAGTTGTACTTTGCAAAGACAGACTTGATTGTTGCATAAAATATGCTGCAAAACCGAAAAAAAACAAAAAAAAAACGTATATGTGTGGTAAAAATGAAAATAAAACGCAATTTTATTTAATTTGGGAGGTTTTGTGTTTACGCCATTTGCCCTAGGGTAAAACTGACATGTTATATAGGTTCCACATGTCAGTACGATTACAATAATATGCAACTTGCATGACTTTTATTTTATTTGACAGCTTTTAAAAAATGTAAATCTTTTTTTAAAAAACTAAATGTTCCTTGTTTTGCTCTAGTCCCATCCTTCTAACGCTGTTATCCTTTAATCTATGGGGCTGTGTGAGGTGTCATTTTTTTCCGCCATGATCTGTACTTTCTATCGGTACCTTGTTTCCATTGATGCGACTTTTTGATCACTTTCTATTACAATTTTCCTGAATTTGATGCAAACAAGAATGCACAATTTAGCATTTTGGTGTTTTTGTTTTTTTTGCACTTACGCCGTTTACCATGTGAGATCAGGAATGTGATAACTTAGTTCGGGCGATTATGCATGCGGCAATACCAAATATCTTTATTTTATTTTTTTTTTATTATTTATTAATTTATTTTTTAAATGGGAAAAGGGGAGTGATTTGCTCTTTTATTAGGGCAGGGTTTTTTATGAATAAAAACACTTTTTTTTTTAAACATTCACATTAATTAGAAGCCTTCTATATACACAGCACTGATCTCCCATTGAGATCAATGCTGTGTATATAATAGAGCACTGATCCATTAGATCGGTGCTCTATTATACTGGTCTGCTGCAGACCAGATTCATACAATACCGGGCCAAGATCAGTGTCACTCCGACGCTGAGGCCCAGCTGGGTAAGGAGAAGGGATTCCCCCACTACAGTAGACAACTAAGGATATGCACCACAGGGCATTTAAATGCAGCTGTCATGTCTAACAGCTGCATTTAAATGCTCTAATTAGCGGGCGTAGCGATTGCTAAGTTAGATAGATAGATAGATAGATAGATAGACCTGAGATTTTTAAATAGAAGTAAATAAATCTATATAACTTTCTAAAATCAGTCGATTTGAAAGGCAAATATTTTTTGCCAGAATACCCCTTTAACTGTAGTGTATATTAAACTTTTTCATGTAGTATATCCCTATCTGGGAATCAGTTAGCAGGTTTAATATATCCAACGTAAACTGTACTTATGCAGACATGTAGCGGTGTTTACCTTTGCTCTACGGAAATGATAGACCACAAGCATGCTTATGAAGTTCAGCAGCATGCAGAACGCCTGGAAGGAGATGACAGCGATCCGTAAATACTTGTCCTCCTGCGCATAGCAGGGTGCATCAGCCGTACAGTATGAACAATCTTCCCTGCAGGGTAGACACTTATATTCCTCTTCAGATATTTCTCCTCTAGAAAACGGGTTCTCATCGCTTTGCCCTATAGGGATGAGAATAATCATTGTGATCACTTCAACATTGTCAACATCTACAAAAGATTAAAAAAAAAACATTGGTTCGGTCCCAAGCAACCGGTTGTTTGCTTACAAAATATTGTTGTTATCTGATTGGTTACCATGGCAACACAATTTACTGACTTTCAGAAATATTTAACAAATATTACTTGTTTTAACCCCTATAATATTAATAAAACAAATTATACTCACCTTATCGATGCCCTACTGCTGCCCGCCAGACGCTGTAATTCCTGATCCCTGAACATGTGACCACTGCAGCCAATCATTGCTCAAGACGACGACCGGCAACTGCCGATGGTTGATAGCAGTGGCCAAATGCACCTTTTAAGAGGGACCAATGGGATATTGGAAAGTGTTAGGATTAGATGAGGCAAATATGGTTTCTTTTAATATTTTTTGCCATTCTAAAAAAATGTTTTTTATTTATTAGGTGACCAGACAACCCGTTTGATGGGGATATTTAATATCAGTGTTAATTAGCATAATTTGGGTTAGGGTCCTGTTACACAGGCCGACTATGGTCCGATCATTTTAGTAACAAGCGCTGATCTGCTATATCAGCTATTGTTTACTGGACCTATTAAGGCCCTATTCCACGGAACGATTATCGGCCGCATTCGGCCAATATCGGCCGTTACGGCGGATAATCGTCCCGTGAAATAGGAGGCAACGATCAGCCGACATCGTTCATGTCGGCTGATCGTTGAAGTTGTTTGTCTTTCAACATGTTGAAAGACAAACTACTTATATAGCAACGATCTGCTGCCGTCGCTCTGTGAAAAAGGAGCAGCGGCAGCAGACCGCTGCTATATCCCATGGGCTGCCCGGACGATCAGTGATCACCCGGGCAGCCTCCCCGTGGCCGCCCCCAGACTCACCCGCTCGCTGCTGCCGCGTGCGATAGCGGCATCAGCGAGCAGGGAACGAGGAGCAAACGAGTGCTAGGAGCGCTCATTTGCTCCTCAAAGTAGGACCGTGGAATACGGCCTTTAGGCTTCATTTACACAGAAAGATTATCTGACAGATTATCTGACAAAGATTTGAAGCCAAAGCCAGGAACGGATTTGAAAAGAGGAGAAATCTCAGGCTTTTCTTTATGACCTGATCTCTGTGTATAGCCTGTTTCTGGTTTTGGCTTCAAATTTTTGGCAGATAATCTGTCAGATAATCTTTCTGTGTAAATGTACCCTAAAATGGCCTGATAATGTGGCAGTAAGGGCTGCATGGACATCATTAGCGATGTCCATGCAGCCCTTGGCTGATCGTTGTCTCTATTACACGGACCAATAATTGTCTCATCGCTCAGGGTTTAATAGGGCCCTTAGACTCCGGAATATGGTGATGTTACATTATTGAAATTTTTGTATATATATTTTTTTGTTCTTTGCTTTTTATTTTTTTATTATATATATAAATGTTTGTGTATATATATATATATATATATATATATATATATATATATAGATTTATTTATTATTTTTAATTACTTTTTATACAATGTAGTCCCAAAAAGTAGGACTAAGGACTTCAAATACCATCAAAATATATATAAATGTTTTTCCAGATTTCATATTTTGTATTTTAAATTGATCTCACTGAAGATTGGATTTTTCTTACAATTTTTCAGAGGTAGAGCTAGGTTTTTTATTTACTGTTTCACTTGCTGTACACCTATGGCTGTCTCCATGTTTTCCAGGCTGTCTTTTGGTGGTATCCTCCCTCTGCACGGAGTGAGCAGCCTGAGGGATACGAATGTAGATCAGATTTGCTTTGTACAAAGCAAAACGAATCTGCTTCACTCATCTAATACCAGCCAGGGTAGCAGGGCAATATCTGCCATGAGGCGAGGTGAGTATCTCCCCCCAGGTGGCAGATTGCAGAGACTTTAGGGAGCAGCCTGTTCCATAGAGTAGCCATAAATCATACTGCCTAGCATCTTCTGTTATACACCACTCCCATTCTCTGTGTTTTGTACTGTTGGCTTCATTGACCCTTTGATTTGCAAATGTACAGATGTAGAACACCAGGCCACCAGGACTGGGTATGTTCTAATTATTTGGTAGCTGTATATCTATTTTACTCATACTTTTCTTTGCTGTGGATATTCTGCTCACACACATTTCATACTTATCCTACTTACTTGCTTCGGTACTCATCAGCTGCTGTATGCCCTGCAGGAAGTGGTGTATTCTTTCCACTCTGACACAGTGCTCTCTGCTGCCACCTTTGTCCGTGTCAGGAACTGTCCAGAGTAGCAGCAAATCCCCATAGATAACCTCTCCTGCTCTGTTCAGTTCCTCACATGGACAGAGATGGCAGCAGAGAGTACTGTGTTAGACTGGAAGGACTACAACACTTCCTGCAGGACATACAGCAGCTGATAAGTAGTGGAAAATTAGAGATTTTTAGGTAGAAGTCATTACATTTACATTAACAGTAAATTTCTGATTTGGAAACAATTTGTTTTAACCGGAGTTCCCCTTTAATCTAGGCAGAGGCTCTATAATTTCTATCTACAATTCCTTTGACAGATCCTACACTTCTCCCAGGGGAGAGATGAGCTGTTCCTCTGTAGCCATCATCTCTGTATAATTGGTATCTCTTCTAATTCCTTCTCATTGATATGTAATATTAGGCTGTAATCTCTGATTCTTCTTCACATGATACTCTATAATCTTCATAATCTGTCTAATATAACATATTACTTAACCAAATTACCAGTTATCAATGTCTCGATACCTATTGTGTATTTGCGTTGAGCAAAATAATTCCATTATGTGGGAAAGTAATAAGTATGGGCTTCCATTAACCTCTCGTACACTCCGCATAACAATGGGAAGAGTAAAACCTCCATTCTTTACATAAGGTCATTAAGGAAGCTGACAGTATTGCTCTTCTCCTTGCTGTAATGCAGCTTTTATGGACGTTATTCCTTCTATTGATGCATGGGATTTACTACAGGCCGAGGCTCCTTTTGTATTTAAATATTCTTGCTTTATGTGCCTTGTAATAAACTGCAATGTGTGGCTAATGGCGGCTGCTATAATGCTAAGTGGTCCGTTTTATTGTTAGGCTAAAGTTATGTGTTCAAGGCAGCGCAGTTATGGAATCAATACGGCCCATCTGCCTTATGGGACGTGATGCACCGCAATACCTAACACAGGGCACCACCATAGGCATAAGGGGTTTTCATATTATTGGCCTATCCTTAAAGGGTCACTGTCGTTTATTTTTTAATATTTTTTTTTGCAGAAATCAATAGTCCAGGCGATTTAAAGAAAATTTGTAATTGGCTTTATTAGACAAATATGCCATTATCTGCATTCAAAAAGACTTTCCCCAGGTCCCCCCCCCCCCCTCCTCTGTCTCATCCACTGTTCATTATCAGGAAATCTCAACTGTTTTACATCAGTCAAGCCCTGTTTAACCTATGTAGAGGGGAGGGGGGAGGAGGGAGATTAGTCACCAGCAGAGAACAAAGGATTACACAGTGGGACCTGTGTGAAAGCCGGTATTCAGAGGTCAGAGAGATCAGTGCTGACTTCAGAGGAGATAGCCCAGTGATGTATCTGTAAATTACCTCTTTGTTGTCCTGTTTTGGTGCCTCGCTCTCCCTCCACCCCTCTCTTCTCCATAGAGAACCAGGAAGACAGGGGGAAAGCTTCAAACTGCTTTTTCATGATAAAAATGCATTTTTCAGCTAATAAACCCAATTACAAAGTTTCTTAAAATCACCTGTACTATTGATTTCTGCAACAAAAATTTAAACAACAGTGACACTTTAAAGGGGTTATCCAGAAAGTTCTACAGATTTGTAATTTACCTCTATTTAAAAATCTCAAGTCTTCCCATACTTATAAGCTGCTGTATGTCCTGCAGGAAGTGGTATATTCTTTTCAGTCTGACACAGTGCTCTCTGCTGCCACCTCTGTCCATGTCAAGAACTGTCCAGAGCAGTAGCAAATCCCCATAGAAAACCTCTCCTGCTCTGGACAGTTCCTGACATGGACAGAGGTGGCAGCAAAGAGCACTGTGTCAGACTGGAAAGAAACCAACATTTCCTGCAAAACATACAGCAGCTGATACGTACTGGAAGACTGGAGATTTTTAGGTAGAAGTAATTTACAAATCTATATAACTTCCTGAAAGCAGTTGATTTCAAAGAAAAAGATTTTGGCTGGATAACCCCTTTGAGACATTAGATTGGTGGAAGTCTAACTCATGGGACCTCTGCTGATCATCTGACCAAACTATTGTTTCCTATTTACTGTTTACCATGCACAGCGCCGTAATTGTGGTAGTGTTAGTGCCTGGTACTGCAGCTCAAATGAATGGTACTGAGGTTCCATCACCACTTTAGTATTGATGGTCTATCCCCCAGATAAGTCCAGTGTGGGTCCAAGTCCATGCACTCCTGCTCCACTAAGTGGTCACCTTCACCAAACATTTCATAATGGCTTTGCCTGTCATTGTACCTCAGTACTATTAAAGGGTTAAAGGGTTACTTCAGAGAAAAACAATTATAACTCAACTGGTGGCAGAAAGTTATACTTATTTGTAAATTACTTGTATTTAAAAAAATATCTCACGTCTTCCATTACTTATCAGCTGCTGCATGTCCTGCAGGAAATGGTGTATTCTTTCCTGCCTGACACAGTGCTCTCTGCTGCCAGCTGTCAAAAGCATAAGGTTTTCTAGAGGGATTTGCTACTGCTCTGGGCAGTGTAGGTGGTAACAGAGAGCACGGCGTCAGACTGTAAAGAATACATCACTTCCTGCAGGGCATACTGCAGCTGATAAGTACTGGAAGACTTTAGATAACTTTATGACACCAATTGATTTGAAAATAAATCTTCTGGAGGAACCCTTTAATTTGAGCTGCAGTGAGCGGCAGTACCAAACACAACCATTGCTATATGTATGGCGCTGTGCATGGTAAACAGTGAAGAGGACACAGCAGTTTAGCAAGCTGATCAGCAGAGGTCCCAGGAGTTAGACCTCAACCAATCCAACATTCTAAGGATAGGCCATTAATATGAAAACCCTTGTAACTTTTATCCCCAGGGATCCCTGTGGAATGGACACAGAATGGTTTTCTTTATTAACTGGAATATTTGGGAGCCAATTTAAAGGGGTACTCCAGTCAAAATCTTTTTCTTTCAAATCAACTGGATTTAGATTTGTAATTTACTTCTATTTAAAAATTTCAAGTCTTTTCATACTCATCAGCTGCTCTATGTCCTGCAGGAAGTGGTGTATTCTTTCCAGTCTGACACAGTGCTCTCTGCTGCCACCTCTGTCCATGTCAGGTGCTGTCCAGAGAAGGAGAGGTTTTCTGTTTCAATATTTATTTAATATTTTTTTTATTTTATTTTATTTTTAATAATTTATTTATGTATTTTTATTTTTAACTTTTTTGGACTGATTACCAGCTGGGATTTTACTTGCCCCCTATGTTCACATGTCATTTCCTATAAACAGGGTCCATGACTTAGTTGAATATATACACCTACATGAAAAAGGAGTCATTCCGGCTCCGAAACAAATCTTTTTATTTGTTGTATTGTGCTTTTTAAATAAATTTTTATTGTTTTTTAAAGCAGCGCCTTAAGCAGTCCTTTTTTTTTTCTCATCTTCAATATTTATTGAATTTTTTAAAAAAAATTTCAAACAAGTGCACAGCAATGCGCGTCACATTGTACAGGTCAATAGGAAAGGATTTAAAATAAGTACAATAACACAAATAAGAACAATTCTTACAATTAGGACAAGTTTTCTATGGGAATTTGCTACTGCTCTGGACAGTTCCTGACATGGACAGAGGTGGCAGCAGAGAGCACTGTGTCAGACTGGAAAGAATACACCACTTCCTGCAGAGCATACAGCAGCTGATAAGTATAGGAAGACTGGAGATTTTTAAATCAGTTGAATCAGTTGAAATCAAGATTTTAGCTATAGTACCCCTTTAATGTTATATAATTATTATACTAACAGCAACCTAAATATGCCAAAATAGGTATACTCAGGGTCCCATAGAGGACAGTAGAAAATGACAAAACAACGGCCTAAACCTACTTAAGTGATTATATAATTATAAAGTTGTCGACCACTGGGGATTTACTGTATAACCCTGACAAGGATAAAAAGGAGGCCTGCATTATTAATGACGCTATTTTTTTTTATTTTTTTTCTTGCTCAACCAAAAGGCACTTACTTTGAAAGCCATTCCCTGAAAAGATGTCAGGATGATAAAATCCAGGCTTGCAAATGCATTTGTAGGCTCCGAGAACGAATCCAAGGCCCTTAATTGGTATACACTGAAAGAAAGAAAACAAGCACTGTAATGTATGGAGACTTGGAGCGGCTTCAGAGAACGGCCGCTCAGCATTTTCCTTACATATAAGCCCTGTAATAGTCAATGGCCAGAGCGGATAGAGAAGATTGGTACGGCGTAGCCGCGTTATTTCATGGATATAGACGGTAAATGAAGAGAAATAGGCCGGCGGGTTTGTATATTGTTAGTTTATACAAGCTGTCAGCTGCAGGGCCCTGTCATGGAAATGTCCGCCTCCGTGGTGTGGGTGCCGCTATGTGATGTAGGAGCTCAGTGTTATTTCTCACTTGCTCAGGTGGCAATTTTATTACATACAACATACAGTCCAGGAAGATTATATGGGTGGTAAGTACGAACATCACAACACAACATTTATAGGGGGAGATTTATCACAAATGGTGTAAAGTGAAACTGGCTCAGTTGCCCCTAGCAACCAATCAGATTCCACCTTTCATTTTCCACAGAGTCTGTGAGGAATGAAAGGTGGAATCTGATTGGTTGCTAGGAGCAACTGAGCCAGTTTCCCCATGTTGGATAAATCTCCTCCATGGAGGTCAACATGTAACAAAAGTAGGGAAGGGAAACCTGTGGCCCTCCTGCTCTTGTAAAACTACATGATACATAGTAAGCCAGCACACAACATAGCGAACCAGCACGCTACATAGTAAGCCAGCACACAACATAGCGAACCAGCACGCTACATAGATAGTAAGCCAGCACACAACATAGCGAACCAGCACGCTACATAGTAAGCCAGCACACAACATAGCGAACCAGCACACTACATAGCAAACCAGCACACAACATAGTAAGCCAGCACACTACATAGTAAGCCAGCACACTACATAGCAAACAAGCACGCTACATAGCAAACCAGGACACTACATAGTAAGCCAGCACACTACATAGTAAGCCAGCATGTAATATAGTAAGCCAACATGCTACATTGCAAACCAGCATACTAGACAGTAAGCCAGCACGCTACATAGTAAGCCAGCACACTACATAGTAAGCCAGCACACTACATAGTAAGCCAGCACACTACATAGTAAGCCAGAACACTACATAGTAAGCCAGCACACTACATAGTAAGCCAGCACGCTACATAGTAAGCCAGCACACTACATAGTAAGCCAGCACACTACATAGTAAGCCAGCACACTACATAGTAAGCCAGCACACTACATAGTAAGCCAGCACACTACATAGTAAGCCAGCACACTACATAGTAAGCCAGCATGTTATATAGTAAGCCAACATGCTACATTGCAAACCAGCATACTAGACAGTAAGCCAGCACGCTACATAGTAAGCCAGCACACTACATAGTAAGCCGGGCTGCCGCGGCTGAGATCTCCATGACCCGACCGGATCCAGAAGCGGGACCCGGCGGGATCAGCTGAGTATAGGGGGCTGTAGCGGGGGTCAGGAGCCTGTCACCCCGGCACGGGGGTGACAGGTTCCCTTTAAATCAGTAAGGCTAGATTCACAATGCGTTTTTGCAATCCGTTTTTTTCATCTGTTTTTTGCAAAAAACTGATGAAAAAAACGGATCCATTTGTGTGCATCTGTTTTTCCATTGACTTCAGTTTAAAAAAAAAAAAAGGAATGTTTCCTTTTTTTTTTTTTGCAAAAAACGGATGAAAAACACAGATTGCAAAAACGCAGTGTGAACCTAGCCTAAGGACCCTATTCTACAGTAACGATAATCGGCCGAATCGGCCCCATTCGGCCCAATTCGGCCGATTATCGCTCGGTGGAATAGAGAGAACGATCAGCCGATGATCGTGTCATTTAGGGCCAGACCTAAAATCATTGTTCCCCCACCGCGCATTGCTACGGTTGAATAGCGGTGCGCGGCAGGCGACCGACGATTTGAGAAGCAGCAGCAGCAGCCACATACATTACCTGTCAGGTCTTCTGCTCCGCTCTGTCTTCCTCCACGGCCATTCTGAAGCTAGAGCGCGCAGGACCCAGGGATGAAGACGCAGCGGAGCAGAAGACCTGACAGGTAATTTAAGCTGCAAGGGCTGCAAGGACATCGGTAACGATGTCCCTGCAGCCCTCGCTCAACGATCATCAGGCCGTGGAATAGGCACTCGTTTACATCGTTGATTGGGCCCGCCTCGGCCCGTGAAATAGGACCCTAACTCTACAAAAATTATAAAAACAAAACACAAATGATTGATGTTAGAGCATAAACACCCTCAAAATGCAAAACCATGTTAAAGCAAATGTACCAAGTCAAGTAATGAAATTTATTTTTCACTACCTTGCCGGCACAGAAATCCAAGTGGCAGGATCTACTTTTCAAAATGCTGCCCAATCCCACAATCGAAGCCAGTTTCTTCCCCTCCCCTTGTTGACGAGGCAACCTCCAGTGTATAGAGCGGCATTTTGTCTCTATTAGGCCATGTTCACACAGCGTATGTTTTGTATAAATCACAGCCGTTGTTGCAATTTGCAACAACGGGCGTGATTTATACAAAACACACATTTTATTGTACTGAATGGAATCTCGGCCGGAGTGTATATACGTAGAATAAGCTCCAGCCGGGATTCCATCCGGCCACAAGAAAAACTGACATGTCAGTTTTCTGCAGCTGCTATTCATTGAATAGCGGCTGCAGAGAACCTGTCAGTGCACACAATGGAGCGTGCAGCTCCGGACGCACACACCATTGTGTGCAGTGGTGAATTCAGCAGAAATGAAGATAATGCATCTGGTACTGCAGTACCAGCCGGGATGATCTTCAGTAACACCGGCCATCCTGTGATCCAGCCAGGTCACAGAACGGCCGGCGTTATACACCATGTGAACATGGCCTTAACTTGTATCCAGGTGTTTCCATGCCATTATTTTCCATCAGATACATAAGTGAGCTCTGACTACTGTATATAATGAACAGAAGATAAATGGAAATGGAGATGATCCCTTTATTGATCATCATGACAAGAACATAAATCATTCGGGAAGAAACACTAATGGATCACCTTTATGTTTGCTAGAACGAGTAATGATCACCGATGGCAGGAGAAATATTTTAGTCCGGAGCAGCATTATCAATATTTGTTGCAGTTCTGATTCCAAATAATGAAGGAGGAAATTAATTGCAAAAAAAGGGAAAATAGATGGTCAGGATCTGGGCGCCTTGGTTCCCTTGGATATAGTAATTATTTGGCGGACCGGCCAGGAATCATTAGATGTCATTAGGAGGACGCCTGATAATTAGAGGTCTATTAACAATATACAGCTGCGTGCAAGATAATTGGCAGAAGGAAGAATGAAGATATCAAATGCTTTATGTCTATCATGAAGCCGCCAGTACGATGGGCCAGATTTACTAAAACTAATTCATAGGTAGTGTAAACATTGACTAGACAGTTTGAGGTCTCAGTCACATGTCCAGTGTTTTTCAAGGAGCGTGATTTTGTCGGCGCCATGAAAAACACTGGACAATGGACATCTGTTGATTGCATCAGTCTGAATGCGCTGGGTTAGGGGTCGGGAGGCGCTGGTGTTGTCTGAGGGTGGAGTGGGGGGGGGGGCTGACAGGAGCTGGGCGAGACAGGACTGGGAAGAGACGGCAGTGGGGAGATATAGGGGCCGGGGAGACAGGAGCGGGGAGACAAAGACGTGGGTGACAGGAGCGGGGAGAGACAGGACTGCGGAGAGATGGGAGTGGGGAGATATGGGGGCCAGGAAAGACGGGAGAGGGGAGATACAGGAGCAGGTGACAGGAGTGGGGAGAAAAAAGGAGTGGGTGCCAAGAGCGGGGAGAGGAATGAGCGGGTGACATGAGCGGGGAGAGACAGGAGCAGTGGCGGGAGCAGGGGAGCGGGTAGATGGGAGCAGGGAGAGACAGGAGCGGTGACGGGAGCGGGGGAGATGGGAGCAGGGAGAGACAGGAGTGGGTGACATGAGCGGGGAGAGACAGGAGCGGTGACGGGAGCGGGGGAGATGGGAGCAGGGAGAGAAAGGAGCGAGTGAAATGAGCGGGGAGAGACAGGAGTGGGTGACATGAGCAGGGAGAGACAGCCCAGCATACCATTATATATATATATATATATATATATATATATATATACACAACCCAGCATACCATTATATATATATACACAGCACAGCATACCATTTTATATATATATATATATATATATATATATATATATACACAACCCAGCATACCATTATATATACAGCCCAGCATACCATTGTATATATACAACCCAGCATACCATTATATATATATACAGCTCGGCATACCATTATGTATATACAGCCCAGCATACCAATATATATATATATATATATATATATATATATATATATATATATATGTATATATATATATATACACACAGGCCAGCATACCATTATATATACAGCCCAGCATACCATTGTATATATACAACCCAGCATACCATTATATATATATACAGCTCGGCATACCATTATGTATATACAGCCCAGCATACCAATATATATATATATATATATATATATATATATATATACACAGGCCAGCATACCATTATATATGCAGCCCAGCATACTATTTTATAAAAAGCCCAGCATACCGTTAGCTTTCTCTACCACCTGACTGCACTGATGACTCATTTTAAGAAATGGCTGCCCCTAAATCCTTCTCTTCTGAAGTCTTTGTGTCACGGCCGCTGCGGCGTCCCGTGCTCCGGACCGCCGCCACGACCTCTCCATGCAGCTGCCGGGGTCCATGTACAGGGACCCGGCGCTGCTACTAGTTCGGTCCCAGGGGGCGCCTTACCTCGCCCCGCTCCTGTCACCCGCTGCGCCGGCCGACGCGCGCGTCCCCGCCTCCTAGGGTGCGCGCGCCGGCTGTCTCAGATTTAAAGGCCCAGTCCGCCCCTTATTGGAAGGTGCACTAATCACTTCCTATAAATTCCAGCCCTGCCCCACTACAGGTGTTGGAGCCTCTACATGCTTCCCATAGCGTTTGGCCCAGCCCCCTGTTGTTCCTGATTCCTGTCCGCTACCTGGTCCCTAGTCCTTGTTCCTGATTCCTGTCCGCTACCTGGTCCCTAGTCCTTGTTCCTGGTTCCTGCTCCTCTGTTACACTATTGCTCCCATGTTCCGCCTGTCACCCGCGGTTACGCCTACAGGCCTCTGCCAGCACCATCTCCTGCCACGCCTCGTCTGCCGTCACTAGCAACCAAGCCAGGGGTAGCGACCTGGGGGTCGCCTGCCGCAGCAAGTCCATCCCGCCTTGCGGTGGGCTCTTGTGAAAACCAGCGGCCCCTTAGACTCCGCTCCCTGGTGAGGTCAGTGCTATCGCTAGTGACGGTCCAGTGGATCCACTACTCCAGGCGTTACACTTTGCCAACACAGAACTGTGAATACAGTACTCAAATAAAGACGTTTCCCCAAAAAGTATTAGTTTACATTTGGAAACATTGAACTGCAGTTTCCATCACATTCTTCTTAGTCAAGTTGGCATTATCATGACCTTCTATAGTAAATACGACTTGAGCTATGAAATCACTGAGAAAAATGAATGGATCTGTTATCTCTTACAATGTAGAATATAAAATCCCTTTTCAGACCTTTGAAATGAGATTGAATGGACTCAATGTCAAAAGCTTCAAGTCTTTCAACCACAATGAGCAATGGTAATGGAATGTCCTGATGGACAACCAGCATATAGTATAAATAGATCATCATAAAAGAAAGCTGTACAGCCAATACAAGATCAATGCTTGCTGCTATTTGACCTATGTATTCTTCTCTTGTGTCTGTGTGCAGAAATATTCCTTTATGGTTACTTTTTAGGATTGTTTATTCAATAATTACAGGAAAATCAATTAGTTTTTATTATTCCTACAAAAAAAAAAATTGCATAAATACATAACAACTAGTGTTGAGTGAGCATGCTGCTATGCTGAGCATAGTGCTCAGTGATGGCTGATCATTCGGCTCTGTTATATCGCCCGCCCGCTGCATTAACCTATTACATTTTATCATTCAAATTTATTGTATATGTTTTCCTTTAAAGGGATGTTCAAACAAAATATACAAAAATTGAAACAAAAAAATTTAATAGGTTTCTGCAAGACACATTAGAACTCCAGGGTTATGCTGTCAATTACCGGTATACTGACAGAATCCTAAGGTGTCTTACAGAAACCTATCACATGTTTTTGTTTTAATTTTTTGGTACTGTATGTTATAGGCTCTGGGGCGGGAGCTTGTAGAATGCTGATTCCGCCACCAAGTCACTGTACTGTTTGCACGGCTAAAGGTAAACTATGCAAAGGGTTAATTGATGCCTCTATTGATTGTCTGGATTCTATGCCACTGTCTAATGGTTCTTTACCCTGACCAATCTCTGAGCCAGCTACCTCAGGGGTCACTGTCCTATCACAGAGGGTTATCCTGTCCAATTAAATCCCCCCCCCCCCCCCCCCCGAAAGGCTAGTATATATATTGGGGTTGCGATTAACTAGTTTAGTTCAGATCAGAGCTAGTCAGAATATTATGTGAACAAGTGTGTGTTCCCAGAGCCTGTTAAGGAGCTTCTTTCAGGGCCTGGCCAGTCGGCCAGGGCCCATGTGCTGGACTATTGCCTTTTTCTCCTAACCTCTGCTACCCTAGTCATGTCTGGGTAGAGCACTGTGAGTGAGGGGCTGTGGTGAACATGGGGACTAATCTTATCTTCACTGAGTTTAGGATCTTCTACCTCTAATTGCTGCTTGCACAAGTTCAATGGAGGTATAGTACTATTCATTAGTTAAAAACAGTGCAAAAGCTGAGCTTTACTGCCAGCTGCTAAGATTCCTAAGGGATACCCTGACAGCTAGATTTCCCACTAGGTGGACCTGTAATCCTTGATTGTGTGTCATTCAGTGCCCACAAGATAGCTCAGGCGGATGTTCATTCACATAGATACAGGACTCTTCTTACAGCCCCAGCTTAGTACCACATTGTCTGGATCAGATCCCAAGTTTACAACCCACAGACCCCAAACTGCCTCAGCTCTCCACCTCAAGGTTATCCTATTCAGAGTCTCTATTATATCCAAAGCCTGAGTCAACAGCCTATCTTTATATTACTTCCAGTTTCCAACAAGCTGTGTCTTTTCTATCTTTTGTCGTCTACCCCAGCGAACCAGCTGTGTTCTATACCACTGAAAGCACAAATGTCTATTGTATTGTCGAGATTCCTAAACTATAAGAACTGTTTATTGCCTTGACTGGAACTTTTGCAAACTATAGTAAAGACTTTAACTGTTTAAGTGCCTGGACACTGTGCTTAACACCAAACCCCTACAAAACAATAGGTGCCATTTCAGTGTATCCAGAAGTGGGCAACCCACCAACCTTGGCCACCATGATAAGTGCCCTAGTGGTGCTTCAGCAACTAGCCCAGCTATACAACACCTTACCCCCTTGGGTCGCTGCATTTACTTTGTTTAACCATCCCTTCAAGGGTTGAAATATACAAAAATTAGAATGTACAAGCGTAAGTGCTCACTCAACACTAGCACCAGTCCATTTCTCCATTTTTACATCCATGAATGATAGGGCAATGAATGGGAGCCATGTCCTTAGACTTTGCAGTCCATGGCATCTGTTGAAAGATCCACAGTAAGGTTATTTGCAAAACATATCCAAAGAAATTATCAGAAACCATAGAACTTCATAAGGTTCAGGACAACCAGTAGCTGAGCTGTATCTCATCTGCATTGATTAGACTCTTGTATACTGAATGCTCATCTGCAATGCACTTGCCACTTGAGTACATTAACAGCAAATCTTGGCAACGAAAGCATCTACATAAAACTTCACTTAGATTTTAATGGCCCCGAATTTGCCCTTTATTTCTATTTTATTGCCTACTAAATGTCATTGTGCACATATACGTCTCCAACTTGCAACTTACACTTTAATATATATAATGTATATTTTGCCCTATAGTTGAAGACTAGTGATGAAAAAATGATCATTATCGGTTTGGTTCGGTTAGTGTTGGCCGAACATTCTTGAACAAATAACGAACGTACAGTAGAAGCGTACATTTTGGTGTGTACAGATTATCAGGTGCAAAGTGTAAAATACGTAATAGTAAATATGAGGTGCGTAGCATTAGTATATCTAATATTCGCTCGTGCATACTGTATATATATATACGCATATATACATGCGAGGAATGCCATGCCACAGCGTACAGTCAGCTCAGCAAGTCAAGATATCGCAGTTAGCCTCCCCTTTTGGCCTCTGAGAACTCAAATACATTGTGAAGATAATGGACAGGATGGACACCTGGCCACTACAGGGTTAAGAAATGAATCCTTATAGTGCTAAAACGCTGGATTCTGTCACCCCCCCCCCCCCCCACGCTGACAATTTCACAACATTCTAAGCCCTACTCGGTCATCTCTCCCTCGCTATACCGACAATTACACAATGTTCTCAGTCTTACTCGGTCAGCTCTCCCTCCCTACATTGACAATTTCACAATGTTTTAAGCCCTACTCAGTCAGCTCTCCCTCCCTACACTGCCTAACTACCACTGTCAGTATTGCTGCCTAACTAAATTGAGATGCTGTCCCTGCTCGTGTCACTCTCCCTACTGAACATCACAAGAATCAGGAAAGACTGTGAAAAAATTTGCCTCAGTGTCACGTTTTTATAGCATGTACTTAATGCCGCTAATAGTAGAGGAAACATATGCAGTTGCGTACATCACAAGATAATCGTTTGCATGATAGAAAATCTTCAAAAGTGATCGTTATGACCATTCCGATCATCGAAAAATTCGCGTCATGATTCGTACGAACATACGAACATTTATAAACATGTTCGCTCATCACTATTGGCGAAAAAATTTATTTTTCATAATCACTTCACCTGCTTTTGTATTGACTCTCTACTCTGATTTGGTCTCTTAGGGAAGAGAATTAGGCTGAGGTCACACGTTCAGCTGTAAGCTGTAATTATTAAATGCTATGTCCTTTATACGTATCCTCCGTTTATGATCTTTTGGAGTCAATTATTGCAAGTAAAAACCTGAAGGTGTGAATTAGTCCGTAGTATGTTTCATTTGCTGAATCAATTCGCTTGCACATGTTGACACTGAACACAATCAGATGAGGCAATACTTATCTCCACGCCACACCAATGCAGCCAAGAGGTAGAGCGGGTGGAGATAACAAGAAAGGGAGAGCACAGAAGAATTCTCACCGCTGCTATATTTAGCTTTGCTGATGTTGGTGTTCCTGGACCCTGGTGAGTACGTTTTGGAGGAATTAGATTGAATTACATTTGGTAACAGAGGAAAGACTCTCCCAGGCTCCATAGGCCTTGATTATCAGTTACGCTCTGATTTCTGCAGCTTACCGAGCATTAAATAACTCAAGTCTGAAAGTCTTCCGATTATAACAATTTTCGATTATAAAAGGGTTCTCCAGGCATTATACATCACATCGTAAAAAATTAGCAATATTTACCATTTGATAAAAGAATGATCCAGTATATAGTCATTATAATTATTATATTTAAATACATAGTTTACTGCCACCTAGTGTTCACAGCATATAGTAATGTGCCTGTCCACTTGTTCTGGTGGACACACATGGTCAGTGGTGCTCTGCTTTCCTGTTTATTTTCAAAGGGAGTGTGAATGTCACAAAGTACATACTTTTGCTACTTAGTTTATATTTTTCACTTTTGACAATTCTAACTTGGATTGACACTCCGGCGTCAGACTGGGGGTGTCCTAGAGAGGGTCCTAGAGCATCCATGCCCTATGCCTGTGGCTGATCTCAAGTCTTCCTCCCCTTCTCTCAAGCGAAGCCCCCTGGGCAGGTTTATCTTTTTTGGCACCAGTTTGCAATGGTGCACGCGCGGAATTGGGACGGCATTACTCGAGAAATGAGGATGTGGCAGGCCTAGGTCACTTACGCTTTAAACAGATCTCAGAACAGTTCATGGATTTAAAGAGTCACTGTCGTATTTTTTTTTTTTTTGCAAAAATCAATAGCCCAGGCGATTTTTAAAAACTTTGTAATTGGGTTTATTAGCCAAATATGCCATTATCTGCATTTAAAAAGCCTTTTCCCAGGTCCCCCCCCCCTCCCTCTTTTTTTCCATCCACTGCAAAAAAATCTGGAAATTGTGACTTGTTGCATCAGACGTACCCAGTCTGCTCTAGGGAGAGGGGAGGGGGGAGGAGGGAGTTAACCGACAGCAGAAAGCTGAGAACAGAGGATTACAGGCACGGAGCTGGGTGACAGTAGATCAGAGCTCAGAGAGGTCAGTGGTGACTGTCAGAGGAGATAAAGGGTGAGGTATGTGTAGATTAACTCTTTGTTGTCCTGTTTTGGTCTTTTATTTAGCTCTCTCCATAGGAGAACAATGAAGACAGGGGGGAGAGCTTCAAACTGCTTTTTCATGATAAAAATGCATTTTTTGGCTAATAAACTCAATTACAAAGTTTCTTAAAATCGCCCGTACTATTGATTTCTGCAAACGGTTGACCTCGGGGAGATCAAACAAAACACTGCGGAGACACCATCACGTGCTTTTAAACGCCAGTAAATCTAGAAACATTGCCGCTTGGGAAGACAAATAAGCAAAAATACTGTGGAGATAATAAGAAAGGAAATACAAAAAGGGCGGACTAGATGGACCCAGTGGTCTTCTTCTGCCAACAATCTTCTATGTTTCTATGTTTCTAGACACCATCAAGTGTTTTTTTTATCCAGACCTTCTACCAGGAAGAAAAATCCAAGCCAAGGGGGGCTACAGCCAAGAAAAACAACCTTCCAACAAGCTTCAGTCAAGCATGGCATGACCTGGGAAATACCCAAGCAAGGCATCCATCTACAGACAGCTGTTTCAGGGTATTTGCCCCTTTCTTTTAAATACACTTACTATGCGCTGCTCTCACTAGCCAGAATCCTGCCCCACATTGATGAGCTGTCTGTGGATAGGTACCTTGCTTGGGAATTTCATGTAATGTCATGCTTGACTGTGGCTTCTTGGAAGGTGGCTTTCCTTGACTTCTTTGGCTTGGTTGTTTCTTCCCTGTAAAAGTCTAGCTAGCTCACTGACATTAAGAAACATGTAATGGTGTATCCGCAGGATTTTTGCATATAGGTTAAAGGGGTTATCCACCTAACAGCGAAAAAATGAAATGCTAGCTACTCTTACTTACCAAGTCCCCCTGAGTATTTTGAGCTATCTCCTGTCTTTCTAGCTGCTGCCATTCCTAAGTTACAAGATTTTCTGAAAGCCGATCTATATCCAAGATGGCAGTAGCCAGGAAACTACATTTCCCATCATGCAACTCCCTGATTGGTCCGTTTGTGTACTCGCCCCTTTAGCCTTCTTTCCTGCCCACTGCTGTCATTACTATTGCACAGTAAACACAGGACTGTTTTTCACTGATTTTGCATCACATCACCCCAATATGTATTCCATGGTAGCTGATGATGTAGCAGAGATAACGTGCACATAGTGTAGCTAATGTGCTGCATAACGGGCATCTATTTACCGGGGGTGGGGAGTGTAGTGCAGGTTTAGATCTCTGCTTGCTGACTGTGAATGGAAACATTCTAATTCCATCCAAACTCTAAGAACATCCATAACACTTACAATATACAGAGCTGTGACACGAAGACTGGTACATATGCATGCATTCACTGACAGCAAGCAGAGATAGAACTATAATGTTTCATATTACATAGACCTAGACTCAGGGACACATGTAAGTCTATGGAAGCAGCACAGGTGCATGAGATGATGCAGATTTTGCCTCCTTAGGGTCGGGTTACCAAGTCAATAGACAGCTAACCCAACTCCCAGAGAGGAGATCACATGTCCTGTGACTACAAAGGGAGGTATTGTTTTTGTTACCCAGATAACCCCTTTAAGGATAAAAGCCAGCTATCCAATGGTACCTACTATTTGTGAAGGAGGGGTAGAGTTTGGGTACAAATTGGGTACAAATCTCTTTTTTTGCCATTGCCTTTATTATATTATTTGTTCAACCCGTGATTCTGTAAAACTTTTAAGTAGTTCTTTGGACTCTTTGGTTCTTTCCTGTGTGGTCTTGTGACAAAGTTGATGTCTTCTAATTTAATGGCGTGTAACAAATGAAGTAAGGTTCTCGATTTAGTAACAGAAGGTCTTAACCAGCTACAAAAGAGTTCCTGCTGCATTTCATTGGCCTGGACATAATTACTAATGCACAAAGACAGATGGTAAGTGTAGCACCACCGAGACATGGCAAAAGATGAAGAAGACGCTTATTTTATAGAACAAGAGCGACCGGCTGTGACCGATCAACAAACGCTGGAAACATTGTCAACTTTATTAAGAGGAAATCATGTGTTTACTCCGAATAAATTATCATGCCAAAAATAGAATGAAATGGTTATGTCAATGTATAAAAAAAAATTACTTGGGGTGTATTAAAGGGGTTTTCCGTCATTTGGTATTTTTTAATAAAATTATTCCACACATTTGTGGCCGGGATTCCTATGATGTCCAGGCGGTTACGAGCTCTGTAGGTTTCATGCAGAGCATGCTGACAGGACAGAAAGCAGCGACTAGTCACAGCTCAGATGACTAGTTTTTGGCTCTTCCCCTGCCCCGCACACGTAATTATAAAGCATTGTACCTTATATGGAGCCCGGCACCCCCGAAACCATAGGAGACCTGGCTGAGAGGTCTGTGCAGTCGCTCTGGGAGCCCAATCAGCACAAATGTACTGATCGTTTCCCTTTAATATAAGATAATAGACATCCTATGCTTACCTTTCCGTGCTACCACAGTGTCCTCTTCTGGGGTTGACGTTGTTCCCCGCTGACTGCAGAGCCTCCATGACTAGGGGCAGGGCAAATTACGGGGGTTACCTAAAATGATAACCTTAATACACATCCCCACCATTATCTTAACTTACCCATCCCCATACCCTCCCCTTTACCTTGAAAGAAGACATGACACCTGCTAACGTTGGAATAATGGCCACAGCAGCCTTTTATTGAAAAATAAATAACATGTCAAACATGATACCAACTATTTCAACCCCGATAACTCCCACCCAACCTAATAACATACCCATCAGGGAGGTCATGGATGGCCCAGCAGCAGTATGAAAATATTGGTCCCCCTGTCGCACCGCGCCGACTCAGGGCTGGCAAATATGCCCCAATACTGCTTCCCATATAACAAATATTCCTCCGCCTAAGCGGTAAGCACCACCAACCATGCCCCATCTCCCTGCAACCTAAAGGAGAGGGGCTTGCCACCTTCAAGATCTCACCTCCAACACCTCCTCACACAGTGCCATCCACAACCACCCCTCCGCAGCTGCCGCGACAATAGTGCAACAATATCAGCCAACCACCCACCTACCAAAAAACAGGGCGGGCGGGCGGGCGCTTCAGGTCCGGGACAGAGGAGCTGGTAAGCAGGAAAACCCCTCCCCCTGCCTTTATACTTCCAACTTGCTCCCCTCCCCTGACGCTATCCCCTGCCCCCCTATTGGCCTCTGCCCGCATCCCCACTCCCCCTGCTCCATCCCCTTTTCTCACAGCCTGACCATGCGTTCCCCTCATGCTCTCCTAACCTAAGCCCTGTTAACCCCCTATTGCCCACCCCTTCATGTCCGGGCTGCAGCTATACTGCGCCCGCTTACGCCCTCCCTTGACTAGGGGCAGGGCAAATTACGGGGGTTACCTAAAATGATAACCTTAATACACATCCCCACCATTATCTTAACTTACCCATCCCCATACCCTCCCCTTTACCTTGAAAGAAGACATGACACCTGCTAACGTTGGAATAATGGCCACAGCAGCCTTTTATTGAAAAATAAATAACATGTCAAACATGATACCAACTATTTCAACCCCGATAACTCCCACCCAACCTAATAACATACCCATCAGGGAGGTCATGGATGGCCCAGCAGCAGTATGAAAATATTGGTCCCCCTGTCGCACCGCGCCGACTCAGGGCTGGCAAATATGCCCCAATACTGCTTCCCATATAACAAATATTCCTCCGCCTAAGCGGTAAGCACCACCAACCATGCCCCATCTCCCTGCAACCTAAAGGAGAGGGGCTTGCCACCTTCAAGATCTCACCTCCAACACCTCCTCACACAGTGCCATCCACAACCACCCCTCCGCCACCACGAGCGAGCTCGACCCCTTGAACTCGCGAGTCCCGCCACACCTCAACGGCCTTTTCCAACCCGTCCTGAATGTCACAAGACCACAGATCCATCCCCACCCCATTAAGGTGCACCCCATCACTGTCCATAAAACCCGTAGTAGGGATTTCCAACTCCCGGTGACGGACCACAATGCCCCCATTGCGAGCCACAAAGCGAGACACCTCGCGATTAACCCGCCCCCGTGCCCGATTCAGCTTGTCAATAGAGCGCGCTTGTTTCCACACGAACCTTGCCACTATCTCGGACCACACTACAATCACGCCGGGGAACAACGACCAAAGACGCAACAGATCGCACTTAATATCTCTAATCAGATCCCTAGACGATCTGACGCCGAGGTCGTTGCCCCCGACGTGAAGGGCCAGAATATCAGGGGGCCTATCCAACCTGGAATAGTAGTGGACCTCCGGCAGAACTCCACTCCACAGCATGCCTCCTATTCCCATCCAGTGAACCTGAACCTCTGCCCGCGGGAAACCCAGTTGCCTTCCCTCCGCCCGGATGTCAGCACGGCACGCCCCCCTCCGAACATACGAATGGCCGAGAATCCACACCAAGCATGCCGGGCCTAAAACAAAACACAAAACAACAACAACATGAAAGCAACATCCCGGGCAAACAACACGTTCAAAGCAAATCTAACCTAACATAGGACCGAAACCTAGCAGACTCCCACCGACCAATCTGGCGCACAACAGATTCTCCCAACCCCCAGCGAACCGCCTCCGTCGCCGCCCCAATCCTAAAGGAGTGGGAAGCGAACTCCCGTGCCGGAAGGCCCAGTCTCGCCAAGCACTTCCGGAACACCGACACAAACTGAAAGCGCGAGAGCGCTCTCCCATCTCTATGAATTAAGAAGGAACCCCCCGCACCCCTAGGTCGAACCGCACTGAACAACCGAACGCTCTCCACCGGGCACACCACCGAACCGGGAACCGCGTACAACAGCACCCTCTTCCCCCTACCCGCCTGGTCCGTCTTGGAGCGCCGCAACCAGCAAGACACAAATCCCTGCCCCAGCACCACATCCGCCAGCTGCATCCCACCCAGGGCCGCACAAGACGAGCTGACCAACTCCCCTATCCTGAACGCCCCAAAGAAGGCAAGCGAAAAGGCCACCCTAAATAAAAGGCGTTCGTAAACATCAAAACAAACACCATCCAGATCCCCCACCAATCGTCCCAAAACCTCAAAGGACACCGGCCGTCTCCCGTCCCTAGACACCCGCGACCGTCGATACCCCCTCACCGCCTGCCGGACTACAAACTCCTTCGTCCAATCACGCACCCCAAGCAACTTAAAACAATATGCCAACCCTGACAATTTCCGAACCATCCCCGCACCCGACACCCCGGCCCCAAACAAATCACCAATAAAACACAACAACAAGGGAACGAGCTCGCCACGCACACCATCCACCCCCCACTGCCCACAGAAACTCAGCCACTCCTGCCACGCCACCGAATGACTCCTCCACGTACTCCCCGATACGGCTTGCTGCATCAAACCAAACGCTGTCCGGATGCCACTTCCCACAAACAGCTCGGAACGGGCTTCCCCTGTTGCTCCGCCTCCGGGGCCAACAAACGGAACCGATCGAACTGCAAACGAGAAAGTGCATCGGCTATAGAGTTAGCAGTCCCTGGCAGATGACACGCCATCACCCACGCATTCAGTTCCAGCCCACGCAAAACCAGGCGCCGCAGCAACCGCACCACTGGCGGGGAAGATGCCGTGAGACTGTTGACAGCCTGCACCACCGCCAAGTTGTCGCAACAAAAACGAACCCGCTTGTTCCGGAACCTGTCACCCCACACTTCAAGCGCAGCCACAATCGGGAACAGTTCTAACAGGGCCAGGTTACGTACCCATCCATTCTCCCGCCAACAATCCGGCCACTCCCCAGCAAACCATTCACCACTCAAGTATGCTCCAAACCCAACCGACCCAGACGCATCAGTGAACAGTTCCATATCCACAGTCCGAATCCACTCCTCCCTCCACACCGACCGTCCATTGAAACACACCAGGAACTGCGCCCACACCTGCAAATCTGCCCTGTGATCCGCCGTCAGCCGTATCCTATGCATCGGCGAACGCACCCCCGCCGTGGCCTGCGCTAGCCGCCGGCAAAAAATGCGCCCCATTGGCATAATGCGGCAAGCAAAGTTCAGCTTGCCCAGCAGCGATTGCAACTGCCGCAAGCGAACCTTGCGCAGTTCCAAGAAACAACCCACCAACTCCCGCAGCTCCACCAGTTTGTCACCAGGCAGTCGGCACTCCATTGCCACCGAGTCTATCTCGATACCCAAAAAACGGATGACCGTAGCCGGGCCCTCCGTCTTTTCCGGTGCCAATGGAATGCCGAACCTGCGGGCCACCTGCTCAACCGTATGCAACAGGAGGGAGCAACAAGTGGACTGTGCCGGACCAATGCACAGGAAGTCGTCCAGGTAATGCAACACCGACTGCAAACCCGACTCCCTGCGCACCACCCATTCCACAAAGGTGCTAAATGTCTCGAAATGTGAACAAGAGATTGAGCACCCCATAGGAAGGCAGCAGTCCACATAGTACGCCCCCTCCCAAACACACCCCAGCAAATGGAAACATTCAGGATGCACCGGCAAGAGCCGAAATGCCGCTTCAATGTCAGTTTTCGCCATTAGTGCCCCCGGCCCGCACCGCCGCACCCATTCCACCGCCTTGTCAAACGACACGTATGAAACCGAGCAAACTTCTTGCTCAATCCCATCGTTAACGGACAACCCCGCCGGATAAGACAAATGGTGAATTAGCCGGAATTTATTAGGTTCCTTCTTGGGCACCAGCCCTAAAGGAGAAACCCGCAGGTGGGGCCACGGCGGGTCCGTAAACGGACCCGCCATCCGCCCCAGGGCCACCTCCTTGCCCAATTTGTCGCCCACCACGTCCGGACGCAACCGTGCGGACTTCAGATTTGGTGGGCGAAAAATCGGAGCCTCCCTCGAAAAGGGGATCCGAAATCCCCACTGAAAGCCGGACACTAATAATTCCGCCGCCGCCCGATCAGGGTACTCATTTAGATACGGCCGCATCGCCTCTAGGCTCACTGGCGTCCGACCCTTTACCGCCAGTCTCTCCGCTACGTCCTTTCTGCTTCTTGAAGCATCGCGACTGGGGGTGGTTCCCCCCGCAAGTTCCGCACTCATGCTTGAACTTGCACGAGGAACCAAAACGACAGTGCCCGTCGTTATATTGCCAGCAACACCCTGGCCTCTGGCCGGCCGAGGTTCCGGTCGATGATGCCGAACCCCCGGCCCCAGACCGAAACGGCTGCGACGGAGCGCGCGCTGCTGTCATTAGCCGCATCCACAAGGCTATATCCTTATGGTCCCACCTCAGGGATGGGCGAACCACCTTGCGCTGCCGGAACTGCTCGTCATACCGCAGCCATGCCGTGCCACCGTAAACCCGATAAGCTTCGCCTATCGAGTCAAGGTAGCAAAACAGGGCCGAGCAGCATTGAGGAGCCTTTTCCCCCACCACGCTAGCCAAAATGGCGAAAGCCTGAAGCCAGTTAGAAAAAGTGCGCGGTATCAACCGATACCGCCGCTTCTCCTCCTCCTCCTTCTTGCCGTCATCAGGCTTTCCCTTATCTAAATTAAATTTGTCGAGGGGGAGCAGGGAAAATATTTCCACGTACTCACCCCGCCAAATCTTCTCCCGTACCTCCTGCTTGAGGTGGGCCCCCAGGGGCCCCTCAAAGCAAACGTACACCTCCCCACGCGCCGCGTCATCCAACCGCACCGAAACCTCTGAAGCTGCGCCCACCCCCGCTGTTGTTGCTCCGCCTGCTTGCGCTCCCCCGGAGGTCCCCGCCGCCACTGGCACCAGCGCACCACCCGCCGCCCCGACCGCCGATGATAACGCAGGCGCAGCGCTACCCCCCAACCAGGCAGTAACCGGAGACCCTACACCCCCCCGGGCCCCCGCTCCCTGCGACCACATCTCACGCATACCAGCCAAAAACTGCGCAACCACCTCCCCCATACCAGCAAACTGACCCCCACCACCGACAGACCCCTGAAACCCGGCTCCACTCGCACCCCCACCACTCACACCACACGCCACAGGCAAAACAGACATGGACCGTGACTCACCAGGCTGACTCTGGACGGACGCCGGAACAGCCGCGACAGAGGATGCTACGCGCCTCGGCGAATCGCTGACAACTTCGCCGTCTTCCACGGCCTCGATGTCATCGTCCGGTGATGAAGCCCTCTGGTCCTCACTTATGTCCCCGGCGCCAGGGGCCGGGCTCCGACCCTGCCCCTGCGCCTGCAACGAATTAGGGCTGCCGCTGAACAGGGGGACGGTCGCTGGCGAAGCACTGCGGTAGGCCCCTTGCCGCCTGGACCGCCTGACCTCCCCCCGCACTTCCGCTGCAATCGCTGGCAGGGGTGCCCCCCCCTGGGAAACCCCCTCAGGCCGGCGCCGGGCCCGGGTGCTCACCTTCGCCCCAGACTTCCTATGGGGCCTGTAGGAGGACTCGTTCCTTCCTCTGACTGCCCCCTGCACAGGCCGGTGGGAGGGGCCAGCCGCAACAGGTCCCGAGTCAGCAGCCGGCACCGAGGAGGCAGAGGCTGCTGCACGTGCCTCTCTCCCCGCACCGGAACCCCTCCGCGCTCCGGGATTCCTCCCAGCAGCCCTGCCGGACCGGAGAGGAGGGGACCGGACAGCAGGGGCTGGAGGGTCCTGGACAGGGCTCCCTACGCGGCGGGAGCGGCGGGGCAAGTCGGGGCTCAGCCGCTCCGGCGGGCGCCGGCGGCGTACGGGGGGGCGCGCACCCTGGGAGCTTGCCGCCCCCCCCGTTCCCCCTAGTACCTGCAGGAACTGCTCCTGCAGCCATTCAGCCCCATGGCGCGCCGCGGCCTCCCACAGGGAGGCAGAGAAAGCCTCTCGGTCCATTACAGCAGGAGCAGCACGTCGCTTCAGGTCCGGGACAGAGGAGCTGGTAAGCAGGAAAACCCCTCCCCCTGCCTTTATACTTCCAACTTGCTCCCCTCCCCTGACGCTATCCCCTGCCCCCCTATTGGCCTCTGCCCGCATCCCCACTCCCCCTGCTCCATCCCCTTTTCTCACAGCCTGACCATGCGTTCCCCTCATGCTCTCCTAACCTAAGCCCTGTTAACCCCCTATTGCCCACCCCTTCATGTCCGGGCTGCAGCTATACTGCGCCCGCTTACGCCCTCCCTCTCCCGAGATGAGATCGTCTCGGGAGTGACAGCCTGTTCATCCAATCACTGGTTGTGGGGCTGTCCTTTCTCAGTCAGTGATTGGCTGAGCAGGCTGTAACTCCCAAAATGAGTTTGTCTTGGAAGTGAAGGCTCTGCAGTCAGCGGGGGACACCGCCGACGGAAGAGGACGAGCAGAGAAGAAAGGTTAGCATAGGATATTTATTGTTTATAAGTTAAAAAAAATAATAGAAATCCCTTTAAGTAGTTACCATCTATAGGGATTAGACATGAGCCTAATTGCATAGTCGAGTCCGATCGTTTGGCATTTGAATACTGGTGGCTAAAGAAGTTAAAGAGGTACTCTGGGCTGGAGTCATTTTCAGTGTACGGACGGGGAGGGGGTGGATATAGAAGCCGCCGGTCACTTACCTCCCCGGTTCCAGCGCCGGGTACTGGATCTCGCCGCCCCGTTCTCCTGTCCGGCTGCCGCTTATTGGTCTGGGCTGCCTTGAGACGTCACATCGTAGCGGAGTCCGGCCTCGGCCGCTAAATGGCTCTCAAGCCTCGACAAGAAGCGCCAGCCAGATGAGAGAACAGGGTGGTGCGATCCGGGACCCGGCGCTTAAAGTGGGGAAGTAAGTGACCGACGGCTTCTACATCCACCCCACCCCCCGCCGTACACTGAAAATGACCCCAGCTCGGAGTACCTCTTTAAATGCAGCCATAGAGAGTCCTAGAAAACATAGGTTTATTTTCCTGGACTTAATACAGTCACCGGTATTGAAATGCTGAAAGGCCGGTTCAAATTGCGCTCACCTCTAATCACTATAGATGGTAATGGAGTGATGATAAAAAAATAAATTGTATGTTTTATGGGGGGGGGAATTGTCATGTAGATTTCTGCCGCCTGTGCCTTCCCATGTCACTTTGTTGCTGAATAGACTGATAACATTAAATGCCGGGGTTTGGGGCATAGAACCTACTGTTTTCTTCCTATCCACCGATGCTTCAGCATTCCGCTAAGATACAATCCATCACCATGGCAACTTGATGCAGGCGCTTCACACTCCACCGTTTCCTGACATATATCTAAGGCATTGCTGAACATTCTCTCTTCTTCCGAGTAGCCTTCCTGTCAGTGTGAGGATGTGCACTTTCTTATAAGACTGAGACACAACCCTTATGTCCATCTAGTCTGTCCTCTCCCTGACACAAAAACAACAACAGGCATACTCCATTATAAGTCTATGGAATCCAGAGGAATATATGGAACGTTGTAAGGGGGAGAAATGAACATATACACTCATAAACCATATAGACACCTATATACAAACATTCACACATATATACACACTGCGACACATAAACACATTCACAGATACTCACACATTATATAGCCTCTATACAGCCATAGATACGTGAAATCACACATATATACACACTGTAACACATATACATACACATATATACCCCATTACATACATCTACACACACACACTGTAACACATAAATAAATATATATACATATATAGATAGATACATGCTATCATATATATATATATATATATATATATATATATATATATACACACACACACACACACACTGTAACACATATACATACACATATATACCCCATGACACACGCACGTATATAAACTGTGACACATATACACATAAAAAAAAGTCCAACCACACCAGCTTATTGGAGATATACAGTGATGGCCACTAGGAGATATAGGAGGATGCCCGCTGGTAAGCTCACCATCCTTAGTGTAGACCATGTAGACTTCCAAGTAGAAGAAGGTGTAACAGTATCATTTAAATATCAGTATGCAAGTTGAGCAACATTTCAACCCTTGGATCATGCACCTACGGGTCGAAACGTTGCTCTGTACCGATATGTAAAAAATTGGAATTATTTCACCAGTAAAAGCATTACATACCGAACTGATGTAGATATACAGGGAAAAAAAAGGGCCCAAGTTTTAACCCTGTAATTACCCTCATGTTTATACCTCTGATGGGATCTGTTTGGCTTTTTGTGATCCTATCCAGCAAACAGATCCATTATAGTTTTTCTGGATCTGGTCTAAACAGAAGTCATGATGCAAGTGTGAACAGAGCTTACACATTACACAGTGCTTTACACCTACAGCCATTACCTTTATTACAGCTCTTATCCCTTTCTTTCTTTTTTTGTGTGGCCTTGTTTGCTGCCTGCAGATATTTGTCCTTTTTCCATAGATCCTGCACAATTATTGGATAGTTTGACAAATGTTTCTTATTAGAATTGTTCTTTCCTTGCCGACGTCCTTGTCCTTACAGGGTCAAGTGTAACAATGTACATTACATCTGAACAAATCATTATACTGAGCTGGTTTCCTGTCTCATTGATTTAATCCTCCAAGTCCAAGGAAATATTGAAAACATAAAGTGCAGAAGAGTGCGCCCCCTACTGGACTATTCCATATACATATATATATATATATATATATATATATATATATTCTTCTCTATGTGGATTGTCTTCTAATAATTGACCCTATAGCTGTTGTTTTGGCTCTTATCTAAATGTCTCAACTAGATGATTGCTTTTTCTCTAATCCTCCAAAAGTTGAAACTCAGCTGCTGATTGGTTCATCTTGTGACCTCGTAAATCTTGCAGTTTTCTATCTGGTCACTGACCCAAATAAAATTTGCAGTAGTCTCTTCCCTATTACAGACAGAATTGCAATTAAGGGGACACTAGTAGTGAGATAATATGGGATAAGGTCATTCCCAATAGGGGACACTCCCCTGCTCCTCCTCCCTGCACAATTAGTTCTGCACAGGTCACAGAGCGTACCTAGGAAGCTCTCCCATAAAAGTCAATGTTTTACATGCAGTGTCCCAAAACCCATGTGGCACTGCTGTATTTATCTTTATGTAGGTCAGCACTGAGTATTATGTATATTGCAGGGTTTTCTATGGAGAGGTGTATATTGCATTTTGGCCACGAGATGTCACTATTTTTCTCTACAGTGAGCACACTGAAGGATGTAAAGGGGTTAATTGCTAAGTGGCATTGTGTGTGAGAGGAAACTTGCCAGCCACCTCCCTAAATCTCTGGACCAATCACAGGCCTGCTAAAGTTTTCCCTCCAGTTTTGCCCTATCAGGTACCATGTTACCTCAAGCTGTTCTCTACCAATAAGAAACAAGTCCCAGCCCTTACTTATAAAGCTGAAGACAGCCCTGTGTTAATACCGGTCTAGTTCAGTTCCTGACAAGCACTAGAGAAAGAATTCTCAAAGGGAGTCCTTTCCAGGGCCTGGCCCTGTGGCCAGGAGCTTAAGTAACCTGATTCTTCTTCAGGCTCCTGCAAACCAGGCCATGGCCTGCTAAACACTAAAAGGGTAGCTACCACTCAAGGAAGATTCCACCTGTTTGCGTTGCAGGGGATTATCGTTGTCATTGTCATTCTCTTAAGGGTAAGCAAGTCTGAATGAGAACTACTACGACTAACGATAAACAATCGCAAATTAGATTGTTTATCGTTAACCTGAAATCGCTCACCATATTACACAGAACGATGGTGGTTAGTTATGATCATTACTACGATCGTTATTGCGATCATTACTATGATCTTTTATTCCTTCTCATCCCAGCAAATCAATTAACAATGTGCAATTACACTGAACGATTAGTGAGAAAATGCGGAACTTGAGCAAACGATTAACGATAATTTTAGGTTCAGATCTAAATCAATGATCAATGACATACGAACGATTTTTCGATCGTTGCCTGCAATTGCACAGAACAATTATCGTTTAAATTTGAACAATATAACGATTTTTCGCACGATAATCATCCCGTGTAATAGGGCCCTAACTCTATCCACATCCATGTTCTAATCAAAGGGTAATCCAGGCTTGGGGCCCTATTACACAGGACGATTATCGTGCGGAAAATTGTTATATCGTTCATATTTTAACAGTAATTGTCCTGTGTAATTGCAGGCAACGATCAAAAAATTGGTTGTGTGTCATTGATCGTTGATTTAGGTCTGACCCTAAAATCATCGCTAATCGTTCGCTGTAATTCCACATTCGTTCACTAATCCTTCAGTGTAATTGCACATTGTTCATTCTTTTGAGTAAACGATTGTAGTAACAACTATCATTCTGTGTAATATGGTGAACGATTTCGGATTAATGATAAACAATCTCGTTTGCGATCGTTTATCATCAGGGTGGCATTACACTGGACGATTTTTCAGCGATTAATGAGAAACGATCGCTATGACAAGGGATCTTAAGTCGTTCACCCTATTACACTGGGCGATGATCGTTACTTACGGTCGTTCTTGCGCTCGTCCGTTTTTGCTGATAGACCAGGGAACGACCGAACTACGCGTTATTACACCGACCGATGTTGGAACGATTTGTGAACGATCAACGATGAAAATAGGTCCAGATCCTATCAAACAATCAAATTCTTGTTGGTTGTTTAATTGTTGCTACCTATTACGCAAAACTATTATCCTTTAAATGCGAACGATCTAACGCCCACTGTAATACTGCCCTAATGGTCCTTTTACACGGAACGATTATCGTTCGTTTTTGCACGATAACGATCGCATTTGAGCGATAATCGTTCCGTGTAAACGCTGCGAACGATCAAGCAACGAGCGAGAAGTCGTTCATTTTGATCTTTCAACATGTTCTCAAATCGTCGTTGATCGTTCGCAAAAAATTCGCAGAACGTTCGTGTAAACATTCTTTCAACGATTTCACCTGTGTGAAATGCGATCGCATAACGATTTTTCCGCAGAATGTATCGTTCCGTCTAAACGCTGATCGTTATAAAAAAACATTGTTCATTAAAAATCTTTAATCGTGCGATCGGGCGAATTATCGCTCCGTGTAAAACCACCATTAGTCGTTAATCGTTAAAAAACGCTTTGTCTAATAGGACCCTTAGAAATACATGGCAGCTTTTATTATGTCCCCCAGTATTGTATTTATCAGGCATTTACTGCAATGCCATAAAGTGACCCATATAGACTTAAAGGAAATGTACAGACAGATCTGAACACCAGGAAGGCCTCCGGGGGGACTCTCTGTAATATTACACCTCTAATAGCTTTCTTTCCTAAAAAAGCTCAACCATTAATGGCAAATCCATACAAGTGAGCAGCAATCCCTCCGCTGCCTGACTTTTCCCTCTGTCAGTATTTCTCCTTTATTTGATGATCTGTGTTCAGGGCTTTAAACAGGTTTCTTATTTTCAGATGTGTTTAATGTATTGGAGAATAGATGACATACTGTAACTGGGAAGGGAATGCATTTGTTTTCTTGTCGTTATATCCTCCTTATTTATTCTGTATTATTATCATCAGTCGGAATGATTTAAAATATCTTTATATGGATAAGAAACAAGTCTACTATACTCGTCTTCTGGGATGTAAATTATTTTATCTATTTTGTAGCATATGCACTCAGCTCTGGCATAAGCTATAGCTAAAAAATAAATAAATAAAATCGGAATTCCTTTGTTTAGTCTGTTTTTTTTTTTTTCAACCAGCACAAGTCTAAAAATCTGCCTTCAGAGGACTGGACCTGGATTCAAGTAAGTATAGCTGTTATATAGCAGCCTTCAGGAGACTGGACCTGGATAAAGTAAGTATAGCTGTTATATAGCTGCCTTCAGGAGACTGGACCTGGATACAGTAAGTATAGCTGTTATATAGCAGCCTTCAGGAGACTGGACCTGTATACAAGTAAGTATAGCTGTTATACAGCAGCCGTCAGGAGACTGGACCTGTATACAAGTAAGTATAGCTGTTATATAGCATCCTTCAGGAGACTGGACGTGGATACAAGTAAGTATAGTTGTTATATAGCTGCCTTTAGGAGACTGGACCAGGTTAAAAGTAAGTATAGCTGTTATATAGCAGCCTGCAGGAGACTGGACCTGAATACAAGTAAGTATAGCTGTTATATAGCTGCCTTCAGGAGACTGGACCTGGTTAAAAGTATGTATAGCTGTTATATAGCTGCCTTCAGGAGACTGGACCTGGATACAAGTAAGCATAGCTGTTATATAGCAGCCTTCAGGAGACTGGACCTGGATACAAGTAAGTATATCTGTTATATAGCAGCCTTCAGGAGACTGGACCTGGATACAAGTAAGTATAGCTGTTATATAGCATCCTTCAGGAGACTGGACGTGGATACAAGTAAGTATAGTTGTTATAGAGCTGCCTTTAGGAGACTGGACCAGGTTAAAAGTAAGTATAGCTGTTATATAGCAGCCTGCAGGAGACTGGACCTGGATACAAGTAAGTATAGCTGTTATATAGCTGCCTTCAGGAGACTGGACCTGGTTAAAAGTATGTATAGCTGTTATATAGCTGCCTTCAGGAGACTGGACCTGGATACAAGTAAGCATAGCTGTTATATAGCAGCCTTCAGGAGACTGGACCTGGATACAAGTAAGTATATCTGTTATATAGCAGCCTTCAGGAGACTGGACCTGGATACAAGTAAGTATAGCTGTTATATAGCAGCCTTCAGGAGACTGGACCTGGATACAAGTAAGTATAGCTGTTATATAGCAGCCTTCAAGAGACTGGATCTGGATACAAGTAAGTATAGCTGTTATATAGCTGCCTTCAGGAGACTAGACCTGGATACAAGTAAGCATAGCTGTTATATAGCTGCCTTCAGGAGACTGGACCTGGATACAAGTAAGTATAGCTGTTATATAGCTGCCTTCAGGAGACTGGACCGCCCAACCGGACTTCCTCAGGGGAAGTCCGGTTGGGTGGACGGAACGCGTGGGCGTCTCTCCCTTGACACCCCATCACCACCATGTTACTTTATACTTATGGTGACATCTTGTGGTCTGATTTGATTTTTTACCACTCTTTTCATCATTGTTCATACTATTGGTCACAGTGCATGTATATTTTTGGGATATTGTTGATTAAGTACATTACTTGGGCTGTATACTCATATATTGGTTTCTTTATTGTGGTTTACATCTTGCACTTGCACTTTACTTATACAGGGTGTGTGTTATACCTTTATTGGGGTGCCATTGTGGATGGTGCCATACCGGGTACCTCCATGTGTGTCCATCATTTTTAATTGGTTTTAAGTTTATGGGATCATTTGTCTTTAACATTGTACCTGTTCTAATAAAGTACTTTTATTCAACTTTACCTATTTTGGTGTGCTATGGTACTTTTTGGCATAGCTTTCTCTCTTTGATATAGACCTTACTTGTGTATTACCGATATCTCTGAAGAGTTCCTTGAACCTTCAACCAATAACAATAAACAGGAGGTTACCCGAGGTGAGAAAGTTTGGAGAAGACTATTTACTTAAACAAGTGAATAAGCAGCCCGGCAAAATAGTCAAGAAAGAATCCGAGACAAAATGTCTTTTCTCTTTCTTCTGTGGGCTGAATATTTTTAGCAACTTCCTCATTTCCCTAATGAGCAGTTTTCTCTCGCTAACTAATGGTCCATGAGAGAATACGAGAGAGAGTGGAATGAGCAGGCTTTTGGGAGAAGCAGGAACACATTTACCATTGCTTGACAGTGAGGCGTGGGTACGGCCTCTGTACTACTAATGATCTCTTACATCTGTCTGGGAACTCGTCAACTTCTAAGTTGTTTGTATTCTACTTTATTTCTATTTTTTATTAGAGTCTATTCTGTTCATTATTCTAGTTTTGTTGCTGATCCATATGGTCCTGACAAGGCGCTCTATGAATATATAGGTTTCCAATATAGTCCAAACTTAAAACGAATGTACCACTAGGTATATCGCTTTTTTTTTTTTCTTTCTTTCTTTCTTTCTTTTTTACATGAACACATCAGCGCCGGGGATACCGGTGCTGAGGTCCCTTTTTTGAACCGCTGCCCGGTTCCTGAGCGCCATGCTAGTCTACTCCCGAGCACGGGCCGGGCATGAATGACTGAGGTTGGGCCAGCCCTCCCCCAGTGTGATGCGGCTCCATTGATTCTAATGGAGCTGTGTCCCAGAGGGGTTTAGATTTTGTCACACTGGGGGGCGGCGGGCCTGACTTCAGTGCTTCATGCCTGGCTGATGCTCGGGAATAGACCAGCACCGTGTGCAGGAATCGGGCGGCGGGTTCAAAAAAAGTACTGCGGCACTGGCATCCCCATGCCATCACCGGTCTTCTTATTTAAAAAACACAAAACAATCTACCTTGTGGTACATTCGCTTTAATGCTTGGCTTTAAATATATAGACTTCTGAATCTATATGTCCCCAGCACCATGCTTAGGAACGGGGCGGCGGTTCTAAAAAAGGACTGCCGCACCAGCATCCCCGCACTGGTGCCAATATGTTTATGTTAAAAATAAAAAAAAGTGATGTATCTAGTGGTACTGTACATTTGTTTTAAAGCTCCAGCCCCCTTCCATGTACAATTTATAACATTAGTATATTCTTTCTATTCACTAGAGGCATTTGGGCTCTGGGCTTTTAGACCCAGTTAGAGAGCCATTAGTGTTGAGTGAGCATGCTCGATCAAGCATAGTACTCGATGGAGCATTGGGGGGTGCTTGATCATGCAACTCATGGTTCTCAGGGTGCACAAAATACTGTTTAGATATTCACACTACTGTACTGTCACGGTATGGCAGGCAGGAGATATACCTGGTGGCAGAAGAATCATGCAACCATCAGTTATTGAAGATGTATGGCCACCTTTACCAGGAAGTGCTCGGTGGAGTATCAAGCTTGATTGAGTACTATGCTGTACCGAGCATGCTCGTGCAACACTATTCAAAACCGAGAGGGACATATTGAAAATCTGTAGTGTTATTTGCATAGCTACAGCACCACCAACCATAAAAAAAGCTTGCTGTCTGGCGCAACCTACTAGTTATAGTCGTAGTTGTATTTGTCTACAACTAAAGGACTTCTAAATAAGTCAAGTATCTATAACGGCATAGGTGGCGTCCCATGCTTCGGCATGCCACCGAACTTGCATCCTCGGCTCCCCTAGCTCCTCTGTACTGATGGACGCCGGAACCCATGTGCCAGGGCCCGGCGCTATCTCATCTTCGGCTCCTCTGAGTGCCTTACCAGCCCAAGCTTCTGCATGCCCCCGTTCTGCCCCGAATGCCACCTCCTAGGGTGCATGCCCGGCCCTGACTCTAGTGTTGGAGCCTCTGCATGCTTCCTAGCCTGTGGTCCCAGCTCGCCCGTGATTCCTGCCGTCAATGTTCCTGCACTGTGATTGCTGCTTGTAGTACTGGCCCTGCTTTCTGCTGTGAGTCCTGCTGTAGTCCTACCTGCTGCCTGGATGTCACCAGCAGCATCTTACCTGCCTCCGCTAGCAAGCCAAGCTAGGGGTCGCCTGCCACAGCAAGTCCAACCCAGTGCGGTGGGCACTGATGAAAACCAGCAGCCCCTTAGATTCTGCTCCCTGGTGCGGCTTACGCCATCGCTAGCGGTAGTTCAACGGATCCACGAAATACTACCTCCAAAAGGTGGCATCAGAGAACCAAACCCCTTTTTTCTAGGAGAGAACTACTACATTCTTTAACCTTAGTAGTGCAAAAATAGCCCATAAGTCTCCACACACTTTTTGGCGGCCGTTGTAACCCCTTTGCTCCTTTACAACTTGTGTTGTAAAGAACAAGTCCCATATTGATGTTTTTATGCAAAAATAAATAACAATTCCAGAATGCCGGACTGTCTGTAATCCTCTCAATCCTTAAGGTGTTAATGCAAGAATGATTTACTAATAAATCATTTCATTCCAACACGTCGCCATTCTGCAGATGCCGAAAAAACCTGGACGCCTTCCAGATGGATCCAACTTGAGGTACAATTGTACAAACAATGAGGAAAGCTCAATATGTTTCTATTTACACGTTATCGTCTGTAATAATAGTCGCTGCCAAGAGATCCAACATTCCTCTTCTCGTGCCGCAGCCTCGCCGCCTTGTGCTATACGTAAAATAAGCCGATTCCCGGCATTAATTTTCAATCAATTTTTTTGGTAACAATTTCTTAAGTGGAGCAGAATCTCGGCTATTTTAGCAACACATTGTCCTGCCAACTTCCCTTCTTATGTAAATCACTAATCCTTCTTCCATACGAGTAAATAATTATATTGCGGAGAACAAGACTCCTACCACTCCTGTGCGGCCGAGATAAGAATTCGACAATTGTAACTTTTTATTTAAACCTCTGGCTCTTTTTTTTTTTTTTTAATTACAATAAATTATTTCTGTAGAATTTTTGTCAAACTGAGTTAGAGCGAGTAAGCTATCTACGTAGTCACCGACAAGAGATAAAACAATTAGCCTGGTCGCGTGTCAATGTCAGGATGTTCTGCGCTGATACAACCACAAAGTAACAAAGGGAAGTACATGCATGGGCTCATGTTGTAGGGGGTCGACCCATTTCTATCTACCCTTATGTTATGTCTCACCCATGTGTGTCATACTTTGTCTTCTCTGGTTGAAAACACATATATATGGGCTGTCAAGGCTTCTCAGTGACTCACAGAACTAAAGGGGGCTTATCATTACACAAGTGAATGGAGATAGTGATGTACTCTATAAGAGAATAGAGGATGAATCACTATTTTCTAAGCATTAAATGAACCACTTAGACGTCATCATAGACAAACATGATGACTAATTATATTATAGGGTAACTTGAATGATGCATGTATGACTGGTGACTTATACACTGGTTGATAGAGGATACATATTTAATACATTATGCAGCTATTTCTTTCCATGGAATATACTGTAACAAATTACACAAAGAAAATATTGATTATCCCTTAAAGGGATAGTCAGCATTTAACAAGTCCTTTTTGTTAGACAATAAGCTGAACACAGCAAATAGTTGTAATATTTAAGATATTTTGACAAGAATTCCATTTTCCCTACAGTGCCCCCGAAGGAGAGATTAAGCATTACACTGTTGTCCTTTAGAAGGATTACCACGAATGTGTAATATGTTTAGTTTTCGTCTGCCAGGGATACAATGATACTCTTGTCTGTTTGACAAACCAAAATGGCAGCATTGTCACAATATAGGTGACTGATTATGTGCACAGCTCTCTCTATTCAAGTCCATGGCAAAGAAAAACAAAAAACAAATATGTGACCACCTTGCCATTCTGGATAGGACCCATTCCACTGTTTATTTAATTCAGGATCTAAACCAGCTCTTACGCTCTGCTCTGCAGGGTCACTAGTGTTGAGCGAGCATAGTGTTCGATCCAGCATCGGAGTGTTTGATTGAGCTCGATCCAGCATTGGGCTGCTCAATAGAGCAAAGCCTGATGCTTGACCAAGTACTTTGCGGTGCTCAGTGCACAAAAAGCTTGTTGATAGGGGGGAATTATACTTACCGCTCTAGTCTTCAATCTTTACAATATCGGCTTAGCCAATCAGCGGCTGAGCAGTGATTGTGAAAGTAGAAGATAAAAGACTGGAGCGGTAAGTATAATCCTGCCCCTTGTTTATAAGGATACTGTATATAAAGTGCTAGTTGGTCTTAGTAATTCCTGTTGCTATTGACTTTTGAACAGTTTGACTCTTTTACTCTTTATAGTGAATGTACAACTAGGTACATTGCTTTGTGTTTTTTACAAGAACAGACTGGCGCCACCATGGGGATGCCATTGCTGTGGTCCTTTTTTTGAACCACCACCTGATTCCCGCGTACCGTGTCGGTCTATTCCTGAGCACTGGACCTGCATGAAGCACCGAAGGTGGGCCGGCCAGCCCCCAGTGTGAAGATCTCCCCTCCCCTCTGTGACACGGCTCCATTGATTCTAATGGAGCTGCGTCAGAGATGGGAGGGGGTTTTGTCATACTGGGCGGCCAGCCGGTCTGTTCATGTAAAAAAGACAATGCGATGTACCTGGTGGCTTGGCTTTAAGAGACTTCTGAACCTATATATCCCAAGGGTTGTTTCTGTACTATGCTCATGTATACTACCCTAGTACCTCATGTTGCCAACTCATGTTTTTTTTTACTTTGCTTTGTCTTTGTTTTTAATATGGCAATCCAAGCAATTCCAAATAGCAGAAACCTGGGGATCCAGGTTAATTCCACAACTCTATAACTGGAAATAATTAAAAGGTGGAGCTCCCCATAGGTTAATACTGTACAAAACTGTAAAGCCTAGGTCTGAAATTAGGAATGCAGTCATCATAAGGGGTACTGTTTTATATGAATGACACCACCATCTGGAGATACATTGGTTGTACAGATTAAAAAATGGCTAAATGGCACAAATCCTTGGATGGTAAGCTTGGAGTCTTGACCAAGCCAGTCTCTAACTGCTTGGGTCTTTATTAGAAACATCATGCATAATGTAATTTTTGGGCACTTGGCCCCTTACTCAGATAGAGGCCTCTTCCTCTGAAAAAGAGGAAGAGGCCAAGTTCCCTCAAAGGCGTTATACATGGTTCTAATGAAGACACAAGAGATTAGAGATCGGTTTGGTCAACACTGCAACTCTATCAGTCAAGGGTTCATGCCACATATCCGGGGGGTTTTCTCTGTACATCTACATCTCAACTCTGAGATGGTGTTTAAAGGTGAAATCCTAATCCCTTAGACCCTGTGTCCAAGTTTCAGGTACTCTCTTTGCAAATAGGGTTCCCACCTTTGAGACCCCAATCTATCAATCCTGTCAAGATGACTAAAGTGGTAAAAGAACTAGAGATGAGCAAACTTTTTTAAAGTTTTTTTGAAAAGTTCGGTTCGACCGAATTTTGGACTTCTTCGGATTTCATAGTTTAAAGCATCTATATGATAGGGGGGTAGTGTATTTGGTTGAATTTAGGGCTCTACATGTCAGTAACATCATTATCTTTTACATTTTTTTTTTTAAACTTCAATATTCACCATTACAGGGTCTATGCAGGAAACTCACCATTACAGGGTCTATGCAGGAAACTCACCATTACAGGGAAAAAGGTCACAAATGCAGTGAAGGAGCAGCAGTAGTCATTGGAGGCCAGTGGAGGTCCAGCAATAGTCATTTGAGGCCAGTACATTTGTCTCTCAGGATAACACGTATGTGATAAACACTATCACAAGGGTCCAACTATAGTAATTGTCTATCTGTATAGCACTTTTTTTTAGAGTTTTATGCTACACACATGCACCAGGTATATTTGTCTTTCAGGATAACACGTATGTCCTATACACTATCACAAGGATCCAACTATAGGACTTGTATATCTGTAGGACACGTTTTTTTTTTCCTCGCACCCTTTGCTCTCCTATGCCTAATCTATCTATCTTTCGCCCTCTCTATATTTCTCTCTCAATCACTATATGTTTCTCCTCTCCGCTTTCCTAATCTTTTGGTCTTTGCTTTTCTACAATATCTTCTCAGTAGCCAGTAGTGCAGCAGCAGCAGCAGTGTTTTGTCACTGACGAGCTGTGTGCAGTAACAGTTTCCTTCCTCTCTCTCTCTCTGCAGACTGCGTCGTGCGGTCATGTGACCGCTCCTCTTAAAGCAATACCGACGTCACACAGGGGGTGGGCTACTGCAAGATCCCTGCTGATATGTGTTCCGGGCATCATGGGAAAGCGCTTTTCCCACCCGGAACACTTCCTGCTTTCTAAAATGGTGGCTGCCATTTTAGAAAGCAAGAAAAGAAAAATCGGAGCGGACTTCCAAAAATCTGAATCCAATGAGACTTGGACTTTTGGAAAAATCCAAACCAGATCCCATACCAGCCGAACCGGTTCGCCCATCTCTAAAAATGCTACTGGCTACTGGCAGCCAATGGCAGCGAGCATGACCCTGTCCTTGATCAACACATTGTCCATATTGGGGAGGCGTTAACCTAAGCAAAATATCCAACAGCGATTTTATACTATTGTCCATTGTCAAAGAGTTAACATCTACTTCCTTCAAGCTATGTATCCGCTACTTGTCATGATCACTTGGAAATAGTCTGTAGTTGATCCTTCCGTCACACTAGGTACTCTGGCATTTCATGTAACTCCTTCGTAGCTAAGTCTAATTTTTAGTCTGTCAAAGCTTGGCAAGTTGTATGTCAGTCAGAAGCTAATTGAGCATGTCTTTTTTAACTGTCATACATCCGATTCAACAAATATTACCGTCAAGGGAAACTGTAGCTATCGGGAAAAGTGGAGACTTTTCTATCACTGTAAACAGTGGGTCTTTCCGGCAAAGTGAGAGAACTTGGTGGGTTTCCATAAGTCAGGGATGGGGAAACTTCGGCCCTCCAGCTGTTGCAAAACTACAATTCCCGTCATGCCTGGAACACCGAAGGCCAATGGGCTATGGCTGCATGACAAGAATTGTAGTTTTGCAACAGTTGGAGGGCTGGAAGTTCCTCATCCCTGACATACAGTAAGTGAATAGGGACAGATATGTGACTAAAATATGTGACTAACGTTATAGAACTAATTTCGAGGAATGCTTATTTGAAGGGCAAGTACAAGATACACATAAGACCATTAGGAGCACTGGGGAACCCGTTAGGAGCACTGCCCACCCCAAAAGTGCAGATCCACCCCCGGCAAGCATGCACCTTTCTAATTTTAATAAATGGAGCAGGCCAGCCAGATTCTCGCTATGGGGGTCGGCAGTGCTCTTAACAGATGCCCTAGTGCTCCAATGGTCTTACCAGACCATGGAGCAAACTACTAACTGCACCGGAACAGCACCAAGGAGGAAGGTAAGAGACATACCTCCTCCTCTGAGTCTCCCGTGCAACAGGGACATATCAGCAGGTTAGATTCGTCTACCCTGCTGATGGTTCCCCTTTACAGTTAAAGTCTTACATAGACACTAGAAATGAGTGAGTAGGGAAATATTCAAATTTTAAAATATCGAGTCGAGTAGACCCCAATACTCGACTGATCGAATATTGGATCCTATTAAAGTCTATGGGAGAAAAAAGCTCCACACTTGGAAATCAAAATTTGACCACTTGAGGTCCACAATGCCAACTGGAATGCAACTGGGACAACAGGGGAAGCATGCCTGGGTGCATCTAAGACGCCAAAGTTGCAGTATTACGCCACTATCACAGCCTATAAACTATACACTCCAAACACAATATAACCTCTTTGTAAAGTGGAAAAAAATACATGGAAACCTTCTTTCCTTTACAGTAGTATGGACAGAAAGCCACATTTAAAAGCGACACTGCCACCTCATTTTTGCATTCTGACATCTCTACACAGGTGTAAAGGGTAAATTTAGCGGTCTTCATACCTTATTTTAAATCATAGGTCACAGTGCTTGTTCAAGTAAAAAGTCATCTTTTATCAACTGCAGATTTTGTTAATTGGGGCGGGGCCTCGCGGCATTAGCGCCACTTAGCCCCGCCCCCCACACCGGCCATTGGAACAGGCTGGCCAAAAGGTCTAGGTCGGGCCACCAATGGGCATCAAGGGGGTGTGGCCAATGGTGGTGTTGTGGGCGGGGCTAAGTAGCGCTAATGCCCACTTATCACAATCTGCAGTTGATAAAAGATCACTTTTTACTTAAACAAACACCATGACGTATGATATAAAATAAGGTATGAAAACAGCTAAATTTACCCTTTACACCTGTGTAGAGATGTCAGAATGCACAAAGGGGGTAACAGTGTCACTTTAAGTCAAAGAAACATTTTTGTGCACCCCTTTAAATCGTGTTGCCTATGACAACCACAGATGGCATAGGCAAGGGGGAGATCACTCAGTACCCACCGCTGTCAGTGTGTGTGTGTGATGCGATCAGACACATCCTCTTTAAACTTTCAAAGTCATCTGCCACTTCCGTATGCCCTTATTACACATAAGGGAGTGTGGGTCTCATGGCACATAATGAGTATACAGCCATATACCCTCTCTATGATGTCCTAGAATGCCCTACAGCAGGCAACAGCCGTTAGACTTTATGTTGCGCACAAGCATGTAGAAGAGTAGTACCAGGCTTTTCTTTTTTGCCTTGGCACACAAGGAGTATACAGCCGTATACCCTCTCTGACGTATTACAAGAATGCCTTAGAGCAGGCAACAGGTGTTTGACTTTATTATGTTGCGCACAGCACGCAGAACAGTAGCACTACGTCGATATTTTTTTTCCTTGGCACACAAGGTGTATACAGCCGTATACCCTATACAGACAGATACACTGCAGCCTATTCCTCTCACTGCACTCCAGCTGTCTGTCTGTCTGTCTGAACACACCTATGTGCTTGTGCTGCTAGCCAGTTTAATAGCTTTGTATCTTTGGGTAAATGTAAAATAATTTTTTCGATAATTTTAGCTCTAAAAAGGGTTTCTGGGGGTCCCTCCTGCCTAATATGACCTAATACCTGACTGTCCCTGCTACACACTGTCTCCCTGTCTAACACCTGACTGTCCCTGCTACACACTGTCTCCCTCTCTAGCTCCAAGTCTCATCTGAAAACGAATCTCAAATCCACTATACTATAACTGTAAAGGTCACATGGTTTAGCCAGCCAATAAATGTCGGGGATTTTTTTCACTGCCTGTGTGCTCCTAGTGCCTGTCCCCTCCTCCCCTGCATAGTTATTGTTTAAAAAAAAACGCCAGCGAAGGTGGGAGGGTAATAAAATTTTTACTGGGATTTTGATCAAAATCGAGTATTTCGAATAGTGTGCTACTCGATGGAATATCTACTCGATCGAGTAGTACTCGCTCATCTCTCATAAACACCACTGAACACCAATGAAGAACATGAGTTGTTACACGATGACACTGATAACAACCAACACCACTGACTTCTAAGGTCTGTCATGTTTTTCCAGGATGTCTGTCATTCTTGCAAGGGAAAAATAAGGGAATCAGGGAATAAAAAAGATGTGGACATATTGGTGGAGATCATATTGGTAAAGTCTTTGATCTTGCATTACAGCCTGGAATTGATTAGAGTGATTCTCCTTTAAGGAAAATGAAATAGATTATCTTACATACGGACATTGATTCTTGGAAGATAATGATTTTTCTGACAGATAGAGAGCTGGTGTACAGAGTCGGATAGGTGACATTGCCTAGGATAAGTATGCAACATAGCATTTCCCTCCTCTAGGAAGAAAGCTGTCTCACCAGTGCGACCTATTTACAGCTATGACTTCTTTCAGATGAGCGAACCAGGCTGAGGTTCGGGATCGTACGAACCCCAACCATCAGCACTTGACTCCCGCTCCCACCTGGAAAACAGGGATACAGCCTATGATCTAAGCTTCATTCCTGTTTAGAGATGATCGAACATCGGGAAATGTTAGGTTCGATCGAACTCGAACCTTCTCGAACCTTCATCATTTGATCCCCGATGCCCTCCCGTTCCGTGGGAAAGGTGGAGACTGCCCGAGTACCGCCTGGAAAACAGGGATACAGCCTATTACCTGTTTTTCACATGGTACTTGGGCAGTCTCCACCTTTCCCATGGAACGGGAGGACATCGGGGATCAAATGATGAAGGTTCGGGAAGGTTTGAGTTTGATCGAACCTAATATTTCCCCATGTTCGATCATCTCTATTCCTGTTTTTCAGGCAGGATTTAGGCTGTCTCCATCTTCTCCATGGAAGGGGAAGACAGCGGGAGTCAAATGCCAATGGTTCAGGTTCCTGAACCCTGAACCCAAACTCTGTCCCACTTTGCTCATCTCTAGATGGGACCTACTAAGATAGCAGTGATAAGGGATCGGCAGTTTTTGGAAATCCTACAGAATGAGGGATGCAGTGACTCTCTATTTACTCAAGGGACAATTGACCTCCATTTTTGGCCGTTGTCCCACCAGTTAGTCCTCCACTAATTGGCCTGTTATCCCTTGCTCTGTAGATAGAGAATACATTTTAATCATAGCATAACCCTTTAAAGCAGATTAGTATAGGGTAAGGTACTGGCTGGCTGGTTGAGCCACTTCTTGGAAGATTCTAATTCTCCCAGCTGGAGTAAGGAGTCTTGTAGGCAATTCTCCCTGTAGTGTGCTCAATAGCTCTCATCCAGAAGTAAGGGTATCTATTTAAAGGTGGCACTAGGGTGATAGTTTTCTTTTTTAATCCAGAGGAAAGTGATTTTTTATGCTGACATTGGGACTACCTATCCAGATAATCCAAAACCACTTGTACTTTCCAGTCCATAAAAAAGGGAAACATTTCGAGTGCTAAACAGAACATGTTACTCTACGTAAAGAAAACATTGCCATATACCCTTAGGAAATTCTAAGTTAATAGAGGGGGGTCCACTATTCAGGATCCTCATCATTAAGCCAGAGCATTAAACCAATGCCTCTCATTCTGGAGGACCTGTAATGTATTACACAGGCAATCCATTGATTTAAATGGGCACCATGCGATGCTTAAGGCTTTGGTGGGTATCCTGGCATTGACATTGCTGAACGGCTGTTTTGGTATTAACTGCTTAAGATGCTTTGCGCTAATGCTTATTTACTGTCTTTTCTCCCTCTTTCAGTGGATTAATATATTTACCTAAAGCTTAACAAGCTATTCATGTGATACTCTGGGCTATTCCTATATACTGTGTTTGTAGTCACCTTGTATCAGTAAGAGGGTTGATTTTACATTTTCTTTCTTTATATAGCACCAACATATTCCAAAACATTATACAGAGCTTATAATACTCATTTTGGGGCTCACAATTTAAACTCTAAGTACAGCTCTGTATGCCCTTAGAGGGTGGAAGGAAACTGGAGAACCCTTAGGAAATCCACACATCGAACATGCATGTGCATTGCCTGTATAGTGGCATAGGTTTAAGCACAGTTTTATTTTATTTTGAGGAGATTCAAGTTGGCAATAAGCGTTTAAGCCCAAAGAAAGGGTAATTCTTTAGCCATGGTTCCTTATGGTTTCCTCCACAGGGGGTCTTTCCTCTCCAGAGTGCCAGAGAATGACAAGGATCTCATGAGTTGAGAACAATTTTCATAGTGTTTGCCTGGAATGTAGTTTCAGGTTGTACATTCATGACATATTTTATACACTGCCACAGTTCTGGTGACCTTATACAGTTACTGCCAAATTGTATGAATACAGTAACAGTCTGAACTGGTGTACTTCTATAGGTATAGTTTGTGTTTTAACTTTTTCTGTCTGCATCCAGTTTGTCTACTTTGCATTTGGTCACTGTAGTTGCAATATTGTTTCTCATAATACAAGATGTGTTATTCAAATCGTACTGGATTAGCATTTTATTACCATAAAATCTGGTCTCACCATCCTAACACAGTGATTAATATATGAAAATATTGGATCTCCTGTGCTATCTCATATTTCTAGCCAACCAACTTAATTAAAATATGATAAACAGCTATTAGCTGTCATATCTGGGATTCTAAAAGGTTCCAAAGAAACTACAATGTATGAGCCGCGTGTTTTGTACTACATACTGGAACTATGTAGCTCAATAACTCACGGGTACAAAACAATAAAAGAAGAGTGCACTCTGTATTGGCCTTGGGGGTGCGAGTCACGTGGTGACACGGGATGTATCACTTCTCACTACTGAAATAGGGAGCAATGGTGGTATTTGATTACTGGTGGCTGCAGAAGTTGGATGTAACCCTAGGAAGTCCTGGAACACATAGATACATGGATAAAACCATGGGTGTACATGGATACAGCCTATTGAGGTTTGCTAATTTCTAATGCCAATGCTTTTGTTTCCATTTTATAAGCAACAACCATCTCAATGTAATAATAACATCTCTACTTTTGACTTTTTAAGTTCCTGGGATAAAAGGTTAAAACTCTGGTGATAAGTCTGGGATAACAACTATAGAAGCAGAACCACTTATGAATTTTCATGAGCAGCCTTTTTGACTAAATAGGTTCTCCAGACCTCTAACATTGATGGTGGAGGTCCAACCTCTGGGACTCGTGCCAAACACCACAAAAAAAGGGCTGCCCAGTTTATTCTTCATATGAATCCAGTGGCTAATCCATATGAGTGGGTACTCCAACTCATCTTACTAGCTAAGGAGAGTCCATAAGGACAGGTCACTAACATAATAGTCATGGAGGACCTCCTTAAGATTAGAGATGATCGAACAACGCTTGTACAAAGGTTTGTACAAACTTGAACCATTGGTATTTGACTCCTGCAGTCTTCCCGTTCCGTGGGGAAGGTGGAGACAGCCGAGTCCCGCCTGAAAAACAGGGATACAACCAATGGCCCAGGCTGTATTCCTGTTTTCCAGGCGGGACTTCGGCTGTCTCCACCTTCCCCACGGAACGGGAAGACTGCGGGAGTCAAATACCGATGGATCGAGTTCGTATAACCCTGGACATCAGCGCTGTTCAATCATCTCTACTTAAGATAGACAGAGAAAGATTAGGAATAACACACTTACATTTCCAACCTGCAAACCTAAGGATCTTTTATACAAATCAATTACCGGCCAGAAGCTTTGCTAGAAGAGTATCTTTGGCCAATAATCGCGCGGTGTAAAAGTGACAGCAATCAGCCAACGTGCCGGAAAATCTTGGCTGATCGCATCTTTGGGCAGGCTTCAAAAGTTATTGATAGCGACGGCACATCTTCCTGTGTAAACAAGAGATGTGTGGCCAATAGCAAAGGGAAACCGATAGCATATAATATGTATATATTGGGTTCTGGGGTATGCATATATCTGTGTTGTCAGTTTCCATATCACAAGCAGTGCATACTTACTTTCTGTGCTGCTTGTGATACGGCATCCCACTCTCCAACTCTTTTGTCCTCCAGCCACCACTGTATCTTCAGTCCACTTACAGAGTGATTGACAGCTGGAGGAGGTGGGGTTGTTGGAATGCCGGATCACTGCACTGCTTGTGTGAATTGGAATCTGGATTCATATGTTTGCTGTCACTTTCTATGACTGCACAAACAATCCAGGGATTGTTAGTGCGTCCTGGCTTCTAAATTATTTGTGCTGTGTAAAGGCAAAGCAAACGAGCCACAATCTCACTGATCCACACTCATTTGTGTCCTTGCACTGCACCATGTCGGGTCATATAAAAGGACCCTTACTTGTATGGCAAGTGGCATCAATAGCCACAGGGGGAGTTGGGAGGAGGAGAAGACATCTTTGAGCTGCTCAGAGGGGTGAAATCATACATCCTGAAGCACAGTGCACACTTGCACTTTGGAGGCGGGGGATCATAACATTCTAAATAGAGATGAGTGAACCGGGTTCGGGTTCGAGTCCATCCAAACCCAAACGTTCGCCATTTGATTAGCGGTGGCTGCTGAACTTGGATAAAGCTCTAACATTGTCTGGAAAACATGGATACAGCCAATGACTATATCCATGATTTCCACATAGCCTTAGGGCTTTATCCAACTTCAGCAGCCACCGCTAATCAAATGCCGAACGTTCAGGTTCGGATGTACTCGAGCATGCTCCAGGTTCGCTCATCTCTAATTCTAAACTAACTACAAACACATGAAAAAGATTCTTTTAGTAACTTGTAACAAGTTGACCCCATGTTTAAACTTGAGGGCAGTCCACCTCCTGTAAACATGCCACAAATGACTGAGGTAGGACTACCCCTTTAACCCTTTAAGGACGTGGCCCATTTTCGTTTTTACGTTTTCGGTTTTTCCTCCTTGTGTTTAAAAGGTCATAGCACTTGCATTTTTCCACCTAGAAACCCACATGACCCCTTATTTTTTGCGTCACTAATTGTACTTTGCAATTACAGGCTGAATTTTTGCATAAAGTACACTGCGAAACCAGAAAAAAATTCAAAGTGTGGTGAAATTGAAAAAAAAAACGCATTTCTTTTATTTGGGGGAAATGTGTTTTTACGCCATTCGCCCTGGGGTAAAACTGACTTGTTATGCATGTTCCTCAAGTTGTTACGAATAAAACGATATATAACATGTATAACTTATATTGTATCTGATGGCCTGTAAAAAATTCAAACCGTTGTTAACCAATATAGGTTCCTTAAAATCGCTCCATTCCCAGGCTTATAGCGCTTTTATCCTTTGATCTATGGGGCTGTGCGAGGTGTCATTTTTTGCGCCATGATGTGATCTTTCTATCGGTACCTTGATTGCCCATATACGTCTTTTTGATCGCTTTTTATTAAATTTTTTCTGGATTTGATGCGGCCAAAAATGCGCAATTTTGCACTTTGGGATTTTTTTGCGCCGACGCCGTTTACCGTACGAGATCAGGAATGTGATTAATTAATAGTTCGGGCGATTACGCACGCGGCGATAGCAAACATGTTTATTTATTTATTTATTTGTTTACTTTTATTTAAAACCTGGGAAAAGGGGGGTGATTCAGACTTTTATTAGGGGAGGGGGCTTTTTACTATTAACAACACTTTATTTTATTTTTTTACACATATACTAGAAGCCCCTCTGGGGGACTTCTAGTATATACACTGTGATCTCTCATTGAGATCTCTGCAGCATAGATATGCTGCAGAGATCCATGAGATCGGCACTCGTTTGCTTTCGGCTGCTGCAGCCGAAAACGAACGAGTGCCGAGCCGAGGACGGCGCCATCTTGGACGCGTCCCCGGCCGGCATCAGTAACGGAGATCGCTCCTCCGGGACAAGGTCCCGGAGGAGCGATCTCCCCCACTAGACCCCAGGGAAACGTTGCCTCCGGTAATCGGAGGCAGCTGTCAACTTTGACAGCTGCCTCCGATTAGCTAATTAGCGGGCACGGCGATCAGACCGTGCCCGCTAATAGCAGCGGTCCCGGGCTACTCGCGGCACCCGGGATCGCGGCACTACGCCGCGCGGCCCCGCTTTGAAGTGCAAGTGAGGACATATGACGTAGGGGTACGTCATATGTCCTTAAGAGGTTAAAGTGACTTTGTACCCACAATCTTCCCACCCCAAACCGCTTGTACCATCAGATAGCTGCTTTTAATCCATGATCTATCCTGGGGTCCGTTCGGCAGGTGATGCAGTTATTGTCCTAAAAAACAACTTTTAAACTTGCAGCCCGGTGCCCAACGGCCGTGGCCTAGAGTGACTGTGCATTAGGCTGGCACAACCTCTCTGTCCCTCCTCCCCACCCTCCTCATCATTAGGAATGCCCCAGGCAGGTATTTTCCTATTCATCAGCTGTGTGAATACCGCACATGGGCTGGATCGTTAAGGCACCTGTGCAATGTTCATTGCAGAGGAATAGGAAAATCCTGCCAGTGGCATTCCTAATGATGAGGAGGGTGGGGAGGAGGGACAGAGGGGTAGTGCAAGGTTACGGCACAGATACTCTAGGCCACGGCAGTTTGGCACAGGGCTGCAAGTTGCTGAACGGACCCCAGGACAGATCTTGGATTAAAAGCAGCTATCTGATGGTACAAGTGGTTTAGGGGGGAAAGGTTGTGGGTACAGAGTCGCTTTAACGTCAAAAGAACTTTCACTGCAAGACTGAAGACAAGTATAGGAATTTCTGGAACATATTGTTATTCCATTAGGAGTTTATTAGTATCTTGTATAAATACCTTCCAGAGAGAAGTCATCACGCTGAGTGATTGTATGGAGATGTTTTGTGGAACTAAATGTGTAATTTTAGTGTTGCCATCTTGTATGTAAACCGTGTACTTAGATCGGCATTATAGCTACAGGGAGACACAAAATGCGCCGCAGTGTGGGTGGTTATACATGGAAGACTAGTGGATTTAGTTCTCCAAAGGAAATCGCAGGCAGAAACCATTATCTGCCAAACCAGGGAGCTGGGAAACTGCTTGAGCGCATTAAGTTAGTTTAGTGCAGTAATTCCTCCTTTGCACTTTCCACAGTTTTCTGCCTTCTTGCTGAGATAATTTCTCCATTAGGTCGGGGTTGAATAACAGAACGGTGGGAATGATTATACACACTCCTTTATTTGTAAACAGCTTTAACATCCCATTTATTTCTCATTTTTACAGCAGATTACGGTTTTTATTCTCTCCGCGAGAGCATTGGAAAGAGAAACGCCGCAGTTTCTAGGGAATTTTACTGACTGGGGGGAAAAAACAGCATCAAACCATCAAATAAGACTGTAATCATATGTGAAGGTCTCTACGTGTACCAATGTTTATCAAGACCCTGATCACTGCCCTAATTCACCAATGGGAACTGCAGAGCTGCACAAACCCCGGTCACTGGTAGATCTCCATATCCTCGAGGAGGTAAGCTCCTTATTAAGCAGAAGGGCTACTCCTCCTATGTAATAATCATATACTACAAGCATTTCCGCAACTAAAGGTCATGGCTGCAATTTTTTTTATTTTTTTTTCCCCCAAAATTTTTAATTTTTTTAAATTATCCTATTTTTAGCGATACAGGAAATTTTGCGCCTTTGTCACAAGAGTTCAGTTTTCTTTCAGTTTTGCATTATATTATTATATTACTTAAATTGCTGAGGTAATAGATTACGATGACCTTGTAAAGGCCATTGATCTAGATTTACATGTTCAGGTCCTGTCCTGGGAATTATTCTGCTGCATGATCTATTATCTGTCCTGTAATTCTGATGCTGTGGGATATTATATTTTCCTCTTCCCTGAAGAAGGACCACAAATGGAAAATACTGAATAGACCCATCGTATATCCCCCATGGAGCGTAGATGGCTTTCTCTTACTGTGCATATGTGGCTATGTTGCTAAGTACGGAGTAATTGAGACTTCCAAGCAAGATGGATCTTGACATTTTTACAGATAGAGCAGAGTTGAATTTGTCCTTTAATTTGTTGGGTCTGCCTCATCTGTACATCATGATAAGTGTCTGCTCCGGGCTAATGTAACAGGAGAATCAGCAGATTTACACAACGCCAGAGATAACATGTCATTCTCTTGAAGGAAAAATACAATGAAACCCCTCGAAAAATAGTCTTCAAGTCAAAGAGAATGGCCAAAACTAATGGGAAAAAATCTAATTTGTTCGAAATTTTACAAAAACTTTGTATCCATTCGAATCAAATTTTTTATCAAATCATTTATAGTCTATACATAGTATAGGATAGCACAGAAAATATGGTCTGGACAGACTGATAGTCTCACAATCCCAGTACGGTGGATCACAATACCAAAATGTAGGGAAATCATGAAATCCTTATTGAATAACCAAGTGCAAAATATGACATTTCGACCCTCACTGGGTATTTTAGAGGGTCAAAGTGTTGTATTTTTTACTTGGCAATTCAATAAAGAATTAAAGGGGTACTCTGGTCAAAAAATATTTTCAAATCAACTGGTGTCAGAAATATATACAAACTTTAAATCATTTCTATTAAAAAAATAATTTAAGTATTTATTGGCTGCTGTATGTCCTACAGGAAGTGGTGTATTCTTTCCAGTCTGAACAGTGCTCTCTGCTGCCACCTCTGTCCATGTCAGGAACTGCCCAGAGCAGGAGAGGTTTTCTATTGGGAGTATTTATTGCTCTGGACAGTTCCTGACATGGACAGAGGTGACAGCAGAGAGCACTGTGTGATATTAGAAAAAACACCACTTCCTGCAGGACATACAGCAGCTAATAAGTACTTGAAGGATTAAGATTTTTAATAGAAGTAAATTACAAATTTGTATAACTTTCTGACACCAGTTGAAATGCTGTTGGACTCAGCGTTTAGTGCTGTTGCCCTGGGGTCTTGTGCTAACATCCCACCAAGGACAACATCTGCAAGTAGTTTGTATGTTCTCCCTACAAGCTTATTATTATAATTTAATTATTACTATTATTATTATTATTATTCTAGGTTCCTGCACAGTCACGAGCATTATCACACCACTCCAGTTTTAATTGTGTATCCATCAATTTTTGGATTTGAGGATGTGACAATTGAAGACCCCCCCCCCCCCCCCCCCCCAGTGGGGAATAGACCAGCATCATACCGTCATACCAGCATCAGCGCAGGAGCCAGGAAGGTAAGGCTGGGTTCAAACCGGTTTTTCAAATCCACCTTTTTCATCCATTTTTGCAAAAAATGGATGGAAAAACGGATACATTTGTGTGCATCCGTTTTTCTCTGTTTTTCCGTTGACTTCCATTATAAAAAAGAAAACGGATTTAATAGTTTAAAGAGGTACTCCAGCGGGGGGAGGGCACTTTTTTGCTGGGACCGGGGAGGAGGTGGCCGAGGGAAAAGACATCCACTCACCTCCCGGGTTCCAGCGGTGGGTCCTGCATCGCGGCGCTCCGGTGCCCGGTTCCCAGCCGCTTCCGGGTGTCTGACGCGGGCCCCAGAAGTGACGTCTCAGGTCCGCTCAGCCACTCAGTGAAGGAGGCGGGATCCGTTTCAAGTCCGCTCAGATCCCGCCTCTGTCACTAAGTGGCTGAGTGGACCTAAGACGTATCGTCTCGGGCCCGCGCCAGACACCCGGAAGCGTCCGGAAACCGGCCACCAGAGCGCCGCGATGCGGGACCCGCCGCTGGAACCGGGGAGGTGAGTGGACGTCTTTTCCCTCGGCCACCTCCTCCCCGATTCCAGCAAAAAAGTGCCGCCCCCCCCGCTGGAGTACCCCTTTAATAGATTTTGTCCATCTGTCACTGTCCATGTGTCACGTGTTGACATTTATATCAGCTGGTAAAGATCTCAGCTAACAATTTACTCATATTCTGGTGGAATTATTTTAAATAAATGTGCAAGGTGATAGGACCTAACTTTTGTTTTTATTTTTTTCATAAGAATTAAACAAGTTGTAGGTATTTGTACAGAACAGCCATGTGCCAAGATGTGGGACTTCTTCTGCCAGAAAACAGGTGTTAATTGATAAGTAATTCCCCCTCCCCCTCCCACGCTCATTTGGAGGTTTTACTGTAATTCTTTGATCTTCTGTCCCGTTTTGCTCTTGAAGTATCCCTCTATTAGGGCTGATTAACACATTTGCAGCAATTACTTTACCGTATTGATTCAGAAAGCATCTATCTGGCTCCTAATGCCATGTAGCCACATAACACACTCAATGCATTCCCTATTCTGGACAGAAGAGAGACTCCAAAAACATCAACCAAAAAGAAGTGGACAGAAAGGGGGAAATTTATCAAGACTGGTGCACCTGTACGCCACATTATGGCTGCCATACGCCAGGGAGAAGCAACCATCTGTGCCTATCCTTAATACATCTCCCCAAAAGTTTCTTTATTTGGAAAGTTTCTCTGGTAGATTGTAGAGTTTTGCTTATGGAGTGCTATCCTGTATCTCTGTTAGTCTTACACTCTCTATGATTTGTACTCTATATGAGCCATCCTTTAGACTACTTCTACAATTGGCTCCTGTCATCTCAAGCTGAGTTGCCATTTGCTACTATTGCTTCTGACACTTACAAGTTAACCTATTTAGTCCTACTATAAGTCCTAAGGGTATTTGATAACTGTTAGGCTCCAGTTCTGCTCCACTTAACATCCATTGAAATTCATAGATGTTTCTATATGTTCATTGGAAAAAGACAGCAATGGGATCTGAAATTGTGTGCTGATTGGATTTACCCAACAGTTATTCCCCAGTAACAATAATAAGGGCTAGTCTGAGACTCTTGTGACACCTCCGTCTATGTAATTAAGCAAGTGGACAAGATAATCAACCAACACACTCCATTCTAAAAGTGGAGAGAATTTTTATAGCATAAGTTTAGCTATATTATTTAAAAGGGGGGGGGGGTTGAATGGAGCAGCATGCTGGGCAACACGATACTATTGGTCTATGCACCAGCCGGAGATAGAACTTGGCTACTTTCAGCAGCTCCCATAGAGAGTGAATACAGCAGCATGACAGCGAAACAAAGGTGTCTGGACCCTATTGGGAGATTATGGTAGCCTTGTCTTTGTAGCCCTGTAATCTCACACTTATAAGTTTTTTTTGTTTGTTTTAATAGACCTGCCTTTAGCAACAACAAAAAAAATCAGCAGGGGAGGTGATAATACTAAATCTTTGCAATTTACTATAAATACAATACTATAAATTCTGCCACTAGGTGTCTCACTTGCTAGAAACCTACAGTCCAGGTTCCATCACTAAGGAAATTTGGTCTTAAGTAACAGAAAAAAAAGACCAAATGCAGGAAGAGATGTCAGTTGGCCCAAAAAGATGGATGCTGATTGGGCAGCGGCTGTACACCCCCCTGTACACTGCCCTGTACACTGCTGCAGCTGAGCAAACTAACTGATATAAGGCCCCGCCCACTGGCTTAGAGTGAAATACAGCACAATTGGGCACTGGAGCCACAAAGTTAAAATTAAACCGTCAACTTACATATGGCAAACATTAGCTGTATATTTGCAGTTTTTTTTTTTTCTTTTTTTTTTTATATATCATGACAGGTACACTTTAAGTGGAGATACCGTTTAAATACTTTTAGGCTCCAGAATCGCTGTCCTATCATGGATCCAGATAACATTCATGTTTTGCATAGAGCCCCTTAACGTTTTTGCATCCATGGTGCACAATAAACCGGCTACGTGACCGAACCTGCCAGTTACAAATGTTTTACTAATGATGGATTTCAGTGCGACAGGCATTGTTGTCATGGGAAGGAATGATAGATAACTGCTATTTATTTTCCTCCGATGTTTCATGAGTCATATGATTAATTCAGTCAAGCTTAATTCTTAAATTGATTCTGACCTTATTTTGCTGAATGAACAGACAATTCTGCGTATTATGATGTTTTCCTATAGCATGAGAAATGTGTTCCCATGGCAACGTGTCCCAGGTAAAAATCGTTCCATAACCTTGGTTATACATGACTCTGGTATCCAGGATATTGATATTTGCCTTGTTATACGGGGCCTTGTTGACCAATGGCTTGTCTGAGAATGTCTATACCGTTATAAAGAAGATCCCAGGACTCAATGCGACGTAATCATTAGCAGAAATTATTTAGCTCATTAAGACTCATCTAGTCACATATTGTTATTACTGAGGTAGTCTAACCATGGAAATCTAATCCAATCCAATAAGAATCTATGGGACACAGTGTTCCTTAACCTGTGACTGCCCAGAGTTTGCAAAATTACAACAATCATCATGCCTATGCAGTGTCCCACCGCAGGTTGCTACAGAACACTGTGTTGGTTGTAGGACAGTCTCCAAACTGAGGTTTTAAATTTTGTTGGACATTTGTAGTGACACTTTTTTTTTTTAGAGTGTTTTTTTATATGTCTATGCACTCATCGTTATAGGCTGTGAGCATGGGGGTCTTTTCAGTCGCACTGTCCCACTCATATACACGTGAGGTGTTCAGGAAAGTGGGAGGAGCCTGCTCTGGCTCCACCTCACTATTGGCCAGGAGTGTTGCATGAAGCGCTCCTGCGGCCAATAATCGGCCTGTGTACAAGAGACAACTGAGGATCAAGCAAATGCTCAATTATTGGCTGATCAATTGTATTGAATATGCTTAAAATTTTTTCATTGGCCTAATTTTTTCCTTTGTAAAAAGGGGATGTGAGGCTGATAAAGAAAAAGGCAAACTGACAGCACAGATATATCTATGCTGTCAGTTTTTTAGATCACACAGCAGCGGTACATACTTACCTAGTGCGCTGCTGTTGTGAGCCCACATCCTCTTCTTCGGATCTCCTGTCCAGCCACTGCATCCTCCAGAATGATTAACAGTCAGGGGGGTGGGGCCTGGAGACTCAGAGCTGGAGGAGAGGATGCCGGATCTCAGCTGCAGCGTACTAGGTAAGTATGTACTACTGCTGTGTGATCTGGAAACTGACAGCATGGATATGTGTATATCAGTGCTGTCAGTTTCCATGGCTGTACCACCAATACATGGATCGCTCATGCAGCCAGGCCACGCAATTTGTTTTGCCGTGTAAAGGCACTACAAATGAGCACAGATCTCGCTGATCAGCGCTTGTTTTTGGTGGCCCACAGCTGACAAATCGGACCCTTAGGCCTATAACCATAGGAATATCTAGCACATATAAGCCTGCATAGAAGTCAATATAATCATGCTGTGTACACCCTAAACTATCTGTGGAAAGGGCAAGAGAAAGGGGGAAAAAAGGATAAACATTGGGAAGATGTTGAATAAGCGCTGCACTTTCACTAAATAACACACATTACAAAGTTATACATTGTAATGTGTGTTATTCATGTGAATGGCCCCCTTCCTCATGTTTCCACTCCCCCCCCCCTCCAATGCTTGACCCAGGAGTGTAATACTGCGCAAATCGGCAAAAATCCTATTCTCCTGCATATTAGGAGAACGGCTAGACGGAATGATGTCAGTAATACACTGTTCCATTCAGCATTTCTATCACTAGTTTATGCTGCCCTCATTCAAGGAAGCATAAATCTATTGACCTATTTTGTTTCACCTTTACCACATGTTTATTGTTCCTTAACATCAGGACACTTAACCCACTCAACATCTTGTCTAATACCACATCAGGCTGTGCCCCTGGGAGAAATGAAACCTTATGGATTTACAAGCCTGTGTAAAATGAATATTTGTTTCTGGGGGTCTACATAACATAACATGGAATTCAGAATTTTTTTTTTAATCAGATAGTTACTTTAAATGGAGTTCTCCTTTAAGTTCTTTACTGATACCAGTTAGTTATATAGCATCAATACATTGTGCAGTACTATAACCAGAATGCAACTCTTCCGGTCTCTGTCCCAAGGGGGGGCTTGGCATCTACCTTCCACAACACAAGCCGTCCGCTCATACATGATATTGACAATTACATAGAAAGTCAATGAACTTATCAATTTGTAGCGCTAGATAAAACTAGGCCACATGGAAAAAAATCGGCAAAAGTATAGAATGGGCAAGAAAAGATATGAACCGCTCGGAACGGCAGAAATGCAAAGCAAAAAGGGGTCACTACAGAACCACCAGTCTGATCATCCTAATAATTGTTGTATAGGAAAATAGTGCATGGATCTGGTCGCATGTTTGCACGGCCCAGATCATCAATATGGTCGAATAAGTTATTTGCGAATCAACCCATAATATATAGTCATGTGACCGACTCTGAAGTCGCCTCCACATGGGGTTGTTCTCTGTTGAACCTTTGGGTGTTGTTATTATTTTAGTGCTCGTGTCCTCCTCAGGATCCTTCAGTCCGCATTGAACGCATTGCATAACTAGAGGTATTCTTCTATTTTTGGCTTGACATGTTTTCATGTATTCTTCAAGGAATACCAGCCAACAAATACAACATGGATAAAATAGGTCAGAAGTCTTCAACGAGATCTGCTTTAACGCTGTAAAAAAGCACCGTGCAGAAACATATTGACTGAACCAACATTTATCAGAGCCATTCATAAATATTCTCATTGACGACAAACATAATAATAATAATAATAATAATAATACTATACCTAGATAAAAATAGCAGCTTGCTGCAAAACTCGGCAAGCCGATATGTCTCAGATAGGTATATAAATGATTATATGGGTGGTCTTATTAGACACTGGATCTTGCCACTAAAAGGCATAAAAGTGATTTCCATTATCCTATTTAAAAAAAAAAAGGCTCTCAGAGGCACTAGCATAGCCATCATGGAGGTAAACCATGCAGCTGCTACAGGGCCCATGCGGTAGGGGGGCCCACGGACTGCCCAGGAAAAGCATGATCTGCCTCCATGGTACAGCTCACCCCAGCGCCCCTCCACCCTGGACAGCTGCTGGCCACACCAGCCCCTCTCCTGACACTCCCTGGACAACCAACGGCCACACCAGACCCCCACCTTGCACCCCCTGGTGCGCCACCGGCCACACCAGCCCCCGCCTTGTACCTGCTAGACACCTGTCTCTCTCTCTCTCTCTCTATATATATATATATATATATATATGTATGCTGTGGGGTGGGAGTGTACAGGATTCATGGGGCCCCATACAGTTCTTTGTTATAGGGCCCCATGAATCCTAGTTAAGTCAATGCTCAGAGGCTACTGTTAGGTAGTGTACGCCTAGTAAGTGATCATTGACTCATAGACATACCTCAATAATAGAGATGAGCGCAAACTCCTACATGCTCAAGTACAATTGTTCGAGATTGGAATACTGGTGGCTGAAGAAGTTGGATGTAGCCTTAGGGAATCTGTGAAAATGTGTATACAGCCTATGGACTGAGAGAGGCAGTATGGGTGTTTTGACAAATTGCCGCCATCAAGGCCATTCTGACCAAGATGTTAGGAGCTATTGAGCGCAATGATTATACCTTCATTACAACCATTTCCAGATGCTAAGCTTAGTGTCAGGGTGCCCGTTACTTGTCCTGCCATTAATAGCCAGCTTTTGTTTGCAGTGATGTTCATATCATATCATCTTTAGCAATGAATACAGGTTCTGTTTAGGATGTGCCAATGGTCGGGCTAGATAAGGAAGGCTTCATGTTGTAGAAAGACACACTGCCCCCTGCTGGTTTGATGATGTGAGGAGGACACACTGCCCCCTGCTGGTATGATGATGTGGGGAGGACACACTGCCCCCTGCTGGTATGATGATGCGGGGAGGACACACTGCCCCCTGCTGGTATGATGAAGACCACATTGCCCTGTGATGATCTAAAGAGGACACACTACCCCCTGCTGGTATGATGAAGACCACATTGCCCTGTGATGATCTAAAGAGGACACACTACCCCCTGCTGGTATGATGAAGTAGGGAGCACACACTGCCGCCTGTTGGTGTGATGATGTGGAGGCAGGGGCGTAACTAGAAATGGCTGGGCCCCATAGCAAACTTTTGATTGCCCCCCCCCCCCCCCGACTGACCACTAAACGGTCAAGTGAAATCATAACTACATAACTGCTAGCTCTGGTCAGGAGAGCTTGCAGTTAAAGGGACATTTGCAAAACCCAGGAGACCAGCAGGGCCACCCGGTGCTGCAAATGATGACGGCTCAGGGGGCCCAGTGTATTGCAGGAGCAGGCCATGGGGCCCCCTGATGCGGCGGGCCCCATAGCAGCCGCTATGGCTGCTATAGTGGTAGTTACGCCCCTGTGTGGAGGGGACAACGCCCCCTGCTGATGTGATGATGCAGGGAGGACACAATGCGTCCTGCTGGTGTGATAATGTTGGGAAAACACATTGCCCTGTGCTTGTGTGATGACATGGGGAGGACACACTATCCCCTGCTGGTGTGATGATGTGGGGGGGGGGCAACATCCCCTGCTGATGTGATGATGCGGGGAGGACACACTGCCCTCTGCTGGTGTTATGATGTTGGGAGAACACATTGCCCCCTGCTGGTGTGATGATGCAGGGAGGACACACTGCCCTCTGCTGGTGTTATGATGTTGGGAGAACACATTGCCCCCTGCTGGTGTGATGATGCGGGGAGGACACACTGCCCCCTGCTTGTGTGATGATGTGGGGAGACATTAAACATGACAGTCGGTCACTCCTAGTAATGATATAGGGACACTAACAGCTCAGTAATATGTACAGGGCATCCTGCAGCCATACATACTTTCTTTATTTTTCAGGAGGATAATGTTCCCCACAGAGCAAGGTTTTCTGGGGAATGTCTCCATCAGATTGTGACACTGAGATTTATTGCCATTCGAGCATTTATGGGACCAGCTGGAATACCAAATGTGCCACGCCATATGTAACCTGTATGCCTCCATGCCCAACCATATCTCATCTTGTATCCAGGCCAGAGGTTCCCAACAGGGCCCCAAAGCCAAAATCATTCAATTCCAACCACTCCTTCTTGGTGGATTATGTGTTTTTGTCAATGAGTGGCGAGTTGCCTCCCCACAGCCAAAGCATTGCACTTTGTATAGTAATGTAGAGTTGTAGGGTAAGGCTTTCAGGTTTGCATATGAGCTAGTCTATTTCCACTTTGAAGAGTCTTTCACAAACGAATACTCAAAATACCAATGAAACATAATAACAGTTAATAAGGTTGAAAGAAGACAAGAGTCCACCAGGTTCAACCTAGAGAATCCCTACTGTGTAGATCCAGAGGAAGGCAAAAAGCCATATGAGGCTTGGATAATCCCTGGATCAACATACTGTATCAACAGAAATCTAATGCCCATAACTTGTAATATTATATTTTTCTATAAAAGTATCCAGGCCTCCCTTGAACTTATTTAATGAATCGGCCATGACAGCATCATGTGACAGAGAGTTCCACAGTCTCACTGCTCGTACAGTAAAGAACCCACGTCGATGCTGATGATGAAATCTTCTTTCCTCTAGACGTAGAGGATGCCCCCTTGTCATGGTTACAGACCTAGGAGTAAAAAGACCACTACAAAGATCTCTGTACTGTCCATTCATATATTTGTACATTGTGATCAGATCGCCCCTATATATGAAAAATAATGTAAAAACAAGAGTACTTTCTATTACAAAAAAAAAAAAAAGCTGTCGATGTATATTAGATGTAGTGCAGTCATAAATGTTGTTTTTAACATATATTTTATATATATTTTTCCTTTCTGCATGATTTCTGTGCATGGTTACATTCTCTCTCTAACTGTGCTGAGTGGGCGGGCTCTTCCTGGTGTGTATGACCAATCACCTGCCTCCCTATTACTCCCACTCACAGAAAGAGAGACTGGATCATAAATTGACCTTCATCTCCCTTCCTTCCTTTCCTCTATAGTTTTATTTTCTGATCACTTAGATGGTGCTAGATGGTGAGGCAATGTGTCACTTTTTTTTCTGCTGCTCAAGGTAGAAGATTTGGTGATACAGTTTACACAGCGCTGTTTTGGCGAGGGTGAGATGTGATGGCACATTGTAGACTTTTTGCCTTAAAGTGGTTAACCAGTTAAGTAAAATACATGTACTATAATCCCCCCTCCTGGGGACTAACAATATTTTCCGTACTTGTTATTATCTTGTCAGTCTCCTTCCCCAGTTCAGAGTCTTCTGCCTTCTGTCTGAGTGTAACGGTTGAGGATGGGATTCACCGCAAATGATGGAGAAAGTCGCACCAGGGAACGGGGTGCAAGGGGCCACTGGTCTTCTTTAGAGCCCGCCACAATATAGGATGGGCTTGCTGCAGCAGGAGACCCCCAGGTCACTACCCCTGGTTTGTCATGCTTGCAGTGGTGGGTGAGGTGCAACAGCGAGTAAGACAGGCATAACCAGGGACAGTGCAACTGACAGGGCACAGGCAGCGATGTTGGCAGGAACATGGGGAGGAAAACGGGCAGAAACAAGGCGGGGGGCATTTTAATGGGGTAAGGACACAGGGGATCCAACAAGGGAAGAGGAGAGGAAATTATATATATATATATATACACACACACATGGGCTGCACAGATGCAGCCAATTGAGGGCGCAATGGCCCTTTAAATGTCATTGAGCCTAAGAGAAGGGTAGGTGCATGCTGGCAACAAGCAAGGACAGCAGGAGCAGGGACAGGTGAGGGAGATACTGGAGGGGCCAAACTGCAGGCGAACCCACACCCTGACACTAGGGATGCGGCGTAAGTTGCCACAGGACACAGGGGATGGCTGTGCCTGTTGGTGCGGGTTGTGGACGCATGTGTAACACTGACCTGTTCTCTCCATGCCACTCTATTCCCTTCGAGGACGCTCACGTAAATCACATCCCTGGCTAGCTGTCTCTGCACTCTGTGATGCCAGAAGGGTTATTCACAGGGAGGTCGGCAGCAACTTGACCCCAAAGGAGACCGGCCAACATCGCAGAGGGAAGAGACAACCAGCCAAGGACTGAAGGAAAAAGGGAAGAGGGAGTTCAGAGCAGGAGAGAGAGGGAACAGCTCAGAGACAGTTTTTGTGTCTTTAGCAGAAAGCAGCAGCTCAGAACTGGGGGAAGGAGACTTAGTAGATAATAACGAGCATGGAACAGATTGTTAGTCTCCAGGAAGGAGAAAAATTGAAATTGAATTTTACCTAACCGGATGACCCCTTTAATTCTTAGGGGTCTCCATGTGGCTTTCAGCGGCCAGAGACACCTCACTTAACCTCACCAGATGGGTTAAAGGAATTTGGCTTATAAGATGGTAATGCCTACCTTTGAGCTGTTATGTTGACATCTGTGAGTGCCAGAAAACCATCCATCATTCGAGCATTGATCGATGTCCGTTTTCTGAAGATTGACATCCACTTTGAGTACTCCCCTGCAGAATGAAAATATATGAACTTTTAAGACTGTATATAATATCCATTTAAGACAGGTTTAAAGGAGCTGTAGCCCTCCAGCTGTTGTAAAACTACAATTCCCATCAGCCTTTGGCTGTCCAGACATGATGGAATTTGTAGTTTTCTAGCAACGCGAGGATCACAGGTTCCCTATCTAAACTTTAAAGGGGTAGTTCAGCAAAAAAACAAACAAAAAAAAGCAAAAGTAATTATTTCAGATCAACCGGTGCCAGAAAGTGCCAGAGATTTGTAATTTACTTCTATTAAAAAATCTCAAGTCTTCTAGTACTTATCAGCTGCTGTATGTCCTGCAGGAAGTGGTGTATTATTTCCAGTTTGGAGAACAGGAGAGGCTTTCTATGGGGATTTGCTCCTGCTCTGGACAGTTCCTGACATGAACAGAGGTGGCAGCAGAGAGCACTGTGTCAGACTGGAAAAAATATACCACTTCCTGCAGGACATACAGCAGTTGATAAGTACTAGATTTTTTTTTTTTTTTTTCATAGAAGTACAAAAAAAAATTACAAATTTCTGGCACTTTCTGGCATCAGTTGATTTAAAAGAAAATGATTTTTTGCTGAAGTACCCCTTTAAGACTTGAACCATAGCAAAACTGGCAGCATACAGTGACCAGCAATGTTGCAGACAGGATCGGTTGACACCATTCATAGTAAAATCACTGTTTCTAGGGCGGTTTCATACATAATAGTTTTGGGGGTTTTTTGTTTCAAATTCAAATGTGAATCTAAAGGAATGAAAAATATTAAAAAAAAAAAAAGATTTCTATGTCTGGATGCTGGATTCATTTCTGGCTTTGGCTAAAAAAAAAAACTGCAGGGGAATTTTTCAATTAAACACTGTGTGTGAAACCAACCTAATAATTCCCTATGGCCATCAACCCTACAGTGACCTTGGGCCATCACAAAATGTCTAATCTTCATTGCCGTAGGGAAACATTGAGGTCATAATGTGGTCACGATAGTTCTGTGATCTCCAGCACTAGGCTAAAAGTTCACCGCATTGAGGGCCACAACATCAAACTATATAATAATATAAAATATAACAATTACCATTCACTATTATTATTATTATTATTATTATTACTGCTATTATAATTATTATTATTATTACTGCTATTATTATTATTATTATTATTATTGCTATTATTATTATTATTATTAATAATAATAGCAATAATAATAATAATAATAATAATAGCAGTAATAATAATAATAATATTTTTTATTATTATTATTTTTTTATTATTATCCATATGGGAAAAGTCTTATTAGAACTCAATCTGAATTGATTTCTTTTGTAAGAAACAATATCACTTGCAGGTAATTTTCGTTGTAGTGTACTATTCCTATTCCATGATGCAAGTTATTGGAAGAAACAAGCCTTCATTACAGCTCCTATTACATTAACTTATCAGTAAAAGCCAAAGCAAATCTTGCTGAAATAAGAATTGAATGTTATTTTTCTCCCTTAGGTCCATAGAAGCACAAATGGTATGTAAAACAATTAAATTTATTAATAAATGAGAAAAAATAAGAATTATATAAAACTAAAAAATATTTTGTTCAACTCTCATCTGTCTATGGATCAGCAATTTTTTTTAAATTATTAAATTAATATAAATAAATATATATATATGTGTATATATATATATATATATATATATATATAATATTTTTCCCTTTATAATCAGCGATGTGTCCGACTGCTTGGTACACTGTGCGACTGATAGCTGCACAGTCCTCTCCCTTCGCCTACCGTTCACCGATCGGTGAGATCAGCTCTGGCCACTCCCACATCTGAGAGGTCAGAATGGGGGCTGGAGGACCCTCAGTGATGTCACAGTCATGTACTTGGTGACATGACAGTGAGGTGTGTACAATTCAGATATAGATACTGTAGGTAGAGACAATCTATTTTAGAATTTGTGTGCCTGTCTGTGTGCATGTAACAAAGCTGTTTGTGTATGGTGATGTAGAGGAGCTGTGTGTGTCTCTATGGAGCAGAGCTGTTTGGGTATAGTGATGTGTGTGTGTGTGTCTGTGGGTATGTTTATTTAGTAGAGCTGTGTGTGTGTGTAAGTGTACATCTAATGATGTAGCAGAGGTGTGCGTATCTGTGGGTATGTTTATGTAGCAGAGCTGTGTGTCTGTGTCTCTGTATGTAGCAGAGCTGTTTGTGCGTGGGATGTAGCCGAGGTTTGTGTCTGTATATTGATATAGCAGCACTGTGTGTATGTGCCTATGTTTATGTAGCAGAGCTGTGTGTGGATGTGTGTATTTTGATGTAGCAGAGCCAAGTGTGTATAATGCAACAGAGCTGGCTGTGACTTGTGCATGCAGCAGAGCTGTATATTTTTCAGTCTAACATACTGTCAAGGAGAGTGTTAAAGTGGACTTATAATTTCAATAAACTTTAACCCCTTCACTGCCATAGACCACCTTAGAAGTTTATTTAGCATGAAATATATTTTTTCCTGCTGTCAGTTGTCTATACCAGGGGTGCGTCAGGTGTCAGGTGCCATAGTCATAGAAAGGAACAGCTGTTGGCCAAATAAGTATTCTGCTGATAGGTGTCTATGGATAGAGGCGACCCATGAGATGCCAGAATATAGTTTCCTCTCCTAATGATCATTGTATGATTGTTATTTTTGTGGTTTGGCATAGACTTCTTAGTAGCCAAGAAAGTTTGAGTCAGTTCCATAGTAGATAATGGGACTCTCGAGAACTGAATTCTCCCAACATTTTTGGCATCTATTTTGGGAAGCGTTCTCCTGTTTCAGTAGATAATAATTTATAGGAGCCTTGGTCTGTCAGGGCATGATGGCAGGGCCGGATTGGGACTAAAAATCAGCCCTGGCACTCACACCCCTCCAGCCCACATACCATATGGGTCGTGTTGTGTTGTATTGCAGCTCAGTTCCATTGACGGGAATGGTGCAAAGTCTATCTACCTATCTATATATCTCTCTATATCCTATCTATCTATCTATCTCTCTATATCCTATCTATCTATCTATATATCTCTCTATATCCTATCTATCTATCTCATATCTATCTATCTATCTATCTATCTATCTATCTCCTATCTATCTATCTATCTCTCTATCTATCTCCTATCTATCTATCTATCTATCTATCTATCTATCTATCTATCTATCTATCTCCTATCATCTATCTATCTCCTATCTATCTATCTATCTATCTATCTCCTATCTATCTATCTATCTATCTATCTATCTATCTATCTATCTCTCTATCTATCTATCTATCTATCTATCTATCTATCTATCTCCTATCTATCTATCTATCTATCTATCTCCTATCTATCTATCGCCTATCTATCTCCTATCTATTATGCAACAACAGACTACAGCAGCGATAAGAGGTGTAAGTATAGGGAAATTTTTAGGATATGAAAAATAATATTACACTTATCCTGTATAATGTTAGCACTGGTAAGACAATTTTCTATGCATGAGAATACTGTATATCTCTAAATAGCTGTCATAGTTACCAACTAACACCAGTATACAGGAAGCGAATATCATCATTATACATATTACCGCCATACTGTTACTGACCAATGTATTATAAAGAGACTGATACTACCATTATTACAGTAAACAAGTAACAGATAATACCTCAACACTGTGACCACTACCATCATCACAACATGACTAATACCACTATGCTGTCACTGAATAAAATCCACTACGTGAACACAAGTATTACCAATAAAATGAGTATACACAGGACAAATAATACCATCACCATACAGTGACTGGATAATACTGCTGTACTGTCTATTAATAATATTCCCTTTATACCACCAACATATAAAATGCAATATTCTACCTCAGCATTGACTAGAGATGAAGTTCAGAGCATTTGGGTTCATGTGAACCTAAACTTACTGTAAGGTCTCTCATCTCTAGCAGTGACCAAATAGAGGTAAATATCCAGCTATACAAAGGATCTACAGACCTTAAGAGTGTGTTCACACATACAGGATCTGCAGCAGATTTCGTGCTGCAGATATCATTGTTACTCAATGACGGAACCCAGCATCAAATCTGCTGCAGATCCTGTACGTGTAAATGCACCCAAAAAGTGATTATAGTGCAGTTACTTCCAGTGACTTACAGGAGGCGTCTTCCTACATGAATCATAAGAGACGTTCTTGGTAGTCAAAGTTGTGTTTTTTCCTTTTCTTTCCATCTGGCTCAGCCCATCATGAAGATTTTTTCAGCCATGACTTGTCTCCCCAGAATCTGTGAGACAAACACTTTAGGCTCCACGCTCCAGCATCATCCTAACCTTATACCTCATCATAACCCTATATTGCCCATTGCTTTACACAGTAACAGTGCCCCCTCTGTGCTCCTACATAAGCAATCAGGCCCAATATGCGCCTCCAAATAGTAGTCAGGCAGCTCTGTGTGCCTATATAGTAGTAGTTAGACCCTCTCTGTGCTATGTCATTATATAGGCGACTTCAATGCTCCCCTATAGTAAGCTCCCCTGAGCAGCAGTCCCCATATACCATAGGTCCCACTGAGCACAGGTCCCCATGTGCAGCCCCTAAATAATATAGCCCCCCACACATAATATAGATGCCCTGTGCAGTCCTACATAATATAGCCCCCCCCCCACATAGTATAGCCCTTCCCCCTTTGTACCCTGCAAAGTATATCCTACCTTTGTAGCCCCCACATAGTATAGGTCCCTGTGTAGCCAGCCCCCACATAGTATAGCCCCAACATATTACCCCCCCATGTAGCCCCCCACATAGTATAGGTCCCTGTGTAGCAAGCCCCCACATAGTATAACCCCAACATATTACCCCCCATGTAGCCCCCCCCATAGTATTGGTCCCTGTGTAGCCAGCCCTCACATAGTATAGCTGCAACATATTACCCCCCAATGTAGGCCCCCACATAGTATAGGTCCCTGTGTAGCCAGCCCCCACATAGCATAGCCCCAACATATTACCCCCCCCCCCATGTAGCCCCCCCATAGTATAGGTCCCTGTGTAGCCAGCCCTCACACAGTATAGCCGCAACATATTAACCCCCCCCCCCCCCGTGTAGCCCCCCACATGGTATAGGTCTCTGTGTAGCCAGCCCCCACATAGCATAGCCCCAACATATTACCCCCCATGTAGCCCCCCACATAGTATAGGTCCCTGTGTAGCCAGCCCCCACATAGCATAGCCCCAACATATTACCCCCCCATGTAGCCCCCCACGTAGTATAGGTCCCTGTGTAGCCAGCCCTCACACAGTATAGCCGCAACATATTAACCACCCCCCCCATGTAGCCCCCCACATGGTATAGGTCTCTGTGTAGCCAGCCCCCACATAGCATAGCCCCAACATATTACCCCCATGTAGCCCCCCACATAGTATAGGTCCCTGTGTAGCCAGCCCCCACATAGCATAGCCCCAACATATTACCCCCCCATGTAGCCCCCCACGTAGTATAGGTCCCTGCGTAGCCAGCCCTCACATAGTATAGCCGCAACATATTAACCCCCCCCCCCCATGTAGCCCCGCACATAGTATAGGTCCTGGTGTAGTCAGCCCCCACATAGTATGGCGGCAACACATTATTCCTGCCCTGATATAGCCCCCCACATAGTATAGGTCCCTGTGTAGTCAGCCCCCACATAGTATGGCGGCAACACATTATTCCTGCCCTGATGTAGCCCCCCACATAGTATAGGTCCCTGTGTAGTCAGCCCCCACATAGTAAAGCCCCAACATATTATCCCCCCCCCCTGTTGTCCCTCACATAGTAAATGTGTCCCTCTGTAGCCTCCACATTTTCCCCCTGTACAGCCCCCACATTGTATTGAACCCCCTCTGTAACCGTAGCCACATGTTATAGGCCCCATTCATGTAAAAAAAACAAAAGTATACTCACCTCGAATCCAGCAGGTCCTCTCTGTTCCTCTCTGGTCCGCTGCCGTTAGCTGCTTACAGGTCCTGTGATCAGCAGCCCGATGCAGACCGGCCCTGAAGTCTCATAGCTCCAGCCCCGCGGCGCCTGCACCTCTCTCATGTACTGCACGTCGGCGGACGTGTGACGTCATCCGTTACTGCCCGCCACTGAGCAGTAGATGAGAGAGATGCAGGCGCCGCGGGGCTGGAGCTATGAGACTTCGGGACCGGTCTGCATCGGGCTGCTGATCACAGGACCTGTAAGCAGCTAACGGCAGATGCAGAGCGGCCGCACAAACTCCCTGCAGCCGCGACCTGTGCGGCAGGGCGATGGCGGCGGCCGGTGGTATGCTTAGGAGAGGGCTGGTCGGCGGCCCTCCGACTGATAATCTGAGCAGCCCAGCGGGCATTTGCCCGGCCTGCCAGATTATCAGTCCGGGCCTGCATGATGGGAATTGTTGGTTCCATCAGTCTAGGCTCTGGCACAAGTCCAGCAGATGACGACCCCATTGGGCTGACTACGGAGCCGACTCTTCTCACTATTTCTTCTATATAAATGGTCTATTATAATTCACTGATATCATGCCCTGTGTGTACAATAATAGCGAAGATTAAAATTAGAGACGAGTGAATCGATTTGCAACAAATTGAATTTGTTCTAATGAAAAAAAAAAATCTGATTTGTGCAAATGTGATTGACTTTTTTGCAATTCACTTTAGAAAAGTCAGTACAGTACAGGGACTTCTATACACTGTGTGCATCAATGCTTCATCCACATATGTCCGGGTCAGAGGTCCACTGGGCCCCGGAGCACAATCTGTCACAGGGCCCCTATAATGCTTCCTTTATAGTGCTGGCCTCTTTATATGGATAAAAGAGACTTTATGGGATCCATCAGGCTCCCTCTATAGCTGTGCCTCTAGTTGGGTCACTTGAATGTAAGGAATTGCTACTCACATTTGATCAGTACATACTGGAGACTAATGCTGCGTTTACACGGAGCAATAATTCGCCCGATCGTACGATTGACGATTTCGAATTAACTTTTCTTTTTTATAACGATCAGCGTTTAGACGGAACGATATATCGTACGGAAAATCGTTTTGCGATCGTTTTGCTATCGCTTAAGCCTATCTCGCACATAGGTTAAATCGGTGAATGAATGTTTACACGGAACGATCTGCGAATTTTTTGCGAACGACCAACGACGATTTGAGAACATGTTCAAAGATCAAGATGAACGATTTCTCGCTCGCCGCTTGATCGTTTGCTGCGTTTACTTGTACGATTATCGTACGAATTCGATCATTATCGCGCAAATTCGCACGATAATCGCTCCGTGTAAACGTAGCATAAGGTCAGTTTACATTCACTGGGCTAGGTGGAGCAAATGTCCTTATCTTAACAGAAATAAGCAGAGATATTTATGCTCAGTGTCCAGCTCTACGCAGTATGTATGGTAGCAGAGACCTCTTTCTTTGACAGGTGTCCCTGCTTCTATACACTGATCCTAATGTAATGCTTAAAGGGAAACTCCAGCAAAAAAAAAAAAAATAAAATAAATCAACTGGTTTAAGAAAGTTATATAGATTTGTCATTAACTTCTATTAAAAAATCTCCAGTCTTCCAGTACTTATTAGCTGCTGTATGTCCTTCAGGAAGTGGTGTATTCTTCCCAGTCTGACATAGTGTTCTCTGCTGCCACCTCTGTCCATTTCAGGAACTGTCCAAAGCAGGAAAGGTTTTCTATGAGGATTTGATACAGCTCATGGACAGAGGTGGCAGCAGAGAGTACCGTGTCACACTGGAAAGAATACATCACCAGCTGGTTTGAAAGAAAAAAAAAAAAATTCACAGGAGTTCCCCTTTAATGCTGTATGCATCTCTATTACGGTCACTTATGCAGCAAGGATATGGCAAATCCTCTCACCTCTAATTGAAATGTGATTATACATGATATTCTGCATAGGTGTACAGATGGAGGTCAATCATTTCCACTGGTGACCTTAGGTACTCCTGCCTGACAGTGCTCGTAGTACAGTGTATGTTATACATCACTATATTATATAGCTAGGGATAAAAGGATCGGGAATATAAAGTCTAACAATTCTGTCATCTCTATAGAAGTTGCCCTTTAAAAACACCCACCAAGATTATGTACATTGATTGAGCGTGTGCCGCATTAGATTAAATGTTCGCCAACTAAAATTGCGGAGTTACCATGGGGACTGATGATAAACTGCATCATTACACATCTGATGATAGAAGTTACTGGATCTCCAACTTGTCAGGAGATTCATCATTTGTCTTCACTAATCTGAGCGAGTACGTTCTGAAATAAGTACATAATGCCGGAGCTTGTGTTGGGAAATGCAAATCTATGTTACACCACATGGAGAGAAATAATACTGGTAAATAAGAGGAAAAAAGGTGATGCATCAAGGCAGCAGCGGAAGACGAGAAACGGGGAGGACAACTTAAAGTCAAGCAAATAAAGAGGGATTCCACCCACAGTCTATTTTTACATGAATGTATTCGGCATATATGGATATATTATACTTTAAAGGAGAATTCTGGGGGGGTGGGGGGTAATCAATTCGGGCGGGGAACATAAAAAAAGTATGCTTACCAGACTTTGTGCCTGCGCTGCACCACATCCCCAGGCTCCCACTCTCCACATGATGTCATTTTCTCCAGCTTCGGGGTACGCCATGACGCATGGAGTCCCACTCCAGTGAGCAGGGCACCCGTCAGCTGGGTCGTGACGTAGCAGGAGCGGAGATATAAAGACTGTTGGCTGGGGTCCAGGAGCGGGATGCAGAGCTGCACAGGGATCCGGACACGTAAATATACCTTCTTTATTATGTTCTCTCCATCCCCTGGCCGAAATTAATCCAACCAGCCCCTGCCGGACTTTTTCAACCCTTTTACAGTAACTTTGAGTAATGAGACGTCTTTTTTTTATAATTCAGGTCTCTAAATCCAATCCACTCAATTACCTACGAGAAGGTCAATCCAACAGAGAGAAGGTTTTACCTCTTAGGGCTCCTGAACCTGATCCAGAAACAATCATCCTTTTGCTAGCAAGGTACCTTACAACCTTTTGCTACAGAGACACACACCACTCTCTGGCTATACGCCATCACACATGCTGCTACAGCTTTCTGGACAAAATGCATCCTTAATGTATCACTAATCCAGTATATCATAACCTAACGTTATTCTATACATCTTTACAATGGGACAACTTTAGAGATCACTGGACTATCTTTTGCTGAGCCTGCATATATCTATGACTATGTGACGAGCATAGAAAGTCTTTGTTGCTTATGAGATTGTCCAATTTCCCATATTTTAGAACATCAAGACTAGAGATGAGAGAACACTAAAATGCTCGGGTGCTCGATACTCAAGACAAATATTTCCCGATACTCGAGTGCTCGTTTCGAGTAACAAACCTCATTGAAGTCAATGGGAAACTCGAGCATTTTTGCAGGGGACCAAAGCTCTGCATAGGGAAGGTTGCCTGAAAACCTGGAAACCTCAGAAAATTATGGAAACACCACGGAAATGGACAGGAAACTGCAGGGGCAGCATGCATGGATGCCTCTGGGGCTGGCTAATCGCAACATTACGCCAAATTATGGACAACACCTGGGTGGTTGTATAGAATATATGTGTAATTGATGCTGTGTTTTTTTTCAAGGCAGCCATTGCACAGGACACTGCACAGTGAGGATAGGTACAGCTGAACTACAGATCCCAGCCAGCCAAGAGAATGTCAGCAACAGGACAAATTGACTACTGACAGCTGCACTGCAAGTCCAAGCCAGCAGCCAAGAGTAGCAAAAAATAATAATAATAATAATAATGTTTTAAAAAATTTAAGCCCTTAGAAGGACTGTTGGGTTGTGTTGGATTCCTGCCTAACCGAACACGACTTCCCTGCCTAACGCTCTCCCTGACAGACAGCAGCTCTCTCCCTATGCTCATCCAGCCTGAGTCTGACGCGAGCACCGCGGGACCTGATTCTTATATGCCCAGGTCATCTGATCTGGCCAGCCAATTGCTGCTATCGACATGTAGGGTTCCCACATGATGCTACGAGCTCTCAAAGCCTCTCCTGCATGATGATTGGCTAAGAAAAAGCAACCAAACATGCAGGAAGAGGAAGATGCCATTGTCTCAAGTATTGCGAGATGCTCGTCGTCGCAGTGTAGGAGGAATAAGCTAAACTTACCGCTCCCCAAGGTCCTGACAATCCAACTGGTTTCTCAGCCCAGCCACTGCCCTCAGAGCTGAGATCGGTGGTCGGGAACCTAGGCAAAGAGCTGACGATTACACAGGATAACAAAGGGGCCAGAGTTAAAAAAAATTCTAATGGAAAATTTGCCAAATTGCTTTCTTTTGCATTGAATATCACCTAACAAAAGGAATACCCCTTTAGTAGATATGGGGGACCAAATGCCAAGCTTTAGGAATAAGCCGCAAATACGCCCTTCAGCTTCAGTAACCTGACGCAGGGTACAGCTCACCCATCTATACCATATTTATGATTTATTTTTAAACAGGGACAGAGATGTAAGGAAATACCATATGGTCTGCACAGCGCAGTATGATATAGCTGAGACTCCCCAAGCGAAATCTGTTGACACATAAATTGATGATTTAAAAAGCACATAGAGAAGCCAGTGCCAAACACTTCTCATCTGTTACACCGGAGAAAAGAATTTGTTTATTTTATCCTCCGAAACACATGACTAATGCGCCCGATCCACACAAACTAAAACATATGCCGAGAATCAATGATATTGTGGCCAAGAAAGGAGCTGGTAGAAGTAGTTATCCTGCCCTTCTATGTTGTTTCTATTAGGAACAAGGCGGTATCTAGGGTGCTGAGTAGTCCCTCCTGGGCCAATTCAAAAAACAGAACCACTCCTGTTGTCGGATATTACTTCTAGGCTCCACTGACTTCAATGGAAGTGAGCTGCAAAACCACTACGTAAACTGAGGACGGGGGGGTGACACTGTTTTGGAAAGAAGTGGCCATATTTTATAAGAAAGAAAGAAATAGCACATTAAAAAACCAAGTATTATAAAAAGTTCACAATTAGAAGTGAGAAAACTTTCTGAAGTTTATCTATCAAATCAGATTCAGATTTAAGGTTAGCCCAGGGACGTCTGTAAAAAAGAAAGGTGTCCCTGCTGAGTTCACTGAGTGAGGAGGTATGCATAATATTTATGTCTTGCTGTACAATTTACAGTGTAGAGAGTGTAAGCAGTGATATATACACCACTTAGGACTGTGTTACACTGAGTCATAATTGCTTAAATTAGTGATAAGCCTGTCTAATAGGGCCTTACCTCCTGGAGCTCCATACACATTCATTGGCCCAGTAAATATATACAGTAAGTGCTTCTATACGCAGATTCCACAGCACTCTATCTATCCACCGAGAATACAGGAGCAGGGACTGTCAAAGACCTTTAGTCATGCTGTACCACCATGACTGGTTTTACCCACAATGAAGGTAAATGTGGCGACTCTTATTACTTATACTTATCCAAGAAACAAGTAAAAAAAAATCTCCCTAATATAAAATTAATAAAAAAAAAAACATAATATAAAATATAAAACAATTTATTATTTAAATATCTAAAACACAGGAGATAAACAGGAACTATGGACTCTATGCTAAGAAATACACACATGATCCAAACAATTCCTTGAAGTACTATTGCACCTTTGCCCTATTCACCAACTATGATGGATGGTCTTTGTAGCTCTACAATGGTTATTAGCACAGGAAGAATGGAGGGGGATTGTAACTAGGTAGTGTGACAATCTGGGGGTTGCTCACTCGCTGGGATCGCCATCTCCTGGGTCTGAGACGGTTGGCACATCACAAATTGCAGTCCAGTCAGTGCTCTATGCTTTATACTGACCACAGTCAGCTTTATTTATCCATTCAAACCATAAGACAAAAGCAACACTTTGCAAATAAAACAAAACCTGGGCTGTCTAGCCACTTACTACACATTGCAGCTTCCCTAGCTGACTTTCTGAGCCCACTGCTCAACTTTACCAGGTCCACTGGTCTCCCCCATACTTCTTGTCTGCAGCTCCCACAGGCCTAGCGCTGCCTGTGTTCTCCCACCCTGGGAGTCTTCACCTGGAAAGCTCTGGAGTCTCTAATAGATCCACCAGGTGGTTTCAGAGCCTCATTAGCTCTAAGGCTGGAGTGGAGTATCTGGACCAGGAGCTCCACCTGAAAGGGGTTATCCAGCGCTACAAAAACATGGCCACTTTTCCCCCTACTGTTGTCTTCTGGTCAGGTGCGGTTTGCAATTAGGGGAAAAGTAGGGGAAAAGTGGCCATGTTTTTGTAGCGCTGGATAACCCCTTGAACTCCAATTCCTACTCCAGAGGTATAGAACTGCCTCTCAAAGCCCCACCATGCCACAGTAGGAAGACTTTGGTTTGAACAAGAAACTTAGCTCCTCGTCATTTTTGTGACCCCCTCTTATCCATCATGTGCGCATTATTATGTGGTTTCTAATTTTTTTGTTGCCAATTTATGTTTTTAGATTATACTAACGGCATCTATTATGAGGGATGGGACTGAGTTAGGCTGAATGATTTTTTTGTTGTTCTTTTTTTTTTTTTTTTACTCTTACACAGTTTTTTGTGTCTTCAGCAGAAAGCATCAGCTATTACACGGAACGATAATCGGGCGAATCGGCCCTATCCGGCCGATTATCGTTCCATGTAATAAAGACAACGATCAGGCGATGATCGTTGTCATCGGCTGATCGTTGATATGGATTCTGACCTATAATCGTCGGGCGCCGACCGCGCACGGCTACATGTAATAGCGGTGTGCTGTCGACGCTGACGATATGCAAAGAGGAATACATACCTATCCAGGCTCCAGGGCTTCTCTTTCTCTGTGCTTCTCCCCGAGTCCCGCGCACTGCAGCTTCAGAGTGGCATGTCTCAGCTGACAGGCCGCTCAGCCAATCGCAGGCCGGGACCATCGCGGCCAGTGATTGGCTGAGCGGCCTGTCAGCTGAGACAGGCTGCTCTGAAGCTGGAGTGCGCGGACCCGGGGAGAAGCACAGAGGAAGAGGAGCCCTGCAGCCTGGACAGGTAATGTATACAGTTTGGGGCTATGTTCACACTACTTATGAGACTGGCCGTTCCGTGACTCTGGCCGGGTCACGGAACGGCCGGTCTCAGCCCGGATCATCGCGGCCGGTACTTAAGTACCGGCCGGATGATCTTTCCTCTGTGGAGCTCTGATGCGGGCGCATCAGCGCGCGCCCGCATCAGAGCTTCCTATAGCACAGAGTGAAGCAAGCAGCCGGAGCCGCTCGCTTCACTGTGTGAACTGACAGGTCCTTCTGCAGCCAGAATTCATTGAATTCCGTCCGCAAATAATGGACCTGTCAGTTGTTTGCGGGGCCGTATGGGAACCGGCCGGAGAGAATACGATGTGTGTACGCTCCATCCGGGATCCCATAGCAAATAATGCTATGTTTCACCCCGCAAATCTTAGCATAGCCTTAGGCTATGTTCACACTACGTAAAAGTGCGCCTGTGAACATAGCCTTATCTGCTATGGGATCCCTGCCGGTGCGTATACACATCATATATGCTCAGGCCGGGATCCCATGCGGACCCGCAAATAACTGACTTGTCAGTTTTTTGCGGCCACAATTCATTGAATTGCGGGCGTAGGAAACCATGTCAGTTAACACAATGAAGCGAGCGGCTCCGGCTGCTTGCTTCATTGTGTGCAGTGGCAAGTTCTGATGCGGGTGCGCGCTGATGTGCCCACATCATAACCCTACGGACAGAAAGAACATCCGTCCGGTACTGCAGTACCGGCCGGGATGATCTGTGCAGAGACCGGGCGTTCCGTGACCCGGCTGGGGCCACGGAACGGCCGGTCTCTCACGTTGTGTGAACATGGCCTAAACAAGGGCTGCAAGGACATCGGTAACGGTCCGGGCCGTGTAATAGGCCCAGCAAACGAGCGCCGATCTAGCAGATCAGTGATTGTTTACAGGTATTATCGGGCCCCCATCGGCCCGTGTAACACTACCCTTAGAACTGGGGGAAGGAGACTGAATAGATATTAAGAAGTATGGAATGAGTTGTTAGTCTCACCATGGGCAGCAACATGGCAGCAAAAAGTTATGTTTCAGCGGCATACCCCTTTAATCAATCTAGACACTTTTATTTAAGGTCATAATTCCAGATTTATTCCTGCATGTAAAGGGCAGTAATAATCCCAGATAATTATTGTTTTCATACATAGAAAAAACTTTATAGAGCTTCGGCTCCCTCCATAGCCTCCCTAATAGATGAATATGGAGCACAGGTACTTTAAAATGGCTGACCTTGCAACGTGATTGTACTGAAGATCGCTCTTCGGCTCGACATCGCGGCTCCCCAGCTGACTTTGGGGATATTTACAGCCTAAGCTCATTTACAAACATGTCCCTTCCTCGGAAAATCTAATTAAATAACTGGAACCCCCTGTTGATCTTGACAGAAGAAATCAATCACGGTAGAAAGGTAAGTGTCTTCACCGCGTTCTAATAACTATGTAGATGGAGCGTCCTATTGTTTCCTTCTGAACGTGTCAGTGTCAAAGCGAAGAACAAAACCAAACACTGTCTGCTGCCAGGAGCGGCGCGGCCTCAGGAATTCCTGCCACATCCACCTGTGTAACTGGTGCCGCATTTTTATGACCTCATTTAAATAACATGGCGGGTCTCTAAATAGGTTGCATCCCATTAGTTAGAGGCCGTCTTACAACAATAATACAAGCTACATTCCTCAAGATTGAAGTTGCAAATTCAAGAAGGAAAAGTTTTGCCCCCCCCCCCCCCAAAAAAAAAAAAAAAAGTTATACAGATTTGTAAATTAATTCTATTTAAAAATCTCAACTCTCAGCTCTCTGACAGATGAGATTTTTAAATAGAAGTGGATTACAAATCTATATAACTTTCTGAAATCATTTAATTTGAAAGAAAAAAAAATCCAGAGTTTCCCTTTAACGTCTCTATCGATCATGTGATTTTCTTCATGCGGGTTCACACTGCGTTTTTGCGATCTTTTTTTTTTATTATTAATAAAATAAAAAGGTGTATTTGTGTGCATCTGCTTTGATCCATTTTTCCATTGACTTCAATTATTTAAAAAAGAAAAAAAAAGTCAAACTGGTCACAAAAATGAGGTCGACTGTGTTTTTGTGTCCATAAAAAAAAAAAGCGGATCTGTTGTTATCCCTTTTTTATAATTGAAGTTGATGGAAAAACAATGTAGGTCATTTCAGCTTAGCAAGTAATGGATGTTGTCCCTTCCTGGTAAACTGTTTTTTTTTTTTTTTTTTTTGTCCCCCCCCCCCCTTTCAGAAATAGTGGTCCCCTTTGTCAGCTGGTCTCAGTTGGTCTCAATCTGCAGTCAGTCCGGCCGTGGTAGTATGTCAAGAAGAAATCACAACTCCTTGTAAAAGTTTTAAGCAGATGAGGAACAAATGTTGCAAAGTAAGAAGTTTAAAACAAAAAAGTGTTTGTAGTTTATTTTTATCAATTAACAAAATGCAAAAAGGGAAATTGAAGTCACATTAATAGTGGGTGTGACCTCCCTTTCCCTTTACAGCAGTGTCAATCTTTCTAGGTATACTTTCACAAAGTCATATAGTAGGTGTATGATTAACCGATCATTATTTTTATATGTTGGTTAAAATGGTAATTAATTGGAACTGGACGAAGAACAGCCAAACTCTGTTACAGAGTATTACACGGAGCGATGTAGAGGGACAGCAGCAGATCGTTGCTATCTTAGTCATTTGTCTTTCAACATGTTGAAAGACAATGACAGACAACAATCAGCCGACATCGTTCATGTCGGCTGATCGTTGTCTTCTATTACTCAAGACGATTATCAGCCATAACGGCCAAATACGTCCGATAATCGTTTCGTGTAACAGGGCCTTAAAGGTTGTGAAGGCAGTGTCATACATCATGGCAAGACTGGGCACAGTAAGAAGACACAATGGGGGAGATTTATCAAACATGGTGTACAGTGAAACTGGCCCAGTTGCCCCTAGCAACCAATCAGATTCCACCTTTCATTTTCCAAAGAGTCTGTGAGGAATGAAAGGTGGAATCTGATTGTAGTTATACTCCATGTGCACATTCTTTTTCAGTTAAAGATGTCAAAGCTGGTTGGGGTTTCGGGATATATTTTTCAAGCTCTTTAAAAAAAAAAAAAAAAAAAAAGAAAACAGGATACATCAGGTTCCATGGACACATTGGCTGGCCAAGGAAACTTAAAGAGTCACTGTCGTATTTTTTTTTCTTTTTGCAGAAATCAATAGTCCAGGCGATTTTAAGAAACTTTGTAATTGGCTTTATTAGCCAAATCTTCCATTATCTGCATGTAAAAAGCCTTTTCCCAGGTCCCCCCCTCCTTCCTCTTTTTCATCCACTCTGAAAAATCTGAAAATTGTGACTTGTTGCAGGAGACGTCCCCTGTCTGCTCTAGGGAGAGGGGAGGGGGGAGGAGGAAGGAGGGAGTTAGCCGGCAGCAGAAAGCAGATAACAGAGGATTACAGGCACGGGGCTGGGTGACAGCTGTAATCCGAGCTCAGAGAGGTCACTGGTGACTGTCACAGGAGATATCCCGTGAGGGATTTGTAGATTAACTCTTTGTTGTCCTGTTTTGGTCTTTTCTTTAGCTCTCTCCATAGGAGAACAATAAAGACAGAGGGGAGAGCTTCAAACTGCTTTTTCATGATAAAAATGCATTTTTCGGATAATAAACCCAATTACAAAGTTTCTTAAAATCGCCTGGACTATTGATTTCTGCAAAAAAAAAATTCACAACAGTGACACTTTAACCTCTTAAGGACATAGGACGTACCGGTACGTCCTATGTCCTCACTTGCACTTCAAAGCGGGGCCGCGCGGCGGCCCCGCTTTGAAGTGCCGCGATCCCGGGTGCCGCGTGTAGCCTGGGACCGCCGCTATTAGCGGGCACGGTCTGATCGCCGTGCCCGCTAATTAGCTAATCGGAGGCAGCTGTCAAAGTTGACAGCTGCCTCCGATTACCGGAGGCAACGTTTCCCTGGTGTCTAGTGGGGGAGATCGCTCCTCCGGGACCTTGTCCCGGAGGAGCGATCTCCGTTACTGATGCCGGCCGGGGACGCGTCCAAGATGGCGCCGTCCTCGGCTCGGCACTCGTTTGTTTTCGGCTGCAGCAGCCGAAAGCAAACGAGTGCCGATCTCATGGATCTCTGCAGCATATCTATGCTGCAGAGATCTCAATGAGAGATCCAAGTGTATATACTAGAAGCCCCCCAGGGGGGCTTCTAGTATATTTGTAAAAAAAAAAAAAAAAAAGTGTTGTTAATAGTAAAAAGCCCCCTCCCCTAATAAAAGTCTGAATCACCCCCCTTTTCCCAGGTTTTAAATAAAAGTAAACAAATAAATAAATAAACATGTTTGCTATCGCCGCGTGCGTAATCGCCCGAACTATTAATTAATCACATTCCTGATCTCGTACGGTAAACGGCGTCAGCGCAAAAAAATCCCAAAGTGCAAAATTGCGCATTTTTGGTCGCATCAAATCCAGAAAAAATTTAATAAAAAGCGATCAAAAAGACGTATATGGGCAATCAAGGTACCGATAGAAAGATCACATCATGGCGCAAAAAATGACACCTCGCACAGCCCCATAGACCAAAGGATAAAAGTGCTATAACCCTGGGAATGGAGCGATTTTAAGGAACGTATATTGGTTAACAACGGTTTGAATTTTTTACAGGCCATCAGATACAATATAAGTTATACATGTTATATATCGTTTTAATCGTAACGACTTGAGGAACATGCATAACAAGTCAGTTTTACCCCAGGGTGAATGGCGTAAAAACACATTTCCCCCAAATAAAAGAAATGCGTTTTTTTTTTTTCAATTTCACCACACTTCGAATTTTTTTCTGGTTTCGCAGTGTACTTTATGCAAAAATTCAGCCTGTAATTGCAAAGTACAATTAGTGACGCAAAAAATAAGGGGTCATTTGGGTTTCTAGGTGGAAAAATGCAAGTGCTATGACCTTTTAAACACAAGGAGGAAAAACCGAAAACGTAAAAACGAAAATGGGCCATGTCCTTAAAGGGTTAATGCAGCAGGTCAAAGACACACCATGCTGACTTCCCCTGTTTTTCAGGAGAGCCATCAGCTAGGAAGTCTGTCTGGAAGAGGTCTACATGATGAAGTTTCTTTGCAAGTTTGGGGCTGCACTTCAACAGATGGAGTCTGATTAGGATTTGGTCCTGAATGCTGATAAATGCAGGAAGAAACTTGTCCATCATGCCATACCATCTAATTCACTCAATATGTATTCTATAGAAGGACAATGACTCCAAACATTCAGCCAATGTCACTAAGAACTATTATCAGTGTAAAGAACAACCCAGAGTCCTGGAGGTGATGATATGGTCACACAGAGCCCTGATCTCACATCACCCACCCTGTCTGGGATTACATGAAGGGACAGAAGGATCTGAGCCGCCATGATCTGGGCTTCCGTCTCTAAGATGATGGAACAACCTTCCCGCCAGGTTCATTCATACAGTGTGTACCTACAAGTTACCTACAAGGCCTGATGCTGAAGGTAAAGGGTAAAGGTCACACCGAATACTGATCTCATTTATGTTTCTCTTCTATTCATTGACTTTGCATTCTGTTTATTGATAATTAATAGGATGAAATTTTAACTTTTTTATTTTATTTTTAATACTTTTTAAATTTAAAAGCTGACCTAAAAAGGGACAGCGTGGGGTGCAGATCTCTAGTAGCCTCAAACTGATTTCATAATTTATATAATTGGTAAGTGTTCATTTTGTACTCGGATAGCTACGGCCGTCCAAAGATCTTATTCTTTGGACCAATGCGTCTAAGCCGGACGCTGCTCAGTGATCCAGTTGTTGGACATTCAGGCCGTATAAACCAATAAGACTTCATGGATTTGTACTCTTGTGCCTGATTAGCTTCTATAATGGTACAAGAACCTTTTCTCCCCAACTTAATATATTACAAGATCAAGTAAATTGGGCTGGAGAGAAAATCAGTGAAAAGAATAATATTTTTGTTTACATCAACTTTTTGTGTTTCACAAATAACAATAATAATAATATGGCAATAGAATTATTATTAGAACTTAAAAAAAAAATAACATTAATAATAACAGTAATAACAAAAATTATAATATTATTACTAACCATAAAACCATAAACCATAAATCATAAAAATTATTATTATTGTTGTTGTTGTCAACATCATCATCATTAGGGGGAGGAGTATTATATAAACTTTTTATATAAGTTTTGAAGTTTTTTTTTTTTTTCCTAATAATTTTTTCTTGGTTACTCACTTTGGCCACTGGGCCTCACACTACACTGATACTTCCTGATACTTCCAGTCACTTCTCAGCAGTCATCTTATTCTCATAACAGGAGCAATGGATAACACAGGATCACACCAATGACAATAGGGGACACCGCTCACCTCCTCCACCTCCACACAGGTCACAGAGCATGCCCACAATACCCACAGACATCAGCAGCCATCTTATCAGTTGATGGCTGCTGAAACTGTTGTTCATGGCTCAGAGTGGCACCTCTAATGATCATGTACAGATAACAGAATCCCAGTTTTTCTCAAGGCATGCTCCATAAGATGTCTTACTATAGAGGCTATAAGGCACAATATTTCCTTAAAGCCAATGTACCATCCAGTACATCACTTTAAGATTCTCACATCAATAGACCGGCAGTCCCTTTCTTGAACTGTGGCCGGGTACACGCGCACGACGATGGTCTATTCCCAGTCACTAGCCTGGCCTGAAGCACTGGAGACAGGCAGGTTCGCCCCTTGACTGTGCTGGTCTATTCCTGAGCACCGGCCAGGCATGAAGCACTGGTGACAGACCCACTGGCCCCCAGTGTGACGAACCCTCCCCTCTGTGAGGCAGCTCCATTAGAATCAATGGAGCAGGGGAGACCATCACACTGGGGGCCGGTGGGCCTGTCCCCATTGCTTCATGCCCAGCGCTCAGGAATAGACTTGTGCGGTTCATGATAAGGACCGCGCCAGCATCGCTCTTTTAATGCCCATAGCAATGTACTTAGTGGTACATTTGCTTTAAAGGGGTTATCCACCATTAGAAAAACCTCGCCACTTTCTCCCAGAGACAGCACCACTCTCGTCTCTAGTACAGGTGTGGTTTGTAAATAAGCTCCAATTCACTTTAATGGAACTGAGTTACAGAACCTGAACCCAAACTGGAGACAAGAGAGGAGCTGTCTCTGGAAGAAAGTGGCCATGATTTTATAACGCTGGATAACTCCTTTAATATGGCACCATATGGCGGCACATGGAGTATGTATGGAGAAGCATAAACTCTATGGGGGAGATTTATCAAACATGGTGTAAAGTGAAACTGGCTCAGTTGCCCCTAGCAACCAATCAGATTCCACCTTTCATTTTCCAAAGAGTCTGTGAGGAATGAAACGTGGAATCTGATTGGTTGCTAGGGGCAACTGAGCCAGTTTCACTTTACACCATGTTTGATAAATCTGCCCCTATGAACGTGATTATTCTTAATAATTTGTTGTGGTCTTTTCCTCCTTTATTGCATCCACCAGAAGAAGTGGCAGGCTTGATGCATGGCTTCTGTGTTAATGTTAAATGTTCCTGTTTAAGTTGCTTGCTTTATTGGTTTAAGCATTATTTGTTGTATTAAGTCTCATGTAATGAGATAAAGATTTCCTATTCTCGGCACCATTCGGCACCCCGGCAGTCTGGTGACAGCTGGAACACGCTCGCACTCTTATAATGAAATCAGAATTTCCTTGTGCACACTACATTACTTTCTCGGATGGAATAAAAAATGTACAGCTCCATGGAAACTCACAATAAAGTAAAGGTCTTCTAAACGTGGAGACGCAGAAAGCTCATAAATCAAGTCGCGCAGAAAATCAGGCATCTCGAAATTTAGTCTCTCTCCGTGCTTGAAGCCACCGCAATATATTAGACATTGGGGAATTTCAGGCTCTTCCAGCCTGGCCAGTAAATGGTTAAAGATATAATTTCAATGATTCATCTTCGGTTACGGAGTAAAAGACACACCGCAAAGGTGAAGAAAAAAATTACACGAGCTTACCCGTGCAATACAAACCGTCTTATTTCCAATGACCTTCAAGGACAGCTTGAGGTCAAAGCATCATTCAAGATGAATAATGTGGATTGGCCAATATTCATTTCTCGGTCATGGGCGGAACTGATGGATAAACAGTTTATATTCCATATATATATATATATATATATATATATATATATATATATATATATATAGGTCTGATATGGCAAAGAGTAAAAAAAAGAAAAAAAAAAAATATATATATATATATATCCTGGGAATATGGGTCGGGAAATGCCTAGTAAGTGAGAAATGGAGACCACACCGGAGCCGCTGCTCATATTATGTAGGTGGTCCTCCGGGGAGCTTACACCTATGTATTACAGATGCATAAGATATAGTCTTCTAATAGACATCACACCCATTACAGACGTTCACATTGCCGTAATGAGGCAGGGAAGGTGTGGGGAGAATTCAGCCTCCCCCGCGGCTTCCCTGTCAGCCTGTGTTTTATGACGGGCCCCTAGGCAAAATACAGACTTCTATAAATGGTGCCTGCATTCTGCTGACAAATTCACGGGAATATGAGATGAGCTGCGGCTATGGCCAATGTCCTGATAATAAGCGGGTTTAAAGTACAACTTCGGCGTCAGCAAAAAAAAAAAAAAACACTAACAGACACAGACCCTAAACTCAGCACCCCTCCTAAGTCGATCGCCATTTGAAAATCCCGCCGACAGCGGTCCCCGTCAACCCCGTCTGTGTCTTCATCTTCTTTACTTCCTGAGTCCCATGGCATGAATGAGAGCGAAAAGGCTACCGATGCGCATGCACACCAGCAGCCTTTCCAGTGGCTGGATTGCATCACATGGATTCCAGGGAGGCGGAACGGCTCCAGGGATTCTAGGGAGGCGGAACGGCTCCAGGCAGATGACTAACACACATTACAAAGTTATATAACTTTATAATGTGTGTTAGTTAAGGGGGGGGGGGGAAATGTGGAGGTTGTCCTTTAAAGATGCTGTAGATCAATGCAGTTCTCTACATATGAGCATACGTAGTGGTGAGGATGGACAATATCTGGATCTGATATGAATATTTTTAAAAAAAGAAAATTATGGGTCATTGCTGTTTATGTCTACTAACTTTAATGGTTGGGTGAAAAAAATGGTAAAAGAGTTATCCTGGCTAGTAAAAAAAGCTTTTTGAGAGTAAGGATCACTCCAGCAGTCAGATCCCCATCAATCTCAAAACTGATTGTTCATTTTCTCTATAGCACCTCTACAGGGGAAATCAGGTATTACACAATTTCTGTTCAGGTCGCTGTGTAGCGGACATGGTGGCTGATCATGAGCACCAGATATTTTGTCACAGATGAGGGCCCCCTTAAATACCCATTTTTAAAACCCAATCGGAACTTGGGTTTTAAAAATGTACAAGCCCTTTAAATAATGGAGCAAATGCAGCATTGCCATTGGTTAGTATTAGAGCTGAAGTTTTTTTTTTTTTTTTTTTTTTATAACTATTACATGCTATTCTTGAGATGAATTGGATCTCTTTATCTCCCTATGGATGAATGCTATGTATTCTGTTCCTAGATACTATACATTGATATACAGTATGGCACCTACAGAGACATTAACCTAGTTGTGATCAGAGCCTCCCAGTGCCACACAATATACATCACAAAATATGAACCCTACTTGAAGGTTGCATTTTTAAAGGAGTTGTCTAGGCGGGGTGTTTTTTTTCTATAGGGCTGGGGGGAGGAGTGATTGAAAATATCTAATTAAAATTAATTAATATTAATTAAATTTAATTAAAATAAAATAAAAAAACTACACTTACCTCCCTGGCTACAGCACCACCTCCGGTATTCTACCACTCCACTTTCTGGTTCTGGGTTCGTGATGATGCTCACTCCCTCAGCCAATTAGCAACTGAGGCGGGACCCCATGCAGCCGCTGACTGGCTGGGTTGGCTTGCAACGTCACAATCCCAGAATCTGGAATGGATACAGAATGGTAAGATACCAGCGGTGCTTGAACTAGGGAAGTGAAGTAAGGCAGACATGAGGAAAAGATTACTTCAAAAAGAAACTTATTGGATATATACACTGGACTGCGTGGCCCCCAAAGGTCTTAATTAAATATGTAATTTTTCTGTATTTCTATAAACAATTGAGTAAAGGAATTTTTGGGCGATGTATAATTCAGATAGTGAAAAGGTTTTTGTATCATTCCAAGGATATTCAATATAAAGTAAAATAACCGTTTTTTGGAAGTTGCTTTTGTCCCATTACTTTATTTACTGTTGGACTTAGTACCAAGTTGGCGGCTTGGTTTTTTGGGACGTAGTCACACAGTGTGTAAAGCACCAGCGTTATCTATATATATTTGTCTATTTTTTTCATTTCACCCTGAACATTCAGAAAAACAGTCCCATGCCCAGACAGCCCCTTTAAATAAAAGAAATACCATCAGATCATCCCTTTAAAGGCTGTATAGGATGGAACCACAGAACTGATTTCTTCTAAAAAAAAAAAAAAACCAGCATCACACTTCATTTTAATGGAGCTGAAAAACCAGACACGACACATTGAGTTGCAAAAATAGACACAACCCATGGACAGGTGTGACACTGTTTATGTTAGTGCTCAGTGTCTAAATCACAAGACACCACGTCCCTGTAAAGCTGTGTTCACACCTGCATCATGTGATACTGGAGGGCTGCAGACATCCATAGGGGCCCTAAATACCTCTATAGCAGCCATAGTCTGGTTTCTTACAAACAGTCATGTGTAAGAACCCTTACAGCCACAGTGTTTCTCCCAAAATACTGTATACCTTCCCCCTGTAGTTCTTCCTCTATACTATATACATCCCCTCTCTGTAGTAAGGCCCCCATACTGTACCCCCCCTGCTGTTGTAAGGTCCCCCCATACTGTATACCACCCCCCCTGTAGTTCTCCCCCCCATACTGTATACATGCCCCTCTGCAGGTAGTCCTCATACTGTATACCCCCCCTGTAGTTCCCCCCCATACTGTATACCACCCCCCCTGTAGTTCTCCCCCCCATACTGTATACATGCCCCTCTGCAGGTAGTCCTCATACTGTATACCCCCCCTGTAGTTCCCCCCCATACTGTATACCACCCCCCTGTAGTTCCCCCCCCATACTGTATACCACCCCCCCTGTAGTTCTCCCCCCATACTGTATACATGCCCCTCTGCAGGTAGCCCTTATACTGTATACCACCACCCCCTTTAGTTCTCCCCCCCCCCATACTGTATACATGCCCCTTTGCAGGTAGTCCCCATATTGTATACCACCCCCCCTGTAGTTCTCCCCCCCCCCATACTGTATACATGCCCCTCTGCAGGTAGTCCCCATATTGTATGCATCCCCCCTCTGTAGTTCTTTCCCCCATACTGTATACATCCCCCTCTGCAGGTAGTCCCCATACTGTATACATCCCCCTCTGCAGGTAGTCCCCATACTGTATACATCCCCCTCTGTAGTTCTTTCCCCCATACTGTATACAGGGCCGATTCTGGGGTTTCCTCCGCCTGAGGCAAACCTCAGGCGGCCGCCCCGAGTGGTCACCCCAGCGTGTCCCCCACCAACCCCGGGCATTCACCACAGCCTGGAGGTCCGTGACAGCTGCAGGGTGACATCGCAGGACCTGACGGGATGTGGAGAGCGCAGGCGACGGGACAGGTGAGCGGCCGCTGTCATTTTTGTTAAGTGATACTTAACAAAAATGACCGCTGGGGGAACATAATGCCGCCCCCCTGCCGGACCGCAAAATCTGCCGCATGAGGCGGAAGGCTCATTCCGCCTCATGGCAGAAGCGGGCCTGACTGTATACATGCCCCTCTGCAGGTAGTTCCCATACTGTATACTTCCCCCCTCTGTAGTTCTTCCCCCCATACTGTATACAACCCCCTCTGCAGGTAGTCCCCATACTGTATACATCCCCCCTCTGTACTTCTTCCCCCAAACTGTATACATCCCCCAATGAAGGTAGTCCCCTATACTGTAGACATACCCCTCCACAGGCAGCCCCCCCTATGCTGTATACCTCCCTCCCCCTCTGTAGTAAGGCCCCCCATACTGTATACTTGCCCCCCTGTAGTTCTTCCCCCCCATACTGTATAAATCCCCCCTCTGCAGGTAGTGCCCATACTGTATACCTCCATCCCCCCTCTGTAGTTGCACCATCCACCATCGAAACCAAAGCTCTGTGCATGTGATGCATAGAAGTGCGGCACCTCATAAGTGAGATATAATGTAATATGGCTCATGAGTATAACATTAGAGTATAAAATTGGAGACAAGCACATTTTTCTAAAGTTTGGCAAGTTCACTGAACAGCAAAAAGTTTACCAGTAGCTGTAAAAAGTTATAGCAATCTGTATGGCTCTGGGTAAACAGATGGGACCTGTGGTAACTAACAGCTTGTTTGAAAAGACTCTCTAGCAGATTTTTCTGGTGCTTTTGATATCAGATGCCTGCTGGTGTTTATACACTCACAAAGGTATCAGAAGCGGTAATGGCAACAGTTCAAAAATTATCCCACAGGTTCTCCTGTGTAAAAGTAGCACAAAGTGTTGTATGCACTGCTTTCTGACAACTCTCTTAACTTTTGGTACCTCTGTTATCTATATACTGGTGTCAACTGTGCTCCTGTCTGTATCTATAGTGATCTCTAGTGATGTCACCAGTCACTGTACCTCTGTGTTATCTATATACTGGTGTCACCTGTCACTGTACCCCTGTCTGTGCTATCAATATACTAGTGTCACCTCTCACTTTATTCTTGCCTGTGTTATCTATATACAGGTGTCACCTGTCACTGTACTTCTGTCTGTGTTATCTATATACCGGTGTCACCTGTCACTGTACTCCTGTCTGTGTTATCTATATACTGTGTGACCAGTCACTATTCTCCTGTCTGTATCTGTGGTGTCCCACCACGGGTGTTTCTGTTTTGAACACCCCTTGCAAAAGCCTGGTACTTCAAAAGTAAAGCGGTGATTAAGTATTTTTTAAGTTTTGCCACTAGATGTCACTATGTCTATTTATGTATATATGTTGCACAGCTGTAGTCACCTAAGGGTTACTGTATTGTATTTTGAGATCCTGTACATCAATGAGAGATGCTGTTCTTTCTCTGCCTATCTCTGTCCTTTTCTCTTCTCACTCTCTCAGTCACAAAATTTGTTACATATACCCTATAGGAAGTAGTCACATGGGGAGAGGAAGTGAAGTTCAATTCTTCTCTAATTCTCTGAGGAGTAGCACACATAGATCAGACATCCCTACTGAGCTTAGCCAGGAGCCTGGACAGACCAGCTCTAGTGTACAGACATGTATGGAGAACACAGAAACTTTCTTTCTTAAAGCAACTCTTCTACTCACGGTGCACTGCTAAACACTAAAGAGAGGACAAGTCTGAGGACACCCCAACCCACTCTGTGAACATATCTACACAGTGCAGGACAGTATCCTAAAGCAGAGGAACTGATCCGGATATAGCAAAGCAGCCAAGGACATACGTGTCTCGCAGCGCAGGTGACACTGGATAATTTCGGAAACTTTGCTCAACTCAGATAACTAGAACTGGGGCTTGTGTCACCCTGGCAGGACGGGTAACTCGACACTACAGGGCATAAAGTAGTATAGCGACAAAGGTCGAAATACGGGAACAACTGTGTATTATGGAGCTGTATAGGTGCCTAGACCAACTCCTACTTTATAAGGAGGAATAACTAGGGATTCATACAATTGCCAAAGAACACAGAGACTTTCTTTCTTAAAGCAACTCTTCTACTCACGATGCACTACTAAACACTAAAGAGAGGACAAGTCTAAGGACAGCCCAACCCACGCCGTGAACATATCTACACAGTGCAGGACAGTATCCTAAAGCAGAGGAACTGATCCAGGATTGAGCAAAGCAGCCAAGGCCCTAAGTGTCTCGTAGCACAAGTGACACCGGATAATTTCGGAAACTTTGCTCAACTCAGGTGACTAGGACTGGGGCTTGTGTCACCCTGGCAGGACAGGTAACTCGACACTACAGGGCAGAAGGTGGTATAGCGACAAAGGTCAAAACACAGGCACAAGTATTCTTCTTCTCTCAAGTATTCACTTCTCAAGTATTTCAAGGACAAGGACAAGGACAAGAGAGTCGCTGTTTCTGGGAAAAAGCAGGCATTTTTTTCTAATCTCGTTAAACCCTTTAATTATGGGGCTGTAAGGAGGTATCATGTAGTGCCCTGTGTATTATAGAGCTGTACAGGTGCCTAGACCAAGTCTTATTTTATAAGGAGGTATAACTAGGGATTCATACAATTGCCAAAGTGACAACAAAAAAGTCAAGTAACGTATAAATATCCAGGTTGTCATCCTTTGTAAGTAGATTAGTAAACTCTACAACATATATAAGGAGACTGAGAGGAAGCTTCTATAAGTCTATACATAAAACTCCATATAAAAAATCCAATTGTTTCTAGTTGTACATAAATAAAGTTTTCACCGAGACCAGATCTGTAACGTTATAACATACGTTTAATCCGTCAATATTTACAAAATTTCCATTTGGCATCTGGAAATAGAAACTTTATTAATAGTTTACATCCTCGGGCAGAAAATCCCTGCTGACATAATACTTCCAGGCAATCCTAAGTAAGCTAAACACCCTGGTTTAAGGCTGATATATCTTGTGTACGGTGATACATAGTAGTAAACAAACTAAACCAGAAAGAGATTTGTGCTTCTGATGTATTTAGCTCATAGAGGATCATCTACGCTGGATACAAACTCTCCATTATGAGATCTAGATTTTTTATTTATTTGATTTATACAAGCCCTGGTAAAAAATATGGATTAGAAGATATTCATTCAGGTTTTTTTCTTTTTTTTTGTTTACGTTGTAGTACTGAAAGTAAAATTTTTAATGAAATATGTATGTGTATCCAGAATAAGTAAAGAATCATAGAATCATTTACAGCCAATGTCCTGTAATGATAACTGATTTTTTTTTTTTACTACCTTGACGGCGCCGGTGTGATAATCCTGGAGGCACGGTCCTTTTTTCGAAGGGCTGCCCGTATCCCACGCTCAGCGCTCTTTTCTTCTTGTGCAGTGGCCCGGTTCTATACACTGGAGGTGGGCCCGGTGCCCCCAGTGTGACACGTCTCCATTAGAAACAAGCAGGGCTGAGTAACAGAGGGGAGGGGATATCGTCACACTGGGGGTGCTGGGCCTGCCTCCAGTGCATAAGGGAGAAAATGGTGCCAAACGTGGAACCTGGTGGTGTTTTTTATTTTTTAAAAAAGGACCACACCACTGGTATTACAGTGCCGGTGCGGTAAAGATATTAAAAAAAAAAATCAGCAATCATAATGGTAGATTCACTTTAATGTTGAGGGAAAAAAAACTTTGGTTATGTGAATTTCTGAAGAATAGTCCAGGCAAAAGGCTAAAAGTTCAAATATGTCAGCAGTTAAAAGGAAAAGCACTAATATACCTTAGTAAGCTGCTCAACCTATGAAAAGGATTGGAAAACATTTTAAAGCAGAACCTGTTAGGCCCCCTGGGGACTCACAACCTGGTAACAGGACCCAACAGGTCAGGAGAACAATGTTCCAATACTAAAGACCTGACAGATTTTTTTTTTTTTTAATGGAAAGCCAACATGGAGTGTTGTAAAAGATGCTGGTTGTTCCCAGTCAGCTGTTTGTACAATTTGGCACAAGCATAAATAAAGTGGGAGGGATATAAAAGGTAACGTACAGGTGGAGCAAGGATGATGTCTTTATGTATAGTCCATATAGAGAACAAAAATGGGTTGGCAGTACCTAGCTGGATATCACGGTGCTAAATGCAATAGACCTCTGAATGGAGGCTGGCGTTGCTCAGAGAAACAGTCAGTAAATTAACAATGGTTAGGAAAATGCACGGTGTGGTGTCTTACTATGGGTTTTCCTTGTCTGACACCTGTCGCAAGAGCCTTATACTCCAAAGTAAGGTGGTGATGAAGATATTTATGAGTTTCGCCACCAGATGTCAGTGTTTTATGTGTAAACTTGTATATATGTATTGCACAGCTGTAGTCACTATAGGGTTACTGTTTCTTTGTATTTTATGATTCTGTGAACCATTGGAGATACTTCTTTCTTTTCTACCTATCCCTATACTTCTTTCTTTTGTACACTCTTTTCTCTGCCACTCACAGGGACTCTTACATACCCTGTAGGAAGTAGTCACTTGGGGAGAGGAAGTGTAGCATTAATTTACCTCTGATTCTCTGGGGAGTAGGACACACACAGAACAGGCACCCCTGCTCTACTTAGCTAGGGCATGGCTCTGTCAGGACCCTTGTCCGGGACAGACTAGCTGTGTTAGTAGTCAGAAACACACCTGTTTGGAGAGTTCAGAGACTTTTGCTTTCAAGATTATAACTACAGACACTATGCAAACCCCCCTGCTGGAGGACAAGTCAGAGATCACCCCAGCCCACTCGTGAACATCTCTGAAAAGTGCAGGGTAGTGTCCTAGTGCAGAGGAACTGACCCGGATAGAGCAAAGCTACCATAACGAAAGTCTATGTACTCACAGCGCAGGTGACTCCGGATAATTTCGGACACTGAGCTTCTCTCAGGTAACCAAGACTGGGGCTTTTGTCACCCTGATAGGACGGGTACCCTGACGCTGCAGGGCAGAAGGTGGTTCAGCGACACTACAGTCAAAATACAGGCACAAGTATTCTTCTTTCAAGTATCTCTCTCTTAAGTTCCGGCAGAGCACCCTACTAGCCTGGGTTAGGGCTCTCACGACAAACTCATCTCCTTTTCTGTTCACTCCTCAACACTAAGCTCCACAAGCACCGCTATTCTACCTCCGCACTTACAGTATCTCCCAGCACAGATCCAGTAAACACAAGTCTGTACCTAAGAAGTTATCTAGTACCAGCGTATCCTGTATTGCAAGAGACTATCAGTAAAAAACTGTGTTGAGTGTTGAGACCCCCCATCAAACTCTACATATAGCCAGGAGAAGAACACACCTGAGTGCTTCTCTCCTTGGGTCCCTACAATTTCCATAGACTTATAATGTAATTTGATGTAAATCACAGGGAGATAGGGACAGAATGGCCCAGCCACCTCTACTCTCAACTATATCAAGAGATCATGGGGGGGTCTCGGTATTCTCACTCCGACCAATCAAAACCAAGTATCTCATATGCAGAACAAAGTTCATGGTGAAGATAGACTTTACCTAAATCAGGCAATCACTATCTGGGACTGTATAAGGATTAAGCATTGGAGATACCTTAAAAGAAAGACCATACCTAGATATGTCACCATGAAAATACTGTCTATCAGACATGAGGCAGGTAGCCTGGTATAGAGCAGGAGGAGCTGAGCAGATTGAGATATAGTTCTATGGGAAAAGTTACAGGGTCACTTGTCATTTATTCTTATTTATTCCAGGCTTATTAGTCAAGTGGGCAGTCCTACTTAGTGTTTAAAAGCTAGAAGGACCGCCCATATGACTACTTAGCCTGGAATAAGTGAGAATTTCCCTTTAACATGGAGATATGGAACCTTTAACATATTTTTCATACTGTCCACCTACTTTTGGACCACCCTGTATATTAAATAAGAGATATACAGAGGTATGGTATGACCCTATAGACTGCTCTGGTGGCATATTATGGAGCTTGTAGGGTCTGTGTTTGCTGTCAGTGAACAGGAACCTTCTTGTTGAAAATCCTTACAGACCCAAAACTTAGGATAGCTGATGGTTTGCTACAATGACATTCAGACATGCAGCTGTATATATCGGTTTTGGCTTTCCAGGCATGATGGGAATTGTAGTTTTGCAGGTTTGATACCTGTGCCTTACGCAGGTAGATGTTGCTAATACATTTAAAGGGTTAGTTCGACTTAAAGTAACTTATCAGACAGGGGGTGTCATATTAATAGGGGAATGACCACAGGGACCACCACAATCTATAGAATGGGGCCCGACTGATTGCTCTGACTGGATCGGCAAAACATGTGTGTCGGCGCTTCATGTATCGTCTATGGTGCTGCCAAGGTAATTGGCTACCTCCAGCCGCTCCACAGACAATCAATGGATTGGCACAGGGCCCTGTTCTGGAAAATGTTGGGGTCACAGCAGCTGGACCCCTTGAAGTCTGACACTTATGCTATGGATAGGTGCTAAGTTATTTTTTTACTTGGAATACCCCCTTAACTCAGACATATTGGGAGAGATTTATTAAACACGGTGTAAAGTGAAACTGGCTCAGTTGCCCCTAGCAACCAATCAGATTCCACCTTTCATTCTTCACTGATTCTTTGGAAAATGAAAGGTGGAATCTGATTGGTTGCTAGGGGCAACTGAGCCAGTTTCACTTTACACCAAGTTGGATAAATCTCACCCATTGTCTAAACTTTACTACTGTACATGGGTTACTGTATGGGTGATAGGATATAGGCCAGGGATTGGGTAACCTTCTGCCCTCTAGCTGTTGGAAAACTACAACTCCCATTATGCATGGACACCCTTCGGCTGTCCAGGCATGGTTGAGGCTGTAGTTTTGCAACAGCTAGAGGGCAGAAGGTTACCCATCCCTGATGTTGATAGATGAGAGAGAGAGAGAGAGAGAGAGAGAGGGGTTGAAATTAGAAGATAGATAGATAGATAATAGATAGATAGGAGATAGATAGATAGATAGATAGATAGATAGATAGATAGATAGATAGATAGAAAGATAGATAGATAGATAGATAGATAGATAGATAGATAGATAGGAGATAGATAGATAGATAGATAGATAGATGATAGATAGATAGGAGATAGATAGATAGATAGATAGATAGATAGATAGATAGATAGATAGATAGATAGATAGGAGATAGATAGATGATCACTGACCTTGCTCCCACAGCCCATTTACATGGAGTGATAATTGTTCTAATGGAAACGACAACAAACATTCATAATGATAATCAATACGTTCTAATGAGATATAAAGGAGATTTATCATTAGGGAAATTGATTGTGTAGACATAAGTGTAAATGATAATGAAGCCAATGGTAAGAAGTCCTCAGGAACGCCTTCACCCAGAATATCCCAACCATCACTCAACTCTATTGATGCATGGGTTACAATACAATATACTCTGTTCTGGAATGGTAAAGGGTTAATTTTGTTCAGTAATGTCCGTCCCAGGCTTGTATGTGTAATAACTAGCTGTATCTTACCCTTCCTCCTCCACTCCCAGACTCCTCACTAAGAAGCCCTTTCTGTAGTTAAGTACACTAATCCGGACTTTATTGGCTTATTGCATCTAAGTGCATGAAGTTTATCCCGGGTCAAGGAAATCACTGAAATCTCTGGATTTTATAAACGAGAAAACAAAAAAAAATCACTTCTTTCCTGCCGTAGCTGCTTGTTGCTGGCACTATTCCTTATTGCCGAGATGGCATGATGGCACAGACTGGCACAGGTCCATGCTTGTCGTTAGTGGAGCAGAGGCCATTAATATATTATGGTTCTGTATGTACTTCAACATAGGATGAATAAATCATGGGGAGTTATAATGAGTTTACACAGCACAGCTCACTCTCTGCCTCTGCCGCTCCAGCACTCAAAGGGTGGAGTGGATTTCTATGATTTGTGTGCTATATTTAGCAAGTTGTTGCTGGTGTGTGTGCGTGTGTGTATATGTGTGATTTGTATGTGTGTGTGTGTGTGTTCAGTGTGTGTAAGCTTTGTGTTTGTGTGTCTGTGTTGTGTGACAGTTATTGTTATGTACAGTAGGTGTAAGTTGTGTGTATGTGTGTATCTATGTATGTACATTATGCATGTGTGTTTTGTGTATATGTGTGTGTTTGCGGCTGTGTTTGTGTGTATGTGTGTTTATGTGTGCATGTGTCTGTGTTGTGTGTTGTGTGTGTATGTGCGTGTGTATTGTGTGTAAGCTGTATGTTTGTGTGTCTGTATGTGTCTCTGTTATGTGTGACATGTGTGACGGTTATTGTTATATACAGTATTTGTAATTTGTGTGTGTGTGTGTGTGTGTGTATGTGTGAGTGTGTATCTATGTAATGTACAGTATGCATGTGTGTTGTGTATATGTGTTGTTTGCGTTGTGTTTGTGTGTATGTGTGTTTATGTATCTATGTGTTTGTGTTATGTGTTAAGTGTCTATGTAGTGTGTGTAAGCTGTGAGTTTGTGTATGTGTGTTTATATGTCTGTGTTGTATGTTATGTGTGAATGTACAGTATATGTACGCTGTGTGTTTGTGTGAGAGTGTATCCGTGTATGTACAGTATGTGTGTGTTTTTGCATTGTGTTTGTGTGTGTGTGTTGAGTGTGTGTATGTGTGTGTTTGTGGTATGCTCTGTATATGTGTGTATGTGTTTGTGTGTTTCTATGTGTGTGTTGTATGTGCTGTGTATAATGTGTGTGTGAGTGTGTATATAGGTATGTACAGTATGCATAAGTGTGTTTTGTGTTGTGTGAGTGTGTGTATGTGTGTTGTGGCATGCTCTGTATATGAGTATATATGTTTGTGTATGTGTGTGTGTTGTATGTGCTGTGTATAAGGTGTGTATGTATAGGTATGTACAGTATTGTGTTTGTGTTGTGTGAGTATGTGTATGTGTGTTGTGGCATGCTCTGTATATGAGTATATATGATTGTGTATGTGTGTGTGTGTGTGTTGTTTAATTGTGGTGTATGTGTGTTCTTCTTAGCGTGTGTACATGTGTCTGCTTTTCAGTGCAGACTAATGTTCCTTGCAACTGGTAAAATGTTGCCTAGCAGTGCCCTGTGTAATTACACAGTACTAATATACAGTACCAGCCACCATTATCAAGCCTTGAATTCCTACCGGGGGATAGCTGTCTGCACAATAGATTCAATTTTAGGTTTGTACAATGTCCTGTGTAATTACTAAACTTAATTAGTCTGCAGTTGTTATTATGCAAATCCGTGATTCACCCAACTCCTCCATCAGATGTGTATACAGTAGAGCCCTGCTGTATCTCCTGCACTAGTCATTCGCTTGTAATGCCTACGATCAAGGTAGGATTCTGGTGCAAGCTACTGTAGCTCTAATAGGAAAATTGGCTATTACACAGCCCCCCACCCCCGGCATGTCTCCTGTGAATAGTCTCATGGTATAACAGAACAAGAAGACAGGAGCTCGGCCTCTATAGAAAATATCTTCCTACCTGAATTCTCGAACAAGATTTGGCTTAAACCCATAAAATGCAGCAGAGAGGGTGAGGAGCCAGTTGGGTTTATATTTCCCGTGTTCGCACTCCAGAAAGGGGGATGACCACTTGACGTGACTTTTGTCGGTAAGGTAGCTGGAGCCCTTCTTCCAGCTGTCCTCTAAAGTTTTAGCACCATTTAAGAACCGCTTGTGCTGGTGAGGCCTCCACTTGTGTTTGAAGGCATGGAACCAGTCGGTTTCCTGGGTGGCATTGGCCAGATGATGAGCCGAGGAAGAGAGATCTTGGATGTGGATCTTGTCTTCCTCTCGAGATGCCTGCAGAAACACCTGAGGGACGTGAGACAATGGATCCACGTTAAGAGTGATAGCAGACCGATGAATTCTGGGTTCCCCTTCTAAGATACTCCTTATTAGAGCACTGTACCACTCCAAGTCCCTCTGCGAGGTGTGGTCTTTCGATTTATTGCTTTGTAACATCATGTTTAAAAAGTTGGAGGAATGAACAAGTAAATCCACAGAAGTGTGCAAAGACGGATGAGTAGTTGTCGGAGAGACCCCCGATAGACTAGTCAGCTCATACCTCTTGGAACAGTTGGCACGCCTGAGTTCATTAGAATCCCCTGTATATAGGAAAGAAGCCACATGTTTCGGCAAGTCCTCGGCCAGATTTTGTGCTAGGACACTGCTCTCCGTGGTCCTGATCCACATGGAGGGATGGTCCAGGCTTCTAGGCTGGTTGTAGATGGGTTGCTTGTCCCTGGTTATCTTGTGCTCTTCTCGATGAGCCATACGCCCTTCCAGGTCCGGGCTAGAAGCTGTTAGCAAACAGACTTGAGTAAGGAAGGCGGAAAGAATGGTAAAATAAGCCATGATCATGAGTGGTCTGCAAATCCAAAGGAAACTTAATCAGTTGTGACCATGGACTCTCACAATGTCACATCCTTCAGCATGGTGCCGCATCCAAATGGTATCACCTGTGGTCAAACAGGGAACAAAAATAAAAATATAAAAAAAAAATAACATAAAACTAAAAGCAAAAGAGAGATGAAAATCCGGTCTATCGTGTCTTCCCCCAGCAGGTTTCCAGTAGGAATTACGCAGACAACTGCCTTGATCTGAGCAGGTTACATCCCATCTAGCACAGAAGCTATAGTTAGACTGCTTACGTCTGTATCCTCATCCTCGACTATGGTCTTCAGAGAGAAAAAATAAGACAAATTTCCAGGGACTTCACCCTCTAATATCTTCATCTCAAGGGTAAGACTGCACGACCACATCCACCCGAGCACATCAAAGCAAAGAGGCACACTACAGAACAATGCGATGGGCTTGGGGTTTGTTTGCTAATTGAGTACTTGGATGAGCTTAAGGAATACACTCCGCCTTCCTCTGCTTGTGAAAGGATTTAACTACACTTTGCCACAACCAAACACGTTCAGCCCTCACCCCCCTCCCACCCTACTCCTATAGGTATACTTTGTCTTTCTTGGGTTCTGTATGGGCAGTTGCTACGTCAATCAGGGAACAGCCATTTGTAATGCGGGAAGAAAGGTGGAAGGAGCTGTCCAGTGCTGAACCTGAGCTGCTGCTTAGTGATTAGGAAAACACTGAAACACATCACTGAGCCTTGTCTCCTCCTCCTGGAAACACGGCTGGGGCTTCTGCTCATGTGTTGTGGTTTTTTTTCCCCCGGCATTTGCAATGTTGCTTTATTTCTTGCCGGGGATCAGTCGGGTGTTTATTCCTGTGCCTTGTGGACATGGGCTGCAGAACCGGTTGCAGCTGCTTGTTGTTGGATGGTTAGGTGTTATTGTATTTCCATATATATATATATATATATATATACAGAGAGAGAGAGAGAGAGAGAGAGAGAGAGAGAGAGAGAGAGAAAGATTATACATACATATATATATATATATATATATATATATATATATATACATATATATATATATATATATATATATATATATATTAGAGATATTTACATCATGAGCTCATATGGTGGAAAGACACTGACTTGTATATACTTGTTGTATACTGTAGGTTCTCTCACCTGTTGTATACTCATACTGTATACTATACTCCTATGGGCAAACCCCCCTGTTGGTTTACGCTCATATGCATAGGCTCTCTCTGATAAGTTGATATAGGCAAGTTCTCCTCTATTGTATTAAGCTTTTATGGGCAGGATCTCCTGTTGCATTAAAGGGGTGCTCAAGAGAAAAAAATTAAATCAACTGGAGCCAAAAGAGTATATAGATTTGTAATTTACTTCTATTTTAAAATCTCAAGTCTTCCAGTACTTATTAGATGCTGTATGTCCTGCAGAAAGTGGTGGATTCTTTCCAGTTTGACACAGCGCTCTCTGCTGCTGCCACCGTCTATGTCTGGGACTGTCCAAGAGGTTTTCTATGGGGATTTGCTCCTGCTCTGGATAGTTCCTGACATGGATAGAGGTGGCAGCAGAGAGCACTGTGTCAAAAAAAATACACCACTTCCTGCAGGACACACAGCAGCTGATAAGTATTGGACTTGAGGTTTAAACATAGAAATACATTTCTAATCTATATACCAATTTTTCATCCAGAGTTCCCCTTTAAGCTTATGTTGTATGTTGTATCCCCTTCTGCTGTATCTGTCCAAAGCTGTTGAGTATTGACTATCTTAGGCTATGTTCACACTATGTAAGTTTCATTGTAATCACGGCCGTTGTAACAACGGCCATGATTACTACAGAACTTACATAGTGCTGCCTTCTAAAGAAATCCCAGCCGGAGTGTATACACATAGGGGGAGATTGATCAAACAATGGTGTAAAGTGAAACTGGCTCAGTCACCCCCAGCAACCAATCAGATTCCACCTTTCATTCCTCACAGACGGTTTGGAAAATGAAAGGTGGAATCTGATTGGTTGCTAGGGGCAACTGAGCCAGTTTCACTTTACACCATGTTTGATCAATCTCCCCCATAGTATAAACTCTGGCCGGTTTCCCTAGTGGCGCCGCAAGAAACTGACATGTCAGTTCACACACGCATTGTGAACAGCGGGGAATTCGGATGCGGGCGGGCACAGATGTGCTTGCATCCGAATTCAGAGGCGGTAAAGATCATCCGGCTGGTACTGCAGTTACCAGCCGGGATGATCTTGTCTGACACCGACCGTTCCGTGACCCGGCCGGTGTCTTACATAGTGGGAACAAGGCCTTACCCTATACTTGGCTTTACCAGTATTTGCATTGTGTTTACAGCTGGTTCTTTTCTATACTATAGTCATTTGTAATAAATCATGAACTACGTTAGTCAATTAGGTAGCAGAATACAGCGGGTCGGCACAAACCACTAGAAGTTACACACAAGGACAGAGGGAAGGGCATCTGTTTGGTATTACAGTAATTGCTGTGCCTGCCAGTAACAAACTGACTGTAAAGAGGCCTGTACTATTGAATGGAACACCTATGCTCTCCCCCGAGCCTTCTATCCAAACAGCAGCTAAGGCACAAAGCCTGTCACCCAGGGTCTGAAGCTAAATCCCTCTCCTCATATACAATCGGCTTCATTAGGATCTCGCTCTCTAGTAGCTAATGATGAAAAACTATAACGATAAACAAACCTGGCAGACGTCACCATAGACTTCTCCAAGGCATCTTTCACTGTTGTAGGAATATTTAACAATGTTCTGACTAATCAAGACAAACCCAAGTCTTTTCTACAAGTATATAGCATTGCCTTATAGTGTGTATCAACTTATGAATATACAAAATTAAAGGGATATTCCAGCAAAAAATAAATAAATAAATAAATAAATAAAAAAAATAGAGAGAGAGAGAGAGAGAGAGAGAGATAAAGTTTTATAACTTTGTAATAAAATGCTATTAAAGGAAATATGATTTAATTAATCATATTATCAAGTATTAGCAGTAAAGAGTAATGTGGCCCCTCTGCTGCCACCAGTGGCTGTCTCAGGAACTGTAGGGCTGCTCAAGCCCTGATCCTAGCATGGATACATACTGAACTATGCTAATGCTGAGATGTATGAGAATAGAATCGAATCAGGGGAGGCTCAGTATGATTAGACCACCAACACACCAATTGCTGGCAGAAGAGGGGCCACATTGCCCCTTACTGCTGTCAATCAATGTAAAAGTAATTAAAATATTACATTTAATTTTAAAAATTTTAAAAGTTTATAAAAAATATACCTTTTGCTATTATGTAAAGCGGGAATCTTCCTGCTAATATTTCTTCTCCAGTCTTCTCTGTTTAGGGCACTTGCTATGCAACTGTCTCACAGCAATTACTCTGGATCAGCTAATATTGATTGACTGTCCCTTCTATTACTGACTGTCCCTTCTATTACTGACTGTCCGTTCTGTTACTGACAGTCCTTTCTATTACTGACTGTCCTTTCTGTTACTGACAGTCCTATCTATTACTGACTGTCCTTTCTGTTACTAACAGTCCTTTCTGTTACTGACAGTCCTATCTATTACTGACTGTCCTTTCTATTACTGACTGTCCTTTCTGTTACTGACAGTCCTATCTATTACTGACTGTCCTTTCTGTTACTAACAGTCCTTTCTATTACTGACAGTCCTTTCTATTACTGACTGTCCTTTCTGTTACTGACAGTCCTATCTATTACTGACAGTTCTCTCTATTACTGACGGTCCTTTCTATTACTGACAGTGCTTTCTAATACTGATGGTCCTTTTTATTACTGACAGTCCTATCTATTACTGACAGTGCTTTCTATTACTGATAGTCCTTTCTAGGGATAACCGAACCGAACTTTGAGAAAGTTTGTTACGAATCTGGTAAAAATAACAACGGCAACACAAAATTGTACTTTTGTCACAGAATAGACCAGGATACAAGGGATTATTACTCCTATAATTACTTGTATCCTGGTTTTCTGTGAATATCAAGATGTGTGATGTCACCCCTGTTAGGGTGAGACCTTAAATAAGTCTCCTCAGATATACCTGGGTGCTGCCTAATCAAAAATGTAATGTGACAGCTGTCTGTGAGTATTAACCAAGACACATAAAAGCAACTTCAGTGTTCAAGTTTATCGAACTTATTAAGGGGAAAATCAGTTCATGTCTTTACAATCAAGTTCAAAAAATAGAAGAACCCCCTTTAGCCGCAACAACAAAAAGTAAAAAAAAAAAAAAAAAGTCCAAAAAAAAGTCCCATCACTGTCGCAGAAAAAAAAAAGTCCCATCACCGTCCCAAAAACAAAAAAAGTCCAAAAAAGTTGCATCGTCTGTCCCAGCACTGCACAGTTGTGTAGACAAATTTTGCCAACTCATTGGTTATCTTGGTGTCCAAGACCATGCACCCCAGTGCTGATGTCTGGTCCTTTAATTATGGGCAAGGGCAGTACATGTCTGTTACTGCCCACTGGGTCAACATTCCACCAGAAGACCACCCTAAAGTTAGCCCATTCTTGCCACTGTCACTTCCCCGGTGCTTTAGGGGGCCAGTTCTGCACAAGTTCTGCCTCCACCAGCTTGCAACCATCCACCACTTTGACTGCAGTCCAACCTGCCCCGGTGTCTTGCCAACGATGTCAGGCCCGGCGCTCTCAGGCTGTTCTCCATTTTGTGAGCCTGGGTGAACGAAACCACAGTGGGCAGGAGCTCCTCCGGACCATCAGGTAGGAAATATATGAATGGCTGAGCCAAGGTCAACTAACGGTGGGAAGTGTTGTAGCCGACAATGGGAGGAACTTTGTCTCTGCAGTGCAGCAGGGAGTCATACACTTTGTATGGCTCATGTGATAAACCTCATAGTGCACAGGTTTCTTCGAACATGTCGTGCCAATTGTTGATCCCTTTTGAGGATGCGACTCTGTGAGCAGGCATCAAGGACATCATCCCACTCGCCCGTATTCTGGAACGTGCGGTAACCAACATCATCAGCAAGGAATCCCAGGCCACCACTCCAAGGCTGAACATCCTCCTCCATGAATAGTCTGTTCCCAATCATACTGGCCTGGGTGCAATCAATTGGTGCCGCCTCCTCCAATAGTCACTTTTCAACTATACTGGGCTGTTTGCAATCAAGTGCTACTGCCTCCTCCTCCCCGTCCTCCACACTGGATCCAATACAGTGCTATTACTGCTGCTGGTTCCACTGTCAAATGTCTTTTTTCCACCCTACTGGTTCCAAGGAACTTTGTGTCCTATGTCCTGTGTAATCACTTACACCTTGGCTATTTTATTTTCACTATATTTGCACTTTTTTCATTGTAATAGCAACTGCAACTAAACGAAACTATACCCTATCAGACTCCTACTATTGTAGCTGCAATTATTCAGCCGTTATAGTTATAGCAAGGTTCGTTTTAGGTTCGGTTCGGCCGAATCCGAACTTCACGAAAGTTCGCCGGATCAAACCGAACCGAACTTTTCAAAGGTTCGCTCATCCCTAGTCCTTTCCATTACTGATGGTCCTTTCTATTACTGACAGTCCTTTCCATTACTGATGGTCCTTTCTATTACTGACAGTCCTATATATTACTGACAGTCCTTCCTATTACTGATAGTCCTTTCTATTACAGAAGGTCCCTTCTATTACTGACAGTCCTATCTATTACTGACAGTCCTTTGTATTACTAACAGTCCTTTGTATTACTGACGGTCCTTTCTATTACTGACAGTCCTTTGGATTACTGACAGTCTTTTCTATTACTGACAGTCCTTTCTATTGCTGACAGTCCTTTCTGTTACTAACGGCCCTTTGTATTACTGAGGGTCCTTTCTATTACTGACAGTCCTTTGTATTACTGACAGTCCCTTCTATTACTGACAGTCCTTTCTATTACTGACAGTCCTTTCTATTACTGACAGTCCTTTGTATTACTAACAGTCCTTTGTATTACTGACAGTCCCTTCTATTACTGACAGTCCTATCTATTACTGACAGTCCTTTGTATTACTAACAGTCCTTTGTATTACTGACAGTCCTTTCTATTACTGACAGTCCTTTCTATTACTGACAGTCCTTTGGATTACTGACAGTCTTTTCTATTACTGACAGTCCTTTCTATTGCTGACGGTCCTTTCTGTTACTAACGGCCCTTTCTATTACTGACAGTCCTTTCTATTACTGACAGTCCTTTCTATTACAGAAGGTCCCTTCTATTACTGACAGTCCTATCTATTACTGACAGTCCTTTGTATTACTGACGGTCCTTTCTGTTACTAACGGCCCTTTCTATTACTGACAGTCCTTTGGACTATAGTCAATGCTCTCTGAGTGTAAACCATAATTTCTTGTGTCTCTTCTAAATCTTTGGTCTTTGTTCTTTTTGCCATTTCCTTAGGTATTGCTTGGTCCTTTTTGTAAGGCCAATTCAGAGGAGAACAGCGCTCCCCAGTACGATACCGCTACACTAGGCCAATTCTACTAAAAATCAGAAAACAGAAGTACCATTCCGTATGAGGTATGTCATCAATAGGATCAACTCTACCTGATTTAAAGGGGTACTTCATACAAAAAAAAAATCTTTCAAATCAACTGGTGCCAGCAAGTGCCAGAGGTTTGTAATTTACTTTGATTAAAAAATCTCAAGTCTTCTAGTACTTATCAGCTGCTGTATGTCTAGCAGGAAGTGGTGTTTTCTCTCCAGTCTGACACTGTGCTCTCTGAGAGGTGGCAGCAGAGAGCACTGTGTCAGACTGGAAAGAATACACCACTCCCTGCATTAACAAATTTGTCCTTCTGTATTGGTCCCAGTATTGTAACTACTATAGTTTGGCTGTTTTTTTTAACATTCGTTAAGATTCAATTCGTGAATATTAACGAATTTGACACATAAGTCGCGAGCCTCGCCAAACGAATTTCCGGCTGCTTCGCTCACCTTTATTCAATGCGATTTTCCAATAACATTGACAAGTATGAAGGCAGAATATTTAATAATGATGAAAAAGGTCAAAGGAAACATGTTACGTGTTATGGCACAGCTCATTAATGCTGGATCTGCTGTCATACCTTGAAGGGCCGGAGCGAGACCCTCATTGATCTTGGAAACTAAGAAAGACTATGAGATAATGAAGAAGTAAAGTGACTCCAGAGATAATAGTTTTCTAGTTTTGGCTGATGCACAAGTTTTAATGAGATTATTTTAATATCTGATTCTGTGCCGTTGTCTTTGACAGAGATGTTATTGTATAGACCAGGAATGGGGAACCTTCCGCCCTCCAGCTGTTGCAAAACTACAGTTCCCTGGACAGCCAATGTGATTCCTAGCATATCTATAAATCACTTTATTTAACAAATATAACTCTTTGTCCCAGAAAAACAGCTTTAAAAATTTTGGCCACTGGGTGTCTCACTTCTGTCGTTCACTGCCTGTTGTTAGGCGATTTTTGTCTCTAGTAGCAGCTAGATCAGGACAAGTTACAGGAAGTGGAGGCAGGGTTTACCATGTGCCAAGCTGAGCCACTCTATCTGCTGAAGATGATCCACACCAGTCCTTTGGGGAATGTTTTTTTTTTCTCATCTTTGACCACCCATAAAGACCTGGGCAAGCTTTCCTTGTGCAAATACCAGTGTATCTACTGATGTATTTCTACAATTCTGAAGTGTAATTCACCCACCTCTTTAGTCTGTCAGCAGAAGTAAAAACAGTAGCAGTTCAGAGCTTTGTGTAACTCTTTCCTTGCAGCTGTTGTTTCTTTTCTTTTGTTCATACAACATGTTTCCAACCCAGTGTATCAGTAACCCCTTCTCTGTAAATGCCATCTATAGTACTGTACTGTGTAAATCAGCTTAGCACACCGCAATCCTGCTCAGTCCAGTGCACTTTCACCAGCACTGTGGAATGGTATATCAAGTAGGGATATATGCTGTGCTGTGAATGGCCATAGAAGTAAGGGAAAGGAAATACCTGTGTGTGTACTACTAGCCAACAGCCCAGTTCTAATCCTCCCCCCTAAAATATAGAGAAGGAGCCACATCACCTGGAACTGGGCTCTTTGGGGATAATATACTAAAGCTGCATTTGATCTGTGCACAAATTTGCAACTTTTTGGCTCTCTACACCTGGCTTGCCTTTAGCGGATTTATCAAGGCTGGCAAAATTGTACACTCGTCTTAACTAAATCTGTTCCATGTCCCATTCCAAATTTTTTAAAATGCTTTTTTAGTTAAGGGCCCTATTACTTGGGACGATTGTCATGCGGAAAATCGTTATACTGTGTAATCACAGGCAACGATCGAAAAATCGTTCATGTTCATCATTCACTAATCGTTTGCTGTAATTCCATGTTCATTCACTAATCGGTCAGTGTAATAGCACGTCATTCCTTCTTTGGCTTGGATCACATGGAGTAAACGATCGTGGTAGCGATCGTTATAATGATCATAACTGACGACCATCATTCTGTCTAATATGGTGAACGATTTCAAGTTAACGATAAACAATCTCATTTGTCATAGTTTATCGTTAGTCGTTAATCGGTAAAAATTGTTTTGTCTAACAGGACCCTAAGACTGATGCACAGTTAGTCACCAGCCCCCGCATGTTACTAAGTCACCAACATTTAAAGCCTACTTGCAACGGACAGCCCTAGGCAGCTGCGGACAACCACAAGCATGATCCCTACACTGAGAAAGTGTAACAGAAAACAGCAACAGACAAAACAAACACAATGGAACGGAATAGACAATCCGGGCAGCAAAAGTACAAAGTCAGAGGCAATTGGGTGGTCAAAGGTCAGGCAATACAATCGAGGCAGGCGGCAAGCAGGGAAGTCAGAGAACAAGCAAAGGGTCAGAAAACTACAGGTCACAGCAGAGAACTGCTTAGGGCCCTATTACACAGGACGATTATTGTCGGAAAATCGTTAGATTGTTCAGATTTGAACGATAATAGTTTAGTGTAATAGCAGACAACGATTAAATGACCAAAGAGGATTCATCGGTCGTTGGATAGAATTTGGACCTTTTTTATCGTTGGTCGTTTGCAAATCGATTGCATGGAATAAGACATCGTTCGCAGCAGCGGCGAACGCAATATCGATGACAAGACGACCGCAAGAACAATCATAAGTAACAATCATCGTTCCGTGTAATTGGGTGAACGATTTCAGGTCGTTTGTCATAGCGGTCATTTGAGATCGTTTATCGTTAATCATTGATCGTCGAAAAATTGCTTCCTGTAATAGTACCCTTAGCCAGCAGGAAACACTCATAGCCAGCATGGATTGCTGGAGCTGAATACTATTTATGGAGGATCACGGACCCATGGTGTGTTTACACAGAATGATTATCGTTCGAATTTTCGCAATAACGACCACATTTGAGCAATAATCGGCTCGTGTAAACACAGCGAACGATCAAGTGAGATGAGGCCTCCTCCCGCACCTGATTTTTGAAGGTTTATGTAAAACCTTCTGGATTTATAGAGGCAGCTTGTCTCCACCTGCTACTGTCATCTGCCAATCCAGAGCAACCTGCACCTATTTAAACTATCCCCCACCTGCCCCTCCTTGCCTGAGCATTGTTGTATTCCTGTACACATAGCCAAAGTGTTTGTCTGCTGTTTCTGTTGAATTCCCTTCTGACTGACCCCTGCCTATACTGTGTGCTACTCCTGTGCCCAACTCGAATAGTCTGACCTGCCTCTAAAGCAGGGGTGGGGAACCTTTTCCATGTCGAGGGCCGGTCGGGCATTTATAAAATCATTCGAGGGCCACATACCGTGCGCAGCAGGGTAGCGTGGGTTTGCAGCACCCGGGGCAAGGCAAAGTATTGTTCCCCTAATGCCCCTGCTATTGTAGTTAACCCTCTGTGATGCCCCTTGTACCTGATGTGAATCCTTAGTGATACCCTGTAGCCTGAGTTAATCCCCCAGTCATGTCCCTGGTAGCCTAATTACCCACACCCAATGATGCCTCTGGTAGGCCTAGTTAATCCCCCCCAGTCATGTCCCTGCTAGCCTAGTTAATCCCCCCAGTTATGTCCCTGCTAGCCTAGTTAATACCCCCAGTCATGTCCCTGGTAGCCTAGTTAAGCCCCTCAGTCATGTCCCTGGTAGCCTAGATAACCCCCCAGTCATGTCCCTGGTAGCCTAGTCAGCCCCCCGTCATGTCCCTGGTAGCCTAGTTAACCCCCCAGTCATGTCCCTGGTAGCCTAGTTAACCCCCCAGTCATGTCCCTGGTAGCCTAGTTAACCCCCCAGTCATGTCCCTGGTGGCCTAGTTAACCCCCCAGTCATGTCCCTGGTAGCCTAGTTAACCCCCCAGTCATGTCCCTGGTGGCCTAGTTAACCCCCAGTCATGTCCCTGGTAGCCTAGTTAAGCCCCTCAGTCATGTCCCTGGTGGCCTTCTTAACCCCCTCAGTCATGTTCCTGGTGGCCTTCTTAACCCCCTCAGTCATGTCCCTGGTGGCCTAGTTAACCCCTCAGTCATGTCCCTGGTGGCCTAGTTAACCCCCCAGTCATGTCCCTGGTGGCCTAGTTAACCCCCAGTCATGTCCCTGGTGGCCTTCTTAACCCCCTCAGTCATGTCCCTGGTGGCCTTCTTAACCCCCTCAGTCATGTCCCTGGTGGCCTAGTTAACCTCCCAGTCAGGTCCCTGGTGGCCTTCTTAACCTCCCAGTCAGGTCCCTGGTGGCCTTCTTAACCTCCCAGTCAGGTCCCTGGTGGCCTTCTTAACCCCCCAGTCAGGTCCCCGGTGGCCTTCTTAACCCCCCAGTCAGGTCCCTGGTGGCCTTCTTAACCCCCCATCCCCCCCAGTCATGTCCCTGGAGGCCTAGTTAATCCCCAGTGCCTGCCCCAAATAAAATAAAAAAAAATAAACATCCCACTCACCTTTCCTCCGCTCCCACGCTATCCAGGTCCTCTTCTCCCTCCTCTCTTCTGTGCCGGTCTTCTCCTGCAGGCGGCGCGCGGTGAAATGACGTCATCGCGCGCGGCTCGCAGGAGTCACAAGACGTGCGCCGCTCTGTTGGGGAAGGAGCCGGCACAGACACAGGAAGATGCTGTGTATGCCGGCTCCTGCCTCACCATCGCGGCGCACATGACAGGAGAGCCGCAAACCGCAGAAGACGTGTGCCGCTCTGGAGGAGAAGGAGCCGGCATACACAGCGTCCTCCTGTGTCTGGTAACTGTCACAGACACAGGAGGAAGCTGTGAATGCCGGCTCCTTCTCCTCCAGAGCAGCGCATGTCACAGGGGTGCCGCGGGCTGCATCCGGAGGTGTCAGGGGCCGGATGCGGCCCGCGGGCCGGAGGTTCCCCACCCCTGCTCTAAAGCCACCTGCCCTGACCCTTCACCTGTTTGACTATGATATCCGTCTCATCCCTGGTACTGCGCTGACTCTCCTTCTGACAACCCGGCCTGCTGATCATGTATATTTGGCCTGTTCCCCAGTGCCTCACACCGACTGTCAGTTTCTTGATAACCAGCTGCCTCTCACACCAGGCCAACACTTGTGGAGCTACCTGGTGTCCTCTGTCTGCAGAAGCCCAGCTTTCACTTCTGGAATGGGATAATGGGTAAAGACCCAGAGGACACTCCGACTCCACTCCCTGATGTGGCCCAAAGCCAGTTGAGAAACACAGCAGGTCCACCCTCCCTGTCTGTCCCAGGTACTATGTATGTATGTGGTATAGTGATATTGTGGGGGACATTTATCAAACTGCCAACAGGTTGCACAATACACTAACGACTAGTAACAGCTAATTAATAGGAAGGTGGTGCGGCACTAAACAAAGGGATTCGGGGCCTCCCACTCGTGTACATCTTCTGCATATAATTGTGTAGTTTTGACCCATGTAAAAAAAAAAATTTTTAAATTAAAGGAGAAGTCCGGGGAGGAGGCAAAAAAATTATTTCGGGCCGGGGGTGGGGCTTACATAAAAAAGAGGTCATATCTACTTTACCCAGCACTCCAGCAGTGTCCCATCCAGCTCCTGGAGCACAGCCGCCTGTCTTCTCAGCTCCCCTCCGGCTACATCATGACCCGGCTGATGGAAGCCTCACTTGGCCAGTCACTGATTGGGGCAGGACACCCTTGCATTCACTGATTGGCTGAGCGGGGTTGTGACATTTCAGCAGGGTCATGACATACTCGGAAACCGGGAGAAGGTGACACCCAGCAGGGTATGGTAGTCCAGTCATGCAGAACAATGCGGGCACGGGGACAGGTAAGCTTAGTGTCTTCTCCTTTAACCGCTTCTTGGAAAAAAATGTAAGTATCAATTAGATATTGACTGTTGCCTCAATCGTCATCGTAGTACACAGTCATATATGATAGCTTATCTTTTTGCCCTCTATTCTTATGTTAAAAAAACAAAAAACAAAAAACAGGTAGGGCATGCTTCAACATGGCTCCATACAGCGTAACCGTACATTCTATCCGGCTCGCCTTAAAATATGGAGAGCAACGGGATTCTGTAACCTATTTTCATATATTATATGTACTACAAAGCAGCTTTGCCTAACATGTCGTCTTCACCTAATTATCATGTACCCTGATGACAAAGGAGAACAAATTGTAAGTTTTAAAATTAGCATTTTATGTTTCTCCCTTGCAGCATGCAATGCGATTTTATATTAATATTTCAGGACAAATCTAATTTATGTGTAATTAGCGCCTCTCATGAGTATATTACAAGTGTCTATTTAGAAAGTGCATACGTCTACCAAATCAAGTGATCGTCGGAATATCATTTTACACAATGTTCGATTAGATAAAATGATATTTAATTGAAGCAACATTTGTCATGCAGCTTGATATGTGGCAGAAGGGCTGAGCCGTTCGGGTCAATTGCATGGAATGTAGAGCGATTACTGCTAAATATATCATAGGCTATAAATAGAGCCATAAAGTAAAATGCCGAAATATAAATCAGTCTGGCAGTCTTTTTTTTTTTCTCTTTCGACTGGGGGGCAAATGATCTTTGCTGACATAGTTAATAGATGGCCAAAATCCTCCACACATCTGCAGTAGGGAAATAACCGGCAGTCAAGTCGACCTGGAAACATGACAGATTGAAAGTGACTCGTAAACGATAAACCTCAAATTATGCAGACGCAGTCGGAATAGAACTGTCAGTATTCAGAGAGCTGGAGTGTGACCGGTCTTGATACATTTTTATTGAAACTTTATATCCCAAAGCTGATGATATGAAAATTTGTTTATTTCAACTTTAATTTCTACTGTATCGAAAAAAGGATATGGATTAAAAGGAATTAAATGAAAAGTCCTGTGGAGGGAGGGGGTAAAAAATCATTTTGGGCATGGGGCAGAGGGGAATTAAAAAAGAGAATATGCTGACCTGTTTTTGTGCCCGGGCTGCGTCGCATCACTGGCTCCCGTACCCCGTCAGGTGTCCTCTTTTCCCGATTTCTGGGTATGTCACGACCCAGGTTGAACATCATAAGTGGGTGGGATTTATCCGGCTAAACCAATCAGTGACTGCAGCTGTGTCCCACAATAGTTACTGATTGGCTGAGACATCCATCAACTGGGTTGTGGCATAGCCAGAGGGGAGCTAAGAAGACCGCTGGCTGGGGTCCAGGAGAGGGACGTTGCGGTGCTTGGGACCAGAACAGGTGATTATGACTTCTTTTTTATGTTCCCCCACCCCCAGCCCTGAATAATTTTTTGGCCCAATGCTGAACTTCTTTTAAAGGGAACCTGTCACCATGAAAATGCTGTGAAAAGATTTAGTATAACTTGTAACATGTTGCTCGAAATCTCTGATCTCTCCATGCTTAAGAGTCCAGACCATTAAGTGACACCGCCCACGGGACTCCTTAACGCAGAATGATCAGGGATTTCAATCAACATGTAACTGGTTATAAGAAATCAAAATCGGCACTCACTGATTGTTGTGATCTTCTTTATTTCAGTGCTGTATTAAAAATACACAGGACAAGGACATATTAGGCTGTTTAGCAAGACGCCAAGCGCCTAAGTGAAACAGCTGGTTCACGCGCATGCGCGCTTCTTCAGGTCTGAAGAAGGAAAGAAGAAAATCATTACTAACTAGTTATGTGGGCAGCGTCTCTCCCTTGACTAGTAACGGTTCCCAGGCTGTAATCCTTCCCCTCCGGGGGGATTACAGCATGGAGGGGAACCCATCCATAGTAAACCATCTGCATCATCTAATTTTGGTCAACTGATGCTGGCTTTAGCGCCAGTTTCCGGTTTCTAGCTAACATAGTAAGAACATAGTATGGCCATGTTCTACAATAGCTACTTCAAAATTCAAACGACCAAGAGAAGTTTTTCTCTATACCATTGATGTACCTCATGGTTGGGTTATGACCCTCTTCGTGTATATTTGAACAGGTTTGACCATTCATTGCCAGTAGTCTCTCCTTGACAAGGCAACATCAACTGGTTTGACAGCTATTAGAGAATATTCAAGGTGCTCAAATCAATCAGACCTACAGCAATAACTAGAGATGAGCAAAGTGAATCTGGCAAATCAAAATTCGTCATCCATTGGCGAGTCAATTGACTTAGGTCTGTGAAGCGAATTCCCAACAATTGGTTAAGAAATTTGCAAAACAAAGTAAAATGTTGGTCGCACATGCTGTCTGGAGTGTCACTAGGCTGAAGAAAGGGATTAACCATAATCCCTAGCGCCCATCCAATCAGCTGCAGGCCTCTCTGTGATGTCAGCACCTCCCCCTCTATATAAGGCGGTTTGGTAGTTTTAGCTAAATTCATTAAGATTTGATTGGCAAATCTTAATGCATTTGACCCAAAATTTGAGAACCTCGAGAACCGAATTTCCGGCTGCTCATACATCATATATCATACAGTCATACATCATACATCATATATCATACAGTTATACATCATACAGTCATACATCATACAGTCATACATCATACAGTCATACATCTTACAGTTATACATCATACAGTCATACATCATACATCATACAGTCATACATCATACAGTCATACATCTTACAGTTATACATCATACAGTCATACATCATACATCATACAGTCATACATCATACAGTCATACATCTTACAGTTATACATCATACAGTCATACATCATACATCATACAGTCATACATCATACAGTCTTTGCATTCATTCCCTTATTTTTCCTGAAGAATAATTCCATTTCTTGACTGTATGCGCATCAAGAAAGTCAAATGAAGAAGATCATTTATTTGACCTGGTCTAGTTTATATTTTGGTTTATAGTGGGAAGATGGATCCAACGTTGATGCTCGTGATGGTTATCATTCGAAAAATGGTTTTATCAGTCAGATTTAAATGATAATTGCTTTGCGTACTTACAGGCAACGATTGCTAGATCAGCACTCATTTACTGGCTCTATTAAACGGCCCAATTATCAGGCAGTAAGGGCTGCATGGACGTCAATAGCGACGTTCAAGGAGCACCTGCCTAAACACCTGACATGTTACCTCTCCCGGTCTTCTCTCCTGTACTCCGCAACTTCCTGGTTCCTGCGCCTGCAACATCTGAGCGGCCTTTCAGCTGACACGTCGCTCAGACGCTAGGTGTCAGGTTTTTCGGCAGTTGTCAGCCGTTGTCAGCCTGACGCCCCGACAATTTTAGGTCCAAGCCTAAGACAACAATCAGCCGATGATCATTGTCATCGGCTGATCGTTGTCTCTGTTACATGGAGTGATAATCACCCGAATCGGTTTGCATCCTGGAGTAACTGTATTGTCGAGTTGACCCACCAGAGTATCATAGACCACGGTACAGTATTGACTCCCAAAAGAACCTAATTTGAGTTGTCTTTGGATCTAAGCAAATTGCTTTCAGAGTCTTTATTATGGGTTGGTTTACAAATAATCTATAAGATGTTATTGATGATATGACCAGGGTATGTATTGGTTTTCAATGCAATAAAAGTGGATGCATACCTGTTCTGTATGAAGTGAACCTCGAATTCCTCCCAAGGAACCCCAGTCCTGACAGGAATAAATAGATGAGTTAACAATAGAGATGAGCGAACCGGGTTCGGGTTTGAGTCGATCCGAACCCGAGCTTTCAGCATTTAATTAGCTGGGGCTGCTGAACTTGAATAAGGCTCTAAGGTTGTCTGGAAAACATGGATACAGCCAATGACTATATCCATGATTTCCACATAGCCTTAGGGCTTTATCCAACTTCAGCAGCCACCGCTAATCAAATGCCGAACGATCGGGTTCGGATGGACTCGAGCATGCTCGAAGTTCGCTCATCTCTGGTTAACAACATTTCAAAGTTCTGCAACTTCCTGGACGGTATCTATCAACATGGCTGTCAGATCCTTTCATTCTGCAGCGATAGCAATAACAGTATGAAGGGTTTCATCACATGCCGTCCAATCCGCGCCATCTCTATGGAAGTAAATGATGCTCTGTTTTAGCTTTTTTTTTTATACACATCAAAGCAGCATTTGATCAGGATGTCAAATCCAATATAAATATTTTATAGCTTTCCAAAGAAACAGAAAATGCCGTCGCAGAGACGAAAGTCCCCTCAAACCACATCGATTGCTGCTAATGCATTACTGGTAATCTGTTGACATTCACAAATCTGCGGCATAAGATACACAGTCTCAGGTGGTAGGAATATTATATCTGTACGTACACTATCAATAGATTTGCCATACAAGATACAGGAATACGTCCTATAACTCAAAGTGGATAATTATATACTAATGGAGAATTAAAGGGGTATTCTAGATTTTTTAAAATAAAAAAGTTTTAAATGACTTCTGTTTAAAAATCTCAATTCTTCCAATACTTCCAATCAGCTGCTATGTCTTGCAGCAAGTGGTATATTCTTTCCAGTCTGACACAATGCTCTCTGCTGCCACCTCTGTCCATGTCAGGAACTGTCCAGAGCAGTAGCAAATCTCCATAGAAAACCTCTCCTGCTCTGGACAGTTCCTGACATGGACAGAGGTGGCAGCAGAGAGCACTGTGTCAGACTGGAAAGAATACACCACTTCCTGCAGGACGTACAGCAGCTAATAAATAAGAGAGGACTTGAGATTTTTAAATAGAAGTATATTACAACTGTGTATAACTTTCCGAAGCCAGATTATTTAAATGAAAAAGATTTTAGCTGGATTTCCCCTTTTACAAGGACCTTGTTGCAACAGGGCCTGAAAGTCCTCTGGCAATGCCTAGTCAGGTAAGCTTCTGATCTGAATACTCAGAATGGTGCCACACAGGGAAATAAGAAGACCTATGCCGAATCAGCAGCTCTGCCACTACAAACCTGCTGATAGTTTCCCTTTAAATTGTATGAATTCATTATATTTTCCTAGTTTATATTCGTATCTACAGTACCTTACATATTTAAAGCAATCGTCAATATGCTTTTGTTTCTATACTGCTGTGCTGCTGACCCAGTTTGGCTTTGGGGCACACCAGGGAGCGGTGTCTAAGGACCAGCTGTGTCTTCACCCTTTATCCTGCTCCAGAATATAGAAGCTGGACTTCTGTGGTGAGAGGACACCAGGTCGCTCCACAAGTGCGGTCCTGGTGTGAACAGCGTACGTATCATTTTCTCCCTTGTATTTAGGTTATTTAATTAAAAGTGAGTGCCTTTGTTTTGTTTTGTATGCTTTGTTGGTTGTAAGTTGGTTATTTGTTATATATCTTATTATTGATTGCATGTGTTTTTGTCTTTTTCCTTCCTGTTTGCAGTTTGACTGATGAATAAGCTGAGTACACAAAGATATCTAAAGCTTTCTAAGGTGAGGAATAAGGAATATATGGGAAAATTGGAGGCTGAGATAGAGCCTTTATTTTGAGGACTCTATATAGGTAGTATTAACAATGTACCTAATTGTCTTTGTTGTATGTGTATTTATTTACATTTATTTTTGTAAAAGTTGAAAATATTCTCAAATAAAGAAATGAATATATATTCTTTTTTTAAAAGACGAGCAAGGTGCACAGAAGAGGTGCCAACAGTACAGTGCCGCCGCTGGTGAGTCTCATCTGGCAGTTTTACAGAAGGGATCCATCTTGAACTGCTGAATTAGCTGTAGCCGCAGAGCGTTTTCTAGGCCCATATCTTGAGATAAAAAGAAGCCAGAAAGCATCCAATTGGCTTCTATGAGAGAGTGCTGGGAGGAGGAAGTAGAAGAAAGCATAAGCTTTCTCTATAACTTATAACGGTGCATCCTATCTCTAGTTTTACACTGTAGATTAGGGGTCCTCAACTGGCGGACCGTGATCTGAACCCAAACCGCGGAGGCCAGCTGTCCAGCCCCCGGCTGCAGCTCAGTATGTATCTTTACTGATTCAGTAAATCAGAGTGTCCAGGTGAGCCAAATCCATTTGACTGCAGTGAGGTGGGGAGATAGTGTCGTGACTCCATTGCTTCACATTGATGGTAATTCTTTTAATCTCTCCTCATAACTAAGATGCTCCATTCCCCTTATTAGTTTAGTTGCCCGTCTTTGTACCCTCTCCAGCTCTAGAACATCCTTTTTATGAATCGGGTTCCAAAACTGCACAGCATACTCCAGATGAGGTCGCACCAAAGCTTTATAAAGCGGTAATATTATATCCCTGTCCC